>NC_071670.1:56185833-57409166 GCF_028554725.1 Zeugodacus cucurbitae
AGCAGCAACTATGTAAGATTCCCTCTTCCTCCTTGTTAGTTTGGTGAAGGTAAAGTGGTTGAGTGGCTTAATATTGAGATGTTGTCAGAAATGGGACAAATGCTCGTACAGGTGCAGAAACATTCGTATAGAGAGGTAAAATTAGATTGACAAGTATGTTGTACTTAGTTGGAAGGTATACAATACATGTACAATTATTTATAGAGGTGTAGTATACATAAGACGTATCACAATTTTTGGGGAGAAAATAAGCTTTTAAAATTTATACGAGGTGTGTTCAAAAAATAATGGGAATTTTCTAAAGTTCAATAAAATTGTAATTTATTTTTATAAAGTTGATATACAAACATGGCTCTGAAATATCATAAACGTTTTCAGCTGTATTCACTGTTTATTTGGTCTGAAGCAGCAGCTAAGGTTAGAAGTGCTTTTATGAGCACCCTATCCCTATTTGAAAACAAGTATGGAAGGGCTAAGTTCGGGTGTAACCGAACATTTTATACTCTCGTAATTTATTTATTTAACTTTATTTATATTATATAATACACAATTTGACCCACATATTCGTCATATATATATAAAGTCCATTGAAAGTTGGAAACCATAATATTAGGTTAGAAGCACCGAGGTCCTCGTGTTCGATATATGGGGCCTTAAAAACCTATGGTCCGATTTCGGCGATTTTTAGAATGGGTCTGCCACACTATAAACATAGTATTTGTGCAAAGTTCTGCACCGATATCTTCACTAGTGCTTACTTTATATATTGTAAAGTAAACGATCCAGATCGTCTTCAAAGTTCAGGTGATATGGTTTTTGACCCATAAGAGGTTTTCGCCATTTTGTGGGCGTGGCAGTGGACCGATTTGCCCATTTTTGAAAGCAACCTCCTCAGGGTGCCAAGGAATGTGTGTTCCAAGTTTCATTAAGATATCTTAATTTTTACTCAAGTTATCGCTTGCACGGACAGACGGGCAGACAGACATTCGGATTTCAAATCCACTCGTCATCCTGATCATTTATATATATATAACCCCATATCTAACTCTTTTGTTTCTTGGTGACACAAACAACCGTGATGTGAACGAAACTATAATACTCTGTGCAACATGTTGCGAGAGTATAAAAAAAACCTTAACGAAGACCAAGTCTCCATATTCGCCATCCATGACTCCGTGTGACATTTTCCTATTTCCAAATATTAATAGAAACTGAAAGGTTCGTAGTTTTACAAGCATACATGAAATCGCTGAAAGCGCCAAAGGCTATCCCAAAAAGCTAGTTTGAGAAGTGTTTAGACGATTGGATAAGTGTATCGAATGTTGACTTTATGAAAGGCAGCAACATTGATTTTGAGTGAATAAATATTTTTTTTTCCTAAAAAATTTAAATTCCCGTTATTTTTTTAACACACCTCGTAAATGATTAATTTTAATTTTCGTAAATACCAGATAATCTGAATACCAGTCGGATGAAATAAAAATAGTGATATTCATCGAAATTTCAATAATATTTAAGCACCTTTAATTTTATAATAATAAGTTAGCAACTAACTTAAAAAGTTTTTAAGTTTAGCCTATGTTTCGTCTATATGTAATAATGCTTTGAGATGACCTAAGTTATCTTTACTAATAGCTTCTAACATAATACGTAATAAGTATTTCTGTCTTGCGGGAACCATCTTCCTAGCTGTCTAGCTTGGATTTTCGACTGAAATCGGTAAATAACATTGTAGATTCTATATCGGGTTTCATAATAAGACTCCCATATAGCATAATCCAATTTGACAAAAATACAATCCGCAAAACAAAATCCAAAATTTATTTAATTCACAAATTCAGACTTAACCTAAATGCCATATGCCTACTTTCATGTACTACTTCCATTTAAGTATATATGTATGTATAACTGAGTATGTAGGTGCCCATATGGCTTGGCCATTTCGATGAAGGGTCCTTTAGAGCTGCCAAAACACAAGTCCACTTGAACGTCGACATTTAGTACAACGAAATTAAAAACTCTGCACGAATTTGGCACGAATTTGGCACGAGTCCACTAGCATTTGCCGGGCAAAGCACACACACACACTCACGCAAAAACAACAACAATAAATTTAGAACTTAGTCATGGTTTGGTTGTAATTGGAACAACGTCTGATGACCAAAAGCCGACATGAAAAAGCTGCCAACTTGCATTTATATATTATACATATTTTTTTTTTGCTTTTGCTTTGGAGTTTTGAGAACAACAACAATAAATAAGCAAAAAAGGGGAGTTTACGGTTCACCTTGTTTTTGGTGGTTTTGGTGTTGTTAGTATTTTAATTTTGTTTTCTTGTTTTTTGCTTGTGAAGCAGGCACTTTCTATGTGCAAATTTCTGTTCCCAAACAGAATATACAAACATACATCTGCGCCAATAAAAGGCGACGAAATGCACGAGCACTGTGTGCCGGTAGTCAAAGGAGAGAAGTGCTGGCAAAACTGACACTGAGCGTGATGGAGTGCCTCAAGTTGTAACTCAAATGCATGATTAAGTTTGGATGTGTGTTTGGGTATTAGGGTGGTCAAGAATTGTTTTTAATAATAATCTGTGCAAAAATTTGATTACATGAAGATATGTCAAACAAAGTTTGTGAAATTGGTCACTATGATCACTTCTGTATATATTCTCTTCTGGGATTTATATTTCTCTAATTTCTCATAAAACGATTTATAAAAGCGGTTATGATTATATTACATTATAAATTGTGGTAGTATGTATGTATGTGATTGGCGTTGCAACCGTTTAGCCGGTTATAGCCGAATCGACGATAGTGCGCCACCTCTCTCTCTCCTTCGCAGTTCGGCGCCAGTTGGAGATCCCAAGTGTAACCAGGTCGCTCTCCACCTGGTCCCTCCAACGGAGTGGAGGCCTTCCCCTTCCTCGGCTTCCTCCGGCGGGTACTGCATCGAACACTTTCAGGGCTGGAGTGTTTTCGTCCATTCGGACAACATGACCTAGCCAGCATTGCCGCTGTCTTTTTATTCGCTGAACTATGTCAATGTCGTCGTATAACTCGTACAGCTCATCGTTCCATCGTCTGCGGTATTCGCCGTTGCCAATGTTCTGAGGACCATAAATCTTACGCAAAATTTTCCTCTCGAAAACTCCTAGTGTCGTCTCATCTGATGTTGACATCGTCCAAGCTTCTGCACCGTAAAGCAGGACGGGAATGATAAGCGACTTGTAGAGCTTGGTTTTGGTTCGTCGAGACAGGACTTTACTGTTCAATTGCCTACTCAGTCCAAAGTAGCACCTGTTGGCAAGAGTTATTCTGCGCTGGATTTCGAGGCTGACATTGTTCGTGTTGTTGATGCTGGTCCCCAGGTATACGAAATTATCTACGACCTCAATGTTATGACTGTCAACAGTGACGTGGGAGCCAAGACGCGAATGCGCCGACTGTTTGTTTGATGACAGGAGATATTTCGTCTTGTCCTCATTCACCTCCAGACCCATTCGCTTCGCCTCCTTATCCATGCGGGAAAAAGCAGAACAAACGGCGCGGTTGTTGCTTCCGATGATATCAATGTCATCGGCGTACGCCAGGAGTTGTACACTCTTGTAGAAGATTGTACCTTCTCGGTTTAGCTCTGCAGCTCTTATAATTTTTCCAGCATCAGGTTAAAGAAGTCGCACGATAGTGAGTCACCTTGTCTGAAACCTCGTTTGGTATCGAACGGCTCAATTTACACAGCCGTATTAGTTTTGCGGGGATACCAAATTCAGACATCGCGGCGTAAAGGCAACTCCTTTTCGTGCTGTCGAAAGCAGCTTTAAAATCGACAAAAAGGTGGTGTGTGTCGATTCTCTTTTTACGGGTCTTCTCCAAAATTTGGCGCATGGTCAATATCTGGTCAGTTGTCGATTTTCCAGGTCTAAAGCCACACTGATAAGGTCCAATCAGTTTGTTGACGGTGGGCTTTAGTCTTTCACACAGTATGCTCGATAGGAGGTGGTAGTACTCTTTATAATTTCCCTGGAAAGCAGGTTTGACATCCGACCTATAAAGCTAAGGGGACTGGACAATGATTTAATGACATTACCTACTGGATCATCATACTGGATCAGAATTCGGACTTGGTTGGAAATGTAACTAAGAAAGTGAAGAATGAAGTAGTGAAGAATGAGAAGTTGGGGTCGTTGGTAGTTCTGACGTCATAATCATCTTCGGCAGGTTGAAGTTGAAAGAAGGCGCTGGATCAGTATTCTTTTGGAGCAATTACCTGTGCTATACAAAATAAACCTTAGAATCTGTTCTCATCTTTCTTGCATAAAGTATTAGATACAGACAGTGGCGCACGCAGGAAAAAATTTATTTTATTCAGAAATTGAAGTCTAATCTTCTTTTAATTTGGGCCATAACATTTAAAATCTCTTCGTTCGTCACGTCCTCCGTTCAGGCGTGCTTCTCCAGTTTTATTTCTTAAATATGTTTTAAGCCTGCGAAGTGAGGAAAACGAGCGTTCACTTGAAGCGACAGATATAGGGATTATTGCTCCAATCTTTAAAAAACGATGCACTGTTTTGAAAATTTTTGCATCGCAACAATTCAACGCGTCTAAAAAAGTTTTGGATCTCTTTGTTTGGTTTAACCAGTTCCTGAAAATATATTCACAAGTTTAGTTAGAAAATATAATCTGAAGAAAAGATTTTTCTTTTCCACATTCTAAATTCAGCAACGAAATCATCGGGATCTTCTACATCAGCGGTTAAGTTAAGACACTCAAGTATTTTTTTGCAAATAGCATAATTTTTTTAAATTTAAATTTATTTCACAATAGTTTGCTCATGGAACGAAAACTGAAAGTCATAATAAAAATTTTTCAAATTTTTCCTGTATTATGATTAACAATAAACTCTAAAAAAAATAATAGAAACCTTATTGGTGACTTTTCAGTTCAGAACTAATTTTCAAAAGAAGTCCATTTTGGGCTTAAATCTAAAAAAATCCAGTTCAGCAGCCACAGAGTTATAAGGCAAAGTCCAGTTTATATTTTTCTGGGTTTTTTAATTGGCCTACATTCCCACAACTTTTTAATACTATCCAGATACAATAGGTTTGTTGTTGGTTTAACATTTTCATAGTTTCAAAAAATTAAATCGATCAGCAGAAAAGTATCAAAGGCAGTTTGTGAACAAAAAAATTATCAAATCACAAAATTTAGAAAAAAAAGTAACAAAAAAGATACAAATGTATCAAAACGGCAACGCTGTTAGTGACTAATGTATTCATTTATTTTACATATTCTTACATCGTCGGCAGAAAGATTGCTTTGAAAACAACAAATTACAATTTTTAATTTTTAAACACCTCAAAACCCCCCCCTCCGTTCGCCCCTGGATACAGAAGAATCGGTTATATTAAAATATTATATCAGAGAATGCTCAGCTTTTAGCCAATGGAGAAGAATTATTTTCAATTGAAGTTGATCTACACTTCCGTTTGATGCTAAATATAAACTAAACTGTAAAGGCTTGGTTTTCAAGAGAATGTGAAAGTACATTCGATGCCATTATGTATGGAACTTGATTTCTTTTGCATGGTCACCACGGGCACGCGTGTTGAAGTCCAGACACTGAACCTAATTTTCGATGGGTTTCAAGCATAAATCGGCCGATACAGCTGCAATTTCATGATGGATATTCGTACGAAGTTCTTCAATCGTCGCTGGCTTGTTGGCATAGAGCATTGACTTGATGTAGCCCTACAGGAAATAGTCTAACGGCGTCAAATCTCATGACCGAGGTGGCCAATTGACTGAGCCATTGGAACCACTTATTGTCCAGGTCCACATCATTCAATTCGGGCCAAAAATATTCAGTTATTATTCAATGACGCTGCCGGCCCTTAAACCGCACCAAACCATAACTTTTTCAGGATGCAATGGTGACTCTGGTGTACGGGTGGATTGCTGCTTGACCAATACCCAATATTTTGCTTATTGACGAAGCCATTCATGACGATCTCAAATTGCACGTAGCGCTCTTAAAGTTGAAACCACTGACTCCGAATTTCGGTAGTAAATTTTAGTACTTTCGACTCGTTGTTGGATCGTATATATTTCCATGATGAAATGGCAAACCTGACTGAAGAGAGATATCGAAAGAGCGGGCCTCGTTTGCTGTTTCTATCGGTCTATTTTTGTAGCGTCCCTTTTGAAAAACCCTTTATAATCTGGTTCTGGTAGAATTGGGTAGATCAGCTGGTACTGTTATGGGATCTCAAGTTATTTATTTAATGGATTTATGTACAAATGATGACGCCCCATTTTCAATAGTTTTTGAAATATTGTATTTTATTGGGATCCGTCAAATAGGATTCTTTGTATGTACAATTTTAAAGTTCAGTTAATATTTCCTTTTGCTTTAATCTGAGCAAAATTTCCCTCTAATAAGAAGCACCCTAATGTATGCAAATGAAGGCGTGAGCTGGCAAATATGAAGCCTATCTACAAGTGTTCGCCTGTGTACCATATCCTTGTATATGAAATGCACTCACAGATGCTCTACAACAACACAATTCAGAATTCTTGCTACCTTCAGCATGCCGAATTATGCACCGTGTGGGGGGTGTGAAGTGTTGTTAACGAGTATATAACGCGCTGCCAGCAGCCACTGGCATACCAAATTGGCTAACGGATCTCAACTGGCCAAAAGTAGCAAGCAATGCGAGTTACGCAAGCATGCAGTACATGGACCAAGTGTCCGACTTGGACTACGGGGATTGGCAGACATCCGACAGCAGCATTCATTTGTCGCCGTCGCTGTCGTCCACGTTCACATTGGCGGCTTCTTCGCTATTTGGCAGTGAATTTAAATTGGCAATAAGTCGGCATGCCGTACACTACCGGAGAGAGTCCAACAATTTTTTTATTCCGTTTGTTGTTGTTTTTGCTTTTTATTGCCATCTGCACGTGCATTTGTTGGCGCAGTTAATTGAGGGTATACACTGCGGCGGTTGGCGTATCGAGCCGAAAACAAATTTTCGCTGGAAAATAAAAAAAAAAAGACGAATCTTCTAGAAATTAAGAAGCAAAAGCGAGTTTGAGGAAGAACTCATCCAACATCATTGCCCCTCTGCATTAAGCGTTTGCGTATATTTCCTGGTTTCTTTGCGCCATTTCTTCGTGTGCATGAGAAATTGCATTGCAACAAGAGCCCAAGCGCCTAAGAGCACCGAGCAACAGCAACAGCTGCGTGGCATTACGCGCCAAATTAATGTGGCAATTCGTTGGCTGGAAGCCTCTTTGCTGGCAACCGAAATGGCCGGATAGCTGTCAGCCGCTTATAGAGCCATTTTAGTAACGTTCCGTAACACAGCCATGTTGGAGCGTTGCTTTGGTCTTGAAACGGCTTTTGGCAGGCGCCTTTTACGCCAGACGCCAGCTGATGTGATGTGTCTTCTGCACTGGTGCAGTGAAGTATTGCATAATTTCATTGGCGTTGGCGTTGAAGCGCAGCATTCTGTGCTTATTTGCGATTGATGACTTAATTGGGTTGGCGGAATGTTCGTTTGTAAACTGAGAAATGGCGAGTGAGTTGCTTTAAGACTTGTTTCCGTGATTCAAGTGAGGAATTATTGAAGCAGATGAATATGACGCTTACATACTTTAATGAAGATGTAGTGTGTTAAAATAAACCGAGTTACGAAAGCTTGCTTCAGCACTATTTTTTCTCTATAACTACCATTAATGTTATTAGTAGTTTAGGGTATTATTTGAGGTTAGTATAATTATTCTAGGATACTCTTATATTTTCCCCTGGAATTTCGTTTTAGCGATGAAAGAATTGTCTCTTTTTGGTTTTTATCCGTTTTGTTATGAGGTCAAGATTCTTTATTAATGCATACAGTACTTGGAGATTCCCATGTGCGGCCACCAGATCAACGCGGTGAGTGACTTTTTCTTGTCTGGAATCAAACTTACTTGGCTGAATCCCGCAAAATCAGCGGATTGGGCAACAGATCGTAGCCTGTTTCCACCTATTTTGCTGTGGCGATAGTAATTTGGCGTTGAGTTGGCAGAGTCCTGTAATCGTTTTGGTCTTTTCCAGGTAGTCGATGAAGATCAGAACTTGGGAATTAGGTAGCCAACACCTTTCTAGCCAATAATGCAGTCTTAGCTCTCTTTGGAGTTGTTACGCGAAGTAAAGTCCACTATATCGACCATAATCCATCAGCGTATCCTTGTTTCGTCTACGGGCACGAAACTTCTTTGGATTGCGCTTAAAAATCAGCAAATACTCCTGTGAAATGTATTATATTATTCTCCTTGATGTCGTTTTCTGTTTCCCTGGGTGTGGTAGATCGAAAACCGACGTCCGCCTTCGTGCAAATTCGTTAAATGAATTCTGATACCCGCTCTCTGACTTCATTGCGTGATTTCTCTTCCAAAAACAAGACTCGAATCCCCGGCCGAAATTGCTCTTAAACCATTTCTCTGAAATCCGTGAACTCGCCCACACACGTCTAATATTAAACTCGAAGTTTCTTGCGGAACCTATTGCGAGAATTAAAAACTTCACAACTCATTTCGGATTTCGATTGTACCCTACGGGATTAAAGGGGAAAAACCAGAGGCAATGCAAATGCATTTGACAGAGCTAAAAGTGACCAATGAGTCACAAATTCCCAACCATATGAATTACAAAAACAAACACATATATTTCTGCTATTCGAAAGCTCATTGAGAAGCCTGCTTGTTCAACACAGTGTTGAACATGCCAACCAGCGGCGATGAGTTTAAATGCACCAACTACAAATAACTATTTGTGGCGCCACAAAGTGACTTGCTATAAACATACATACAGACATATATGCACAAAAATGCTGTGCCGTATACACAGCAAGCCAGCTGTCAACAACATTCTGGGAACACCAACCATATCGACAAATCCACAAACAAATAAAATCAGTCGGCGAGCTGCTGGCACCTCATGGCGGATGCTAGTCGTTGGCGAATAGTGTTTGTCTACTCGTTTGCGGCTTTTCCAGTTTCATTCTTTATTGGTTTTATGTCGTTTTTGCTGTCACTAAAGCTCTTGGATGCTTAAATTTCACTGCTTTGAAATATTTCCGGTGTTCCATGATAAAAATTCGTTGTCGGTAATTTAATTCGAGATTTGTGAGAGAAGGTCTCTAATACGGTATTATTTGAGCCTTGTGTAAATCTTAAGAAACACTAATTTTCCTCAAAGCTTTGATTTGATTTTTAATAAGAGCTCTTTGGACTGAGACCCTTACTGTGTAAAGTGTTCTCTGGGCTAACAAGAATAGCAGTATATAACTATGTACTACAGTATTCTGGCTACAGACCCTCTATTTCTGAGAGTTTTTAGCTCTTTTTAAGTTAAAATAATCAATCCATCGTTTAAAAGATCTTTTTTATACTCTCGCAACAAAAGTTGCTAAGAGAATATTATAGTTTTGTTCACCTAACGGTTGTTTATAAGTCATAAAACTAAACGAGTTAGATATAGGGTTATGTATATCAAAATGATCAGGGTGACGAGACGAGTCAAATCCGAATGCCTGTCTGTCCGTCCGTCCGTCCGTCTGTCCGTGCAACGGATAACTTGAGTAAAAATTGAGATATCTTAACGAAACTTGGAACACGTATTATTTGGCACCCTTAGGAGCTTGCTTTCGAAAATGGGCAAAATCGGACCATTGCCACGCCCACAAAATGGCGAAAACCAAAAACTTAAGTTATAAAAATAAATTTTGGAACATAGGATCGTATTAGGGAGGGGCACATTTGGATGTAATTTTTTTGGAAAAGTGGGCGTGACCCCGCCCTCAAATAGGTTTTTTGTATATAACTCGCAAACCAATAAAGCTATATAAACCAAACGTTCTGCAGTCGTTTCTTTTAGCCGTTTCCTTATACAGTCCAAAAATGAAAGAAATCGAATAATAACCACGCCCAGGTTAGGTTGAAAATGACTAAAAGTGGGTTAACTCACTAACGAGAAATGTCAGAAACACTAAATTTTACAGAAGAAATAGCAGAAGGAAGCTGCACTCAGATTTTTTTACAAGATGAAAAAATGGGCGTGACATCTCCCACTTATGAGTCAAAAACCATATATCAGGAACTACTCGACCGATTTCAATGAAATTCGGTATATAATACCCTTATGACACATGTGAAAAATGGATGAAATCGGTTCATAACCACGACAACTTCCCATATAACTCAATTTTGAATTCCATCTGATTCCTTCACTTTATAATGTATACATAAGGAAACAATGAAGATAGCGGAATAAAACTTTACACAAATAGTACATATCATCTCTGGCTTCACTTGAGAAAAAATTGTCGAAAACGGACTATAACTTTTCAAGGCCCCTGTTATCGAACATGTTGAACTCCGCGCTTAAGGGGAAATTTTAACCGAAAATATGGATAAATCTCTGATAATTTAATGTAATTCAGAGGGAATTGTTTATTCTAATAGTGTGTCTCGGTTCCAAAAATTATTAAAATCGGATAATAACATCTCCTAGCTCCCATATATCTAATTGTAGGTTTTTCAAAAATGCGGTGGGCTTTAATCTACATATATGTATTGATTAATATGTGAGATATCTTAGCGAAATTAAGTGAGCGTATAGTATTGGATATAGTGTACCTTGCCGGTGAAAATGAACGAAATCGGTTCAGGAATTTCCTCAGCCCTCATACACTATATAGGACAATTTTCGTTATTCTATTAAACTTTGTGCCGAATTTATAGGTAAATTTGGGTGTTATCTTAATAAAATTTCTTCAATAAATTGCGAGAGTGTAAAATGTTCGGTTGCACCCGAACTTAGCCTTTCCTTACTTGTTTTATCTCTTGGGTTTATCAAAGACTATTTACATGTAGCTTTTTATTCCCTCAAAAGATCTTAGACCTTATACTCAACTGGACCTGAACAAGGATGTATATAAAATTAGTTTAGGGATAGGGATGGACGGGGTTTATATAGAATTACTGAAGTGATTGTCTTTTTTATTACTTACTCTATACCAATAGTCTTTAGAAAGGACATATTCCTCTCCGTGTAAGATGCAAATCAATGAGTGTTGTTGTGCCTTCGCTAAAGATTCATTTTAAATATTTTTTCACTTCGGTTTTGTAAAGTACTTTTTGTTTTTGTTGCCAGTTACTACCAACTGCTGACAGTTGTCCTTTGAGACCTAGTTCGAACAGCCAACTTTGCTGGCAGGAACTGCTTGAGGACACATTTGTCGCTACGACACCCCCACATCGCCTAGCAGAGATTCCGCTTGCTCTTGCACTTATTCTGTGGCATTCCACCAAATAGGTTTCTTCTTTTCCAACTTCTCCATCAAAACTTTTCCTCCGATGCCTCCGTTTACTTTCCCGTTTCAAATTCACTTGGCAGAGACTGCTTGCTTTGGCGCAGCGATGTTTTGGCGTTTAGTTGTTGTTAAAGTAGTCGCCATTCAATTGCTTTTTGTTATTGTTGTTTGTTATTATTGTTGTTGCCGAGCTGCGACTGTTGTCTTTGCTGAAATTTTGGTGTAAAGATTGCATGCCACATTGCAATACCGTTGACTAAGCAGCCGTGAGGGGTGGCTTTCGTAATCGGATAGGACTGTGGTGAATATAAATATAACAACAACAACATTAACAACACAGCATGCATAAAAGCAACAATAAGTAGTAACAGTAAAAGCACAACTAAACATAATATTGGTTATAACAAGAGCAACAACAACAACTAAAACCGAGCAACTAGCTAAAGTCCTGTCAAAAGCGTGAAAAGTGTTGGCAGCCGTCGCCGCCGCCGCAGCAAACAATGTTGGAATCTTTTATTGCGGTTGCATAGTTCGGTTAGTTGAGCGGTTATGTCAACTATGGGGAATAAATGCAAAAACAGCAGCAAAACGCAATTCGCAACAATAACAAATAACTGTAGTTGTCTTAGCGTTAGGAAAGTTCGCTTTTAGCTGCAGCAACAACCACAATAACAAAACCAATAACATTTCGAATCCCAATTGTCCGCAGTTTGCGCTTCACCACAGATTTTAGTCGGTAAAGTTTCTCTTTCTGTTTTCATTTTCAGATTTTTATTGTTCTACGCTTTGGTCTTTTGCAATTTGGTTTTTCTGGTTGCTTTTGTTTTAATCCTTGTTTTGCCAAAGTTTGCTCTGTGATTTTAATAGAATTATTTTTCTTAGTTTGCAATTTTGCTTCGACAAAAGCTTTATAGTTGAAGTTAATCGAATAAAATCCGACAGGGTTGTATTTGTCTAATAAACAGTTGTAATTAGTGAGTAAAGTACAGCTGGAAGCAAAACTCTTTTGTTCGAAAATTTGAGAGCAAATGATAAGAGTTGCTTTAATTGTTCTGTATATTTTGGGCGCTATTTTCTTAAATGCTTCAATAAAGAGGTAAATTTTTTTTTATATTTTTAAGGTATTATACTTGTTTAGATATTGGATTTTCGAAGGCTTCGAAGAAAAGTTAAAATTTCTACAAATTTGGGAGATTCTCAAACTTGTTTAATCATTTGCTTCCTTTCTATTTTTAGAACTATTTTCAATTATTTTGGAACATTTCACATTTAAAGGTCCCTCGGACCTAACTTTTTATCCAAGCCTTAGAATGTTATTATTAATAAAGAATTTAGTTAAAGAGCAAGAGGTATTGCATAAAGTTATTTAAGTATCTTCACTGGTCAGGGCACTACAGACCACAGGTCTCAGTACATTCCTCTATTTATTATTCTGTGTTTATTGGTCTGAAGTGGCTATATTTTCTTGGTGCAAGGTCAGTATAAATTTTTGAAAATATCTTTCCTAGAACAATTAAGTTGTCACAACCTAGAACTATTATGATGAAAGACTTAAAATGAGGTGCTTTTGTTCGTTGAGAGAGAACATTATGTCCAAATTACATATTCAGTCTTACGTAGTCTTATTTATAGGGGTGAACCGTCATGTTGAATATGAGTTTTGTTCCCGAACCTAAGAAACTATTTCTACCTCAGGGTGTAATATATAATGACTATATATATGAGGTCGGTTCGATGGTTACTTAGAGCCAAGGAGATGGAACATTGTCTTATCGTTCAGTACATTCTAGTAGATGACCTCGTATTGTCAATTTGTCGATTGAATGTTCCTGAATTAGCTGAGACAGCAAGTACATCAAAAGACCTCGTTGGTCATCATAACTTGTATAAGGAAGTTCACATCTCCGCATTCTTCGAGGCCAAATAGTTTAGCTATGAATTGCTGGTCCACGGTATTCTCCATTTGTGGACCCGTGCGACTTCATCCTGTTTCCAAACTTGGAAAAGTCATTCGCTGAAAAGAAATTTTGAGTCGATACAGATTTGATTACAGATATTTAGAAAAGTATTTTTTTTTCAGACCGCTCCATGAAACTGGTTTATATAATGTCATATTGGGCCATATTTAATAATGATTAAAATTTAGAGCCCTCTACAGGACTTTTAAAGATTGACTTAGAGCTAACAAATATTCGAAACCCGAAATTTCCTAAAAAGATCTTCCATTTTATTTTAGTGCCAATATTATTTTCATTATTCAAGGATATGCACTATTGAATATTGTAGAAAGTTCGTACTGATATATGTCCAATTTGAGTTTTTCGATTAAATTATACTCAGAAAGCATCGCTGTCAGTATATGTATATGTATATTAGAACAGGTCCAATTATCGATAAATAGTTCTGCTAATCCATATATAAATAGCACAAATATATGCTCAACTAAATAACGAAATATTTATGACCAATCTGTAAATAATCGAAGCATTCTAAGCTTTCAGCTTGCTAAATATTCATTCACTCACTTCCATAATGCCAATGAAGTGCACATGCCAATCCAGTCTTTATGTAATTGTGTCATAACTTAGCTGATCCTCTGAGTGCTCCATATTTCGTCTCAATACGACATACTAATTTCATGTTGTGTGTAGGATTTTCTTATTTACTTTGCTCTTCTGTAGCCTTTGGTCATTCCCTTGTGTCGCTCCCCTCTCGTAGAGATTATTATTTGACTAATGTATGACACATTCACTTGTTTGTCCGAGAAATGCCCGAGCAAACTATTGTACGTATACTCTTTAATCGAATATACTCGTACTTGTGTATTTATGAATTCATTAATTTGTTGGTGTACATTTGCGTATTTCATTTAAGTGAGTAGTTCAGCCATCAGCTATGACATTTATTGTGGACATGGTTATACAAAGTATAGAAATACCACAACAAATTAAGTACTGGAAATATTTATACGGTTGATTATTCGTTGAGGAGATTATTTGCTTTTAATATATGTATTATACATATGCATGTAGTAATTATGTGTTGTGTGTACTTCGAGTACCAATGTAGCAAGGCAATAGAAGTTAGGAAAAATGTTTCTCCATCTAATTTTTTCTGCTTTAGGTCAAAGATTTCGATTTCTATAAGTATATACTTCCAAGACCTTAAAAGAATTATTTCTGATAAATTTCAACTGGACTTTCAAGAGAGTTTCTTGACATAGGAAATCATTTCGATTCATGAAACCAGTTTCCTACTAGCGACCGATTTAAAATATGACTTTTAACGTTTAACACTAGTCAGGTCGGGATTCAACCGCCTATCTTAATGATTACTAGAATTGTTCTGTAAAGTAGGGTGAAGAAATATTCGTAAGGGACAGACTAGGATTTTTTGTTGAAAATTTTGGTGATAAGATACAATTTGATCTATACCGTCTAAAAAAAAACTTCCTAAGAGTAGATCACAATTCAATCGGCATATAATGTCAGATTTAACTAACCTACACATTTCTAGGAATCTTATCTTGGCAGACCCTTACTGGCCTTTATCTGAACACGTTTGTGGTGGCTAGGTGGATAAGGTATTAAGATGCAATAAAACAGTTGGATTATTTGCTTCAGTTTTTCGTGTAAAAGCAATAAACTCTGTTGAGCTTGTTTTCCAGAGAAATTGAGGTAAAGACTAACAGATAACCTATGCGAATCAGCAGCTCTCTTTATGATCTTTCCGGACGTACTCTTCTACAATAATCTTAAAGTCTTCGATGTTTAAACTTCTGATATTTTATTGGGTAATGTGATCAACCCCCTTTCCACTACAGTCTGTCTCTATGCACCCGGGAGGTACTCGGGTTTTTATTTGAGCAAGGGTTATGGATGTCAAGGTGAAGTGATTAGTCCATAAAGAATCTAGTTCTATATCAAAGGGGTCGGAGAGTAACATTTCTTTACGTTGTCAAAGCTTTAAAAATCCTTTTAAGCTCGACTTTGGTCTAAAAAAGAAAATTATAGAAGATCATACGTTTTTTTTACCCATTTGCGATTCCTGACCTATATATTAGATGAGATGCTTAGTGAATACTTGAAGATCCCTCACATTTCGAATTTATCTCGAGGCTAAGTAGATGAGGGCTAATTAGTTCGTTGAAGATGAATCCCTCCGCTCTCTCTCCAAGCATGATATTCTTTGGATTTGTTGCGCTTTAAATGCAATTGACAGTCATGCACTCAGCCATTCATTGCTCAACTAACCGCTATAACTGCTTAGAGTCTCAGTCATCCTTAGATATTCATAAAATGCACCCCTATGCACATGCCTTCCTATATACACTTATGAATAAAGGATTATAAAGTAAATCTCAAACGCTTTAACCATGTTGTCCACTTGTACGAAACACTCTCAGGAACTCAACCAGCGACCACTGGAGGCATTTGAGTGGCATCTTTGCTGCTTCAGTGATGCTGCTGCTACTGCTGGTGGTGATGGTTGTAGTTGTAGTTGTACTTGTAGTGGTCGAGTTGCATACACTTGGGTAAACATATTTCACTAATTGTAAATGTCCGCATACACACACACACACACACACACACACCAGCATACTAATAATTGTTGTTTGCCCTGCATTCGAGTAGAAAATTGTAGCAGTTAATTAACACTACATTGCAGAGATGTGTTGGAACCTGGTGGGATTAACTCGAGCGTGTGACTTCTTGTCTGCTTTTGGTCGACCGAAATCGTAATTGTTGTCATACTCGAGTGGTTGTATGTATGTGATGTGTATATTGGAAAGCGATAAGCTTGAGCTGGCTTATAGCCCGTTATCTGTATGTGTGTGTGAGGAGAGCTATGCTCATTAACTCTAACTTGTATATATAGATATTTGCTAACTAATCAGCATATTTCTTCTGGCAATATCAAAGTCTCTTTAACATAATGAACATAAATTGGTAATATAACTACTACAAACGCATTGTGGCGACTGATACTCAGCTCAACACTAACAAGCGTGTATATTTTTAGTTGGATAAGTGTATAAATTCATATATATTCACATTTAACTGAGCGCAGTTGTTGCTTTGGCATTCCCCAAGTCCCAACGTTGCAAGTAAATTGCGACTAATTATGATGCCTGCATTGCTGAGAGACAAGCACACACACACACACAAACACAACTCCTGCAGGCTACTTACGACCGCAATCACACTACCACACACACACACACTCTCACATATATGTCAACAAAGTTGCTTGCTTGCCTGTATGTGTGTGTGTGTTGCTACACTGCAGTGGTGCTCAATTTAAATTTCAATTACCAAGGTAATACCCAGGGAATGCAATCATAGTCAGAGACTTGCCTTATTTATACAACACATACGCACACACACACACACACACATATCTCTGAAAGTTATAGCTGACTGCAGTTAGTCCACCATACATATGTGTGCGTGTAGTCGCCCGCTGGTGTCCTTTTGATTAAGATTTAGTAATGGTTGTTGGGTTAAATTGTGGTGGCTATCTTTAGCACCTCTATTACAAACTTCTATTAGCATTTCCGTGCTTCTTCAGTCTTCTCTCTGTGCGTGTGTGCATAAATTTATCACGACTTGCCAGTCCAGGCAGTGCTGCAATGTTAAAGGTATTAGGCAGTTGTTACATGGTGGTCAGCGCACACATTTCTATTTATAGTGAGTTGTAGGGAATTGTTAAATCTGACTTAAAATAGCACTGCGTTCTGTACAAGTAATTAAAGCGAGTTTATCGTCGGTTTGCAGTTGTTAATTCATACTGCATACTTTAAGAGAAGTTACAAGAAGTTATGAACATTTGAAATTATTGAATTACTCACTAAATTAAATCAAAATCATACTGATATCTAAAACTATACTACGTTTGTGTTGTTCTTGAAAAAGACTGGTAAAAAATAATGAACCAATTCGACATTGAATACCTGGAAAATATTCGTTTATAATTTCTTGCAGAAGAGAGTTAGATTTTTTTAACCCTTTACTACAGATAATCTAGTTATCGATCCTTGTTCCACAATACATTTGTTTGAGGAGGTCGTATCCTCTGTGCATGTCATCAAGGTTTTATCTCTTGACCGACCTGCCTTAAAATCGCCAAAAATCCATATGACCAAGGGGTTATAAATAATATTTAAGTCTCGCTCTTCTCCTTCATTGGTCTTAGCGGCCTCTGCATCTGCTGGAAGGCTTTTTTTGCGTAGTTAATGTAAGATGGTTAGGAGCATCAACCCATTAAGGGAAGGAACATTTAAAGCTCCTCATCTTAGAACCTGTGTTTTCGGCTATATAATTCTTATTAACTTTACTTGAATCATGATAATAGACACTCATGTTTTTTGACGGATCCAGTGAAAACCAAAACCTCTTTGCTGACCGGAACTGCTTACTGGTTATTCGCAGCTAATTCTTATAAATAAAGGCCTTTCACTAACCACAATCTGTGATCCGTCCCGTTGCTTGCAACTCGGCACTCGGAGATTACTCTAAATCCAGAATTGGACTAGGACCTAAGGTATGCTCCAGTGGGAGATACAGGAAATGATAATGAGTGATGAAATTTACAACCTTTATTGTTGTTACATCAAATACTTGGTTGGATATCAAACCACTTCTCTTCTGAATATGAAGATCCCACTTTCGTTGGAAACGCAAAATATTAGGGTACCCGCTCTCACTTTATACTTCGGACTGTTTTCATTAGAAATACTTAGAAGTACGTTTAATCTCTTTAAGCGACACTGTACCGTAAGTAGATCCCTCCATCGCGAGTAAATGTATTGAGGTACCGGGTCTCACTATATATCCGGATACAGCTTTCATTGGAAATGTTGCTTTTAAATCCCATCGTGGCCCAAATTTGATTTCTGGCACCTATTTCTCTTGAGGGGTGCACAATATAACTGTAGATTTAGGATTTCAAAATCACAGTCATAAGGCCAAATTTGGGATATCTGTCTGTGATCTGTTGTCCGCTTTTGATACCGAGGACTTAAGCCTTTCCACTCTGAAGAGGTTAATATCGTAATATAGTTAAATTGGGTTAGGAGTTAATTGAGGTGCCCGAGTCTTCTGAAGGTTCTTCTAGATCTTCTGGATGTCTTTATACTGTTTTACATAGTCTGTTTTTCTTTTAACATGTTTCTCTGTACTCTGAATTCTCAATAAAGTTTTGTGAGAGAGTTTCTTTTATGGATTAGGAACTCATTTATTCCTCATCCTCATATAACCAATGCATTGGTTTCTTGCAATGTAGTGGTTTCTTGGATCCGACTGACTCGTGACTGACTGACTTCGTGATTTTGAAAATTATAGTAAGACTCGCTACCAAAGATGGAAGAAATCATCCTGATCGATGGACTTTTAAGAAATAAAGTGTATAAAACCTCAATAAGAGTGGCAACCTACAAATAAATATAATTGCAATCAACAAATAATATAGATTTTCATCTCTCCAAGCTTCATTATTTCCATTAAATTAATTAAATTTTTGACGAGGGACTAGAGAAACAAACAAAACCCGAACAGCCATCCAAACTACAGACACATAAAATAATCATATATAGTACATCACACTTATATATTTATACTGTAATTTAAAGCCCAACACAAAGTTGCAGGCAGCACGTGCTACATTATTCCCAGGGATCCCTAACACGAACCTCAACATATCGAAGTGGGCAAGAAGACGAGTGCAGCAGAGCCCATATTGCCCCTCACCACACAACAGCACCAGCCACCAGCTGGCTAACTGCTTCACTTCACTGCACACTTCACTAAATTTCTTGCTAAATTGTAGAGCTGCTACTTGTAAGACTACAATGTGGCACAAAGCGTGTGGCAAGCATAAACACTCGTCTGCTCATACCCGTTATTCAGCTAAATGGTTGAAAGGCAAAAGTTGCCAAACATACATGGTAGTAGTGTAGTTTTGTTGTAGCCTTTGTTGCCAGCAATGTGCCTGCACCACACATGCATTGCCATTTTGCTATTGTTGTTGTTGCGCCATTGCTGCTGATGCTCTTGTTAATGACGTCATTGACGAAATTAAAAAGCTATCGACAGCTCCTATTGTGCGCTGCACAGCAAAATGCCGACACGAACAGACACACACACCCTCGCAGCATAGAGACTGAATGAGTTGATAGCCCATCATGTGGAGTGCACTGTTGCAACACAATGAATGTGGCATAGCATACCATGGCGGTGGCAGGCAACGCGTTTGTGCCAGCATCTGCAATCGCCAAAGTTCGGCAACAGCTGTTTGCTGCCGCACACTTACATGTGTACTCTCGCATTCACTGGCGTTCAAAGGCAGACACTTGCCTTTCGTTCCAAAGTGTGAAGCGCCCACTTAAGCATTTCGAAAGGCACGCTCGGTACGAGTCCCGCTATTTGCGTTGCATTGAGTGTTTGATAACCACCGAAGTGATAAAGGAGGTGCTAAATGTTGAGGAGATAATAACGTTATTAAAGTAATATCGAGGCTCTTGTGCAGAAATTTAATTGTCGGGTAATATTAATTTCTGTTTTTTTACTTTTAATTAAATTTTTGAAGAAAATTACTTTCAGTGTGTGGGTAGGGGAGTTTTAAAATGGAATAGTGCTCTATTGAAGGTTATATTGTAAATATAATGTTTTAAAGCTTAATAAATTGCTTGAGTTATGTTTCAATGCGGTGGTGTTTAAGAAATTCTGAGTTTATTATCTTAAAAACAAGTAAGGAAGGGCTAAGTTCGGGTGTAACCGAACATTTTATACTCTCGCAATTTATTTATTTAACTTTATTAATATTATATAATACACAATTTCACCCACATATTCGTCATATATATTGTATAAAGTACATTGAAAGTTGGAAACCATAATATTAGGTTAGAAGCACCGAGGTCCTCTTGTTCGATATATGGGGCCTTAAAAACATAAGGTCCGATTTCGGCGATTTTTAGAATTTGGCTGCCACACTATAAACATAGTATCGTAAAGTAAACGATTCGGATCGTCTTCAAAGTCTGGTAAATAGGAAGTAGGCGTGGTCGTGAAGCGATTTGGCCTATTTTCACAACATATCATTGGAATGTAATGAAACTAATACATACCAAGTTTCATTGAAATCGGTCAAGTAGTTCCTGAGATATGGTTTTTGACCCATAAGTGGGCGACGCCCATTTTCCATTTTGTAAAAAATCTGAGTGCAACTTCCATCTGTTATTTCTTATGTGAAATTTTGTGTTTCTGACGTTTTTCGTTAGTGAGTTAACCCACTTTTAGTAATATTCAACCTAACCTTTGTATAGGAGCGGGGCGTGGTTATGATCCGATTTCTTTCATTTTTGGACTGTATTAAGAAGTGGTTTATATAGCTCTATTGGTTTGTGAGATATGTACAAAAAACCTATTTGGGGGCGGGGCCACGCCCACTTCCCCAAAAAAATTACATCCAAATATGCCCTTTCACAGTGCGATCCTTCATACCAAATTTTATTTCCATAGCTTTATTTATGGCTTAGTTATGGCACTAATGTGTTTTCGGTTTTCGCCATTTTGTGGGCGTGGCAGTGGTTCGATTTTGCTCAAAGCAACCTTTCTATGGTGCCAAGAAATAAGTGTGCCAAGTTTCATCAAGATATCTTAATTTTTACTCAAGTTACAGCTTGCACAGACGGACGGACAGACAGACATCCAGATTTGAACTTTACTCGTCACCCAGATCACTTCGGTATATAGAAGCCTGAATCTAACTCTTTTACTTTTGGGTGTTACAAACAACCGTTATGTGAACAAAACTATAATACTCTCTTTAGCAACTTTTTTGCGAGAGTATAATTACAAGTTTCTTCACAACATTTGGCAAATCAAATTCTTTTGTAAACTGTATCATTGGAAAATGTTATCGGTTAGGGAACTGTGTTATGTACATTTGTCATTATGCTAATTATAGAGTTTAAGAAACTCTGAGTTTAATTCCCAAAATTATTTCTACACATAGTAAAGGGGTTTTCAATAAGAGCGTTAAAAAAGTTAATTAAAACAAAAACGGTTTGGAATATCAATGAAATTCTTTATTCCTGAAGTACTTCGATGCCATTATATATGGAACTCGATTTCTTTTGCATGGCCACCACGAGCACGCTTGCAGAAGTCCAGACGCTGAATTTGGCCGATACTGCTGCAATTTCACTTTCGATATTCGTACGAAGTTCATCAATCGTAGCTGGCTTGTTGGCATTGACCATAAAATTGACGTTGCCCCACGGGAAATAGTCTAACAATGTCAAATCGTACGACCGTGCTGTTGGAACCACATATTGTCCAAGTCCAATCATCCAATTCGGACCAAAAATATTTTGCTATCATTGAGCGGAAGCGATTCCCATTCACGGTAACGTGCCGGTCTTGATCATCACGGAAGAAGTACGACCCAATGACGCCGCCGACCCATAAACCGCACTATACTGTAATTTTTTCGGGATGCAATGGTGACTAATGGAGTACGTGTGGATTGCTGCTACTCATATTTTGCTTATTGACGAAGCCATTCAGCCAAAAATGGGCCTCATCGCTAGGTGGCGCTCTTAAAGTTGAGGCCACTGACTCCAAATTTCGATAGTAAATTTTTATAATTTCAACTCGTTTTGGGATCGTATATTTTTCTATGATGAAATGGCAAACCTTACTGAAAATATATGTCAAAAGAGCGGCAAAAAAAAAAATTGCGTCCCTATCGGTCTACTTTTATAGCGTCTCTTTTGGAAATTCCTTTATATATATACATTTACTTGGCAATTAAATTTGGTCGTAACATAGGTTGTAATTCGATTAATTATCAAAAAAATGTGGTATTTAAAGTGAGTTAAATTTAAACTTTGATAAAATCCGATTTTATGAGTAGTGTTTAATCTTAAAACACTAAAATTTGCAATAAACTCGTCTTGATGACGTAACTTTAGCCCATACTAGACCAAGCAAATAGACTTTTAGGGTTAACAGTAAAGAATCCTGGTGAAATCTGATAGCTATGTATGTCGGGGCTGACGGTTTCAAATTTGACAAGAATAGTTTCACTAGCTTCCTTTGGAGGAATGGTTCTATTGTCATTTCATGAAGTTTCTTGGTCTTATCTTTGACACGGCCTATTATAACAAATTTTTATAAGAATAAGTCCTTTCAAAGGTTTTCAAAGGAAGATTCAAGAATTTAGAACAAGATCGTAGATATGTGTCTAATAGATGCAATGCAAAGGATTGTTTTGGTTGGTTTTCCGATATCAATTGGGTCTTTATATATTTGATTTTTTTAGGAAATAGAAGAGGAAGGAGGGATTTTAATATTTAAATAAATATTTCCGTTTGAAATTTTACCTAAATTAAATTTGGGTTTTCTGAAATTTTTTTCAAGAGAAGTGGTTGTCATCAACCAAATCTTAAAAAAAAAAATATCGACTACTTAATGAGGGTTTACAGGAATAATAATCAAGCAAAGCAAACGAGCCAAATAATGAATAGCATAATCTAATTATAAAATTTTTATGTGTATAGGTTGATACAGCAAACTGAAGAACTCGAACCCACCACCTGAAGTGGTCGATTTTCAAAGCAATGTCCCTCAAATTGTATACATAATGCTATGCTATTACACAAAATTTCCTATTCATTTGAAATTTATAAATAATGAAACTCACTTTTCTTGTCAACTCATTTCGCTACAAGATGCTAAATATCATTCAATTATTCACCTTTTTTGCGAACATTTTAATGACCCAACCCAACCTGCCAATGTAACAAATCTGGTGTGAGCAGATGCTTTGTATTCTATAAATTATTCATTTCATTCTGAATGACAGTAATGAATTTACGCTGACATTCATTTGTTGAAAGATGTCTCCAGTGGCACAAATTCGTGCCAACTCCTTCTGCTCTCGCTGTTGCTATTGCTGTTGCTGCTAAAAATATACACTACAAAATCGACAATGTCGTTGTGCCATGGAAGAGTGCGATGTATGTGTGTGGTGCGGCAACAATGGCTCGTGAATGAGAAAATTGCAAAAGCGAACTGCATTGGATAATGAACGAAAAAATCGACAGGAATAGTATTCGTTGTTGTTCTTGTATCAGCGGTAGAGATCGTTGCGCGGTGGCGACTACGACTAAGAGGCGGTTGACAGTCGATTGTCGATTGCCGGTCACCGGTTGGTGTTTTTTGGTTTGGCGCGTTGTGAAGCTTGCGGAGCTGAAGACGCGGTATTAAATCTATGCCAAGTATGTTGAGCGGTGAAGGGGTCTAGCGTGAGTTTGAGCGCTGAGTTGGCAACACCACAAAGAAAATGTATAGAATTTTCGTTCCAAATGATGTCGACGCGAAGTGGTGAGGGTGGGCGGTGCAGCCGCGGAAAGGGCTGAGCGCTGTGTGGGTGGAAATTAATTGAAAACTTATGTCTGCATTGGCAAACTTGCGCTTTGCGCCATTCATTGCAACATTTAAATGCAAATGAAGCCAAAGCGTTAGCGTACTCTGCTGGGGCGCTGGAAGAAGCGTCGGTCGGTTTGTTTAATATGTATGCAGCTGATGGTGTGCTTGTCGATGACAATCTATGAGTCTAGAAATGCTGATAATGTCGAGCATCATTGCTGTATCTCTCTGTGTGTGTGTGTTTGTATTAAATATATACATTTTAAGTAAGTTGAAAAGTTTGCAATGCGACACAAGAGACACAATTACCAGTGTAAGCGCAATTGTGGCTTAATTATCACAAGAGAATTAAGTAAATGAATAGCAATTCGCTTAGCGCAGTTTTAAGAATGCGTGTGATAAAATTACCAAGGGGGATTTGGAATAACAAGTGGTAATGAATGCACTTATAGGGACCATAAGGCAAAAAAGGAACCGGAAGGGAAAAATATACAATCTTACATTTTAGTATAGGTCGCGGGAGACGAACTTGTCTACAGTAGTCGTTTAATTATGGTATGAATGTAAAAGTAAAAAAAAAAGTAATGAAAAGGAATAACAACAAAAATACGTTAGTTTTTAATCATTTAAAGAAAAATTTAATTTTCCTATATTTCTTCATTTCTTTGATTGAGTACTCCTAAAATTGTCCATCGTATGGCCAAGTCTACTTTTCTATCCTATATGTATATTAGACGATATTGATGAGAGGGCATCAGTTATCACCTCCTAGCATAGTAGTTCTATAATGACATTATTTTCTGTGTTAACGCTGGTTCCAATATGAACAAAATTTAATGTAATTCCGATATATTAGATGAGTATATACAATTCTTCTTATCATACATTCTGTTTTCTATTGTTTCTATTTTTCAGGATTCTATCAGAAATTTATTTAGTATTTAACATATTTGAAGAGTTCTCAAATCTGACTATTGGTTGCGGTAGACTGAAAGCTTACAATTCGCCACAATGATAAGGTCCACTAACTGGGGGTCGATATTTTCTTTAGTCGATCTTACACACAATAAGATTGATAGAACCTCATATGTTAACTAGTCTTTTGGTAGTTGACTACGATCATCTATCCTATGACTTTGTATCTCCTCTCAACATTTTTTCAATAGTTTCAGTGGCAGTGAATCAGTTTCTTTCTTTATTCTTCAGCTAGGTTATCGCTACTTTAATTTATCGTTCGAGAAATTACCATGGTTTTTATCATCGCCTTTGATTAGGGTGTCGGGTTAGCTCCCGACCTAAATAGACTCTGGACGATGGTCAATGAATTTTCTTGTTCTTTCCTATAAAATTCGTTTTGAGTTTTAGTCAATCTCTCTGACTACCCCCTCTTCCCAAGAATTTTCTCTTTTTGAGCTAATACAAATAAAAAAGAATTTGTTTGAACCACTAGAACACTAAAACACCGTCCATCCATCACAATTTGCTATAATTGGTCTTATGCCTATCCTATTTAAGGGTCTTAAAGTATGCGTTTTTAAGAATATTATCTCAAATTTTTAAAGATATTTAAGCAGTAGAAGCGAAGTTATAGCGTGGAATAGACGATGACTTCTAAGTTCACCTGATTGACCGCTATTCTAGACAAAAGTGTGAACTTGAAACGTTAAACGCGATTATCTCGAAATCATGTTTTCCGAAAACGTTGTTGCGGTGACTTGAATTTTCAACCGATTTAATTCTTGTTTTTCAAATTGTTCGTAACTTATTTGCCATGTGCTAGAACGATTTCGTTTTTTCGTTGAAATTTTCATATCAATGTTATAATATATATTTTTTAATAAATTTAACAGATAAAAAAGTACCCTTTTTGAGAAAATCGTCCTCGTTTGCAGACATGTTTTTATCTTTTCAATGAATCGTTCAATGACACCACAAGTCTTCATACGAACGAAATTTGTTTGGTCTTACGCTTTCAGTTAAGCTGATGGCCTGGAATCGTAGTCACGGCAAGCCTCTTTGAAAAAAAACGCACATTTTACGTAAAATGCCATAACTTTGACAATTATTAGTATTTTTTTATGTTCTTGAGCTGATTTTACAGATTAGACATTGTACTATGCAAATAATGAGATTTCTGCTTGTTAAATTTCAATTATGATTTCTTAGTATCCAATAAAATCTTTACCAATTTGCAAGAGGAAGTTCATAAAAAGTAAATGGATCTTAGTTAAAACTTCAAGCTATATTTCTTGTTCGGTCCACAATGATACACTTGGTCTCGAACCTTAAAAGTCGAGTGTTTTTGGTGACTAATTCGCAGTGCTTAATCCGTACAGTCGACAGGAAGTTGTAGTCAAAGTAATCCGTAATCAGTTAAAAATGCAAAATGGCGGACGCTTTTTTGAAAAATTGATTGCAATCATTTGAAACTCGTTACGCGGAGGTTTTCGGGGTCTCTGATTATGAATCCGGTGTCGGTTTTTCAAAATTCAAAATGGCGGTTGTAATATGACAAATTTTTAAAATTTGTCCACCATATTAGTTCGTCATTTTGAACTTTTGGAAAAATTACGTCAAATTCGTAATCCGCAACCCACGAATAAGAGGGATGAGTTTCAAGCGATTCCCGGGAATTTTTCAAATTAGCGTCCGCCATTTTGTATTCGCGATTTTGTATTTTTAAACACCGACAGCGGATTCGTAATCAGCGACCCCTAGAACCCCCAAGTAGCGAATTTCAATCGAATACGATGAATCAAAAAAATCACTGTCCGCCATATTGGTTTTGTGGATTTATGTCAAAACCCTGAATTGATGTGGTTAAATGGACCTCGGATTCGGATTCAGCGATGCCACAAACATATAGCACATTTAGTAAGGCCTCCAGACAAATTTATTTTGTGTGGGGCTGTGTAATCAATAGTCTATCAAAATTATTCAATAATCAATACATAGTTACTTAGATTATTCTAGCCCAAAATTTCTTAAATCATGTATACAATTTAATAAACACCTGCATTGAGTAAAATTTATAAAACTACCACTGATATTCAACCCAGCCCACACAATATATACCGTTGCTTCACAACAACTCAACTGCAAAGCTACGCCGGTCACGTGTTCACACGCCTTTACAAACACGCGTTCGCGTTCGTGAAATTGTCGCAGCGCTGCATAAACACCTTGACTGTAATGGAGCGAAAATAGTGCAACAGTCAGCTGCTGCATTTTGTTGTTGGCGCACACGTGACCAGCGTTAAATATACCACGCCAAGCGCACCTTTTCAGGTAATTTGTGAGGTGAATTTAATAATAATGTGGGCACGTGATCGCAACAAGGGAAGGCGCTACATACAGTTCATGCCATGGCGTTGGCAGAACCAAAGTTGACTTTGTGGCAATACAGTTATGCGAGTAATGGCAGCTGTGCTGTCAAATGACCACATAAAAAAATATATGTCCGTACCTGTAGTACTAGTTTACAGATGTTACCGAGAGTAATTATGTACATAGCAGTGTGAGGCTAATGATGGTATAAAATATAACAGGGTTGCCAAGTTTCTAACTTTTTTTTTTTGAATAACTTTATTCAGGTTAGAACAAAAGCGTCATTTTCTCTTAGTAATTTAGGGTTAGCAGCACTTTTCGATTCGAATGGCAGTACCCAAGTCATAAAAATTTATTTTTACAGACTTCGAATTAGCGCGCCACCTGTCGATAGTTCACTGTAACTCTCCTCTCTTAGGGGAGGCCAACAAACTGATATAAACCCTCAAACGTGTATGTCGTCTTCAAATGCCGTGCATGCAGCTTTTATGTCTTCATTTAATTTAATTTAATTTTGATGCTGTGTAGTTCCCAAAACGTGTCGCTTTGCGTGCGCCATGTCGTATGCGTATTATATATTAATTAATTACGGCGCATGAACAGACACCCGAACACTTGCGCCAAAAAGCGCACTTTAAGACTCGTCGCACCGATAGGCTTCTGCGTCAGTCATGCCGCCTCACACCATCGTCTGGCAGTCAGTCACACTTCAGTGAGGTTCATTTACTTCATGCTTGAATTTAATTAACGTCTCGTTAAAGTGAATATGGTTGTCGTGAAAAGCTACTCTTCGCTGTGTGGCATTAATTGCGAATATGTGTAAGTGCCTGTGTGCGGCAGAATTTTAATACCTCTATATGTGTTTGTACTATGTACGTGTGCGTGTGTGGGAGTAAACGTGATGATGCGAATGGCAATAATTTTATGAGCATTCCATCAGGCGCACGCGGGTGTTTCTGCGTGGGAAGGTGAATATCTGTCTCGTAATCAGCCTTTTGGCTTCGCTGGTGCATACAAACATACAAACAACGGTATTTTATTTGCTGAATTTTGATTAAATGTGATTTAGTTAGTGATTTTATGGCGCTGTCATAATATTTTATTAAAATCAACTATTTTATGTGATGGAGAACGAAATACTTTTGTGATATTACTTGGGGTTTTATGGGGGGTTTGGAAATGAATATAATGTCAATATGTAAAAATAGCTTTTATATTAAACTTTATAGGTATTAAATATAGACGTAATGTTATCCACTGTATTCTCTGCGAAAAATGCATATATGTTTTAGAGACAAGAGAGCAAATAAAACCTTAATGGATGTGGGCAAAATGAAAGAACCTAATGTAATTGGTATTGAAATAATTTTAAATTGCCTCACTGACCCATCGGGGTAGCTGTAAAAGGGGAAAAGAGGCCTTTACGCATATTTGAAAAATTTGTATCAACTAAATTATCATCAAAATGTTACTATTTTATCGGAACGAAGCCAATCTTCTGTTATTGAGGCATGTTAGAAAACATTAGTCTAATATATATTTTGAGGAATACGTCGGGAGAGTATTCTTTCTGAAGAAGTAAACTCTAAATAAATGCAAACATTTTATGAATTAGCAGTGCAGAACTACTCTTGTAATTTAAGCTCAGTTTGCCTACGTCAGTGGGCAATTTTTAACGCGATTATCTTTGATTTGGGAAGAGGGAAGCAGCGCTGTTTATGAACATTCCATTAAAGGGTCAGTTCGCGCTATGTAATGTCACATAAATTAAAGTAAACGAAAGCAATAGTAATAACGAAGACATTATTAGTCAGGCCTGTTCGTTACATCGTATGTTTCGTTAATTCGTGTACTCACTTAGAGGCATGTTTTTCAATAAAATTGAGTTAAATATCTGTAAATTGGAGTTTAATAAATTCTTTAATCTTAGATGATATGTAAAACAGAGAAAAACCATAACAGAAATTCAAAAGAAATCAAAATATTTTTTCATTAGTAATACTTGATTAGTTACTCGCCGTTCGCTTCATTGGAATACGAAGATTATATTTGAGAAATTGACTTTGTTCTTCTTTGCTGCTCTTAGCCATTTTGTGGCACTTCAATTGCAACATAAAAGGACATCACCTTGGATATATTTTTCCCTGGCGCTCCACAGAGTATATATACATTTTATCAGCTAAATTTTTCCAAACTGTTCCATTTCAGCAAATTCACCACAATTTTTTTTTTCCGACACTTATACATCTACTTGGTGCTGATCAATAATTTTAAGCTTTTCTATCAAATTCAAAATATTGAATGAATCTTGATTTCATTATTTCAATTTGGACATTGGTTTTGAAATATTTCAAGTTATATGTATGTATATAAAATTCTGTTTTTTCACGATTTTATTTGATTCTTCATGTTGTTCGTTAAACAGTTGTAAGCACCAGGCTTAAATGCAGTGCAGAATTAGTACATATTATTCAAATAAAAGCTTATGAAGTAATTTTCAGGGATATTTTAAAATAAATAGATGAAGTTGAATTGAAGTTATGGTTTGGTAATTATGTTTTAAAGTACAGTCTGCAGTAGATTTTATTGTTTTTTCCACGCACTTAGTATGCTAATTGACTAAATTAAGATCTGTGACACAATTAAGTTCTTTATAAAGATAACACAATACAACATATTCGGCATAAAGTTCAATAGAATAACTATAGTATATGGGGACTGAGGTAATTCTTTAACCTATTTCACTCATTTTCACCATCAAGATACAATATATCGAAGACTGTACGCTCACTTAATTTAATAATACCTACAATCAGGTATAAGGGTATTTTTGGAACAGAGAAACACAATTAGACGAAAAAATGTCCTCTGAATTACATTAAACTATCTGAGGGATATACCGATATTTTCGGTGAAAAATTCCCCTAACACTGAGTTCTTCATGTTCGATATCAGGGGCCTTGAAAAGTCATGGTCCGATTTTGACAATTTTTCCACAAGTGATGGCACAGCTCAAATACAGTATTTGTGTAAAGTTTTATTTCGCTATCTTCATTTGTTCCTAATGTATATGTATCTTATACAGTGAGCGAATTAGATGGAGTTCAAAATTGAGTTATATGGGAAGTAGGCGTGGTTGTGAACCGATTTCGATCATATTCCACCCGTGTCATCAAGGTGTCAAGAAAGTGTTATATACCGAATTTAGTAGTACATACTCCTGGTAATGTACATACTTTCTAGGTAGTAGTACATACTCCTGGTAGTGTACGTAATTGTCAGGCCTGTTCGTTACATCGAATTTTTCCTTAATTCGTGTACTCACTTAGAGGTATGTTTTTCAATAATTTTAGATAAAAATGAGTTAAATATCCGTAAATTGGAGTTTAATAAATTGTTTTATTAATTTTTTGTTAATTTTTTTTATAAAAATTTTGCCGAATCAATAATTTTGAAGCTTTTTTTTATAAAATTCAGCAGTTTTTCAATTTGCACATTTCTTTTGAATTTTTTCAAGTTTTATTTTTAATTCTGGTTCGAAATTATTTTTTTCTCTTTCTTCATATGTCTTCTTCACGTTGTTCGTTAAACTTAAGTACTTACAAATCCCCGACGTTTTCGTTAAAACGAATATTCCTTATTTCGGAAAACTACTCTATCTGCTCTTTCAGATATTCAGATGATATAAAGAAACAAGTAAGGAAGGAGCTAAGCTCGGATGTCACTCCAGCTAATATTAGGTATATGAGAGCTTGGGGTAGTACGATTTTGGCATAGAGACATTTTATTAGAATAAAAATATTCCCTCTGAATTTCTTCCAATTATCTGAGAGACTTATCTATATTTTCCGTAAAAAATGTATGAGAAGCACTGTTCGATATATGGGGACTTGAAAATTTATGGTCCGATTTCGGCGATTTTTAGAAGGGCGATGCCACAGTATTAATACATCACATGTGCAAAGTTCTGTTCCGTTATTTTCACTAGCGCTTACTTTATAAGTTAACCGTTATTAAAGTTAACGATTCAGCTCGACTTCAAAGTTCTGGTATATGGGAAGTAGGCGTGGTTGTGTACCAATTTCTCACATTTTCAGACTATAGCAGGAGTTTCGGAGATATGGTTTTTGACTTATAAATGGGCGGTGTCAGACCCATTTCAAATTTTGTATACCAATTTGAGTGCCCTTCTGCACCATCTTAATAATTAAATTTAAGTTTTCAGGTATTTTTCCTTACTGAATTGAAGTATTTTTGTAATTTACAAATAATCTTTGTATGGGATTTCCTCCATTTTTAGACTGAATAAGGTAGTGTTTAAAGGAAACGAGCCTACAGAGTTTCGTTGATATATCTCTATTAGTTTACGAGATTTGTACAAAAAACTTAATAGAGGGCGGGTCCACACCCTTTTTCAAACAAAATTACATCCAAATACGCTTTTTCCTATTGCGATCCTTTGTATAAAATTTTATGGTACTTTATATGTTTTCGGTTTTTACCATTTTGTGTGCATGGTGGTGATCCGTTTTATAGTGCCGAGGAACACGTGTACCAAGTTCCATCAATTATTACTCAAGTTATCGCTTGCATAGACGGACAGACATCCTAACTCTATTCGCCACCCCGATCATTTTGATATACATAACCCTATATCTAACTCGTTTGGTTTTATGACTTACAATCAATGGTTATGTGAACAAACCCTTAGCAACTATTTTGTTATTTATATATAATTTTGTTCTATTTCGTCGCTCAAAGTTTTCTTCTTTTCGATTTCAGCTTGTTGTAAGGTATTAACAAATCCGTGGGGTTCAATGAAAATTATATGGTAAGTTCAATACACTCTTTTAACTAATGCAAATTATCACAATTTCACTCAATACTTGTCCATAAAAATTTTAAATTATTTTATTGGTTTTATTAAACTTACAAATGTTAGTAAAGTATATATATATAAAAAAAAAAAAAAAAATCATACGACTATAATTTATTTCGATTTTTTTTAAGTACAGTTCCTTATGAAAGATCGTTTATATTAGGTCTACAACTTTGCTTCAGCCGTTTTTTCGTAAATTTAAGGCTTGTTTTCACTTAGGACACACAGTACGTATCCGAAAGCATTCGATGAGTCTCAGCCGCACTTTTCTTGGAGTTAAAAAAGATTTTGCTTTTCTTTTTCCCGCAAATGTCGAGAATTCGGCTCAAAAAGTGACATTTTCAGTTGAGAATAAGTTTGGGATGCAAACAGATCTCTACAAAATTTTGTTGGGTTAATGTTGACACAAACGTCCAAGATCGATATAAAAAAATCGATTTAATCGAACAGTGCTTGACCATAGAGACATCTATTGGAAAACGGCGAAAGCAAAGTTGTAGGCCTAATAACATTATTAATAAACGTATGATTATAACTCTTCTAGCTTGAACCTTTTATTAAGATGGAATTTGAAAATAAGTATTTTCATGCTTTCTGATAAAGATATGTTAATATGTCTCAAAATTGGAAGTTTTTGAAGTTTCTGATATTAGTGTTGTTTTTATTGAACTTCTATAACTCAAGGCCTTCTGAAATCCCATATCCTTCTTTCGAAACTGCATTTCTATGTACGAACTATTTATTGGAGTTTAATCAATGTTTGAAGGAACACTAAATCATAGCTTGTACAAACAATACTGGTTATGTGACTATAGATTTTCTATATTTAACTTCTTATGAATTTATTGACCACCAGGGGCGAACGCAGGTTTAACAGGTTTGAATGGTCCTGTGCGGAATTAAAAATAATTGTCGCTGGATAATAATCTATATATATAAAAATGAAAACCTTTTTCCATTGTCACGACATATCATTAAAACGGTTGACCGATTTGGCTGATTCTTTTTGTGTGTATTCCAGGGGGTTTAAGAATGGTTCTTACGGAGAGAAAATTTTAGAAAACTTGCCTGAAAATGTCTAAAATTCACACTTTTCTAATCTCCCATACAAACAATTTGTTATAGGTATTCATTTTTATATGGAGTATATTATAGATTCCAGTTCAAATTGAATAGGTACGCATACATAAGATAGGTCAGCTATACAAAATAAAGTAGTGCATCAAATTTACACTAAGGCGGTACGAAGTTCGCCGGGTCTGCTAGTGTAAAATAAAAAAAACATTAGTCACTAACGGCGTTGCCGTTTTGATACAATTGTATCTTCTAAATTTTGTGATTTGATACTTTTTTGTTCACAAACGGCCTATTTTGATACTTTTCTGCTGATACATAGAATTTAATTTTTGGAAACTATGAAAATGTTAAACTAAAAACAAACCTATTGTATCTGGATAGTATTAAAAAGTTGTGGGAATGAAGGCCAATTAAAAAACCCAGAAAAATATAAACTGGACTTTGCCTTATAACTCTGTGGCTGCTGAACTGGATTTTTTTAGATTTAAGGGGAATTGTGAGTCGAAAATGGACTTCTTTTGAAAATTAGTTCTGAACTGAAAAGTCACCAATAAGGTTTCTACTATTTTTTTTTAGAGTTTATTGTTAATCATAATACAGGAAAAATTTGAAAAATTTTTATTATGACTTTCAGTTTTCGTTCCATGAGCAAACTATTGTGAAACAAATTTAAATTTATAAAAATTATGCTATTTGCAAAAAAAGACTTGAGTGTCTTAACTTAACCGCTGATGTAGAAGATCCCGATGATTTCGTTGCTGAATTTAGAATGTGGAAAAGGTTAAAAATCTTTTCTTCAGATTATATTTTCTAACTAAAATTTTGAATATATTTTCAGGAACTGGTTAAATCAAACAAAGAGATCCAAAACTTTTTTAGACGCGTTGAATTGTTGCGATGGAAAAATTTTCAAAACAGTGCATCGTTTTTTAAAGATTGGAGCAACAATCCCTATATCTGTCGCTTCAAGTGAACGCTCGTTTTCCTCACTTCGCAGGCTTAAAACATATTTAAGAAATAAAACTGGAGAAGCACGCCTGAACGGAATGGCTCTCTTGAATATCCATAGAGATATAGACGTGAAGGAGGAAGAGATTTTAAATTTTATGGCCCAAATTAAAAGAAGATTAGACTTCAATTTCTGAATAAAATAATGAAACATTGTCTTTTTACCTAAACCCCCCTCCCCCCAAATTTTTTTCCTGCGTTCGCCACTGTTGACCACAGATGTTTTCTAGAGCGAGATCCAAATTCGTTCAGGTTTCTTGTGAGGTTCTTCAAAAATTTAAATGATTTAAATAAAAATTTAAAATATAAATAATGTTGGCATTTTGTTAATATGACATACACATGACAGTCCGGTTAGTACAAAAAAATTATGAATTAATGAAATTAAGTGAAATATAAATGAAATTTAAATCCATCATGGAGTGTCACCAAATTGATTTAAAATTTTAAATCGAAATTAAGTTGCTGTCAGAGATCTAGGTAAAAAATAGAGAATTCAAATACACGAAAAAACAGGAAATAGCATCACGGCAAACAATTTTCACGCGCCAGCGCGCACACGAGTTGCGCACAAACGCACGCCTCAACAGCCACTCCCCCCACCACCGAACCCGCTTAAGTAGAGCATATTCATAATGCCAGCGCTGCTGCTGCTGATGTTTGGCGTGTCTGCAGTTGAAATGGAATTGGCGCTGGGTGATTAGTATGCAAGGCACACATATATAGATATATGTATAATAGTATATCTACATACATACATCCATTTCGTTCTCACAAATATCATTTAAAAGCAAACCCGCATTCCTCTCTTCCAGCAGCATGACAGCTATAGAGCTTCGTACATTCGAAAGCTACCAGCAAATAGAGTTTATTTATTTTTTTCATTTCATTCTACTTCTTAGCGTTAGCATTGTAGTGCTTTAGCCAAAAAAAAAGAAAATAAAAGAATTTCACTGCTTTGCATTTCTTTTTAATTCCTGATGCTTTCGAAGCGTAATGGAAAAGAGCTAACGAATGCTTATTAATTAAATTTCAAAACCCAACCGAAATGGACGTGTGAAAAGGCGAACTGCCAAAGGAAGAAAAGCAGGCGAAATGGGGAAAAATGAGCAACAACAAAAACTTGAAAAAAAGAAATAAATAAAAAATCTTAAAAAAATGAACTAAAAGTTCCACATCAAGTGGCATTGCAAAGCTAATGCTGTTTCCTCAAGTATGCTAACTGCCCGCTGCTCCAAGTACCTTTTCCACTCATAAGCACAGCGAAATCTCTGCGAGCGGATGCTAAGCACGCGCCAGAGCAACGCAAATAAAATGCAAAGACCAAATGGTAACCAATTAAAAGCAAAAAATAAATCCGAAATTAAAAAGAAATGTGTATTTGAAAAGTGCTTCCAGCATACGCCAAGCGTTTCCTCCTTTCATTTTGAAATTTCACAACAAATAACATGCAAACATTTTTCTCACCTTCGAGAGGTGGTATATTTGTTTTCCCTTTTTGTTGGTGTGAGCGTAGCATCATTTAGGTATTCATATAATTGGTGATTTACAGTTTTTTTGCTTTCACTTTTGTAGTAGTACTAGGGTAGCTTGAGAAGCCAGTGAATTTAGAAAAAAGCTTGCTAGTGATTTCATCGACATCTGACGTGTTCTTTGGGATCTCATATTTGATCATAAACAGATTCTGAGCTTTCTGGGGTACTAACTATTTCAGTGTGGTTTACAGAGGTTATAAAATATTCATAATAGTTCAAAAGGTCTTTCGTGTTTTTAGATAAAAAAATCCTTGAATAATCTTTCTCCGAGAAAATCCCTTATCTTCCAAAGAATTTATCATATTCATATATATACTAAGTCAATTCCAACCTCCAATTGGAAAAAAAATAGAACCTGATAGTCTAGTGGTGTTCGAAATTTTTCGTCCTTCTGCTTCATTCCTAAAATCACTGCTTCAGAATGGTCTTACTAAGCTTGCTCCATCTCGAGGTTTTTAACCATGGAAACGGTCGCTGGGTGAGGGTAGGAATATAGGTATTTGGGAGGGACAAAAAATCTGGTGCGTGGTTCTCACTGGTTTCAGTTTCAAGTTAGGGCGGAATTGGAACACTTTTTAACTGAAGTCACTGTTGATTATTTCAAACTGTCTGAATTTTAGCATAAATTCATTTCATTTCCTCTAACCTTTATTAAAATTTCAGCACTGTTGCTCTGGAGTTTATATTAGCTTATTTTTTAAAATTCCGTACTCATCAATCCACCCTCGTTACATTGTGTCGCTCATGGTTTGCATAAATTAAGCTCCTTAATTAGTTTCTTAATTGGTTTTCAACATTTCGCTCGGTGAATATGGCAAAAATCAATTGAAATCATTTAATTGGTGAAGTGACAAAAATGTGTCTTCAATTTTAATTAATTTTCATGCAAATTTCGTGGAGAAAAGCGATTTGAATTGATTACTGTGAAATAATATGCTCAATATGCATAATGAAGCTACAGTTAAGTCGAAAGGGGGAATCATTTTCCAATTTGAGCATTTATTATTGTAAGAGGTGTGTGCATGCCAATTAAGTTTACCGACGATTGAAGGACCTCTACCCTTTGTTAGGATAAAACTTTGGACGTTATATTGAAAATTTATTTAAAATTGAACGTTATATTTGGAAGACTATGGCGTGAGGAAGTTCTAGGTTTGTCTCATCTACATCTACAAGGAAATGCTTACGAACATATTTTCAATCAATTTTCTATTTTCCTCTCCCTTCAATCCTGTCTTGAACTCCTTTGACCTCGAAAGCTCACTGACTTTAATCTATTTAACAATATGTAGGCTACTTGTCCTCCTGTGGTGACTACCATGATCTCAAATTACCCAAAATATTAATAATCCTTAAAGTATTTAACTCCAGAAAATGTAAACAAATATTTGACAAGGCCAATGAACTTTGACAGAGGTTTGCTTAAATTTTAGTCGAGGTCAATGACCTTTTACCACGATATGTTTACATTTTCGTCGAGGTCAGTGACCTTTTGACGTGTGATCAGGTTTGTTAACATTTCATGTAGTAACGCGTGATCAGGTTTGCCTACATTTTGGAGGGTCACATGTGCTCGGTTGGTGTTTCAGTGTTGGAGAGTATTTTAACATTTGGGGCGTCAATGACGTTTGTTCATATTTTTAGGGACGTAGGAGATAATATTTATTAATATTTTGGAGGTTTTGTTTACAATTTGAAGGTGGCATGTACTAGGGTTTCTTACGTTTTGAAGGTTTACAGTGTAGTACAGAGTCCTCTTTGTCGAATATATATAGACGTTCATGTGCGATATATAATTTCCTTATTTTCCAAAGCTATGTATGCCTTCTATTCAATTTAATATATTTTAAGTCAATATAACCTTTATATTTCGAACGAGCAAACACATTTTGCTCCAGATTTTAATTTCCAATCTCCGTTCACTACAATTTGCATATTATTTTTCAAGCGATTTCCCTTTTAGGCTGCCTTTTATGCGGAAGTTCATATCTAACTATACAACTATGTATATATGATTTGATATCACCATATTCTAAAATTGTGTGCAAATTCTGTGCTATTTGCATTTCCTTCCATCACCCCTTATTGAGTGATTTCTGGCTTTTTAATAATATTCCACTCGAATTTGTCAACAAAGCCAATAGAAAATTCCGACATTTCGTCACCGCCACCGCTGTTGAAAATCAAATTTTAATAATTCATGCGCGCCACAGCGAGGCTGCAAGAGCGGTATCGCCGCATGCCGACGGGGCGTATGAGTGATGTGCGAGCATGCAATAAAGATTGCCAACAAAAATCAAAGCAAACAAAATGAATGTATAAATAAGTGAATGTGTGGCGAACCGACAACCAGCAGAGGGGGCAGAGCAGAGCGGTTTACATACCAATAGTTGACACACAAACCATAGCGGCAAATGTGTACGAGCCGATGATGCAACGCAATGAATGTTTGATCATGTGAATGAGGCAACAATTGAATAAATTACAATTGCAAAGCAATAAAAATGGCAACAACTCAAATTACAATTTCAATGCAAATAAAAATACAATATACTTGTATTTGCCAAAACCAATATACTCGATTATAAATCAATGTCATTTGTCATTGTGTGTTGACACAACTCAACATATTTAATTTTTATCACAGACAAATAGTGGACATATGAAAAGCGTAAAACGATTGAATGAAAGTAAATAAATAAATGGTTTTCGAAAAGTTCGAACAAATATTTAAAAACTTTCCGGATATGAGTTCGTTCGTTAGGGGCCATGAGGTCAACAGGCTGGAAGGATTTTGTGTATGTTTTTGTTTGCATTGATGAATAGGGGCAGATACTAATATACTTATAGATTAAAACCAGAATTCCTTCTCCCTTAGATCAGGGCTTATTTTATATACGTTAATTTTTGCTTCCTATGAGAGACTTCGAGTTAATCCTTCATCATGTCAACACGGAAAAAACTGATAATTTTATTTCGTTATTTGATTTGAAGGCATTTTTAGGAAGGAGGTTTTCCTCAATTCGTTTTTTTTATTGAAGAGGTTTTTCTGGTAAGGTTGGGTTCCTGGGTGAGATCTAAATCCATCTGAATACCTAAATGGTTTTTCACGCACGCATAACGCATACATGTCCACCCTTGTGTTTGTCAGTAAATACTTCAATTCTATATCCACACGGTTCATAAATAGCGTCAGCGCCATCTAGCGTATTTAATTTTTTCGGTTCATTCATATAAGGCATCGATGTACATTGAATCATTTTGTATACAGTAAGATAGCAAAAATAAATTAGGATCTTCCCACCTGTTCTTTGATGTATTGGCCTTGGTGTATTTTATAACGAACTATTGTTAAGAAAAAGGTGCTGCATTTAGTCAGAGTGATTCGTCATATTGAAGTCAGCATTGAATTCGATATAAAAACTTCTTACAAGTCCATTACAGTTTCGCGAAAGAAGTCGAACAAACAAGAATGTATCCTAGGGACATTAGTGGTGACTTTTTCATGATCTATAGAGCGCGTGGGCTTCAACAAGTCATCACAGAAGTTGCGTTAGCTTATTGATATTGACAAAATTAGCAGCGAAGGTTGCCTGGTCTTTTCTACATTCCAATAGCATATGAAATGCAGTTCTAAAATAGAACCTCAGGACGTTTAGGTTTTAATCTTGTATTTTTTTCAATTGGCTAGGTCAGATCAGGGGGTAGATCTCCGCAAATACTGAGAGTCTCCTTTAGACAGCTTCGACTGTCCTTTGCGGCACCCAAATACTCCTAACGGAAATCCTTATGATTCCCCATGTCCTCCCTGATTCGACTAAGCGCTTGCACTCTATTACAAAGTTCTTAAGTCTCCTAAAGTCGATTCCAGTCACTTCGCTGGGTTCGCGGAAGTTGTGCCTACCGTGGTGTTTTAACCTTAGTCTGGATAATGGAGGTGGTGGTGCTTGTGTTTAAGTTAAGACCAAACGTTCCGGTAGAAGCGTTATCAAAATTTTAAAAATACTATTTAGAGTAAGAATTATTTGAAGTGAACCATTTGTTTATATGACCTCTTCTTCGTCACACTAATCCCGAATTTTTATTAGGAACTTGTCTTCGTTTGGGGTTGTAGATTAAAATTGTATGTGTAAGAAAGTATTTCAAACTTTGAGAAATTTTCTAATATGTTCTAACAAATACACAAATCTAGGAAACTGGTTTAGCCCTTCATAATCAAGTCTTTTGCACTGCTTAAAATATTAAAAAAGTTTTATGTGTGTATTTGTACATTGCTTAGAATAGATAAAAATGAAAAATTACACTAATATTAAAGTTGAGTCATCAGTTTTTATTGACCTACGGCTATTTTGGCGGAACTTTAATACAGCTTGTACAAATTGCGAACATTTACTGCTTTCCCCATTAGACCTCCAACCGCTTTGGAAATCATACTGCGGGCAAATTGTTTTAATTTCTTACAACAGCTGCCACTTGGCTTTGTGAAGCCAGCAATTTTGTGTAAAATGCCTACATCCGCTGGCTTCAAACGACAAGCTTTATAAATGTGGCAGACTTTAGTGCGCAACAACAACAAAAAAGGGGAGAGACATTTTATCTCCGCTCGTATCGACAGCGTGGCAGCTAACTTTGTGAAAGAGAAGCTCACCACCGCAAACGCTACGGTGTAATGTCGTACGAATAAGGCTATGGGGCTATCAGCATTTTGTTGTTGTTCTTATTTTTTTATTTTCTCCTTGCAGTCGTTAAGTGTTTCCTAACCACATTTCTATACTTGGCAGAAATGTTCCGCAAGCTTCTAGTGTCCTTGCTTCTTCCACCTTTTTCCAAGCAAATCAGCCATTGACACTATTTCGTTTCGTTTACATAACACGAAGACGTCTTACGTCTCACGTCTTCTGCGTAAAGTGTTTGTCATGCTGTTTGCAGCTGGCACTTTGTCGCTCCACATTGCATTGCTGGCGGCATGTGACTAAGCAAGTGTAAGTGAAGGCAGCGCAATCGACGGCAACAAGACGTTGAGTTCCACACGGTGTCTCTAGCATTTATCGCTTGTCATCTGTCATGAGTATGATTTTGCTTTGGCAGCGGATGTTGAACGTGTTCAGCAGCGAGATCTTGTTCAAGTCGACTCAAGTATCGCGAGTCAATAAAATGTGTATGATGCCACCCGGATTGTCGGCTATCGAATCCCAAAGTTTTTTTTATATCAGAAAATACATTCTGAGTAACAAAGCTGCCGATATAGGATACGTATTTTATTAGAAAAAATGGTTAACCAGGTCTTCGCTTGTTAGATACCCCAGCTTGTTCCAGCTATCGAATCCCAAAGTTCGCAAGTTCTGATGTCTCTACCTGTCGCCTGAGAATATAATATGTTTTCTACGAAATTACTGTTGAAGGTACTCTCTTGATGCGAAATCAACCTTAGGAGATTTCTAAAATACACAAATATAATACGTAACGTCCGAAGAGACCAACGAGACATTCATTCTTTGAGCGTAAGCACCGTCAATCTCGAATAGAAATTCGAGTAACCTCGATAGCAAGGAACGAGTTCTTAAATTAACTCTAATACCTCTTTTCATAAATTTTCACCTGGTCCTTCCAAAACTGCGCCTGATGCCAATAGAGCTTCGGTCTCATTTCGTTCTCAGTCAAAGGTAGTTATCTCGGCAAGATAACCGCGGAGTAACTATTTTCTAGAATGCTCTTCATCTAGTCTATACTCGTGACGAGACTCAGTCCAAAATAAGGTTTGGGCTTTTCAGTGGGTGATAAAACTCCTCAGACTTGATTTTTAATAACACTGTGACAGGGTATCTAGAACAGTGAATATTTTTAAGACTGAAGACCATTGAGAACCAGCAAAATATAGAGCGCGAAGATTTGTTTAGGGAACTGTAGTGGACTTCCACAAGAAATGGGACTTCCTGGTTCTTTAATTATAAGCGAAGCTAAGTCATGAGAATACTGCTTTGATAGATCGTCTTCAGTATGATCTCTTTTCATGCAGAATACTCTCTTATCTGATCTTAATAAAAAACCTTCGCTCAGCTTTTAATGTGAGTCCATTAGAGAACTATTTATTTATAGTAAGTCTAATAAGATGTGTACCTACTCTTGTTTTTTCTCGAGAAACTCCTTTACGGTCTACAGAAAAATCAGCTCATACTTAATCTGTAGTAGTACAGAGTTGGTGGCTTGAGTTAAGATCTCAAAAAGCACATGGGACTTCACAATCACCTTTCATTCATGTCAGAGTTAGCTTTCAATACACTTCACTAATACTGTCCGATCTGGCAACCTCAATCAGTGCCATTTATTGCCGAGGGCGTCACAATAACGGCCTAACTAGAAGTTATAAGCCTATTGCACACAGCTATTTCAAGCGCGAAACCGCCAACAACAGCAGCAATAACCACACTTTTACTAACTTCAATCAAATGATGGCAGGCTGTTGCGCGGCAGCGGTATCAGCAGGCGCGGCGGATGAGCAAAGTGTGCACATAAATAAAAATTTGCGACATGAAATATAAATACTGACTTTTAACCATGTCGGCGGCCAACAAAACGCCAGCGGGTCAGCTCAGCTCGAGCAGCAACACGTACATCAGAATACACAAACACAGACACAGTTTCAAGCATGCTTGGCAACAACATGGCTGCTAAATTGTAAAACATTTCCGAGATATTTTGTTTTGCTGCAGTTGTTGTTGTTGTTGCTGTTGTATTTAGTATGCCATCATTGGCGTTGTTAACGCGTTGTATTTACATGCCGCGGCGGTAACAAGCCGCCGTTTGTCGTTCGGCGGCATAATTGAGTGCCTCAGGTCATCAACGAACAGGCTGAAATGTTGTCACAACAAGAACACAAATGCAACAAAAATACTGATAATAACAACAACATGTATACTAAGGCCTCTAAAAAGCTAGTGTATTGGTGGCTAGCCGCCAGAAAACATCAAAATTTATTTACATAACGACTGATGAGTGCGGAAGTGTGGGCCCGAGATAGGCTGTGTGGGTGTTGGTGTTGGTGGCGCACGGCAAGTAATGTTTGCTATTTGATATTTGAGTGGATGCGCTGAATTGTTGTAATTTGCTGTAATATAAGCTAAACACGCTCTAAGCCATTATCCCATCCTGGCACACCTTGGCTTTCCGCAGTGAAATTATAGTCGACAGGCTTAAAAAGCTCTTTGCGCTTATTTAGCCCACAACACACAGGTAATACATAGTGGGCGCTATACAAAAGAGAAAAGCAAAAAGCATTTCGTTGTTATGCAACCCCGTTGGCCCATTGGCATTTAGACAGCATTCAGTAATATATTTGTATAGAAGCCAACAAGCATTATAACCCATTCTCATCGGTTAGCTTTGCCATTTTTCACGCGACCTGGTAACTTAATTAAGCAGCACTGATGCATGAAAAGAATCGGCCACGAAAATTGCCAATTACATATTTTAAAGGTGCAAAAAAAAAATTATAATTAATACTGAAAGGGCCAGTGTACAGTGGTCCAGGTGTGGAAAACTTTTAACAAAATTCTTTGTTTTTTGCTTTATTAATTTAAAAGGTATGAAAATCAATTTAAAATTATTAATTGTAAAGCTTTGGGACATGAGGAGCCACCATCTAGTTCAGATATCAATGGTTTTCTAGGGTCATTTATCCAAAATGAAACTCGTGAAAATATTCGTTTTCTAATTTTCCATTCAAGAAAAAAAGAGTCTGTGCCGCGGTGTGTCCCGTGATTATGACTGTGAGCTTTATACACTTTTCCTATTCATATTTGTCAGGTTTCTACTTTTTTGACCGGACCTGCTTGGTTACAGATGTGGCATACCTTACCTCGGGCATATTCTCGAACCAAACCCGCAGGACCTAAAGGGATTTTAGTCGCCTTTTACGACAGGCATACCTTACCTCGGGCATATTCTCGATCCAAACCCGCAGGACCTAAAGGGATTTTAGTCGCCTTTTACGACAGGCATACCTTACCTTGGGCATATTCTCGACCCAAACCCGCAGGGCCACCTCGTTGGTTACAATAGTACATGTATCAAAGCTACTCCAGTTGTATTTGACTATTACATTAATAATTCGATAGGTCTAATGAACTTTATATAAGATCCGCTTCAAATGCTGTAAAAGATGCTCTAGTCTTGACCATAGATGCTTCATTCAATAAACTCTTAATGAAACTTAGTTGGGACTAAATCTCTCCCGGGGTCTTATTAGGCTATCGACACACTTAAGAGTATTTTCTATAGAGAGCCTAAACGATATCAGTGTCTTATTTCTCAACTAGTGCACCGAACAAATATTATAATTTAGGTATAAAAATTCGTTTAAGTATCAGTCTTACCCATGAGCTACTTTGCTGCTGGGAACAGGAGCTAAGCCTGAGTAGGTATTCATACAAATAAATATCTCCCAAATTCGTTCTGAAATACAAATAGATAAAAAAAATTGGTCTCCGTAAAGTTTTTAGTTTAATATTGTGTTATCAACACTAGAAGGAATTATTCGAACTCAGTTCTTCATTTCACTATTTTCCAGTTCAGTACAAAGATTTTCGGAACAATTATTGTCTTCTATACAGGTACTTTTCGAAACCCACCTTCAGTGGAAACCCTAACCTCAAACGACTTTTTTGTATCAAATTTAAGTATAAATACAATTTTTTTCAATATATAGAAGATATATATTATAGAATTGCGGTTTAGACTATGGTATGGAACTTATCTAACTCGCATCATCATAATCCATAAAAAATCGTCGACTTACAGCGACTTCAAGATCGCGAGAAATGAAATTAAATTCTAATTTAGATCTATATAATAAGTTTCAAATAAAATATGTAGCTTTATCAGGAACATAGGTTTACATCTTTTATTAGATTTGCCTTCATATTTTGTTCCACTCTGCAGACAAAACGCATAAATAATAATATACAATATGCCACAAGCACTTCAGACCACAAATTGACATAGGTGAAGTGGGCGAAATCAGTGTGGCAACCATAGTAGAAAAATACTGCGAGTTCTCATAACTATATTTGTAGTCAATTAATTACGTTGTTTCGCGTGTTCTGCTATTATGTATTTTTAGATATGTATCCCTAACTACCAATTTGACTAAAAATACTCGCGTTAACTAACCCTTTTGGCCAATGCCCACTCATTGTATATGCATTCGTTTTGTTTTTGTTGTTACCTTAACGGCAAATTGCCAACAGCATTTTCTGCCGCGAAACCCATCTTAAAATCACACAATTTTCCGCTTGGATTACTTTGAGAGCAATTTCATTTCGCATCCATTTTTCGAGCATTTTGCCACTCTTAATTAATTCCGGCTTAATTTGTTAATGGCGAAATTTATGAATGCCATTTCATATTCGACGACGAGGTAAAATATTTTTCAGGTCAACAAAATTTGTCATTTCTTTTGATGAAATAATGGTTGGCGAGTAATCATTGTATTAAGAGTGGAAACTGTATATTTTTTGGTATTACTTCAACTACATGGCAGCGTACTCACCGCTTCTTTGATTATCCGAGAGCTTAAGCTAATAAAGAAATAAAAAATAGCAATCAGCTCATGAAACTTACCAACTTCTTATGAAAAGCAAAACCAAAAAATTTGTAACAATTGATCGATTGTCGAGTACCCGGCAGTGTGAAGGGTAAAAACTGGTTTTTCAATCAAAATTTTAATTTATTAATTAATTTGACTGTGTGGAATGGCTACTTAAGTTAATTGAAAAATAACAACTTGGTAACGCTAGTGATACTTTTGAAGTGTAAAATCGAGTAAAATACTAATGCATACGTAAATATACAAATAAACGAGTGAATGCACAATAATAAATATATTTACGGTTTAAATAAAAAAAAATAAAAAAATTTATTTCACACATTTGACATTTAACGCAATTAAAAGTGAATTAAAGCTTAATGCGAAATAGAGCGCAATAAGTGCCGCATGTGGCCATATGTGTAAATAACTGCATTTTTATTTGCATTTGTACATTAATTCAGCTACATTAAATGTTTAAATATTTATATATTAGGTCTACAACTTTGCTTCCGCCGTTTTTATACTCTCGCAACAAATGTTGCTACGAGAGTATTATAGTTTTGTTCACATAACGGTTGTTTGTAACACCCAAAACTAAACGAGTTAGATATAGGGTTATATATACCAAAGTGATCAGGGTGAAGAGTGGAGTTCAAATCCGCATGTCTGTCTGTCCGTCCGTCTGTGCAAGCTGTATCTTGAGTAAAAATTAAGATATCTTGATGAAACTTGGCACACTTATTTTTTTGCACCATAGGAAGGCTGCTTTCGAAAATGAAATGCAAAATCGGACCACTGCCACGCCCACAAAATGGCGAAAACCGAAAACACATAAAGTGCCATAACTAAGTCATAAATAAAGCTATGGAAATAAAATTCGGTATGAAGGATCGCACTATGAAGGGGCATATTTGGATGTAATTTTTTTGGGGAAGTGGGCGTGGCCCCACCCCCTACTAAGTTTTTTGTACATATCTCGCAAACCAATAGAGCTATATAAACCAAAATTTCTCCAGTCGTTTTTTTTAGCCACTTCCTACTACAGACCAAAAATGAAAGAAATCGGATAGTAACCACGCCCACCTCCCATACAAAAGTTAGGTTGAAAATTACTAAAAGTGGGTTAACTCACTAACGAAACACGTCAGAAACACTAAATTTCACATAAGAAATGGCAGATGAAAGCTGCACTCAGATTTTTTTACAAAATGGAAAATGGGCGTGGCGTCGCCCACTTATGGGTCAAAAACAATATCTCAGGAACTACTCTACCGATTTCTATGAAACTTGGTTTGTAATAGTTTCCTTACATCCCAATGATATGTTGTGAAAATAGGCCAAATCGCTTCGCAACCAGGCCTACTTCCTATATACCAGAACTTTGAAGACAATCTGAATCGTTTGCATTACAATATATAAAGTAAGCACTAGTGAAGATATCGGTGCAGAACTTTGCACAAAATACTATGTTAATAGTGTGGCAGCTCTATTTTAAAAATCGCCGAAATCGGACCATATGCTTTTAAGGCCCCATATATCGAACACGAGCACCTTGGTGCTTCTAACCTAATATTATGGTTTCCAACTTTCAATGGACTTTATACAGTATATATGACGAATATGTGGATCAAATTGTGTATTATATAATATAAATAAAGTTAAATAAATAAATTGCGAGAGTATAAAATGTTCGGTTACACCCGAACTTAGCCCTTCCTTACTTGTTTTTTTTTGTAAATTTAATGCTTTTTTTGTATAAAAACCAGGGACCGGAAATAAGAATTATTTTACAATTTTTAATAAAAAAAATCATACATAGAGGAATATCGTAGAAAAGTTTTGATTTCACCATCATGATTTTTAGGTGAACTATATGCGAAATATTGTATGATTTTTAAATTTTGATTTTTATATATTTAGATCAACAATAAAAGTTATTATTTAGATCAAAAATAAAAGTTATTTTTGATTTTTATATATTTAGATAAAAAATAAAAGTTATTTTTGATTTTTATTTTTTTAGATCAAAAAATAAGAATTATTTTTGATTTTTATATTTTTAAATCCATAATAAAAATCAATTCAAAATTTGTGACATATAAAAATTGGAATGATGCAGCATATTGTAATACATACGGCATAACCAAATAAAAATAACTTTTATTTTTGATCTTAATATATAAAAATCAAAAATAACTCTTATTTTTTGATTTTTTTGATAAAAGTCATAAGAGTTACGGTCCCTGATAAAAACGGTTACAAATGTCGATGACCTTAGCGGGACTTTTCTTGGAATCAAAACAGAAAAACAAAATATCCCGCAAAAGTCGAGAATTTTTTTGGGTTAATGTTGACACAAATGTCCAAGATCGATATAAAACGATTTAATCGATTTAATCGACCAGTGCTTGACCCTAGAGACATCTATTGGAAAACGGCGGAAGTAAAGTTGTAGACCTAATAATTCAGCAAATATAGTCGCAATTGTGCCTCTTGGTGTAAGAGGTAAAAAGGCTATGCTCTCTTGATTTTATTTAGATAACATTTTTTTTTGGTTTTAAAAGTTACTTAAATAATACATACAGCGACAATTTTAAGAGAAATTTGGGCCATGTTAAAATGGAGACCACTAATTAATTTAGTAACAAGTAAGGAAGTGCTATGTTCGGATGTAACCGAACATTATATACTCTCTAAGATAACACACAATTTGACCCACACATTTGGCATAAAGTCCATTAGGAAACGAAAATCAGTATATACATAACTGGGTAATTCATGGACTGATTCCAACTATTTTTGACACCCAGCTACATTTTATCCAAGATTATATGCTCACTAAATTTTGCTGATATATCTCACATATTAACCGAAATATGTGGTAAAAAGTCCAATGAAAGTTTGAAACCACAAATATTAGGTGTATACGGGCTAGGGGAAGTTATGACCCGATTACTTTCATTTTTGGCACCGAGACATATTTTTATAAAAAAATTCTTAGAAGCGCTGAGGTCCTCATGTTCGATACATGGCGCCTTGAAAACTTGTGGTCCGATTTTGATGATTTTTAGAAGGACGATGCCACAATATAAATGCAGTATTTGTGCAAACTTCAGTTCCGATAAAGTTCACTGCTTACTTTATATATTGTAAAGTAAACGATTCAGATTGACTTCAAAGCTCTAGTACATGGAAAATAGGTGTGGTTGTGAAGCGATTTGGCCTATTTTTACAACATATCATTAGGATGTCAGGAAAATGTTTAATGAAATTAGTCGAATTGTTTCAGAGATACTATTTTTGACCTATGAGTAGGCGGTGTCACGCCTATTTAAATTGTATATCAATTTGAGTTCAGCTCTTCTATACCATCTTTACCATGATGTTTAAGGTTTCTAGTGTTTTTGTCCTTAATGAATTAAAGCATTTTTAACATAACCTTTGTATGAGAGATGGGTGTGGTTATAATCCGATTTCTTGCATTTTTGGACTGTATAAGGAAGTGGTGAAAAGAAAAGAGTGTAGAGAGAGTCTAGCTTTAGTAGTATATATTAGTAGTTACGAGAAATGTAAAAAAACCTTAATAAGAGGCGTGCTACGCCCACTTTCCGAATTACATCCAAATATGCCCCTGCCTAGTGCGATCCCTTGTGCCAAATTTTACTTTTATAACTTTATTTATGACTAAGTTATGGCACTTTATAGGCTTTCGGGTTTCGCCATTTTGTGGGCGTGGCAATAGTCCGATTTCGCCAATTTTCAATGCCAACCTTCTCATGGTGCCAAAGAATATGTTTTATTTAAATATCTTAATTTTTACTCAAGCATGCATGGACAGACGGATGGACAGACATGCGGATTTCAACACGACTCGTCATCCTGCTCATTTATTTATATGTATGTATAAGGGAGCTGTGGGACGGCATATCAAACTCCTTACGTACAGCTGCAACCGAAACCATTGGCTTTCGGAAAAGCCAAAAAAACAGCTGGTATGATGAGGATTGTCGTCTCGCAGTGGAGAGAAAACAGACTGCCTACCTCGCAATGTTGCGATCGACCGCAACACGAGCGGGATGGGAAAGATACCGAGAGCTGAAGAGGGAAGCGAGACGCATTTGCAGAAAAAGAAAGAAAGAGGCAGAAATGCGTGAGTATGACGAGCTTGACAAGCTGGCCGACAGGGGTAATGCTCGAAAATTTTACGAAAAGATCCGGCGACTAACTGAAGGTTTCAAGACCGGAGCACACTCCTGTAGGACCCCCAGCGGTGATCTAGTGGTTGATGACCAGAGTATACTGTGTTTGTGGAGGGAACACTTCTCCAGCCTGCTGAATGGCAGTGAAAGTACAACACCAGGAGATGGCGAACCCGATTCCCCAATCGACGACGATGGAATAGATGTTCCATTGCCCGACCGTGAAGAAATTAGAATAGCAATTACCCGCTTGAAGAACAACAAGGCGGCGGGGGCCGATGGATTGCCGGCCGAGCTATTCAAATACGGCGGCGAAGAGCTGATAAGGTGCATGCATCAGCTTCTTTGCGAAATATGGTCGGAAGAAAGCATGCCCGACGATTGGAATCTCAGTGTACTCTGCCCAATCCACAAAAAGGGAGACCCCACAATCTGCGCCAACTATCGTGGGATAAGCCTCCTTAACATCGCTTATAAGGTTCTATCGAGCGTACTGTGTGAAAGACTAAAGCCCACCGTCAACAAACTGATTGGACCTTATCAGTGTGGCTTTAGACCTGGAAAATCAACAACTGACCAGATATTCACCATGCGCCAAATCTTGGAGAAGACCCGTGAAAAAAGGATCGACACACACCATCTATTTGTCGACTTTAAAGCTGCTTTCGACAGCACGAAAAGGAGCTGCCTTTATGCCGCGATGTCTGAATTTGGTATCCCCGCAAAACTAATACGGCTGTGTAAGTTGACGTTGAGCAACACCAAAAGCTCCGTCAGGATCGGGAAGGACCTCTCCGAGCCGTTCGATACCAAACGAGGTTTCAGACAAGGTGACTCGCTATCGTGCGACTTCTTTAACTTGATGCTGGAGAAAATTATAAGAGCTGCAGAGCTAAATAGAGAAGGTACAATCTTCTACAAGAGTGTACAGCTCCTGGCGTACGCCGATGATATTGATATCATCGGAAACAACACCCGCGCCGTTAGTTCTGCTTTTTCCCGCCTGGATAAGGAAGCGAAGCGAATGGGTCTGGTGGTGAACGAGGACAAGACGAAATATCTCCTGTCATCAAACAAACAGTCAGCGCATTCGCGTCTTGGCTCCCACGTCACTGTTGACAGTCATAACTTTGAAGTTGTAGATAATTTCGTATACCTAGGAACCAACATTAACACCGATAATAATGTCAGCCTTGAAATCCAACGCAGAATCACTCTTGCCAACAGGTGCTACTATGGACTGAGTAGGCAATTGAAAAGTAAAGTCCTCTCTCGACGAACAAAAACTAAACTCTACAAGTCCCTCATCATTCCCGTCCTACTTTATGGTGCAGAAGCGTGGACGGTGTCAACATCCGATGAGACGGCACCAGGAGTTTTCGAGAGAAAGGTTTTGCGGAAGATTTACGGTCCCTTAAACATTGGCAACGGCGAATACCGCAGAAGATGGAATGATGAGCTGTATGTGTTGTTCGACGACATAGACATAGTCCAGCGAATAAAAAGACAGCGGCTACGCTGGCTGGGTCATGTTGTTCGAATGGATGAAAGTGCCCCAGCTCTGAAAGTTTTCGATGCAGTACCCGCTGGTGGAAGCCGAGGAAGAGGGAGACCTCCACTCCGGTGGAAGGACCAGGTGGAGAAGGACCTGTCTTCACTTGGTATTACCAATTGGCGCCAAACCGCCAAAAGGAGAGATGCGTGGCGCACTGTTGTGGACTCGGCTATAACCGCGTAAGCGGTTTCTACGCCAGTTAAGAAGAAGATGTATGTAAATATATATCCCCATACGGTACTCAAAAACAACCGTTATGTGAACAAAACTATAATATACAGTGCAACATGTTGCGAGAGTATAAAAATATTCTGAGCCTATTACCTATCTCATGATTTTCAAACCTCTCATTCTTATAGAATAATTCACATTATATATTTTTGTTGTTGATCGTAACTATAATCAAACTGCTCTACACATCCATTTACCCAGTAATGGTGTAATTAAGTATTAATTTCACAAGCAATTCTTAATTCCATTTAAATCTGGAGCAATCACAGCTCATTGATTTCTCGTCGTTGTATAGCCGGCGTCGACATGTTTGACCTCACAAATCTTTGAACAAATAATTTTTATTTCATCATAAATCCTAATTGACTTTTTAGCATTAAAATTCTCAACCACTTAACCGCATTACTAGTTGCAGCACAAACACACATACTTGGTCACATTTGAGTTAAATAATAAATTGCTGAGCTCGCTCGCCACTTACAAATACGAAAATGAGCACTGAGAGTGTATAAAAATAAGTGAAAATCGTGATATAATATATACATATACTTGTACATATATATGTATGTGCTCGCTCAACCGATTGCTCTATTGCAACTATGTAGCATTAATTATGCACATTTGTTTGCACAGCTGAGCAATTTTTCTGCCATTTAATCACTTTAGTTGTGCGGTCAAAGAGGCGAGCAAATGCGAGCAACAACACAAACAACACATTTTGTTTTTATATGTGTCAATATGTATGTATTCACATGCAATTACGCACACTTATTTACCCATGTGCGTTGTTGCCAATAGTAATTTTCGCTCATAAGCTTCGACGGCTTACAACTCAGCCCAAATAACCCAACTAAGCCGCTGGGCAAACCAGCTCCCTCATTAGTGTGGTTTGCTGTATTTAAATAAACTAAATGCATGCGTTGGGAAATTTTCGAAATTGCCTTTACACCAAATTTACATGCGACCAAGCGGCCTTTCATTTTCTCTCTTTCGCTGCAATTTTTATTTATTGCACCCGACGGCATCAACGTTTGCTAGCTCGTGCCAGCTGTGTGTCCTTTGCTACATACAATTGTGGCATTCTAATGGGTCTTATGGCAGCTTTTGGTGTGTTATTTTGTTTAATTTAGTGTCGGCTGCAGTGAACATAAAATAATCGGATATTATACTGCTGTGTATGCAGCCGAACAAAGTATTTGCAATTAATGTGAATGCGCGCTAAATTACTTTTAATATTCAATGCATTGAATGTTACTCATACGCCGTGTAGGCAACGTACACAATTGTGTGACAGTTGTAGGGTAACGGAAATAATTGGGATTTTAATAAATTTGAGAAATGTAGGCAAATGACAGAGACATAATAAAAATGCAGTTTTTTTCCAGGAAATGTTTGCGTGTACGATTCTATAAGGAAACTCTTAATTAATAATGTAGTCACCTAAATAAATTTAATAAGAATAGTATTATTAAGAGATATATAGCAAAAATCAAAGTATTTAAAAAATTTCCCTTTTTGGGAACTACAGAAAGATATCCCTTTTTGGGGGAAATTTTTGGGTATACTTTCCACACAATTGGAAATAAACTTTTTAAGCAGTAGAAACATTTTTAAAATATTTTTTCATTTTCCAAAAAACTTCCCTGGTGAGGAAATTTTTTAAATACCATTACAATTGCTAATATCCATGTAAGTTTAACATTTATAGCAAAATAAAACAAAATTCACAGTATTCAAAAAATTTCTCTTTCGGGTAATTTGAATAAACAGTTTGAAATAAACTTTTTAAACAGTATAATGATTTTGATATATATTTTTCATTTCACAAAAAATGTCCCTGGTGAGATATTTTTTTTAAATACGATTACATTAGTTAATATCCATGTAAGTTTAACATTTATAGCAAAATAGAACAAAATTCACAGTATTAAAAAAAATTTCCCTTTTGGGGAAATTTTTGGGAAAACTTTGCAAATAATTTGAAATAAAATTTTTAAACAGTAAAATATTTTTTTAAATTTTTTTTCAATTCCCAAAAAATTTCCCTGGTGAGGAATTTTTTTAAATACGAATACATTGGTTAATATCTATGAAAGTTTAACAATGTCATGAAATTTAATGTGAAATAACTCTTCTTTTACAAATTTCCCTCAAAGGTATTTTTTGTAAATTAATATTATATGAAATTATTATATATAAAAGCGTTTTATAAAGACTATCGTCATTGAATTACTCAAATTTAACCTTTACACACCACAAAAAGATATCGAGACACTATCGGAAAATATAACAACAAATCGAATTATTGCCCACAAAATATATTTTAAATATCATATGCGAAAAACCTCGCGTGTATTGAAAAAATATTTAATTTAATCCTTTATTTGATTGCAGCGCATTTTTATTCAACCATTAATTTAATTGTAGACACTAACAACATATAAAACCATATGCCTCGCATAACTAAGCCTTTAAAAGAATTAAGGTATTACTCGATTTAGTATGCGGTATGTGTAACACATATAAACATTACAGACGCGTATGTGCTTTTGAATATAAAAATGCGAGATATTTTGTTAAAAAATGCATTGAATAATAATAAAAAATGAACCCTAAAATTTTACAGGTTTTACGATTTCATTCCACACTTATTTTTATAACTATCAGTTTGTTCGATTGAAAAAATTGCATATGGCTTGCAGTTAAAATAACACTCAATATGAATATACTAATTCCATTAGTTCAGTGTGATTTTGATGTGCAATTTGTATGCATTGATAAATTTTGATAAAGCTTGAAATCGTAAAATTTAAAATAACAAATGCCAAATATTAACTATTTGAATATTCAAAAATAATAGTAAAAAAGCGCATAAACATTTATTTTCATTTCACTCTGAATCAATCCAAATTTTCTAAACCTTGTTACACAATCATCTCCATTCTGAAAATCTATCATCTGGCCACTTATGTTAACTACATGAAAGCTTTAAAATGTCAATTTTTGCACTACTCAAACATTGTGCAATTTCAAATGTCTTTCTTACTTCTTACAGCTTCTTCTCGCTTCTCTTCCGCCTCTTCCTCTACTTCCAACGATTACTTTTCAACGGATGTCAGTTTGATTTATTTGCACTGTGATAGTTCCGCAATTTATTTGATTTGCCATCTTCAACTGATCTACTACACATTCACTTCATTTCCGTGCTAAAGTCTCTATGTTGGTTTCTTTGAAATCAACCACATCCTTTTCTTTATTGGCTTGCCATATTACGATGCCGATTTTTATTATTGCACTGCAAAGTAAGCGGCAAGGAAGTACAGTGGTTATACAGCGCGTATTAAATGTATGCCGTTCTAACGGTATGCGTATCTATGTGGAGAGGTAAAGGATTGAGTCAGAGTTGAGTTCCTTTCAGCTTTTCTAGCAATTGACAAGTTTCTCTCTTTTATTTCTTCGGTTTTAAGATGTAAGTGGGGGGAAGGGTTGCGAGGAAAGAGATTTAATATGCTGAACAACGTTTTTTATAGGGAAATGTGAAAGGAGAGAAAAAGGTGCCTCGATTCAATAAAATTTTCTATTTGTATTGAAATAACGCATAGAAAATCTACTTAGCTAGTGCAATCTAAGTGTATAAAAAATTCATGTCCCATCGCCGTTCGTAATTTTCAAAAGACGATAAATTCTTCGCGAATCTCTTGCAGCTCTCTGAGAATCCTTTTTTTTATAATTTGATTTTTATGAATAATTGTTTTATATTTTGTGATATATGTCTGAACTCTTCTGTTGAATTGTAACCTTTGTAGAATTACCGAGAAAATAAGATTTATATACTCACGTCGTATGCCTGTTCTCTTTAACGTGTGAATCTCTGAAAAATATTTTGATATGCCGCCTAATTTTAGGCAACGATATTTAAGTGCTAGTCTAGTTCCCAGCAGCGAATGTAGGTTACCAGCTGGTCAGTCCTAACATCAAGGCCATTCTTTCCAATTACCTTACATAACAAAAATAACAGAATCATCATATCACATGAACGATTGGCTGACCCTTTCTTTCATTTGCTTAAACCTCCAGAAGTTTGTTCAAATAAAATAAAGGTTTCACTCGCTTAATGGCTTGTTCAATCAAAGTGCTGGAACCATTTACGACATTGGGATATCGCGAAGCATTTGCCTTCGGTGCTCAGAACAAACTTCACTTTTGTGTCCAGAAAAAAGTATGTACCTATACTTACAGGCCTTGCTAGACAGCAACATTTTTTGTATGCAAAAAGAGCCTGGAGAGTCTCTTCAATATTATTCATATTCCAAAAACTGAAATTTTGTTTATTTACGTACCGAGAAGGATTGTAAAGATTTCTGTAAGTTTTTGGAACAAATTTGTGCAATTTTTAGACGTTGTAAATTGTTGAGGTATAAGGCATAAATGTCAAAAAAAGTGTCAAAGAAGTGTTTACTTTATCTATAGCTCTTTATGACAATGGAAAAGTAGACTATGGTAGATGTTTAATATAAAAGGATAAAAAGTAATTTACAAACTATCTTGGGTTGAGATCCCTATTTTAGTACCATTAAGCTTAAAGCTGGACTCGAAAATAAAAAATTTTTAAAATGAAATTTTCAAAAAATTTGATATCCCATGCTTTCAGGGTCTGACCTTTACTCAGAATCGTCGAAAGTGTCGAATAATTTCTGCATTATTATTAGGATTGATATTTTAGGAGGAATAATTTCAAACTGTCGGTAAATGAATTTTTGTGATTAAGACAAGCTTAAAACCTATGTGAAGTGTTCTGACGTAGAAAATATTGCGCGGAATTTCCATTTGCTTCAAGGGTGTAGTACAAAACGGAGTTAATTTCGATAGCTCTAATGAAAAATCATGCTATTTACGCACTGCCACCATGAAGGAAACAGTAATGTATATTTACAGTTAAGAAATTGCAACGTGAAGTAATAGAAATAACGGTGATAGTTACACAACACATACTCGCACACTCAGAAAACGCTATTTAAGCAGTGAGCGAGCGAGCAAAAGTGCGCGATTAAGCAAAGAGCTGCGAAGTTTGTGGGAGTAAGACATTCATTTTTATTCTCACACACAGTCAGCCATTGAAGTAGTAAAACTAAACGTGCGTAAGGCAGGGAGTAACTGTCGAAAGAAGAAGGTGTGCAATAAAAATGTAAGACGCTGGGTGTTTGTGACTCTTGTTGCCTCGGCAGCACAACAGCTTCCGTTTATTGTCAAACGGTAATAGTTTTAGTGATATTGTGCGTTGTTTTGCAATAAATTCGCGCGCTTGAAGGTATGTCACGGCGAAAAGGGTGCTTTTATAGGTATTCTTGGGTGTGTGTATGTGTAAGTACCGTACAGCATCAACAGCTCTATCAACACTCTTGGCAGCATTGATACACGTGGCATTCGAGTTACACAGCGAAAGTGTGAACCGTGGCGCCTTGCATCAAGCAATGCCACCATTTTTACTTAGCACGCTGTGTGTGTGTTTGTTTAAGTGACACTTACAGTTACAATTATATACTTACGCATGAGAGACAAACATTAAACGGAAATGGAAACTAAAGCAATTGTCAAGTGCGCGTTGAAGCGCATCAAAAATGCTGGCAGTAAGTGTTAGTGATGCGGTGTCATTGTCTCGAGCATTCGCAAACGTCGTGGCAGCACGTAGAAAACATTTTGCACGCAGTGACACCCGGTTGTGGGCGTGTGAGTTATCGGTTGCGTGTGCGCTAAAAGTCTGTGGGAAATACTATATATGGTACTCAGAAAGTGTGGCCTGTAGGAAATTCGTTCGAAGATATTTCAACAAGTTGGAAACAATTTCGTATATCGGATCTGTTCTCAATTACTTAGTTCTTTTAGTAAACCTTAGCAGATGTCCTGTACAGATTTTATTCTTAGCTCTGGTGGATAATTGAGTTAATAGTATTATTCACAAAGCACAAAAGTCAGTTAGAAGATCGAATGGCAGTCGAATCACAGTCGTCATACCAGTCTCCTCAGGGTCGTCAGTTTTACTGTCATCTAGCTCGAATTCCAGAGCCCAGATATCATGTATATTTGTCATCTACCTTATGTAGTCGTAAGATCCCTTTTGTCCGATGTTAAATTCTAAGGGGTCTGGAACGTTCTTTCTCTTTGGCAATATAGCCTTTTTAATTTAAGTGGCTTACAATTATAACTGGTTATTGCCCAATCGGAGTAATGCGGTAAATCATTTTGGATGTTGCATAATCTCAATATTTTCTTCTTGAAAACTTCGGATCTCAGAGAGTCCAAAACTGAAGTAGTTACTTCTTGATAAGATTACTTCGAATCTCAGAGAGTCCAAAGCTGAAGTCGTTACTTCTTGATAAGATGAGGAAACTGCTGGGTCGAGAACAAAATCCTACGCCAGTTGCCTCTCTCCTTTTCGAAATTACGCCAGTTGTACTTCGGATCTCAGAGAGTCCAAAGCTGAAGTCGTTACTTCTTGATAAGATGAGGAAACTGCTGGGTCGAGAACAAAATCCTACGCCAGTTGCCAGTCTCCTTTGCGAAATCACGCCAGTTGAACATCTCAAGTGCATATAGGTTCCTATGCTTTTGATCCTTCCATTGGAAACGTAGGCGCACTTGCTTTCATTGTCCACCCATCAGTCTCATCTTCCAAACATACAACAACCAGCGCATTCGTTGGATTTTTGTGCGTAGAGCTCATACAGTTCATGGTTTCCATCTTCATCGGTCATTCTCGCTCACGCGGACGGTTCCAAAGATCTTGCGCAGAACAGTACTCTTGAATTATCGAATTTCTTCCTCTTCTAGGTTTGTCATCGTAAGGCCTCGGAAATGTTAGTGTCATATGCGTATCCCAATAGAATTGCCCTTTTAGAATAAAGAACACTGCAATTCAGAATAGAGAGAAGGCACACAAGAGGGAACCTTTTGAAAACCTTGTCTGGTAGCGAACGGTTAGGTTCACAGGTCTTAGGTCTTGCTCCGGTTCTTGTATGATCACTTTCACTAACCAGTTCCGACTGGAAACACAGTTAAATGCAGGCTCGTAAGCTCAGTCTTGCATATGTGTGGCATTCCAAGCAGTTGCACACAAGAGCGCACTTCATGTATGCCGACAGTAGTAGTGGTTGTAGCGGTGAAGGACAAAAAAATCAAAAAGAAAAAGAAGAGCGGATATAAGCAAAGCAAACAGCGCATTGTGAAACCCAGGCTGTAATGAAAGTAACGCGCATATTTACAACGCCCTGTCTTCGCATATTTGTGGTTTATGTAGGCCAAGCGTTGAGCGCATTCCACGTTTTGATGTCTCTAAGCTAGCCAACATAAAGGCTACAAATGCGCGCGTGTAGCGGGTATCAAAGCCAAAGGTATGCGGGTATTTAGTAACTGAGAATAGCTTTCCGTCTTTAATTTCCGCTTGCGATGTCGCAGCATAAAGTCATAAGAACACAGAAAATACCGAGAATTGTTTGCGATAGTTTCGCGGTGACATTTGTCGTTAAAATGTGTGAGAGAGTTGAATGTGTCGGCAAGCATAACATACTTTGTGACGGCGGCACGTGCAAAGCGTAGCTACGTGGTTATTAGCAACGAATGCCAGTGTATTTATGAATAGAGAAAATTTAATCAAGAAATGATTTACTAAGCGTATGCTATTTAGGTATGGGGTGGCATATTGTTATGTTTTGCTTTAATCCAACGAATGTTGTGTTAAGCTTTCAAAAAGCTCCATTCTTCTTTATACGCTATAAGACCTTATCTTTGAAATTGAAATTAGTTCGTTAATCCGAGCTTCAGATACACAACCTTTAAACGCGACCTGTACAATGATGTGGCTGGGTCCTTATTTAAAAACCATGAGTATAAGACTATCATATGCAGAATTTTTTGGAATATTGTTCGAGCTTTAAATACTTTGAAGCGTTACTGCATGGTATATAGATCAATAAATAGTCAGATCACTGTTCTATAAAACAAGTTAAATGGGTCTAGAAGTGAACAAATGTTATATTTTCTGACGCGAATTCAACGGTCGGGATTTCCTCAATCTTTTTGACAACCTTGTAGAAAAAATCTGTGAAAGATCTACGTAGTCCGAATGCCATGCAGGCTCTCAAACTTAGAGATCAAGTATTACTTCCTGTGTGGAAAGGAAAGCTTTTGAGACTGTGATTGGCATGAGTAAAATTCTTAAGAGAGTTAGAGGACTAATCAAGTAGAAGAGTAATTGATGTAATTTGATGAAGAAAAAAAATTTAACCCATATATTCGGCATAAATAACGAAAATCAATATATATACATAGTATATGAGGGCTGAGGTAATTCCTCAACCGATTTCAATCATTTTCAACACCAATGTACACTATATCCAAGACTACTTCATTTTGCTAAGACATCTCACATAGTAACCGATTCGTAAGGTATAAGGTCCACCGCGATTTTGGAAAAACCTAGAAATAGGTATATGGGAGCTATGGTTAGTTATGAACTGATTTTAAACATTTATTATTAGAAGAAACAGATTCCCCCTGAATTATATTAAAATATCTGAGAGATTTACCGATATTTTCGATGAAAAATTTTCCTTAGGCACTGAATTCTTCATGTTCGATATCAGTGGCCTTGAAAAGTTATTGTCCGAGTTTGACAATTTTTCCACAAGTGATGCCACAACTCAAATGCGGTATTGCTCTTAGCATAACATTTTCACAAAATGTGGGATTTATACAAACAGGTCGAATTTTAACCGAAAAAATTAGCAAAAAATTCTTTAATAAGAACATATGCAATAATACCAAAAAATATATATTACATATTAAATAATACCCCGGTAAATTAGAGTCTTTGGCTACCAGTCTTCGGGTATCATTTGCGGCTGGTTTGAGAAGTGCCGTTTAAAATTTTATGTTCCCAATTCGAACAATTCGACGGAATTTTTTTTCTAAGCCCAAGAAGACTGACTCAACCCCTTCGCTTGACTTCTTATGATGTCAGTGAGCAATGTTTGCTTACAGTTTGTTCCATTTTTGTCTGGAAAGAATTTTACTCCGAACAACAATTTACACCATTCTAATGTTTCAGCATGAATTTACGAAACGATTTTATACCACTCTGCATTACACATTTTATTTTCAAATAATCCACTTTGAATGAATACCGAAAATAATCGCATTGTTCTGTTCTCAAACGTAACCCTTTCGTTGAATTTAGAACTTTTTTATTATTTGGAAATTCATGAAAGTTTTCAAAAAGATCAAATTATATGTATGGTATTACACAGTTCTCCAATATAGTCTATTGAAGCTAATATTAATTTGTTGACTTGCAGTGGAAAGTATTTGTAGCTTGTAGATAACCGTCCACTAGTTTTTTTACAACACAATTCGTAGTGACTTGTTCACATTTCGATTTATCGTTTGTGTCAGAATTACGAATATTTGAGGGTAAACGCTTCTCACATATAACACGCATTTTTTTGGCACATACATTATCGTTCATGGCAAAACTATCATGGTCTTGCACGACTTCTATACAGTGCTCATTTTCCCCCTCGTTATTCGGTTCGTTAGGCCGCCAGTATTTATAAATCATTGGTCGTCCAGTATTAAACGACATGTATTCGCCCTCCACCGAAAAATCGTTGCTACTTGTCCAAGCACGAATGTAGCTAAACGTCTTCTTTAAATGTGCCGATAAAGCATCCTTTTCAGCTTTCGATTCAATCGTAAGCAAGTCACTATCGTAAGAACGACACAAATGAGCAGCTCCAGCCCAATCCAGCTACAATGGAAAGACCGTTTTATTTAAATACAAATAATAACGCTGTTTAAGTATGTGTTATTACCTCCAAATCAGTATGCACTAAATAATATTTGCTGCCGACTTTAACGAAGGGTTGCAAATCCATATGGACCTCTGTGAATTTTCAAATAATTAATAATGTAAGTCATTATATTGAAATATTTTTCCAGCATCTTACCTTCGTGAACAGTTGTACTATATGTAGTATAAATTAGGGAATTAATAAAAAGTAAAAGTAATTGAATATGTCGTACGAGTCCCATCATTTAAATATTTATTTTATATTCAAGCGTCTGCGTTATTGGCGAATTAAATTTAAAATGAAATAATCTCAATTTAATATTTATACAAATAGCTTAGTATACAAAAAGATCACCACGGCTTTTCGATTTTGGACTTTTGTTTATTTGGGCACAGATAAGAATCTGTCTCTTATCAAAGTAAATTAATTAATTTTTATACTCTCGCAACATGTTGCACAGAGTGTAGTCGTTTTGTTCACCTAACAGTTGTATATATCATTTGACAACCACGCCTACTTGTCATACATATATCATAGTTTAAACTCCATCTGATTATTTCACAATCTCATCTCATCAAAGTAAGATAAAATCGGCTCAATATTTCTTATATACAACTGATATACGTACGTCTAATGATTTTTAAAAACCCAGTGGGAGATTAATATTTTAGATGGCTCAGAAAAATTATGTGAATGTATTGTCTTGAATATACTGAAATTTGTTGGCGAAAATTAGTGAACTTGGTCCACGAATTATTTCACCCTCTATACACTTGATATATAGATATGTATATCCATATTCTAATGGAATTTATTCCGAATATATGAGCCATAATGTGTGTTAACTTAATGATCCGTTGTACCCGAACTTAGCACTTCCTTACTTTTTATAATAATTTCAGTTCAGAACAGAACAATCTTTTACATTATGGTTTTTCCCACATACTACGTTCTATCGCTTCATACATAATACTGTGAATATAATTTAATAGTTGCGTTTTTTTGCTATATATAACATTATACGTCTGCAGTGATAACAGAGTAGGCCAAGTTCAAATGTCACAATTTTTATTACCAGATGAATTTAAATATTATCACTTAATTATATTGCTACATCTTTTATTCATATTTTATTATAGTACGTGCACTGAATTTTAGTAAAATATCTTACGAACTAATTGATATATATGTTATCAAAACATATGGACGTTTGAAAATTCAAATACTTGGTAATATGGGAGCTAAGTGAAGTAACTAACGGGTGATTTTTTTGAGGTTAGGATTTTCATGCATTAGTATTTGACAGATCACGTGGGATTTCAGACATGGTGTCAAAGAGAAAGATGCTCAGTATGCTTTGACATTTCATCATGAATAGACTTACTAACGAGCAACGCTTGCAAATCATTGAATTTTATTACCAAAATCAGTGTTCGGTTCGAAATGTGTTTCGCGCTTTACGTCCGATTTATGGTCTACATAATCGACCAAGTGAGCAAACAATTAATGCGATTGTGACCAAGTTTCGCACTCAGTTTACTTTATTGGACATTAAACCAACCACACGAATGCGTACAGTGCGTACAGAAGAGAATATTGCGTCTGTTTCTGAGAGTGTGGCTGAAGACCGTGAAATGTCGATTCGTCGCCGTTCGCAGCAATTGGGTTTGTGTTATTCGACCACATGGAAGATTTTACGCAAAGATCTTGGTGTAAAACCGTATAAAATACAGCTCGTGCAAGAACTGAAGCCGAACGATCTGCCACAACGTCGAATTTTCAGTGAATGGGCCCTAGAAAAGTTGGCAGAAAATCCGCTTTTTTATCGACAAATTTTGTTCAGCGATGAGGCTCATTTCTGGTTGAATGGCTACGTAAATAAGCAAAATTGCCGCATTTGGGGTGAAGAGCAACCAGAAGCCGTTCAAGAACTGCCCATGCATCCCGAAAAATGCACTGTTTGGTGTGGTTTGTACGCTGGTGGAATCATTGGACCGTATTTTTTCAAAGATGCTGTTGGACGCAACGTTACGGTGAATGGCGATCGCTATCGTTCGATGCTAACAAACTTTTTGTTGCCAAAAATGGAAGAACTGAACTTGGTTGACATGTGGTTTCAACAAGATGGCGCTACATGCCACACAGCTCGCGATTCTATGGCCATTTTGAGGGAAAACTTCGGAGAACAATTCATCTCAAGAAATGGACCCGTAAGTTGGCCACCAAGATCATGCGATTTAACGCCTTTAGACTATTTTTTGTGGGGCTACGTCAAGTCTAAAGTCTACAGAAATAAGCCAGCAACTATTCCAGCTTTGGAAGACAACATTTCCGAAGAAATTCGGGCTATTCCGGCCGAAATGCTCGAAAAAGTTGCCCAAAATTGGACTTTCCGAATGGACCACCTAAGACGCAGCCGCGGTCAACATTTAAATGAAATTATCTTCAAAAAGTAAATGTCATGAACCAATCTAACGTTTCAAATAAAGAACCGATGAGATTTTGCAAATTTTATGCGTTTTTTAAAAAGTTATCAAGCTCTTAAAAAATCACCCTTTACATAAATATGTTTTTTTTTTCATTCAAACATATCAGTTCTGGTTGCCGATAGTAACACTTCATTAGTCTCTAATAAAAAATGTATACTAATATGTAAGGAAAGGCATGACTAAGATATCTCACATATTAACCGATATATGCGGTATAAAACCCACCATATTTTTGAAAAACCTATAATTAGTTATGTGGGAGCTAGAGGAAGTTTTAAACCGATTTTAACTATTTTTGGTACAGAGACACACTATTAGAAGGAACACATCTTCTTTGAATTTCTTTACAAGATTTGAAAGATTTGCCGATATTTTCAGTGAAAAATTACACTTAGGCACTGAGTTCAACATGTTCGATATCCGGGGCCCTGAAAAGCTATAGTCCGATTTCGAAAATTTTTCCACAAGTGATGCCACAGATCATATACAATATTTGTGTAAAATTTTATTTCGCTATCTTCATTGGTTCCTAATGTATATATGTACCTATTATAAAGTGAAGGAATCAAAAGGAATTCAAAATTGAGTTATATAGAAAGTAGGCGTGGCTGTGAACTGATTTCGCCCATTTCTGTTGTGTCATTAGGATATCAATAAAATATTATGTACCGAATATATGGTTTTTGACACATAAGTGGACGATTACATGCTCATTTTCCATTTTTTATATCTGAGTGCAGCCTTTTTACTTTTGTTACTAACAATTCCCTTGATAAGCCTTAAAGTTATACATATTCTATTGATTTTTCGATTTAAATTGATTTTTGGAAACTTTTATTTCGATTAAAAGATGTTGTCCAAATTAATGTTAATGATGGCTTAAGGTTCTAACAAATATGAAGAGCCACAGTCTTAATGTAAAAAAAAATCTTAAAAGCTTCTTCAGAATTTTTAAGTCAATTACGAGCACATCATAAATAAATTGCTTATTATATTGTTTTTTCTTTTTTCTCTCAAATCCCTCTAAGCCAGTGAGTATTTATAATATACTCATTTAGATTTAATTGCAAAATATACACATTATCTGCTTTACGATTTATGCACATAAATTCTCTTAAGTAATTGAAGCAAGCTCATTCCACAAGCGAGTAATTAAAGATTAAAAGGATTTTATGACACTTAAAATTATCGTATATAAAGTATGACCGAAAATAAAAAAGCTTTTAATGTCTATGCATTACCCGCTCTTAGCGGAAATTCGAGAACGCTTAATGCCGTTAATGTGCACAGCATGCGAAATACACAAGTATATATACTTTTATATATAGATATAGAGGAGTGTGTAATTGTGTGGCTTCAGTAGAAGAGCGTGGTTTTTGTTTAGGTTTTATGTGTGTGTGCTTGTGAAAAGTGCTTAAAAAGCTGCAGCGAAACCCGCTGAAATTAACAATAAATTACGAGAATTAAGTAAACACAACACTTGAACATAAAACTGCAGTTTAATCAAAGGGAGTTACGAGAGAAGTTAGTTAAGAGAGGAAAGTACAGTGTTGACCAAAATAAAATAGACAAGTGCTGGTATAATTTCTGTTTGATGTGTCAATTAATGATGAAAAAATTGATTTTATTTAATTGAAATATTTAGATTTTTTTGACAGCTTTGAAGTACTGAAGTCCGCTTTGCCAGTTTCTCACAACTCTGTGAGTATGAAGCCCCCTACTTTTGTCCTCCACTGTTTACACCGAATTCAATTAAATACAATCAAACGGCAGATCAAATTACATGCCAACAAAGCTATCAAATGGTTTCCGTTTCCGTCTAAGTGATACGCATTTAGTGGTATGCTACTTACACTCACTTGCAAACATCTATGGATATTATATAATAACCCAGTATCTATATAAATATGTATGAAACGCCATTTAGCGTATATAGCTAAGCTAAAATGTCATTTGCGGTCTTTTTATAGCTCCTTAAGTCACTCGTTTACAAACGCATAGCAACGCGTAGAACACGTATTTACTTGCTTTCAGTCAAGAAGCTATGCATTAATGCCTTGCTTTGCAGCTTTCCATGTGATTATTTACGCTTTCTTCTTTAACGTAGAACTATTTAAGCAGCTATGACATTCGAGCTTTTCGTCACACATGTAATGCTGGTTGCTGGAAGATGTTTAGAAGGCGTTATTTTTTGAAAAGGCTTAACTCTAAATAGAAGATTTTCTAAAAATCTCGGTTTCGAAAGAAAAAACTTAAAGGTACTATTTCTAATTCGTGAATATATCAAGTTTTGGAGTTATTTTTAGGATTATTATCAAAATTCTGTATCTTCTATGAGCTTAAAGTCCTCTAAATACCTTATGAACTGACTAGTAGTAGTTTTGAGTTGGGACTTTGTTGAATTGAGTAGATAAAATTTGTCGCGAATTGAAAAAAAATTCCCTTTAATATGGGTGGTATATCTACATATGTTGAATATCTAAATCTTTTTTTCGTCAGCTCACATATATGTATCTACTTATTCACTTTCATTAAACGTTGAAATTAACTTCTCACACTACTTAAGAGTCTCTCCCTTCTTTTGCTTTTCTTCACTTGTTTTCCGAATTTTTTCTTTCATTTGCTCAACTTGACATTAGTTTTATTGACATTCTCACTTTCTTATTGGCCGCATTATTTTATTATTTCTTCTGACTTTTGATGCACATGTGTAGATATAAAATGTGTCATTAATCTCTGTTCAGGGTCAGTTAGTAGACACATGTTTTGTCTAGGATGTAAATAGAGTCACAGCATTATTGTTGCAAGTAATTCTGGTACATAAGCACTGGCACTGCGTCGTTTCCTTCGGAATTTTGTACCATTCCATCATATCCAGCTTCATTTCGGCAATAATATTTTGAATATTTCTAACTGGTGAGCAGAAGAAGTTGGTTAATCAGCATATACCCTAAACTTCTCGTACTATCCAAAAAATAAACCCAACTGAGTCTAATCGTATTAGGGACTATGGCGTACATCATTCTCACGAGTGTTTAATTTATATTCTTGAGATGGCGCTGGTGTCAATTTATTACCAAAAAATCATATTTATGGTCCGATTTGCACAGAAAGCCAATTTTTGTTTTGTAGAAGCTTAATGATATATATTTACCATGATTTTCTTTAAAGGGTTACATGGGTTTCGTGGGTTTCAAAAATCGATTTCTACTTTTTGCTTATTAATTTCTACACCATCTTAATAATATTATCCTAACTTTTCAAGTCGATCCGAATATTAGTTTCGGAGATACAGCCTTTGGAAGGTGAGCGTTCCAAGACAGGTATTATTGTTACTTAAAACTTTAAACGCGTTTTTCTCGGAACCGTGTTTTCAAAGTCGGTTGTCAAATGTTCTCGAAAACTACTCAACCGATCTTGATGAATGCACAGGTGTACGAGATACTATTTACTTGTGCTTGAACGAAGGATTCTTTTTTTCAATTACAACTAATTAAAGAAAACATCATGTCAAACAAATTTGATCGAAATTTTTATTTTTTTGGAAAAATGTCTGCCAAAAATCCAATTTTTTTTTGGCTTTCCTTCGTTGAAGCACTAGTTTATGGTCTTACCTAAAACACGTATTTTTTCATTTTGGATGATCCTGTCAGGAGTTGTGCTGGCAACGCGGACGCACCTTTTTCCGAGGGGTCACCGGAAATGACGTCACAATAGAGTAGGAGGTTTTAATTTTGTTTATTTCAGAAATTATTCTTTAAATATGTAGCTATAAGACAAAAAAAAAGTTTTAATTAATTTGTTAAATAGAAAAACATATTGAAAATACGCCTCTTTTACCCGACAACCCTTAAGTATTTACCTCGTAAACGCCTCATCACATACTTTTAAGTGTGCTTTAACAGACCGTTATTTACTTTATTCGACTTGTCTTTTCTTCTTCTACAACTAGTCATCTTGAACATAGTTCGAAGGGATCTCCTTTTATTAAAGTAAAAATAATTAGCTTTTCAGGATCTCAAGAGTATATAGTCGAATATAACACTTAAAAACACCCTTGATCATCCTTCCTTTAAAACTCTAGTTTGAGGATATCCGTTAAAGCATAATATTGGTCAAAATATATGAAAACATCTTTTTTGGAAAACCATCGTTTCTAGGTGACAAATGTCAGAATGTAATACCATTATATTATTAAACATCTCGTGTTAATTACATAATTCTGTTCATTATTTGTTCTATACTTTAAACTCATCCATTTGCATGCCCCAAATTCCACCCTGTCACCTGTCAGCACGTTTTCCAATTAATTGTCATCGTTTATCAATAATTTAACAGTATTTTAAATGACACCATTGGGAAATGTACGAGTGTGTATGTACACAACTATTGAGGGATTTTGTATTAGATGGTTGACGTTGATTGGAAAATTGCATATTTGCGAGCGCAATCACAACAAATATTTGCGGTGGCCAAAACATTGAATTTGTGTGTTTGCCACTAAAGTTGCTGACATTAAATACATTTTGTATACAAATTTGTGTGTAAACAATGCGATTGAAATGCTGATAGTTTAAAAAAAAATATTAATAATGCGAATATCTCGTATGCATTTGAACTATTTAATTTTAGCGGTTGTTATTTTGTAATATTTATTCGCTGAAATTTCAAATAAAAGCAGGTGTTTGTTGTGTGAAAATAAATGTGTAGAAATATATATTTTTTGTAGAAATTTACTGTTTGCAACTTAATCAGTTTATATTGCATTTTGTAATTATATCATCAGCCTTTCATACGTTTTTTTAATCATGTTAACACCTAAAATATATATTTTCTATCTATTTTTTTCTCGGATCGGTTTTCATTAGGTCAAACTAAGTGACAGGCATAGAACAATTAATGAAAGCTGTTGTTATTACATTTCTAGAGATATTGATGTCAACGCTTTTTATAAAATGCTGGCAACTTTGGTAAATTTTAATATTAGGTTGCCAAATATCTCCCTTCCTTCTCTTTTTGTCTTTTGAATTTCGCAATCTATGTATAAAGCGCTACAGAGCTCGTATCTGGCAATACTATACATCTTTGATAGGTCTTGACATAACCTTCAAAACGACGCTATGCATGATTGGTTTGAATATTGCTTTCAACAGTTATAGACGTGCAAGCATGGAGTTCACTAACGCTGATATTCCGTGAGATTAATGGTGTTTTGGAGGATAGTATCTTTCACTTCGAACTGCGGAGGAATGGTTTCGTGTGAAAACGACACCATGGATAAGCCAGCCGGCGGAAGACCTGTGACGACGAATACCGATCAAATCATAGAAAACATCGAGTTAGACCGGCATGTGGCATCTCGTGACATCGCCCAAGAGATGGGAGTTAGTCACCAAACCATTTTAAACCATCTGCAGAAGGTCGGATACACAAAAAAGCTTGATGTTTGGGTGTCGTATGATTTGACGCAAAAAAAGATTCTGGACCGAATCAACGCCTGCGATATGCTGCTGAAACGGAACTCGACCCATTTTTGAAGCGAATGGTGACTGGCGACGAAAAATGAATCACATCACAATGAATCACCAAGCGAAAAAGGTCATGTTCGAAGGCCGGTAAATCGTCCCAAACAGTAGCCATGCCGGCATTGATGGCCAGGAATGTTTTGTTGTGTATTTGGTAAGATTGGAGGGAATCATCCACTATAAGCTGCTCCCATATAGCCAGAAGCTTAATTATACCATCTACTGCGAACAACTGGACTGCTTGAAGCAGGCGATCGACCAGAAGCGTCCAGAATTGGCCAACAGGAAGGGTGTGGGGTTCCACCAGGACAACGCCAGACCACACACTTCGTTGAAGACTCGTTAGAAGCTACGGGAGCTCGGATGGGAGGTTTTATCGCGTCCACCATACAGCCCGGACCTAGCGCCAAGTGATTACCACCTGTTCCTGTCCATGGCGAACTCTATTGTTGGTGTAAAGTTGAACTCAAAAGAGGCTTGTGAAAAGTGGCTGTCCGAGTTCTTCGCAAATATGGGTGGCTTCTACTCAGGGGATATTATGAAGTTGCCGTCTAGATGGAAACATATTATCGAACGAAACTGCGCTTATTTGAACTAAATCACTGTAACACTTTTTATAAACCATTGAATAAAGAACAAAAAAGCGGAAGGGAGATATTTGTCAACCAATATTTTTGGCCTTTGGTACCATAATGTGCAGTTTCATATCATAAACGAACTGAAAAAAATTGTGTTTATTAATTTGGCAACTTGGAATGTTGGCAATTTAATAAAAAAAGAAGAGCTTTGTATTTAGTTAAAAAAAAAAATAATCTGCGCTTTGTATCTTGTAATTAAATCCCTTTTATGTACATACATAAATCAATTATAACCCAAATTATTTGACAGATATTGCGCCTTCAACACCGTCTTACAGACATGAGTATTCAAGACCTGAGTATTTTATTTAAATAAATTTATGAATTATTCAGAATATAATTTGAAATAGTTGTAAAAAAGGATTTATGTAATTTGTCGACAGAAGCACAGACTTGCCAATATTTTTTTCATTTGAGTAGTTCATTTCCTCTGGTGAATCCTATAGGTGATCCGAATATGAACTGAATTCGCTGGGTTTACAAAGTTTTTCGACCTCAGCGTTACCCATTGCATTTATTTTTATTTCGAATATTTTTTTTTGACAAATTCATATGTTAGTGAATATACATATACGAATGAAGAAGTGCTTTCTCAGAACATTTCTTAAGGTTTTCATAAAATTTCATTATATCGATTAAAGTATTTTTAGGTAAGTGATCCCGATAGTTCTGTTGTATAAATAATATAAATTTCAATGACTAAATTTAGTTATTTTCACCACCTAATTCTTTCATCTGCTCCTATTATCTCGCTTTTTATTTATTCGTGTGTAAATAAAAAAAAAATAAAAATTACTCTTTAATATTCCTTCGTTTCCTCTTTCAGCTCTCAGGAATGTCACAGCACACAACACTGTTTGCTTGCATTTGTTTTTGCTTTCGCGGTAGTACAGTTTGTGAGTCGCGCTTTGATCGCGTTGTCATTGTACATTTTCGCACCTTGAGAGCAATAATAGAGATCAGTTTCGGTAGAGATCAACATGAATAAACATGAGAACTCGCGCGTATTTTCGATGCAAATAAACGCGTGAGTTTAATGAAAATGTTAATAAATTATAAAAAATAATTTTAAAGTGATGTGAAAAATTGAAAAAAAGTAAAAAGAAGAAGCATTAAAGTGGTGTGTGTAATATTAAATGGAAGTGAAGAAAAAGTTAATGAAAAATGTGTGAGTTAAGGTGTAAGAAAAAAAATGTGATATATAATATATAGTTTTATAAAATCTAATGTTGTATAATAAAATTATTTAAATAATCGAAGTGAAATGCATCGAGAAAAGTGTTAAAAATATAAAATAAAATTTTTGTGCGTGTTTTATAATTATTCCGTTCGCAAATATTTATGATGATAAAGTGCATTGATTTGGGGACTAAATCGCTGCTCGTAGCGAATTAATAATAATGAATAGCATATGCTGGTTTCAAAAGGTGAGTGTGTTGCAAAATATCGTATAATTATGACATAATTAATTAGTTAGTTTAACATTTATAATTTTATTATATTTTCCAATGAACAAATTAAAAAAATCCGTGGAAATTTACTATATTAATTAAACTATATTTAGAAATATTTTTTTATGGTTTAACTTTAAGCAAAGTGTCTGAAAATAAGGGTAAGAAAAAAACGCAATATTTTGTATAAAAAGTCATGCAAAAATCTTGAAATATTTCACACATCTTTAATCCTTAACGAGTTTTGTACTTCATTTCTTGTTTCATATAAACCAATTTAACGAATTTAATTTCTTGTTCGGGATTATATTTTGATAAATATACTCTTATATTCTGTTGATGCATAAAAATATACAGATAGAAGAATTCAATGAACTACGGGGTTAAGACTTTGAAGAGCTTATGCTTATAAGTTGTTAGCTTGTTGTTTAGCTTAACTGAGGGTTTCTGTTATAAAGCATAGTAGCATTATTCATATTACGTTCTGCTAAAAGGGAATACTGGTTTGCAAATTAACAGGTTCTGAAATCATTAGAGGTAATATTAGTGATCGATTTGGTTCTGATTTTGATTCTTTTCTTTTCTTTGCTTTAAAATTTTAAAATAGAAATTTCAATATCTACCGTTCGGACCACCTATTTGTGGCTTATTTCAGTGTCGACCTCGAGTTCAATAAGTGTCTTCCATCGTTACGTGCGCTTAATGGGTGTTTTTGAGACGCGTGGTTGTCAATATGGCAATACTTTCTTTTTTAATTTGGTGTTTTTGACAGTTGCTACTTGATTTACTCTCCGGAACAACATTTATTGCTGACATACGCACGAATTTTTGCAAAAAAATTTCGAAAATAAGGACACTGCTGCGTCCACTGAATAGTAGAGGATGATAATTTGTGAGATAAATGATCGTATAGCTCGTTCAATGAAAACCCACCACGTGTTTGATTAATTTGTCCATTAGTTGAGATTCAGAGTTCTCAGAAAGTTTTGCAATAAAGTAACTGTATCACGATTTTACATGACAAATTTAGAATATGGTATTTGGTAGATCTTACTAGCTGCCAGTTTAACTCCCTTGATATTGCGCTCTATTAGTGTCGTCTCTAATCTTAGCATAGTACAAAAAGCTGATAATGACAATGGTTTCCAAACAAAACCAAAGCAAAGCTTAAACAAAGCTTCACGTTTAACCTATTTAACAAGAGAAAATTTAAAACACAATGCAATACAATTTTCTAATCTCACTTTCATTACAGACCACAGCTTGTCGTGTTCTTTTCGGTTAGCCGAGCTAACAACAGCAGCTAGCAAACTTTCATTTAAACAATGTATAGATAGAGAGAGAGGTTTTGTTGTGGTATAGCGCCACAATTGCAGCAACTAAGTGGCAGAAGTACGTAGGACGTGCGAGTGTCAACAAAACCTCGACGTTACTATGTTGCCCCAGAAAGTCGGCCAGATACACGCAAAAGTGTTGTACGCAAAATAGCTGGCCTTCGGGGCAATGAGTACGTACTCATTGTAGCTGTGACTTAATGAAGCTACTCGGTTGGGTATGCTTTAGCGCAGCTCATGACAGTGAGGGCCTAGAACTATTATTGCAACTCATATGTAGTTGTTGTTGCTGTTGTCAACTGCTGTTGCGGACTTTCTAACAGCTAACGGAAATGTAGCGGTTGATAGTGACTAGCTAGCCGCCGGTTTCCTTATTGGCTTTGCAACATTCGTTGCACTTGTTGTTGTCGTTGTAGGTTTTTGTTGGATTTTTGCCTATCGGCGCTGTGAATTGTTGCGGTTATTTCATTTGACGTTGATAACGTCAGCAGTTTGCGTGTATGACAGCAGTGCAGCGCAGCTGTGTAAGTGCCATGAGTCGCGACTGACTCATGACTGAGTTTGTGTGATGTACGCCTTGCGCGTTGCCATCAGAAATGTTGTTTAAGTACATACAAGTGGAGTTGTAGTTGTTTCAGCTGTTTTGCGGCTGTCATCAGCTCCGATGGCACTTGTTCTTCACTTTGTCACGATTGTATATTTGTATGTAGTGTTGGCGGTTCTTTTTTAGTTACATTAAAGTACTGGGAATCATACTATTTTGTTTTGACTTTAAGGAAAGAAAGCAGTGTTGGTTTATAAAAAATACTCATATAAGCTTCGAGGTTATATAGTTGGTTAGTTGATTATAGTTGTACGAATTGATAATTCAATGAGTACTGCTATTCCTTTAAGATCTATTCACCCAGAAATTTTGTCCATCACTCCGACCGTTTGTCCATCCACCTGTTCGTCTCTGATTGTTTGTCCGTCCATCTGTCCATCACTCCGACCGTTTGTCCATCCACCTGTTCGTCTCTGATTGTTTGTCCGTCCATCTGTCCATCACTCCGACCGGTTGTCCGTCCACCTGTTCGTCTCTGATTGTTTGTCCGTCCATCTATCCCATCTATCCGTCTGTCCATTATTTCGACCGTTCAACCGTCTATGCGTCCATCTCTCCGCAGTGTGTCTGTCCATACCTTCGACTATCTGTTTATGCAATCGTTCACAGTCTTTCAGCCATCCATCGATCCATTCATCCGTCCATAGGTCCATACATACGTCTGTCCATTCGTCCAACTCTCCGTCCGTCTGTCCATCGGCTATCTGTTTTTCGGTCCATCTATCCATCATCGGTCGATCCATCCGTTCGTCAGTTCGCAGAATTAACGGCAGAGCACTGGCTTGTGGATGGTGAAGCTCTAGAGCATACTTCTATGTAGATCACTATCTTGCAAATTTAATTTACACCGATACTTTTTTCACGCAACTGTATGGTCATCACTTCTGGGTGTCTTGTACTGGTAAGTGGGGTTAAACTAAATATAAGTCTGATGTAAAAATATTGCCGATCCGTATTACAATGGGTTGAGTAGTCAGTTGAGGAACCTTAGCCGCGCTTGTACTCAAAATGTGAGCACTGGGGGTCGCTGAAAAGGGAATATGACTTCACTTGGCAGTTATCAGACATTGTCGATGCTAGAGGAAACGCAATTCGACAGAAGAAGTTTTGAATGAACTACAAGAAGATGAACTTGCAAAGTCGAATATCGGATATGAACGATATTGTCCTTATTAACCGATTTATATGTTTCAGTTGAATTATAGAATTCTTCTGGGAAAGATGAAGATTCTACACACTAAGAATATAACAGTTAGAGTTTATTAGTTAGTTAGTTATAGGCAGTTATCCTTTTTGACTCATACTGTTAGGCTTCGCATCCAATTGTGTCATTACCAGCGTGGCGGACTTCCCCAACTGTGTGATTTACTGGCTTCCGTTTCTATACAAATACCACAAACCAACAGATAATAAAATGAGATGCACAGTGTGAGAATCCAGCGCAGATCGTTGAGCGCGAGGTTGCCAAAGGTCACAAAAGGTAATTACTTCCAACCCAATGCTTGGAGGCGGCCATTGATTACTTGGCTTTGAGCGTGTAGTGCTTATCCCTTTTCGGCACTTAAATCGCTGCCAAATCCTTTTAACTGTTACGATTTATAGCTGAAGCGTTGTTATACAATAGAACTTTTCGCTTAACTGCTTTAATTTCACCGTTATTATACAGACACTCACATGCCTCGCCACGCTGCGTTCAACCACAAACGTTAATGAAATTTACGCACACACGTTGCACAGGAGTATATGCTCGGCATACTGGTAATCAACCGTCGGGATTCGCACAAAGGCGCACGCTTTTCACACCCGCATAATTAAAACCGAAGACCGCAATCCTTTTAATATCTTCTTCGTTGTTTGTTTGTTATTGTTTTTTTGGTCTCTCTGTTTGTTCGTTTGTTTGCTAACCGCCATTCAGGTTCATTATTGCGCTTTCGCTTTCATGTTTTTTGCCATTTCCTTTGTTGGCACTTTTGCCGCTTGCGCACTCGCTCGCTCGTCGCTAGCGTGTAAGGATGTTCCTTCATTTCACCTCTCTCTCGCAAAGCGGTAAATTACGAAATGCGTATGTTGGCAGTTTTGATGCGAGCGCGCGTGTGAGTGTGCGTGTGCTCGCCGATGTGGCATGAAAATTAAATTTGTCGCGCCAAATCCCACTGTGCAATCATGGAATTGTCAAAACCACATTTGGCGCTTACTCACACGCTTGTGAGCAAATTGCTTCGCAGTTGCATATAAAAAGGCACAATGAAGCGGGTAACACCCGCCACTGATGACGGTGGGAAGCATTAAAGGTAAGCGTGTGTGTAAGCATCCAAGAAAGCGCGTGTCACACCATTGAGATTTGTCGTAACCCATCTATCTAACTTAACATATGTGTACCGTTATTTTGGTTGTTAGTGTTGTAATTTCGCCTTCGTAGCGTAATTGCGTGTGAAAAGTGATTTGCATTTGATCTGCACTCACAATTTCGGGGGCTTGGAAGCTCTAATGCCTCAGCAGGTTGCTATGAGAGACCTAAAATGTTCATATATTTCAATGGATGGGGAGTTGGAGGGCGCTTGGCAAATTTGTTACAAATTTCAGGATTATAATTCTTACCTACTAGAAATAAATATATGAACTAGTTTTTCTGGTGGAACTAAGTTTTTCGAGGAATAATCTATCGGTGTCCTTGAGTCGCTAGTTTTCACCTAACTGAGGTTTCCGGTTGCAGTCAACCCCCTGTTTTTCAATACTTTTATGAGGCTAATCAACCTTTTATTAAAAAAAATATATAGCGTCCTTTCTCTTCCATACTAGTTATTATTACTCATACGCCCCATAGTACCAGCAGCAAAATGACACACTTCAGTCCAATGTGTTCATTGGTAAATTTATTTTTTTTCTTCCTTCCTGCCATGATGCCGAAAATTGGACTAAATTCGATTGCAAAAACATATTACATAATTTTATAGTAATAAATATCGAAATATTCGTGTATTTTTTTAAATATTGTAAACCGCAACGCACAGCTTGAATTGATTACGTGTACATAGAAATTAATAATATTTACAGTAAAAGGTGTTTTAAGCCCGTAGAGTTCATTAAATAAATGAATTAAGTGTTTTTGCAGACAAATATGCAGGCATTTAAAAATTATTGGGCTTCTATAGTGTTGCTTACTTAAATGCAGCTATTTAAATTGAAAAAGTATGAAAATTTTCAAATCAGATTTACTAAAAAGACTTTGCCAGAATGATTTACAAATATACTTAAATAAAAATAAAATATATATAAACCTAGAAGATTTTGATATAATCACTCACTGCCTTTCTTAGCAACTTTAAAACTTGGAGAATTGCTTATCGAACAAATGACTGGTATAAATCAAATAAACTGGTATAATTGAAACAAGTAAGGAAGGGCTAAGTTCGGGTGTAACCGAACATTTTATACACTCGCAATTTATTTATTTAACTTTATTTATATTATATAATGCACAATTTGACCCACATATTTGTCATATATATTGTATAAAGTTCATTGAAAGTTGGAAACCCTAATATTAGGTTAGAAGCACCGAGGTCCTCGTGTTCGATATATGGGGCCTTAAAAACCTATGGTCCGATTTCGGCGATTTTTAGATTGGGGCTGCCACACTATTAATGTAGTATTTGTGCAAAGTTCTGCATCGATATCTTCACTAGTGCTTACTTTATGTATTGTAAAGTAAACGATTCAGATCGTCTTCAAAGTTCTGGTATATAGGAAGTAGGCGTGGTTGTGAAGCGATTTGGCCTATTTTCACAACATATCATTGGGATGTAAAGAAACTATTACAAACCAAGTTTCATTGAAATCGGTAGAGTAGTTCCTGAGATATGGTTTTTGACCCATAAGTGGGCGATGCCACGCCCATTTTCCATTTTGTAAAAAAATCTGAATGTAGCTTCCATATGCCATTTCTTATGTGAAATTTAGTGATTCTGGCGTTTTTCGTTAGTGAGTTAACCCACTTTTAGTAGTTTTCAACCAAACTTTTGTATGGGAGGTGGGCGTGGTTATGATCCGATTTCTTTCATTTTTGGACTGTATTAGGAAGTGGCCAAAAAAAAAAACGACTGCAGAATGTTTGGTTTATATAGCTCAATTGGTTTGCGAGATAGGTACAAAAAACTTAGTAGGGGGCGGGGCCACGCCCACTTCCCCAAAAAAATTGCATCCATATATGCCCCTTCATAGTGCGATCCTTCATACCAAATTTTATTTCCATAGCTTTATTTATGGCTTAGTTATGGCACTTTATGTGTTTTCGGGTTTCGCCATTTTGTGGGCGTGGCAGTGGTCCGATTTTGCTGATTTTCGAAAGCCAAGAAATAAGTGTGCCAAGTTTCATCAAGATATCTTAATTTTTACTCAAGTTACAGCTTGCACAGACGGACGGACGGACAGACAGACATTCGGATTTGAACTCCACTCTTCACCCTGATCACTTTGGTATATATAACCCTATATCTAACTCGTTTCGTTTTGGGTGTTACAAACAACCGTTATGTGAACAAAACTATAATACTCTCTTTAGCAACATCTGTTGCGAGAGTATAATAATATATATTGACAAGTTATTAAACAAAGTTAATGTGATATCCATCTCTGTTTTATTGATTTATTTTTAAACAAATGAGCAGAGCTCAAATATAGCGCGTTGAGAATCGAACAATGCAAATGTGTGAAAATGTTATCAAAAATAAAATTCCTTTTCTCTGTTTCCCATTATTTGCAAATGCTTTCTCCCCTCCTATTTCACACATTTGCCGTTTTTCCTGCTTGCATTTTTTTCACATTTCCTTTTTTCATTTTTGATATCACATAAAGTATGTGTATATGTAATAAATACTATGAATTATTGCCCAGCTTAATGTCAATTATGAGTATAGCAAATTAATTGGTCTAAGGAAAATTTATGGTTGTTCTTTCAATTGACAGTATCATTAGCGGTTAGGAAATTGAAGTTCATAGTATCGAGTTATGGCTCCAAGTACAATACAAATATATGATAAATTGTATACACTTTGGGTAAAAAAGAAAGCATTTTCGTTCGATATGCATGTATAGTAAAAAACAATAATTCGCTTCATAAGTGTAGCGATACGTTGGTTGCATTTTAGTGTTCGTTTCATAATCAAATTTGTAGAATTCACTTTCGAATTTAGCAATTATTATTTTTAAATGTCTTGACTTTAACTGTTTAAAATTTTATCAACTTTTTTGTTCTAAAAATATTCCGAACTTAAAAATCAATATCGATCCAGTCATATGTATAACAGATCAAAAACTGTGATTCCAAAATAATTTTTAGATGGTTAATTTATGGTATTTTCTACCAAATAAATAATAAATTGTTTTTAAAACTATATTATTGGAACTAAATTAAAAGAAACGGTAATTTAACACACACAATATCGAAGAAAAACTCGTTATTCAATGTTATCCAACCTAATGGGTCAGGTGTTCATTAAATTCAACGAAAAAGCGGCAATGTTTACAACATTCAAATAAACCAAAATGAAAAAGATTTGTAATTGCGTGTATTTATACGAAAAAAAAAATATTTTTGGGATAAGAGAAAATTTTATGTACTTGACTTAGAACACCTGAGTTAAAACATCTTTAAGATATGCAAGAATATTTAGAGGAGTAGATTAGTGCCAAAGTGTAGATTGGCATTCACATAAGGGGCTATAACAGTGTAATCCATGAAAAATTGGGCGATTTTAGTGATTTTTTTTTTTTTAAGAAAGTACTCGATCGAATATTTCGAAGTATTTTGGACAAAATAAGGTATATTTTCATTTTTTTGGCAGAAACAAAAAATGCAAACAGGTTATTAAAATTGAAGGTTTTTCCTACATAATGTCCTACGAATATCAAAAATTAACAAAATGGCGTAGTTCTGGAAAAAGCGTCGTTTTTTGCCTAAAAAATTGTCGTTTTTTAATGCCAAATTGACAATTTTAAACCAATCAAAAAGATACCTCAGTCAAATAATTATATGTTCATTTTTGCAAAAAAAAATTAAAGAGTACAAAATTGCAAAATATTTCTGAGTATGCAGGTTTGTTATTATTAATGTATACGATATAAAAAACAAAAAATTAACAATTTTCAAAATATTTTTTAAATTATAAAACAAAATAGAAGTTTAGGCTAATGGTAAATATTTATATGTGCATTTTACTACATTTACCAATAAAGCCTATACATTTGAGTTTAACTGAAAGAAATGTCAGTAGTCAGTAGAATTGTCCTTATATTTTAAAACTAAATTAAGCCGCTTAATCGGAGAATTAACTACTGACTGTAGAATAGTTATGTAAATATTGGCAAATTCTTGCTTTATGGTTAATTTAAGGTGACGTACTGTCTCAAACTGCTTTCCGTTGTGGAAAACAGGAGCAGAGAGGTTCCCCCAGAGATCCGCAATAGGATTTAGGTTCGAACTCAATGCTGCACATTGTATGTAATACTGGAATTTTCCGGTTGTTAAAGATGTTCTTCGTGTGGTTAAAGCGTTATCCTTTCGATATGTCCAGTTATATGCCATAAATATTGCCAGCAAATTTTATTAACTCGCTGTTCAAAAGATCTACATTGATATTAGCATTCATTTGAGTGAATATAAAACATGTAGACAGCAGCAAAATTCAGCCTATGAAATCAAGGTACCGCTTCCAAAACAACGCTTGTAGTAGGACTGTCGTTCCTGGTGCGAATCTCTCCAATATTTCTTGCAATGACCTGGGCCGACCAAATTTAATCGGCACAGAATTGGTATTTATTTGCAAATCTCAAATGTGCTTTATTGTGTCTTTCTTTAGCGTTGGTTTAGGTGCCATGGAGGTGTTTTTCAGAAACTGATTTTTAAGTATAAGTGGAAAAATTATATTTATTGTGAGTTTCTGTCTTAACTAGGTCCATATTTGATCGCTGCTTATCAAGTCCGCAACTACTAGCCGTCGAATCATGCTTTCGCACCGCTCATCAATGTTGTCGCACTATAGACATTTTAGGCTTAAAGTTAAATAAATGTTATGAAATTTTTAATAATTCATTAAGTTAATTCACCTACAATAATTTTGAAAACAAATTTTTGCAAACAAAGTTTTTGCTGCGACACTATCAGTAAGAAAGATCCGCAAAACTGATTTTGCACATATAAATATTTTCTATGCAATACCCAATTCACAAGCACATTCTTAATGTAACTGTACAACGACGAGAAAAATATGAAACAATTATCGTTGCATAGTAACGGTAACATATCAACCTTTTATTCCACATTTACCGAAATCCAAAAAATAACAGTGAATAAGATATATAAAGAAAAGCCGAAATGCACATATAATTATTTGACTGGGGTAGTTGGTCATTGTAGAGAAAAAATGTATATTCAAGAACACTCAGCTTCTATTTGAAGTCGATCGGTAAATTTTTCGTTGAGTTATGATGTCAACAATTTTGAAAAACATTCAATATCACAGAATATTTTTGAAAGTGTACACTATAAAAATACAAATAAAAATACCGATTTTTTGAAAATGTCACACTGGTTAGCCTGTTAAGTTTTATTTAAAGTGGAAGTACTATTTTCTTTAGCAGTCCATATTATAACTACATCTTTTAGGTGTCTTTGCCATTTAATATTTTTTTAATTAACTAAATAACATTAAACCCATCATTGTAAATGTGTTTGATGTATGTACTCGCACTATATGTTATACACAGTATTATATAAATTATACTATCTGCTCTCGTCATCTAGCTTCGAAGGTTATATACGATCATAACGTTGCCATATATATCGTTGTAGCTCTCTTGGAAGTACTTAATACAAATCGAGTGTTCTTTAACGGGATATTAATGTATACCTATCCGTAAAATTTTATCTGGGTTCCTTAAAAACATATTGCATAAATTACATAAACACTTTAGAATTCTTCACGTTTTACATCAAAGGAGTTTTCTAGCCTGAGATTTATGGTATTAGAAATAACCGCTAGATATACTAGTATACCCTTTTCAACATGTTGCTCGAGCACAAATACATAATTTTTGCGGCTTTGAATTCCAATGAGCGTGGACAAGTTGCACCAAAAAACGTTCCACTTCACTACGTTTTCCTTGTTATTTACGCCAAAGCAAGCTTTAAGTACTCGCCGTGCTTCTCATCTGCTCTTTATTATGCTGATTTCTCTCGTTTTAAAATTCCTCTTGTTGCTTGCCAAATAATCTACTCCATATTATTGCAAAATTTTTTGCTTTGTTTTCTACTTCATTCGTTGTTTATTTATAACTGTAGCGCTTGACAATTACAGTTTGTTTGTCTTGCTGATATTTTTCGCCGTTTATTTTTCCGCTTGACTGCTTTGTGCTCTGTCTTGTCCGTTTTTATGATCTCTGTTTTTGTGATTGTATTTTGGGTCATCAATGACCCTTTGTGCGCATATTTAATGCAATTTCAATACAAATTTCAATTCAATTTCAATTATTGACCAAATGACAGTAATCACAAATCGTCTACAGTCACATACATACATACACGTACTTGTATACTCACTGGTTGCGGTGCAGTCAGACAGTTCTATTAAAATAATTGAATTGTAAAGTCAATATTGGTTGTGCGGGTGAGTGGGGGTGCATTATGGAAGGGTTGCAACTGTATATATGGGCGTAGTTGCAGCAATGCTTGGAGGTGTTTGCTGGATAACACTTAGGTCATTCGTAGGCGCTTGTTTAGGCGTGGTTGGGTCTGTTTCCTTTTACAGAGGTGTGGCTTAACTGATGGGCTCGTTTGTTAATGATAAATAATTGAGTTATATTATTGTTATTGTTGTATATGATTACAATTTCAAGGCTATCGCTAAGCAGTAATAAGTCACTAAGGAGACTTTCTCATATAGTTAGTTTGGAGATAGAGTTGGTTCGATGTCCCCTTCAACCTTCTACTCCTCTCTTAGGATTTTATATCATCACTGTATGCACTGAGTCATATTTGACGATAACGATAAAGATCTTACAGAGTTGGTTGTTGTACTTCTTCGTCGATATTATATTTAAATCGTTTTTTTCCAAATTAGATATTGTTGTTTTCAAACTTTGAGGTTATATCTGTCCCGAACAACGTTAGATCCAGGATGTAAATTCTATAGAGTCCCTAGATCACATTCTGGAAAGTTCATTGATTTTCGAAATTAGTGTGATCATCTATATAAAGAGACAAAAGTTCCATCTCGTGAAGGGTATACAACCAGTTAAGTAGGTCCATAAGTAAGGTCAATAACTGTTATCGTTCCTGTTGCCTACTAATCGATTGTCTGAATGCAACTACTTTTAGCTGTTTCTAAACTACTCAAGATTACATGGTGATATATTTCACTTATTGAAAAAAAAACACAATTTTCTGTTAGAAGAAATGTACTGAGATCGGTCTTTGGTAGTCTTTTGTATTTCTTGTTTTGTATATGCCTTCAATACCTTACCCTATAAATTATTTATTAATTAAAATATTGCAAAATAAAACCGTTGGGAATCATTTAAATAAGGTTGGACACGAAAATAAGCTCGATTCAATCGACCTCATTTTGCTTTGGGAAACAGCCTTACAACCTAACCTAATGAACGTAACGAAATCGATCTCTTTCTGAAGCGGATGATTACTGCTCATCGCCAAAAGTGGACAAGTGTACGACAACGTCGAGCGAAGGGCGTCGCGGTTGAGTAGCTTTGAACCGACACCAAGCCTGACAGGCAGGAAGGTTTGGGTTGGATTAGACAGACGGTGAATCCTATATTATGAGCTGTACTGTCAATAATTGGACTGTCTACAGAAAACAATCATTTAGAAGCGGTCAGCTTTCGCCGTTAGGGAAACAACATCGGCCCACACACATCGATAGGAGTCGATTGAATATCCGGGAGCATGATTGGAAGGTTCTTAGGCATCTATCTCATAGTCCGGGGTTGGAACCAAGTGATTGCTATCTGTTTCTACCTATAGCAATTGATTTTGCTGGTGAAAAATTCACCTTAAATGTACACGGTAGAGTTTCTAGAGAATGACATTATGAAAAAAAACCGTCAAAATGTCAACGAGTTATCGAATAAAACGTTGAATATTTGACCTAAATCATATCAACTATATTAACCCTTTCATGCCCAATGTTGCGTATATGCAACATTGTACTTATCGGCTCCTAATTCTCGTTATTTAAATTTTTTTAACCAGCGGTTTTTTCAATTATGTAGACTTATGTGTTATGCAAGCTTACAGTTACTTTTTCTGATTTGAGCTGTGCACGTGTTCACTCAGTAAGAGTTCTTAGCAGAGAGAAACTGGCAAAAATCGTTTCGCGAAAAAAGTTATACAAAAGTTGTTATACAAAAATGGTTCAAAAACATAAAAATAATTGTTTTATTTTAAAACAAAGTGAACTATATAAATAAGTAAGGATAAGAGAGTTATTTACTAAAAAAATTTCATGAAAAAAGTGTTTAGTTTATTTATAATAATTTAATTTGTGCCTATAAGCAACATCACATAGCTAATGAACCAGGTAACATAGGACTTTGAAATTTTTATCACTTCATATTTGAGTTAAGACTAATATAAATCTGTCCTAAAAAAGCTGTTAGCTCCGCCTATTTTAATTCGGGCATGAGAGGGTTAAATGAAATCTTCAATTTAATGCAAAGAAATTGATTTCTTTTTACTAGACCTATTATACGAATAAATTGAAGGTCACTCAATGCAAAATATTCACAGGAGTAATGTTTGGGGAGCTCTAAAAGTCATTAGACTATACAATCGGTACCTTGGTTCAAACTTTTATAGATTATAGATAGAGGTGTTTCAAACTATCGCCAATTTAGGAACCGAAGAGTCGACCAATGCAAAATATATACAAAAGTCTACTAGAAATAAGTTTTGATTTTTTTTAATAAGTTTTCAATACGTTACCTAAATCCTTACTATACAGAATCATAGTAAAACTCATTGAAATACTTACTCTGTAATTAACATCAAGTGAAAATTGAGTTACAACTTTAACACTTTATCTCTCAATCAACTTTATGAAATGAAACGATTTTCTCAGAATTTTTGTTTTTATTGTTTCTTTAATTTTATTAAATTCCGTTTAATTATGCTGTATAATTCTTTTTACTTATCAATTGTAATACCAATTCACAAATACCATACTCTTTTTTTGTTGTTTACTCTGTGTCTGCTTGTTGTTGTTATTTTTGTGTACACAACAACTATTCATTAGTGAAAATATGCATTACTTTGCCTGACTTTGTTTTTGTTGTTGTCCTTGTTATTTTAATTTTTGTTGACAGTAATCGCTTTAATGCCACACCAACAATAAATGCGACGCAGACAAATAATGAAATTTGTCCGAAAAAAATTGTGGTTGCAATTGCACCACCATCTCCATATATGAGTTTACACCCCTACATACTCATATGTGCGCCTCACTTACACAATGTTGGCTTAATAACTTCTCATAATCATTTATTATTAATTAATTAATTTTTATGTTTTTTGTTTGTTTTTAAACATATTGTTTTGTTGTTGTAATTATTACAATACTCGAAATTGTTTAAATGCGTTTTGTGTGTGTGTGTGTGTTTCTGTTTTTTGCTACCGTTAAACACAAAAACCATTTAAATGCACGCATAAACGCTTTGTTGTTGTTGCTGTTTTTGTTTGGGTTATTCAATTTAAAAACGATTTAATATTAATTTTTGGTTTTAATTGTACATAATGAGTAATAAAATTTTTGTTGTTGTTTTTTTTCTATTTTTTAATTCTCTCTCTCTCTATCTCACATTTATGTTTTTATGTGTTCGTGTTTTTGCTTTTGTTGTTTTCATTTGTGCGCTTTTAGTTTGGCGCAAAACTTTGTTTGCTAACTTTTTTCATTTGATTTGATTATTTAATGCCTTTGCTGTTGTTGTTTGTTAGAGTTTTTGTTTTTATAATAATTTTCATACATTCATTAATTACCGTTGTTTTTGTGCGAAAATTAAAATTTCATTATTTCCATCTGTAAAATATTTAATTGCAATTAGAAATGCTACGTAAACACACACAGTTATTATTTCTATATTTAGTTTGTTTGCCAAATACCAATTACGCCAAGTAATCTGCTTGTAATTTATTAATATTTGCAATTTGTTTGTTTATTTTGTGGTTTCATCTGTCACAGACAAAGCTTGACTTTTATTGCTATGTAAACAACATTCAGTTATGACATGAAAATTATTTTGAATTCATGGAATTATGTTAAAATGTTGTCTACAACGGTATTAACTATATTTTAAAGGAATTTATTTGAATACTAATGTGAAATATATGAATTTTTCATTCCGTAACTTTATTAAGAGAAGGTTTTAACAGCAGTATCGTAACCAAAGAACAATAAAACTCCAGTTACCAAAGACGTTATTCTAATACAGTGCCGTCTAAAGGCACTACCTGTGTTTTTAGGCAGTTCTTTCAATCCCAATGGTACCTTAATATCGTATATAAAGTTATTTCGCTCTTAAGTTGCGAATGATTGATCTCCTAACGACGATCTAAGCCTACAGAACTAATTTTAATCACAGAAAAGCAACCTTTGAACAGATATTTAGCGTGTTTCAAACCTCTTAGGATAAATGAGAAAAATTAATCGATATCGATCAACTATTTCTTGATTTTCAAACCGCTTTCTGCGATACGACAAGAATTTTCTAAAGTTAAAATTTGGTCCACCTTTCTGTCTGACTAAGAGAAGGTTTTAGCCGCGTTATCGTAACCAAAAACCAATAAAACTCCAGTTACCAAGGGCGTTATTCTAATACAGTGCCGTCTAAAGGCACTACCTGTGTTTCTAGGCAGTTCTTTCAATCGCAATGGATCCTTAATATCGCGTATAATGTTAAATGTATCGTATGTTTACATATAACGAGATTATCTCCATTTACAAGTTTAACTCGATAATCTGTAATTAAGAAATGAGATTTCCCATACAAAATTCCTCTCTGGATAATCCGAGATTATAAAATTATCTCGTTTTATACAATTAGATTTTCGGTGTTATTCCTAGGTTTATCGATAATTTTACGAAGAAGAGGAGAAATGTCAAATGAAAATGTAAACAAAAATGGCCGAAGAGCTCAGCCTTCAGAACTAACCTTAAGCGCAGAAAACAAACCTTTGAACAGATATTTAATTAATAATGATTCGATATCGATCAAATATTTCCCGATTTTCAAACCTCTTTCTGCGATACGACAAGGATTTTCTAAAATCTGTTGAATCCCCAATGATTGGGGAGCTCTAAAAGTTATTAGACTATAAACTCTACTCATAAAACACATTCCTTTCTTAAATAGTACATCTTGGTCTACAGCCATCATTAAATTCTTGACAAGTTCATTGATTTTGAAACCTTCCTCAGCATTATTTACAACATCACGTATACAATCTAAAGAAGAATACATTTTGAAACAATGGTGTTCTCTAATTGTTCTTAATGAACATCATGGTCCATGTTAGTACCACGGCAACATCCGAGGAAGAACCCATCGAACAATACAACTACTAGATCATCAAATTAAGTTTGAGATATTTCGCCCAAGAGTGAGTGGATGAATGCCTACTAGCGTAGAAATAGATCGTCACGAATTTATCTAGCATCGGTTGTTGTGGTTCGTTTCATCAAAACGCAACGAATAAGATGGCTAAGACATATTTCAAGAATGGGTGATTCATGGGCCTAAAAGAAGGTATAGAACTCGAAAACATACATCGGCAGATCAAGAGGAAGGCCAAAAACAAGATGGTAGGACGAAATAAACGACGATCTGAAGAAGCTCCGAATAGAAAACTGAAGAGAGACCGCAAAAGTCAGAGTAGCTTGGAGGCGTATTGTTCAGCAGGCCAAAGTTCACATAGAGATGTCGAGCCAAATGATGAACGGTTGATATAAGAGCTCTCTCTGTTTGAAATTTGAAAAGAGAAACTTGGTTTCAATAGCTGTTTCCAACTGTCGACAAATTAACAAACCAAAGGGTTGCTAAGAAGGAGTCGGCCAAAAACCCAAAGCTGTTATGGTTTTAATGAAGTTGAAGAAGGTGAAATTTGCTTTTATTCCACAACAATATTTAAAAGATTTCATAATTCCATCGTTACTAGAAATCTAAGACAGTGCTAATATCAAGATCAGTAACTGAGCCTGTATTATCATACCCATACATTTAACTGGATTGAATTTTTCGAAACATACCCTTATATTGGTTTACAATCTGACAAGAAGCATAAATAATCAGATTTGGAATTCAAAATTGTCTGAAAAATATCTTTGGTTGAAAGTGCTAGACCAAACATATCGTCTATAGGAAAGTAAATAATCTTTACAATCTCGGCAAAAGATCTTTTGGACAAAACTTGACAGGAATAAAATAGTGTTGGTTTATGTCCTTGTGATGTCTATTAAATATGGACTCGATTGCTAGTATACTCAATCGCCTTTAAATGTCCTTCTCTTAGGAAAATTCTTTCGTCTTATGCTCAGCAAATATTTATAAACCACTTGGGTTAAGGATGAGCTAAATTTATCTTATACTTGTAGATTACCCAGTAGATTATTTGACGTGGCATTTGGCATGAAAAGTCAGTTAACTGTAGAACGAACTATTATGAAACACTTTAACTTTTTCGGCTTACATATATAGTAAATCTATAGTAATAATAAAACATTAAAAATGTATAACATCATATCAATGGCTGTTGGTGTTGGCTTATTTGTATGTAAAGTTGTTTTAAATATTTTTTCTTTTTTCTTGTTAAGTGTTTTTGTTTTGTTTGGTTGTGTTGTAGTTTTTGTAAACCTATGCAATGTTACTCAACTATTCTATTTTGGCCATCATTTCGCGCTGCTGAAACATGTTTTGCTTATCGAAAGCTACATACATCACTACACAACTGTATATCTGTACTTAATTCCGTAAACTCTCCACTTATACCCTGCTCACCTTTGATATTTCTGCATTTTATTAACCTTAATATAAAATACGAGCACAACTGAAGCTTCTTCAATTGTGGCTTCGTCTGCTTAGACTGTTGTTGTGGCTAACTTAGATCCCCTACACCATTTGCTAATCTTCAAAATTGACATGCTACATATTATAATCTCTCTTTTATTTCTCTTAGCTGCTTATTTTTTCACTCCGAATCAGAGTTGTTTTTAGCCGCGTGATGCTACTACACGTCTTCGAACATTTCTGAGCCTAAGCTATGCTATGCTTCGCAAATAACTAGTATCTCCGCCTTGAAGTGCTTCTTCGCACTATTTTTTAACTTACCTACAAACTTAGCTGCTTTATAAGTAAATATATATATATTTTACTTGTTGTTGCTATTTTTATTTTTTATGGTCTCATATGTGAGAGCTCCACACATTAAGCCTCCGACTGCACACACCTGTTTTAACTCACAGTACTACCCAGAACCCTCACACCAGCTTCTTCGCGTTTCTACATGTCGCCTCTCCCGCACTCACCTCCTCATAGTCTTCGCTTAACCTAAAATCTTCTTGAAATAGCTGACAGTTTCCGGTTTGGTCAGCACGCGATGGCGATTCGGCTTGTAGGGCGGCGTCTCGGTCTCCTCTTTCATGAAGTTGTGCGTCGGTGTTGGCGGCTCGACAGCTTGTACGGCATGATGTTTCGCGTGCTTAGTCTTGTGTGTCTTCTCGATGCGCGGCTGGCAAGTGCGATGTACACGCGTCAGCTTCCTGCCGTCGGCCTCGTCGGCTGTGGCGCTCGCATCCAAGGTGTCAGCGGTTGTCGTCTCTAAATCTGTGTCACTGTTGCATGCAGTTGTTATTGTTATTGTATGTGTTGATGGTGTGACCGTGGCTGCGGAAGCCGGAGCAGATGTGGAAGCAACTGGAGACTGGGTAGCTCCGGCATCAACTGCGGCCAAGATTGATTGGGATGAAGGATGTATGTTCTCGGTGTTGCCATTGTTTCGTAGTATGGCTTCTGCTATAGTTGTTGTTGTTGTTTTGGTTGGCTCTCCCTCCTGCGGTTGCTTTTGTGTTGTGGTTACGGCTTTTATTGTTTGCAACTTATCCATCTGCGCTGTTGTTGGTCGCATTGTAGTAGTAGTAGTAGTAGTGGTTGTTGTTGTTGTTGTGGCTGGCATGTCGTCGTCACCAACATTAGTTGTCAGCATGGTGGGCATTTCCTTTGTGTGTGGTATCCGCTTTACTGGCTTCTCAATTTCATGTCTTGCAGCGATGTCAACAGATTTCAACATCGTTGTTGTTGTTGCTGGTGCTGCTGTTGTTGTTGTTATTGTTAGTGTTGTTGCTGTTGCATGCTGCCTGTTGGCGCTAACAGCAGCCGGTGTTGTTAGTGGCGCTGTAGTAGTTGTTCCTGTTGTATCATCTGTATTTGTTGTTGTGGTTGCTGGCTCAGCAACAACTTCTTTGACATTTTCAATTTTCTCTGTTTTTGTCTTCATATTATTCAGCTTGTCATTGTCTTGCTGTTGTTGCTGCTGATTTGTCTTTGCCGCACTCGTGCTGTCAATTATCTTAGCGGTTAGCTGAGCTTGCGTCTGCTGGCCTGGTTGTTGTTGTCCCACCAGTACAGTAGATTTATCGATCGTTTCGCTTGTCAATCCATCTATGTCGGTTGACGTCTCCTCAGCTGCTGCTTGTACGGTTTCTGTTGTTTTTGTTGTTGCCGATTTTATTGCTGCCATTGTGGCGGTCACCGTTATTGTGGTCATCGTCTCAACGTCAGTTTCAGCACTTTTCTCGGCCTTTGTGTGGCCATGTGTTGTTGTTGTGGGCGTATACTTGCTTGTGCTGCTAGCGTGAACTGAACCATCAATCGGTTTACCTTGAGTAGAAGAGGTCAACACAAAAGGATGATGGTTAAATTAATTCAGATGAACGTAATAAATTAAATTTGATAAAGGATTCTTAGGAGTCATCTTTTGATTGAGATTGATATTGTTCTTTAATTTCCCAAAGACCTTGGCGAACACCGGAGGTTATAAATCAAAATTTTCTGGGCAGAGCTTTTGACAAAGAACCCGCGAGATCGATTTTTAACGAGCACTTGTAATACATCTTCGTCTCCCGAGACATCTTTAAGGCCTAAAAACTAATTTGGAAAACCCTACGTCTACGAAGTAAGCTCTAAATACAAAGAATTGTGTCAGAAAATAGAGTGACGAGGGTGAGTCGCTTATTTTGTGAAGCTGTGGGATGTACGGTACAAGGAATGAAAGTGGAACTTTTAGTCGGACGTCTTTTAAGATCGACCCTTTCTTCAAAAGGCTGACTCGAATGATAGACAGTGCCGCTATAAATTTAAGTTTCACTCTCCGACAGTGTCAAACTTACCTGTAGTCACGTGAATATCTCCATGTCCATCATGAGCTGCAGAGCCCGGATTGAAGCTTGGGCCGTGATGTTCATGCTCATTGTGCTTCAGCGGTGGTACATAATGAGACTTCACCAACAACATTGGTGGTATAAAATGAGAATTGTCTGCCAGCTCCTTTACATGGGGATGTGGTAACTCCTCGATTTTGGCGTTAGCGTGCTGCTGTTGCGGATGCATTGGATGTCCAATATTCGAAAGCGATTCAGTGTCTTCGATGTCTGTGGATTTAGGTGACGCATGTGATGTTGCAGAGCTGCTGGCCGAGGTGGAGGAGGAGTGAGTAAGAAGCTCAGACTCGGTTGTATGAGCAGGGGCGGCACTGGAGACATGCACGGTGGTGGTTATAGCAGGTGCTTGAGTAGTCTCTGCAGTTGTGGATGAAGCGAAGTCTGGCGCCATAGAGCTGTTGGGCGCACTTGTTGTCGGTGCGGCTGTTGTGGAGGTCACAGTGGTGGTAGGTGTGATTGTAGTAGTTGTTGTGGGCGCCAAAGTGGTACTACTTGTCGTGGTAGTAGCTGCCGCTGCTGTTGTATCGAAAATTGCTTTCTTCTCAAACATTGTTGCTTGTTTCTCCCGGCTTACTATCTCCTCCGAGGACTTTTCGGTTATGGGTGTCATTGTACGCAAGTCCTGTGGCAACACCTTCTTCTTATGTGGCAGCGGCTCCATGATTTCATTCGATACCTCATCATCTTCAGGTCCGACATGTTCCATCATCTCCTGTTCACCACTTTGTTGTGGCTGATCGCCCATCATCATGTCTTCCAGAGCCAACAGCTGTTGCTGCTTCCTGGGTTTTGGTGTTGGTGGTGGTAACTGTATGCTGCTCTCTTCATATTTCTGTGCGCGATTCTTCTTTTGATAATCACCACTATTTGTTAATACCACTTTCTTTGCGGCTTTCTTTACGGGTTTCGGTATCTCACCGGGGATATGATAATTACTCATGGGCATTGCCGCCTCATCGGCCTGCATCAGATCATCTACATTGAATTGTTCGATAAGTCGTTGTACGGTATTCTTTTCGGTTGGTACTTGCTCAGAGATATCGCTGCTGCTGGACGAACCGTAAGATGTCTCGCCCAGCGGTAAGAGTTCTATATCATTGTTCTCGTTGTTATCTGTGCGTATACTGTTGATGATTTGCAGTGATTTGAAGTGAGAATTGGTTATGTCGTTAATGCGTTGCGCTTCGAGACGCTCACGTGGGCAGATCAGTTCGCGTAGTGCGCGATCGCGGTCCTGTAGGGAAATAGGTAGTAGAAAGATGTTGTAGTTAAACTAATATAAGTGCTTGAGCTGAATAGGAAAATAAGGAGCGGGAGCAAGGAGGTTCTAACAGAAAATCCGGAGCTCTTTAATTAACCTTGTAGCTGGCCGGTGATTTTAGAAAAATAGAGAAACTGATTCGGAAGGAACTTGGAAGTATGGTATCGAAGTAAATAGCTAGAATTCAGAAATTAATCGTGGATATTCATCCGCTTGATTAAATTATGAAATGAAAACATCTTAAGACTCTTTAGCAAGCTTTTCGATACCATTTTTGAGGTATGATAAATCTCAATCGTGTCAATTATCAGCTCCCCTTGAGGTCTGGAAAATATAATAGGACGTTGAGACCCGAACCCGATACTTTCTACGTCTTCTAAAGAGATGGGTTTTCCGCGAATCCGACCAATCCAGTTAGTCCAATAGATAATCTCTTAATAAAGGTTTTATGGTGATTATTTCATGTAAGTCGAGAAATATTCTTCATGCATTGGGTAGAATAGGCAGCATTGAGTAGGCGGAACTTAAATATTTATTGCGAAGCTCCAATTTCACTTACCTGTTTCCCCTTGCATGACTGCTTCAACAGACCCTCTTCTGCGCAGTTACGTATCAGCTCAATGCTAGCAGTATCAGCCATGTATTGCATGGTAAGATTCGGCATATCTTTAAGTATGCACGAGTCAGCCCATGAAGGCACTGAAATTGTATGAAATTAAATCAACGAAAAAGAGGAGACAAGAAAACGAAATATTAATGTAGATTAAATAAATTTCGATTCGAAATAAGTTTCGATGGCTTCAATTACTGAGAACTCCGACATTTCAGTACGCCAGTAACTCGTCCACACACACTTTACACACGATTTTAAGCTTACAACACCGCAGAACACCACTCAACACTTACCCGGCATTTCGCAGAGGAACGATGCGGTCTCGGGTCCACCGCAACGCAACGCATGCCAGCGATAATCGCGTATGGGATCGATGACGGCGCATAGTGGTGCGTCCATTAGTGGCAACGATTCAGCCCAGTAGCCAGTGTCGGTGACCAGCGGACGGGAATTGCTGTAAATGTAAAGAGCATGGCATTTAAACTGCGTATGCGGAGGTGGAGAAAAGAGGGAGAGAGCGAAAGATGTAAAGTTCATTAGCAAAAACTGCAAATAAACCGTTGTAACTAGTTGCTGCCACTACATGAAAAAGCAGCTGTCTATGTGCTGCGCAGCTATTAGAGAACACATAAATTGCGGTCTACTTTTAGGCGGACAGCGTATTGTATGAAATCTCATTGCAATGGCGGCGCTTAGAAACTGCATTGCTTTTAGGCGTTTCAGCATATTTCACTCGAAAGCCTTAATGGCCGGGGCATGACCTGGTAAACACGTGCACCGAGTCGTGAGTATTTGTGTGTGATTTCAATGCGCTTTTAAGCCAAAGCAATAGTTGAAACGTGTTTGTGTATTTGGGTTAGCGTTTCATTCACCGTTAGAATATGAATGACGACGCCAGTTGCTCAAGTGCTTGGTTTGTTTTTCGCTTGCTTTATTTTTATTTTCGGCGTCTGCTGTCTGTTTGCTTTAAATGCTGTTGATAAATGGAACTTGTTGGAAAGTAGGTAACCCTAAGGTTGTGAGGGAAATAATTAAAAACATCAATTAAGCTGAATTGATTGGTTTGAAATGAAAATTGAAAACCCAATTGAAGTTAATTAATGGAAAATGTGCTATTGGGAATTGAAATTAATAAATTATCTAACTTTTTATCAGTACAAGAAAAATATTTGAACTTATTTTTTTTTATCAAAAGGTGATTTTTTTAGAAAGTGGATACAATACAAAATCGATTTTTTTTATATTAATATTTGTGGTTTTCATATCCAATTATAAAGTATCAAAATAAGCGCAAAACTGCGAAGAGAGGCATGGATTAAACTTAATTCTGAAATTTCTTCACTTAAATCAGCTGACCACAATTTCAGATTCATTCATTATTCAGAACGAACGGATCAGCATCAAAAATTACTTACTTACTTACTTACTAAATATAATTTTACTGAGAAATATGTTTGGACATTTTAAATATTTTTACATATATTTTATGGATATACATATTTATATTTGTATATATTTTCAGTACTTACGACCACATAAAACGCTCTGAACTCTGCGGCCTCATCAAACCAATCCAAACAATATCATTCACATCCAGCTCGCGAAGTAGATCTCTTGTTGCATCGAATTGGAAGCTGTTGTCGACTGTAAGTAAAATTAAAAAAATAAATGTAGTAAATTTTGTTTTAATGTTTTTTGAATTAAATATTTAATTAGCTAATGATCCCATAATGCTGCAGTGGTCTCTAAACTGCAACTGACCCATTCATTATTCTTACTAAATTATTTTTGGTATGTCATTTATAAATATAATTATAATCTTAGATATATTTCCATTAAATACATTTGGGTTAATTGATATGAGAAACTACCACAATTAAAGAAATGGTTAATGGGTTTGGCGCTTGCGAAATATGGCGTCATCCATTTTTCTTAAAGAGATAAATACATATTTTGTAGGTGTAAATAATGTATGATTTCTTCGACATAAGGCATAAAGACTGCCCTTTTTTACAAAGTCTTTGATTTACACCCATCATAATTACATAACCGTTATTTACACTTTTTAAAACATTGTACTATGTTCTTGATCAATATAAATATAGACTAATTAATCTAACGATTCTATAAAATTAAAATTTTGGATTGGATAATCACTCGGTGATCTAGAACAGTAGTCCCAAATGATATATAGAGGAGTTGTCATAGAAATCTCCGTCTGTTCCGGACCCTTGAATGTACTACTGTTGGTTAACCTATACGGTATTTGAATTTAACTTAAGTTCAAATAATCTAAGTAGTGTGTGGACCAAAAGGTCTTCCTTCACGACTTCATCATTAATTTTTTCAATCGTAATTTGCCACCGAATTTCTCATGCCACTTTTAGCTTATTGTTGTCGTTTTTGATTATCTTCTCTATGCCGTTGATATTGTGTCAGTGCAGTTGGCAACACTTCAAAAAGTGTATGTAAGGGAGGGTAAGGTGCGGACGGAATCAATTTTTAGTATTCTTAAAAAATTGTATGCAGGCAGTAATACAGATTACAAGAAAGCACTCCAAATGTATTCGAGAGATATAAAAACAAAATGAGAAAAAATCTTAATTTTTTCTATATGAAAACGGAGAAAAGTTTTATCAGAAATCAGTCAAATACTATATGGGACAATATTATTGAGTTTTGACATGTATGTATGTATGTATGTGATTGGCGTTGCAACCGTTTAACCGGTTATAGCCGAATCGACGATAGCGCGCCAATTCTCTCTCTCCTTCGCAGTTCGGCGCCAGCTGAAGATCCCAAGTGTAACCAGGTCGCTCTCCATTTGGTCCATCTTCAGAAGTATTAGCGAGAAATTTATCGCGTTAATTATAGTTGGTGGATTTTGCTTCTTTAGAAACTTTCTTTATAAAGGATTTTTCTCGAAGGTCTTGAGATTCTCAAACGCATGTCTTTCAAAGAATTCTGTTTGACATTTTGGATTGACCACAAGTAAAAGGAATTATAGATCCATATTTTTTTTTAAATCGAGGTAGCGCATCTGTCAACGGTGATTGCAAAATTCAGTTAATTCACTTTGAGGTTCCGCCGATATGAACAGAGTAAGCGATAAACATATTGTTCTCCAGGCAGGAAACATGGACTGTTTCATTAATTTTATCGTACTTTGTTGGAAATAAAAGTTTTGTATCTTTGAAAAAAGAGGAAAAAAGATAGGATGCATAGAGGGAAGGATGGAAAGTAATCTTGAATCAATACAGCACTTTATCATCAATATTTTACGGTCTTACGAACTATTGATATCAGTACAAATCTATTATACCCTAAGCAGCATGTTGCGAGAGTACAAAAATGTCCATAGAGAACTTTCTATCGAGATTTTAAACCAAATAATCCAACAGCAGCAGAAGAACAAACAAAGGTCCGAAAATCACTTGGCCGCTAGCTACTTGACGCGACCTTTGCTGAAATATTCAAATTATCGGAAGTTGCCAACAACACAAAGTCTATTTCGGATTTCCAAGGCACCATTTTTTTCTACTTGTTGTCCTTCATCAACGCTGCTGACACCGGCAAACGCTGCCGGTTAGGAAGCTGTCACTATGCATTATTGCAGTTTGGCGAGCACATTGAAATGAATTGGGTGTGTGTGTGTTACTGATAGGTCGAACGCTTTGTCGTTTTGTCGGCGCTTGACGACATTTTTCGGCTGATAAAAATTGCAAACAAAAATCGACAAAAAAGCGGGGCAGACCGAAAAGCAAGTTATCAAAATAGCAAGCGCGAACGTTGGCTCAGCGCAGTTTTCGACTATTTTTCAACAAAATATATGCCGCTTGCATACATTAGTGCTGCTGCTGCTTGTTGTTGCCATGTAGTTTTTGTTGTTTTTTTTCGCTGCGTTCAACCAAGTGGAAAGCGCGCTGCTTTGCCTGTGGCCAACTGACGCGCACACTCTCCAGGGTCAACAGGGCGTATGAATTCTAAATATAAGCGAGTGTTTGGTTTTTTCTTTGTTGACTACGCTCACAAGTGTCGATAGTTGTTGTTATATATGTATGTTTACAGATACATGTGTGTGCTTGTAATTGTTTGCGCGTGTGTGTGGGCGCTTGAAGAGCTGTTGCGTGTTGTAGTGGCTACAAGCGCTTGTCCTGGCAAATACTTATGTGGATGTGTTTGTAAATTTGCATTTGTACGCGCCCAGAGTGCTTGTCTGTTTGCGCATTTTGTGTCGTGCATTTGCATATCTTGTTTATTTATTTTGCCAAAGCACACAGCCACCAGCTGCCGGGCATTTATTCACCGCATTTCCGGTCCTTCGCGTCGTTTGCATTCACTTCACTCGCCGTTTTGTTATTGTCATTTTTTTCGGTTTTGGACAATTTTCTACGATTTTTATTTGCCGCTTTCGCTGTGAGCATATTTGCATTTTTCATTTTTGTGTCACCACCTGCCGACTCGCCAATGTTTGCATTTGACAATTTTATTTTTCACTCTCATTTTTTTGTGTGCAAATTTTTCAATTTTTTTCTTCACTCTTTCTCTCTTTGTGGTTCGTGCGTTTCGAGGTCTGCAAGTGATTTTCTTCACCACTGCTTTCCTTTTCAATGCACTAAGTTTAAGTTTGGCCGTCACATCAGCGCTTTTTGGGCTCTTTGGATCTTTTTGAGTGGGGTCAATCTGTATTTAAGTGCTTTGGTAAGAAGTTCAGATTTGTCGTAGCTTGAGTTTTTATTCGCTTTTCAGCTGTCTTTCTATATATTTAAATATTTACTTACCGGTCACCAGATTGGCGTGATGAAATTGGCATACAGCATCCGCCTCGAACCAAGATATTCGATCGCGGAAGAAGCGATAGAAGACATTTAGGCCCTCCTGCGGCATGGTCCAAGTATTGCTGACATTGACCTGAAATAAAGCAAAGATTTTTTTATTAAAACAATTATTTACTTATTAAAAAATGATTCCCATGAATATATAAAATTCTTAAAAATTACCAGAAATTTTTACTTAAAAATATTAAAAACTCGTCTTGAAAAGATCTTAAATTCTCTTTGCCTCTAATTTTCTAAAATTATATAATTATATAATATATTAGGTTGGCCTCCCTTCCGTCTTTTTGTCTTTTGAATTTCGCGGATAGGTATAAAGCGCTACAGAGCTCGTAACTGGCAATACTATACATCTTTGAAAGGTCTTGACATAACCTACAAAACGACGCTATGGGTGATTAGTTTGGATGTTGCGTTCAATAGTTATTGACGTGTAAACAAGGAGTTCACTAACGTTTTCCTTCGTTAAAGACAAATCCGCTAGAGAAACGTTCCGTGAAATTAATGTTGTTTTGGAGGGTGGTACTCTATCACTTCGATATGCAGAGGAATAGTTTCGACGATTCAGAGCTCGTGAAAACGACACCATGGATAAGCCAGGCGGCGGAAGACCTGTGACGAAGAAATCATGGAAAACTTCGAGTTAGAGCGGCATGCGGCATCTCGTGACATCGCCCAGGAGATGGGAGATAGTCACCAAACCATTTTAAACCATCTGCAGAAGGCTGGATACACAAAAAGGGAATCATCCACTATGGCTGCTCTCATATGCGAACAACTGAACTGCTTGAAGCAGGCGATCGACTAGAAGCATCCAGAATTTGTCAACAGGAAGGGTGTAGTGTTCCACCAGGACAACGCCAGACCATACACTTCGTTGATGAATCGTCAGAAGCTACGGGAGCTTGGATGGGAGGTTTTATCGCATCCACCATACAGCCCGGATATAGCGCCAATTGTTTACCGCCTGTTCCTGTCCATGACGAACGCCCTTGCTGGTGTAAAGTTGAACTCAAAAGAGGCTAGTGAAAACTGGCAGTCCGAGTTCTTAGCAAATAAGAATGGGGGCTTCTACGAGGGGGTATTATGAAGTTGCCGTCTAGATGGAAACATATTATCGAACGAAACGCGCATATTTAAAGTAAATCCGATCACTGTAACATCTTTTATTTGAATAAATAGCAAAAAAGCGGCAGGGAGGTATGTGACAACCTAATATTTCTTAGAATCAGTACAGAGATTCACCTTTTCTGAAATAGTTCTAATAAATTTATCCAAATGTATTGAGGGCTAATACATATCTTCTCATTTCAAGAGATTTTAAAGTATATGCTTTATTAGAAAGAGAGTGTTTGCTATTTGTTGTTCACACTACACGACGGTAGAGGTCGCTGCTAAATAGAGCAATCAGCTAATGAAACTTACCAACTTCTTATGAAAAATAAAAACAAAAATGTTTAACAGCTGATCGTTTATCGAGTAGCCCGCAGTGTGAAGGGCAAAAACTGTTTTTATCATAAAAATTTTAATTTATCAATTTATTTGGCTGTGTGAAAAGGCTATTAGATGAGAACACCCTAAAGGTTATCGATTAAAGTTGAGTTCGAATATTCATATTTTGGGAAAGTTGACATACTTCCGATATGAGACTATGGAATGATTTAGATGGAGTTGAAACACTTCTAAACCGAAAGGCAAATGGGTTTTTAAGGTTAAGATAATAATGGTCGATATGTATGCTAACAAGCCTACCGGAGGGCTGAAGATTCTTATATTCATTAGATGATGGATATGGTATTTGCCATTTCTGCTAATATTCGATAACTTGAAGTCGTTATAACTAATTGAGTCAACTATTTTCAAATAAAGGACACCGAGATGATACAAAAATAGGGTACAGTGAGAAATAAGTATGATTTTAGTAAAATATTGCTCGTTTTAACAAATTTTTTAAAAGGCGGGTGATTAAAATGTTGTTTTTTTTTTTAATTCCGTTATAGAAGTTTGTGATCTATAAAATCTCACTTCAAAGTGGTTCCCAGTCACTTTTATATTAATCTTCCAATATTATAGGCACTTTTATGCATTAAGACTGGTAATGCATGGCAGATGTACCATATGTTGAATACTTTCGAAAACATTTGGTGAACAAAATGGTGATATTTTAATGAATAGGGGGATGTTTTTAATGAAAATGGGAAGCGGCATTTTTACTCGTTTTTATATTCTTAAATGAACATGGCGAAGCTAATTACGGCAATTAAAATTGTACTCAGAAAAACTCACAATAAACTGCTGTTGTGCTTTAATAAACTTTCTTAATCAAAAGGGTATGCAAAATACCCACACCAAATAACTTACTCTGAGTTCTTTTGCCTTTGGCAATCATTATTTAAGCCTTTGCTATCGTACTTATATTTACATTATTTTCCGTAATTTCGTATAATCGCCACATTTGCTTACATTTCTTTGTAATTATTTTTGTTGCTTTTTCTTCATTTTTATTTTCGTAATTTGTTTTTTTTTTTTTTATTTTTTATTGTTTTTAATTACAAAGCTTAACTTTATGAAAGTTTTGTTGGCTTTATAATAAAGGGAAAATTGAGGATAAACATCTATAAAGAAAAAAAAGGAATATGGTAGAAATGGAAAGGAAACGGGTAACAAAACAAAATGAAGTGTTACATAAATTAAGGGAAAAGGAAACAAACCAGTTACAAAGACTTGGTTGCTGCTTTCAATTGTAAAATTATATATGCCACGAAGAATACATTTTTTACTGAGAAAGTAAGGCAATAAAAAAAATAATCTATACTAATATTATAAAGCTGAAGAGTTGGTTTGTTTGTTTGTTTGAACGCGCTAATCTCCGAAACTACTGGTTCGAATTAAATAATTCTTTTTGTGTTGGATAGTCCATTTATCGAGGAAGGCTATAGGCTATATAGCATCAGGAGCGAGAAACAGTGGTAAATGTGTAAAAAACGGGGGAAATTATTTATCGTTGAGGGCTTCCGTTCCTTGCGCTGCGAAAGCGGTTCAAGATTAGATACGCGAAGGTTCGAGAACGGTTGGAATATTATTGATGAAATGTTCAGAGGTTGTTCGTTGTGGATCTTGGAAGGTTTATTCGGAAAATTGTAAAATTCCAAGAAGTGACTTTTTTCCATATTTTTTTTTCAATCTATCTATAAAAAAAAAAAAAACAATTCGGAAAAGTCGGAAATTGGCAAGTGGCAACAGAGAAATCAGAATTACAAATGAACGGTGACATCTACAATGAAGCATTGAAATTCATATGCCATCACCAAATCGTCAAAGAGATGTACTGGAATCGTGCATACGACAGAATAACTTTGATACAACGAGTATAAAGAAATGTTCCATTATTTAATGAGCAACAAAAGACAACCTATGATGAATTGATTAAGGCTGTCCATGATGGAAATGGTGGACTTTTATTTCTTGATACGCACGGTGGAACTGGGAATCCTAATTGATTCTGATATCATTGATTTTGGCAACAATACGATCTCAAAATGGCATTACGTTGGCTCTCGCATCTACTGGAATTGCAGCAACGCTACTTGAAGTTGGAAGAACGGCACATTCGACATTGTAGCTTCAGTTAAACATGCAAATCTATGAAACATCTATGAGATGACAGAACAATGAAAGATCTGTGGAATAATAATCGTCGCTTTGGTGGCGTAATGATACTGTTATTGACAAACACATTCTGTTATTTCGAAATCAACAACGGCGGAGGAATTGAACGCATGTCTCAAGTCATCGTACTTGTGGCGGCACGCGAAAACCATATGATTGACCATGAATATGCGTGTGTTCCTGCAACAGGATAGTACCGCAGAAGATCTACAAAGAACTGGGCAAATTCCGGTTAATACTTCTAATGGTTTGATATCAATCCGAACAATAGCCAAATTTATCGTAACTACGATTGGTTGAGTGCACGCCGATTTTTAAATGCCAAAAATACCGATGTCGATGATTTAATCTATACGACTTAAAGTCAACTTCCGGGAGATTTGTGTTCATACACATCGATCGATCATGTTGAAAATGAAGACGAAGCTGTGAATTATCCAGTGAAATTTCTAAATTCTTTGTCATTATAATGCTTTGAAGAATTAAAGTTAAAGGGAATTACAAGGGGACAGAATGCTTGATTCCACGAATTTCTTTGAGTTCCAACGATTTGCCATTTCAGTTCAAACGTATTCAGTTTCCAACGAGACTTGCATTTGAGATGACAATCAACAGGTCTCAAAGACAGTCGCTGGAGGTGCGTGGCATAAATTTCATTCACGAGTTGAAAAACCATCTTCTCTGTACATTTACGCACCGGAACAGAAAACAAAAAAATGTTGTTTACTAAGCTGAGTTACATTGAAAAAAAATTTAGAAAAATCGCAAATAAATGTTTTCCAACACTATACAAATTCAACTTTGTTTTCAAAACAAATTATTTCACGCAGTGCAACGACTGCGAAGTCAGCTAGTAATCAATAAAAAACAGAAAAAATAAAAAAAAATAATTTCAAGAAAAGAAATAATTGTGACGCAAGAAATTTTAAGCGGCAACACGCAGAAATTTCAATTGAAATTGCAATGAAAAAACGCTCGAAAACCGCGCGATTCTCCGCCAATTTGACTAACTATCAATCTGTTTGCCTGTTTCTTCATCTGCCTCATTATGCCGGCGTCGCACTTCAGCTTACTTCTGCTCTGTACGCAAGCCTTACACAAGCCTTCTTCATTTAATTTTGCATTGTTTTTTGCGGCGCTTCTTCGCTTCTTATGATAATTGGGTAAATACGAATGCTTCTTCGTTGCTCTGCAATTGTGGCAAAGGCCGGAGCAACTTTTCACGCCTTCTTGTTGTTGTTATTTGCTTTCTTTCAGTCAATTATCTTGTTGGCATTGTTGTTGTCTTAATTAAAATTATCAAAAGACTTGATTAACAGGAAATGAAAGCCGTAGTGTGTGTATGTGTGAAGAAGCGTTGAGATAAAGGGAAACTTCAGTAAAAAAGGGATTAATGCAGATACAAGCAGATAACAGTAGACCAATATTCTACTCCGTTGTGGGTGTGTTTCCGGTCTGAGCAACTTTTGAATTACTGATGAAGACATGTTGGTATGTTATCTGTTAACTGGGTTTCAAAGTTTCCTGAAGGATATACAACAACAAAGAAGAACGATTTTGTTTTTTTAATTAAATTTTTTTTCTAAGAGTATATATTCCGATATTCAATTATACATATTTTTAACTGAAAGACTCTTCAATTTCGGTTCACCACTAGTCTATATGCTCTTGTAGTACCAACTAGTTGGAAAGTAAGGGATTTTGTAACTACTTGTTTCCACTTTAGCGTTATTAAAGCTTCTTCACTCTATGTATGCAGATATAATGTTGCTCAGTCTCTCACATTATTTACACACAATGCCTGGAATATGAAATCGAAATTGTATTGCTACAGTGGAGTGCACATTTTCGCTTTGGTAAAATCTTTTTCCATTTAAATTTTTTTTTCCTTTCCTTTGTTATTTACCTTCCGTATGAAGGGAAGATATTTCGCATAAGTGGAGGAGCTTCTCAAACATGCTTGGAAATGCACGTAATACATTGTTAACATAAAAACCGTTATATGTATGCGTGTAGTGGTGCACACAGGTAAGTGTGCGCATAACCTCTCAGTGAGCTTTTACGGTGCTCCCTACGTCCCTCTTTTGGCCTTTGATGTTTACAATTCCCTTAATTGAATTTTAAATACACAAATGCTTGTGCTTATTCGCAACTGTCGAAGATTTTCGCCGTGAATGGGAGTGCATATATTTGTATAGATTTTTTTGTACAGTATTGTGCAAAACATATGCAACTTAGTTGCCTGTTGAATTACATTTATCGCCATTTTACTAAAGATTTTTTAATTCCCGTCTATTTGGAGGCATTTCAAAAGCTTTATCAATAAAAATATCTTGCAAATGCTTATCTTTTTCACAATAGTGTATATAGAAAACCTGCCACAAATTGAATTTCTTCTCATTCTCATTCTCTCCGGTTTGCATTGGTTTCTTTACTTCTTTTGCGTAGATTGTATTGAATTAATTGAAATTAAATATTTATAAAAAAATCTACGAATTCTCAGGAGAAAATCGAGATCTTCGCTTTGTTCTTGCACCTGTGAGAAGCTCGTATATAAGCGTAGATAAGTGAGTGTATGTTAATGGTGGGAAATAGCAGTTGGCTTGCTATGCAGAATTATCTAATGAATTACATTAAATGTTTTGTTTTACTAATTGAATGTTATTCTTTTGTCGAGAAGTCATTTTGACAGACTGCTTGGTATTGTCTTTTAAATTGAAGTCAGATCCTTAAATAATTAATATAAAACAAGTAAGGAAAGGCTAAGTTCGGGTGCAACCGAACATTATACATACTCTCTCAATTTATTTAGAGATTTACCTATATTTTCGGTGAAAAATTACCCTTAGGCACTGAGTTCTTCATGTTTGATATCAGGGGCCTTGAAAAGTCATGGTCCGATTTTGACAATTTTTCCACAAGTGATGTCACAGTTCAAATACAGTATTTGTGTAAAGTTTTATTTCGCTATCTTCATTGGTTCCTAATGTATACACTATAAAGTGAACGAATCAGATGGTGTTCAAAATTGAGTTATGTGGGAAGTAGGCGTGGTTGTGAACCGATTTCGCCCATTATTTGTCCGTGTTATCAGGGTGTCAAGAAAATATTATATACCAAATTTGACGCCGCGCCCATTTTCCATTTTGTAAAAAAATTTGAGTGCAGCTTCCTTCTGCCATTTCTTGTATAAAATTTGGTGTTTCGGACGTTTCTCGTTAGTGACTTAACCCACTTTTAGTCACTTTCAACTTAACCTTTGTATGGGAGGTGGGCGTGGTTATTATCCGATTTCTTTCATTTTTGGACTGTATAAGGAAACGGTTAAAAGAAACGACTGTAGAAAGTTTGGTTTATAAGCTTTATTGGTTTGCAAGATATATAGAAATAACCTATTTGGGGGCGGGGGGTTGGGCGCCCACTTTTCCAAAAAAATTACATTCAAATGTGCCCCTATGATCCTATGTTTCATATAACCCTATATCTAAATCGTTTAGTTTTAGGACTTACAAACAAACGTTATGTGGACAAAACTATAATACTCTCTTAGCAACTTTTGTTGCTAGAGTATAAAAATGTCAATTGGGGATGAATATATTCTATGTATACTGTTTTTTGAACTAAAAATTGATAAAAAAATTTCGATTGAAATTCGAAGTCTAAGCTTTTATTGCTTTTGAGTACACTAGATGAAATATTTTATCAAGAGATTTTTCTAGGATCACTTAACTTGAAAGCTGAATTCTTTGAAGCCAAAAAAAGTAGTATCTGTATCTCTAGTATCTTTAATTCCATTAAAAATCCATTTGTCACCTTCAAAATCTAAAACTTATTAAATGAAGCGAATGACAATGGCATTGCAAATAATTAGCTGACTCCTTGCGCAAAACGCAGCATGTAACGAAGAAAAATTTTAAAGAACAAAAGGGTTGAAGGATTTTGAAGTTGAAAAAATGCAAAAAAATGCATGAAAAAGAACTTGAAATGAAAGCTAGATAAATCACAGTTAATGTTGACTAACAGTAAAAACTACGGAAATATTGGCATTCAGACCAACCCTTATTGATTGATTGGAAGGAATGGAAAATAAAAAATTTTAGCAGAAAAGAATACTAAAATGTAAACTGGAAGAAAACTCTATGAGAAACGTAAAGAATTAAAAAAAACGAAAATAGAAATGCTTTTCAACATGCTCAGCTGTCTAAGGAGTCTTTGAGGCACACTGATTTTATAACAGGCGTTAAAAAGTTAAAGGAAAGAGTTCGTGATTAATTACTTGAAATATGCTTACTTTAATAAAGATAATCAAGGTGATGCTTTGCATTATGTAGTAATGTCGAAACAACTTGGTTGAGTTGGTTTTTTTAAGTAGTAAGGTGAGCGAAAGTTATTGGCTGAGCTTATTCTGTAAGCATTTTTACTTTAATGAAGAAAATTTCACATTAAAAATAAAAGAGAGATTTACCGATATTTTCGGTGGAAAATTTCATCAAGGTACTGAGTTCTTCGTATTGAAAATGTATAGCCCGATTTCCATATTTTTGAGTTATATGGGAAGTAGGCGTGTTTGTGAACAGATTTTCCGCACTTGTCATCAGGGTGTCAAGAAAATATTATATACCAAACTTTATTGAAATTGGTCGAGTAGCTTCTGAGATATTGTTTTTGACCCATAAGTGGGCGGGGACACTTTTTTAATAAAATGTGAGTGCAGCTTTCTTTTGTCATTTCGTATTTTTGATGTTTTCCGTTAGTGAGTTAACGGACTTTTAGTAATTTTCGACATACCGTATGTATGGGAGGTGAGCGTGGTTATTATCCGATTTCAAATATTTTCATGGTTTGTGATGGGGTACGTAAGGGAAACGACGGCGGGAAGTTTGTTTATATATTGTTTATATTTATTGGTTTGCGAGACATATACAAAAAACCCATTTAAGAGAGAGGTCACGCCCTCTAATAATATCTAAAGAATGTAGAATATTATATTAGAAATGCAGGAGGTTGTATCAATAATATATGGACCAATTAAAATTAAATACATTATTTTATTTCTATCTAAATTTTGCTTGACCATGTAATATAACAAGCTTTCTAAACATGACTGAAGAAAAACTATTTAATTATTTATTAATATTCACTTTAATCATACCCGTACATACATGCAATTGATACCAATTTTAGCAGCAAATTCAGCGTTTCCTCATTTAAAAATGTATAAATACACATACCACCAAGTACAGACTAACGCACACCGGGGCGTATGAGTGATCTGCATTTATTGCTCAACGTCAGGTAAATACACAACATAAAAATCTGTGCTTGCATATTCACGCGATTTTATTTACCTTTCACATATGTGTATGTTAATAGCTTTGCTCAAATGTTACTCATACGCAGCGTACGTCCACTTATACATTTCCTCAGTTATGAGCATAGCGTTCGCTGTGACACTAAAAGAGGTATAAGTAATGGCACACAATGGGTGGTAACATGGCATTAAACAATAAAAAATGGTTGCTGACAACAACAACAAAAACAACAGCAGCAATAGCAAGCACAGCAAATAGTGAGTGCTTCATGCAGCCGTGACAATCAAGTATTAAAATGTGAAATAAACGCATAACAAGTGCGACACCAACCATGCTTCTGCTGCGTTGACTGATGTGCAAAGATGTGTCTTGACAAGCAGTACGTAGCATTAAACAAGCATATGAGTATGAGGAAAGCGGAGAGCTAAGTGGTAAATGGGATAAAAGACAGGACGCATAACGGCAGCGCTTGCTATAAAACAGCGTAAAGTGCAGGAAACGCAAAGAAACGCTGTGAAGGTGGAACAAACGGAGCGAAAAAAAGATGTTGCCAACGCTTGCTGTTGACTCCGATTCCGCTTCGTCGCACTTCAAACGGGGGGAGAAAATAAATTTGCATGTTGACGAGATGAATGGCGTGCAATATTTGAATGTCAAACTAAGGATATGCGCCACTGACAACTAGTCAAATTATCTAGAGCACACAAAAAAAAAAAAACAACAAAAACACGACATAAAATATATAAAAAGCGCGCGCTCGAACAGTTGAAGCGGAAAAGTGATAAGATAGGTGTCTGCAGCCAAAGGCAGTGCAACTCAACTTAACTGAAATCAGTGAGGTAGGGCAAAAAGTGCTGCAAGAAATATGTTTACTGTAAAGCAAAAAACAACAACAACTTTCAAAATTAACATAACTAAAACAAAATAGTAGAAATTGCAAAAGTTGTCAGCAGCGAAAAACATTAAAGTGCTGGAAAATGCAGAAATAAGCTTGATAAGTCGCATACTTTTGCGGAAGCGTTGATGAGCGACAAGCAAGCAAGGAAGCAAGATGCCCCAATATGAAATGCGCGCAAACATACAGACATACACTCCGTCAGTGAGTACTAGTTAACGCCACTATCGCGCTTCCTCACCCTCACCCTCACTCTCTTCTTCCCTTTTTCTCTCACTCCCACCAACTCCCTCACTTGACGCGATAGCAAAGGCTTTACGCACAGAAGCATATTTATGCGCTTGGCTCCTCTGTGGAGTGTGAGTTAGTCAGTGTCGGCAAAGCGTATTATTTGCCGTGTAGTACGAGTAGCAGCAGAAGTGGAAATAAATATAATAAAACGTTGAACATTTTTCATGCTGCTGCGAATGAATTGTCTGCGCTTAAAATATGCAACTGCAATTTTCTGTTTAAACAGCGCATAAAAGCCAGGCGAGAGGGCGCGTGCAACATAAATAATTACAGTGAAGCGAAGGGAAAAAATAGCAAAGAAGAAGCATGTAGTCGTAATGATAAACGCTCGTTTGGTGGGGTGGAGCAAAGTTCTCTGATGATAATTTTTAATTTTCTATTTAATTAAGGTGAATGTTGAAATTACTTATTTGCAAGTGTTTGAAATGTTAAATAAAAGAGTGGAGAGGAGAATGGGGGTTTATAACGTTGCTTTAAATTGTTTAAAGAGACTTTCTTAGAGTTTTGTTTTTAATGTCAGTTAAGATTACGGAACCACGTGATATACTTAACTTCGAAAGTGGAATTCAATAATTCATCCTGATCGTGGATGGAATAGAGATGGTGAGAGTCAGAACTAAGTTAGTTACTGATTGACCGCATATGTATTATCGGTTTAGTTTTTCTGATAATATAACTTAACGTAGAAAATCATAACTTAACATAACATAACATAACTAATAACAGAACATTACAGAACTTTATTTAAAGTAACATAACGTAACATAACTCAACTTAACGCTTAACGTAACATAACATAACTTAACGTAATATAACGTAACTTAACATAAAGTAATTAACTTATATAACGCCAAGTGGCAAATAACGTAACATGAGGTAACTTAGCACAATGCAGCATAAGGTTACAAATAAAACATTATTTAAGATATCTTAACTTAGCTTAACGTAGCATAAATTAACTTATCAAAACAAAACTTAACGTAACAGAACATAACGCCACATAACAGAATATTACATTACTAAAACATTACTCACAACTCAACTTAATGTAGCATAACACTACTAAACATAACATAACATAACAACATAATTTAACGTAACATCACCCCACATAACTAAACATTACAAAACTTTATTTAACGTAACATAACATAACTTAACGTAACATAACTTAACTTAACTTAATTTAACTTAACGTAACATAACTTAACTTTTCAAAACAAAACTAATGTAACGTCACACAACTTAACGTACCATAACGCCACATTACTCAACATGACATAGCTAAAATATTACTTAAAATAACTCAACTAAACTTAACATAACATAACAACTTAACGTAACATAACAGAACGCCACATAACTCAACATGACATAGCTAAAATATTACTTAAAATAACACAACTAAACTTAACATAATATAACATAACTTAAGGTAACATAATACAACTTAACGTAACATAACATAACGCCACATAACTCAACATGACATTGCTAAAATATTACTCAAAACAACAGAACAAAACTTAACATAACATAACATAACTTAACATAACATAACATAACACAACTTAACGTAATATAACTTAACTTTTAAAAAATCGATGAAAACAATAATAAAATATTTAATTTGTAGAAGAGAGTAATTTCATGTATTCTATGGTACAATGTATGTATGTGATTGGCATTGCAACCGTTTAGCCGGTTATAGCCGAATCGACGATAGTGCGCCACCTGTCTCTCTCCTTCGCAGTTCGGCGCCAGTTGGAGATCCCAAGTGTAACCAGGTCGCTCTCCACCTGGTCCCTCCAACGGAGTGGAGGCCTTCCCCTTCCTCGGCTTCCTCCGGCGGGTACTGCATCGAACACTTTCAGGGCTGGAGTGTTTTCGTCCATTCGGACAACATGACCTAGCCAGCGTAGCCGCTGTCTTTTTATTCGCTGAACTATGTCAATGTCGTCATATAACTCGTACAGCTCATCGTTCCATCGTCTGCGGTATTCGCCGTTGCCAATGTTCTGAGGACCATAAATCTTGCGCAAAATTTTCCTCTCGAAAACTCCTAGTGTCGTCTCATCTGATGTTGACATCGTCCAAGCTTCTGCACCGTAAAGCAGGACGGGAATGATAAGCGACTTGTAGAGCTTGATTTTGGTTCGTCGAGAGAGGACTTTACTGTTCAATCGCCTACTCAGTCCAAAGTAGCACCTGTTGGCAAGAGTTATTCTGCGCTGGATTTCGAGGCTGACATTGTTCGTGTTGTTGATGCTGGTTCCCAGGTATACGAAATTATCTACGACCTCGAAGTTATGACTGTCAACAGTGACGTGGGAGCCAAGACGCGAATGCGCCGACTGTTTGTTTGATGACAGGAGATATTTCGTCTTGTCCTCATTCACCTCCAGACCCATTCGCTTCGCCTCCTTATCCATGCGGGAAAAAGCAGAACAAACGGCGCGGTTATTGCTTCCGATGATATCAATATCATCGGCGTACGCCAGGAGCTGTACACTCTTGTAGAAGATTGTACCTTCTCGGTTTAGCTCTGCAGCTCTTATAATTTTTTCCAGCATCAGGTTAAAGAAGTCGCACGATAGTGAGTCACCTTGTCTGAAACCTCGTTTGGTATCGAACGGCTCGGAGAGGTCCTTCCCAATCATGACGGAGCTTTTGGTGTTGCTCAACGTCAATTTACACAGCCGTATTAGTTTTGCGGGGATACCAAATTCAGACATCGCGGCGTAAAGGCAACTCCTTTTCGTGCTGTCGAAAGCAGCTTTAAAATCGACAAAAGGGTGGTGTGTGTCGATCCTCTTTTCTCGGGTCTTTTCCAAGATTTGGCGCATGGTGAATATCTGGTCAGTTGTCGATTTTCCAGGTCTAAAGCCACACTGATAAGGTCCAATCAGTTTGTTGACGGTGGGCTTTAGCCTTTCACACAATACGCTCGATAGAACCTTGTATGCGATATTTAGGAGGCTGATCCCACGGTAATTGGCGCAGATTGTGGGATCTCCCTTTTTATGGATTGGGCAGAGCACACTGAGATTCCAATCGTCAGGCATGCTTTCTTCCGACCATATTCTGCAAAGAAGCTGATGCATGCACCTTATCAGTTCTTCGCCGCCGTATTTGAATAGTTCTGCCGGTAATCTATCGGCCCCCGCTGCTTTGTTGTTCTTCAAGCGGGTAATTGCTATTCGAATTTACAAAAATTCACCGTAATATTATATTTGAACAATTTATTTGATTTCACATAAAAATGCTAAATATATACAGATAATTTTAATCTAATTACTTTATTTGAAATTTTTGCGAAAGTTTCATTCAGTTTTAAATTACCTTTTATTACTCATCAAATTAACATTTAAAAACGAAATTTGAAATTGATTCCATACAAAGTAATTTAGATTTTCATAGAAAATTCCAACCACATTTCATATGCGTTGTCATGCAAACATTATTAGACAGATTTTAGTCCGAAATAATAGCATTTTCTACAAGTTTTGTTGTTATTTTTTACTTATACTGTCATATAAAGTTGTGATTATGCGTCTACATGCCACTTGTAGTCAGTAGGGGATATGCTATTATAATTTATTTTTCAAGTTTAGTTCATGGAAATGAAAGATAAAATACATATTTTTCCATTATAAATCTGTTAAATTTTTAATGAAGGCAAAAATGCTAACAAGAATTAGAAGCTCGGATATACAAACACATACACAGATAAGTAAAGAACATGTGTTCAACATAGGCATATGAAATGTGCGCCTATCAACCGCACTCAAAGCATATTTGAGTGTGAACATATACATACATATTTCCCACATATGTATTTTTGTATGTGAACACATAAACACTTTTGCACGTTTCGCCTGTTACGGCAGCAGCTGAGTCTGTATGTAATTGTGTGAATGTTCTATGTGTGCAACGCTTTCGTTAATGGAGTTTGTATTTCCATATGGATGCGTCGTTGCGCCATTAAAAAATGCAAAAATAAAGTTAAAAAAGCTCATACGAAGTACAAATATGAGCCTCACTACGGCTAAACTCACGCATAACTGTTTGTTTTGTGTATGTATGTATGTGTGTTGTTAACGCTGCGTATTTACCGGCTGTAGGCGCAAATAAAAATTTCTATAAAATACATGTGTGTATTTGTACATGACTACAATAACAAATAATTTTGTAACAGTACTTCTGCCAGTTGAATTTGTTTGCAAATGCGGGGCGCTGGTGGCTGCATGTGTTTATGTGTGCATATGTACGAGCATTTTGGTACATTTTAAAGAGTGCTTAGGCACAATATAATAATCCATAAAAAGCAGACGTGGTATGAAAAGGACATTGTACTCTCGTAGCAGACAGACCTAAGCACATGAATATGGAATCCACTTAAAAGAGCAGAAGCGTATATGAGTTTACCATACATTTTATACACATATGTGAATGGGGTGTGTAGGAAAAGTAAAGTGTGAAATAACAACAAATTTTACATAAGTTGTAATTAAAGAAAATGAGAAAAATATAGAATTTTAAGTGTAACATAACATAACATAACATAACATTACAAAACATAACATAACATAACATAACATAACATAACATAACATGACACAACATAACATAACATAACATAACATAACATAACATAACATATCAGAACATATCAGAACATAACATAACATAACATAACATAACATAACATAACATATCAGAACATAACATAACATAACATAGCATAACATAACATAACATAACATAACATAACATAACATAACATAACAAAACATAGCATAACATAACATAACATAACAAAACATAGCATAACATAACATATAATAACATAACGTAACATAACATAACATAGCGTAGCAGTGATTATGATTAATTAAAACAATTTGTTAGTTGTTTAATAATTTTGTTATTAAAAAATAATTTCCAGCAGGATACTCTTAAATATACTAAATGAAATATACGCCAACAATAAATAAGTATGTGGAGATCGCATATGGCTAAACACATTAGTAAGTACTTGAGTGTCTGAGTTGAATGGCAAATTTTTTTGTTCACATATGCACGCACAAAAATACAATTTGTTTTGCTTGAAAACAAATTACTAACAAAGCCTCGGAGTAGGTTCGTAGTTACGTGAATACGAAAAATTTTCCATACACTTTATTTATGCCGTTTTATATTTCAATAATTTCAATAGTGTTGGGCGCTGGGTGTTTTTTTTATTTGTTAAGAAAATGTGCCTTTTGAAGTGCGAAGTTCATTGATATGGTTGGGCAACGTACATGACCGTCATCATTCTGCCATTAACGGGCAAGAAAGCCATTTGCATGTTATACAGTTCTAATCGAAGTTTTGTCGACTTATGAAAAGTGCGTGGTATGCATTTGGGAAGAAAATATTTGTTTACTTTTTCTTGAGAACGACTTTTCTTTCGAAAATCAACAAATGCATTTCATTTGTAATTTACATATTTAATTTTATCCCATGCCAGAAAAAAACCTTCTATTCCACTTATCAAAAGGTAATTTTTGTTCATTACTAAATGACATCACTCATACGCAGCGTTGAACCTATCTATATCTAAAATATATGCATAAATTTGTTGGATAACCTTTTGACCTCTCATATTTGCTGTTCATGAGCTCATTTTATTATTTAAATATATCTTTATTATCCCACTAAGTTCAGTTGTGTTTGTTGCTTTAGCTTTTAATTATATTGTCCCTCAAATGGTAAGTGGTGATATGTAGAAAAAACTAAAAAGTTGAAATGACTTTAGAGAGATATTAAAAATAAAATGTAATAGCAAGTGGTACAGTCACACATATCACACTAGCTAAGGCTGTTTGCTTTTAACTTGTATGCGGTCAAGTTGCCAGTGCCAGGTTTGTTGTCTAGTAAATGTAAAACATGACAAAGGTTAAATGAAAGTTAAGTGCTTTGGGCAAAAAAATAAACATATTTTTAACATATGCATAGCTATATTTGAAAGTGTTACCCAGTTAACTGAGAGAAATATACTGGAAACTAAATACTTTGTCAAACTAAATACCATCTGAGTCCAATAAAGGACTTCTGCAGAGACTTTAAGTTAGTAATTTGATAACATAACAACTAATACCAATCCATAATATATCTACCACGTAATAACATACATATAGCAGAGCACGTAATAAGATTAGCACTACCTAACAAAATATAGCACAGCATAGCATAATTAAATATAACATAGCATAGCCTATACATTTTATGATTTATTATGGAAAAATTGCATAATTAAACATGAAATATCTAAACATATCGTAGAATTACATAACATAGCATAGCACAACACTTTTTTCGATAATTTTAAGTTTTGTGCTTATATTCTTTTTCTTATTATCAATTTTCAATTCTCATTTTCAACACTTTCTGCTTATTGGGTGTGCGCTCTCAAACTACTTTTACCTTCCATATATCAACTTTCGAATTTTAAATTTACATTTCTCATAATTTATACAAGTAATTCCATTTGCATGCATTTATAAAATCATATATTTCAATTAAGTTGAACATTTGTTAACTTTTTTTCGCAACTTGTTTACTGCCAACTGTCACTTTGCCTTGGCAAATAGCACTAAGTGCTATTACTCATACGCAGTGTTGACCCTTTTCAATGTAGTTTCACTTATATGCTGTCTATGCTTACATTTTCATTTAAATTTGTGTATATTGCTATTTTGCACTTATCACAAGTCGATTATACACTTATATACATAGATTAAGTGAAAATATACTCAGGTTAGTATATATGTTCATTATACTTTGTGCCTTTATACTAGCGCGTGTTAGTACTAGTACTAGTGCTAAAGTGCTGCTATATTTCTCAAACAATGAAAAGTCTAATGAATAAACGCAGCTTAAGTGTGTAGGTTTGTGAATATATGAAGCGAGAGGCATAAGATAAAGCTCCAAATTGATATAGATGATTCAAACAAGTAAGGAAGCGCTAAGTGCTGGTGTAACCGCACATTTTATACTCTTGCAATTTATTTATTTAATTTTATTAATATAACACACACTTTGACCCACATATTCGTCATATATATATGGTATAACGTAGATTGAAAGTTGGAAACCCTAATATTAGGTGTATTGGAACTAGGTAAATTTATGACTCGATTTCACTCATTTTTGGCACGGAGACATATTATTAGAAAAATATTCCCTCTGAATTTCTTGAAAATATCTGAAAGACTTTCCTATATTTTCGTTAAAAAATATATTGGAAGCACTGAGGTCCTCATATTCGATATATGGGGCCTTGAACACTTATGGTCCGATTTCGATTTTTAGAAGGGCGATGCCACACTATAAGTGCAGTATTTATGCAAAGTTCTGTTCCGATATCTTCCCTAGTACTTACTTTATATATTGTAAAGTAAACGATTCAGATTGACTTTAAAGTTCTGGTATATAGTATATAGGAAGTAGGCGTGTTTATGAACCGATTTGACCTATTTTCACAACATATCATTGGGTTGCATGGAAAATATTATGAACCGAATTTCATTGAAATTGGTTGAGTAGGCTTTTGACCCATAAGTGAGATGAGTGCAGCTCTTCAGTACCATCTTTATAATGAAATTAAAGGTTTCTAGTTATTTTCCTTTTGGTATCCCCGCAAAACTAATACGGCTGTGTAAGCTGACGTTGAGCAACACCAAAAGCTCCGTCAGGATCGGGAAAGACCCCTCCGAGCCGTTCGATACCAGACGAGGTTTGAGACAAGGTGACTCCCTCTCGTGTGATTTCTTTAATCTGATGCTGGAGAAAATAATACGAGCTGCAGAGCTAAACAGAGAAGGTACAATCTTCTATAAGAGTGTACAGCTACTGGCGTACGCCGATGATATCGATATCATTGGAAACAACACCCGCGCCGTTAGTTTTGCTTTTTCCCGCCTGGATAGGGAAGCGCAGCGAATGGGTCTGGTGGTGAACGAGATATCTCCTGTCATCAAACAAACAGTCTGCACATTCGCGTCTTGGCTCCCACGTCATTGTTGAGAGTCATAACTTTGAAGTTGTAGATAATTTCGTATACCTGGGCACCAGCATCAACACCGATAATAATGTCAGCCTTGAAACCCAACATAGAATCACTTTTTGCAACAGGTGCTACTTTGGACTGAGTAGGCAATTGAAAAGTAAAGTCCTCTCTCGATGAACAAAAACTAAACTCTACAAGTCTCTCATCATTCCCGTCCTACTTTACGGTGCAGAAGCGTGGACGATGTCAACATCCGTTGAGACGGCACTAGGGGTTTTCGAGAGAAAGGTTTTGCGGAAGATTTATGGTCCTTAAACATTGGCAACGGCGAATACCGCAGACGATGGAACGATGAGCTGTATGTGTTATTCGACGACATAGACATAGTTCAGCGAATAAAAAGACAGCGGCTACGCTGGCTAGGTCATGTTGTCCGAAGGGACGAAAACACTCCAGCTCTGAAAGTTTTCGCTGCAGTACCCGCTGATGGAAGCCGAAGAAGAGGGAGACCTCCACTCTGATGGAAGGACCAGGTGGAGAGGGACCTGTCTTCGCTTGGTATAACAAATTGGCGCCAAACTGCCAAAAGTAGAGATGTGTGGCGCGCTGCTGTGGACTCGGCTATAACCGCGTAATTGGTGTCTACGCCAGTCAAGAAGGAGAAGAAGTGAATTTCCTTACTGAATTAAGGTATTTTTAGTAGTTTTTAACACAACCTTTGTATGGGAGGTAGGCGTGGTTATAATCCGATTTACTCCATTTTTTGACTGTATAAGACAGTGCCTAAAAGAAATTAGTGTAGAGAGTTTGGGTGATATAGCTTTAGTAATTTAGGAGATATGTACAAAAAACTGAGTAGGGGGCGGGGCCACGCCCACTTTCACAGCTATATTTATGGTTTAGTTATGACACTTTCTGTGTTTTCGGTTTTCGCCATTTTGCGGGCGTGGCAGTGGCCCGATTTTGCCCATCTTCGAAAGCAAGAGAGTATAATAAAAATTTTTTACCAATAATTTCTAACTTTTTTTAAATATGTGTATGTATAAAATATTGCGTCTTTTAGAGACACTAATACTGTCTTACATCTTAAATGCTATTGATACATGATTAAAACCAAATGCTGGCGTGTATGCCGATTTCGACTATAATTTGAGTAAGCTTTAATATATCGTTCTGGTAAGCTTAATGGGTTTCAAAATTTGGAAAAAAAATTATTGAAACCCAACTAGCTCCTTAAGTTCTACATATTCGTATACTAGTTTATAAGAATGTCTACAAGTTTATAAATTAATGCTTCGCTTCAATAAAGCAGTTTTAACTTTATAGTTTTAGTAAACAATTCGAAAATAATTTTTAAATATGAGCTCTTAATGCACTTCCTTTAAATAATTTCTCAAGTTGTACGTGACGTATGAGTAACATTTGTTCCCGTCAGCCTTTACTCTTAGTTATGCTTACTTTTTACATACCTCGATTATTTTCTATGTTAACACATACACACTTAAGATGCAGAAAACTTCTCGAGAGTACATTTGTTGGCTGTGCTATAAACTTGAGAAATTAAAGATGCGCATTGTTGTTGCATATGCACTTGCAGTAGAAGCACTGGCATAAGACTATATGCAAACAACATGCACATATTTACTTGAATATTTCAAAATAAAATATTATGCAGAACTTTTCTGACAGCTTTTAAGCATATACTGTCATTTGTATGAGTGTGTGTTTATGTGATAGCTTGTAAGTCTGAGTCAAGTTGCCATAAGATGATGATGAATAACTCAAAGTTGCACAGCATAAAGTGTTTGAAATTAAGTTGGCAAGCGCATAATGAAGATGCTTATTATGTTGTTTAATAATGATCGGTGCGCTTGGTTGCTGCAGCATTTAGCCGTAGCCACGCAAAGCTGCAAGGATTACTTATATCCGACTAATATGTGTCTTATATGTGTATCTGTGTGTGTAGGCTTGTTGCACTGCTGAATGATTTTATGCAGATTATGACATACTTAATGATTATGTCTTTAGCCAAATTGATGCGCTCACATAAGATTACCGTTGGAGTTTAACATACAGCCACTGTTGGCTGCTGCTGCTGTTGTTGACTTATCGGAAAGTGTTTTGCATGCACAACTGCACACAACAACTATGACTTGTAAATACATGTATAGAGTTTGAGTGAGTATATGCCAAGGCACTTGAATGGTCGCTCTTGCCATTTGCATACACTCAAACACATACACACACAAATGCACGCGTACTGAGTCAGGTGTGTTAGTGCGTGGAATGAGAAAAGTTTTTTGATAGTTTGTAAAACTTGAAGTAATCCGAGGAGTGGAAATCAGAGGCAAGAAACTTGTTGTTCGCAATTGAAAGGTTTAAGGCAGTGTGTACCTGCTAACCAAGGGTATTATCTTAGCTTGAGATGGAAAGTTAAATTGTTTGAATGCACAGAGCTATTAATTGAGTGAATTGTGAGCAAGTGAACAATGGAGTGAACGAGGAGAGAGCAAGTACTGTGTAGTAAAATATTGAAGTTTTTCGTAAATGCATGGAATTGAGATGTGAAATGATAGTTATGTTAAAAGTTTGCAGTAGATTTGTCGAAAGTTCTGAAACGCTTTTATATTTGATTTATTGAGTGCTGCTTGTCAGCTGAGAGTTGGTGTTCGTTCAAGTATTCACTTTCTTATTTTGTTTCTGTATGGAAAATTACTTAGAAATTTCTATCAAATTTATTTTATATTAAAGTTTATGCTATTATTTGTAGGTGTAAGTAGGAAGACGAATATTGACTGACGGTGAACAATAGAAAATTTCAATTCAGTCAATTCAATAGAATAAAATAAAATAAAATAAAATAAAATAAAATAAAATAAAATAAAATAAAATAAAATAAAATAAAATAAAATAAAATAAAATAAAATAAAATAAAATAAAATAAAATAAAATAAAATAAAATAAAATAAAATAAAATAAAATAAAATAAAATAAAATAAAATAAAATAAAATAAAATAAAATAAAATAAAATAAAATAAAATAAAATAAAATAAAATATAAGAAAAACACTTTATCTATATCTAATGCTCAGGTCTTCCAAAGAACACTTAGCACCAAATTGAATTTTGCAAGTTATTCAATGTGATAACTATAAAATTATAGAAAATTTTGTAATTGAAATTATTTGCTGAAGACCGAAGGACACTGACGTTTTGTAAAAAAGAAATTTATCAGTATTTTTAATTTCGCTCTTGATAAGTGTAAGGTTTCCTAAGCAAATCTTTAAACTTTGAGTTAAGAATTTTTCCAAAAAATGTTGAAGTCTGGAAAAGGATGTATGTTTCCGAAACTACACTGAGTTCTTATTTAAAACAAGTAAGGAAAGGCTAAGTTCGGGTGCAACTGAACATTTTATACTCTCGCAATTTATTTAGAGATTTACCTATAATTTCGATGAAAAATTACCCTTATTCACTGAGTTCTTCATGTTTGATATCAGGGGCCTTGAAAAGTCATGGTTCGATTTTGACAATTTTTCCACAAGTGATGTCACAGCTCAAATACAGTATTTGTGTAAAGTTTTATTTCGCTATTTTTATCGGTTCCTTATGTATACATTATAAAGTGAAAGAATCAGAAGGATTCAAAATTGAGTTATATGGGAAGTAGGCGTAGTTGTGTACCGATTTCGCCCATATTTCACCAGTGTCATCAGGGTGTCAAGAAAATATTATAAACCGAATTTTATTGAAATCTGTCGAGTAGTTCTTGAGATATGGTTTTTGACCCATAAGTGAGCGACGCCACGCCCATTTTCCATTTTGTAAAAAAATCTCAGTGCAGCTTCCTTCTGCCATTTCTTATGTAAAATTTGGTGTTACTGACGTTATTCGTTAGTGAGTTAACGCACTTTTAGTCATTTTCAACCTAACCTTTGTATGGGAGGTGGGCGTGGTTATTATCCGATTTCTTTCATTTTTGGACTGCATAAGGAAACGGCTAAAAGAAAGTTTGGTTTATATAGCTTTATTGGTTTGCAAGATATATACAAAAAACCTATTTGGGGGCGGGGTCACGCCCACTTTTCCAAAAAAATTACATTCAAATGTCCGATTTCGCACCTTCTTATGGTGCCAAGGACACGTGTTTCAAGTTTCATTAAGATATCTAAATTTTTACTCAAGCTTGCACGGACGGACAGACGGACAGACAGACATCCAGACATCTTAGCAACTTTTGTTTCGAGAGTATAAATAAATAGGACTGCTTGCAATATCAATTTACTACAATTAATTATGGAGGTATGTGCGTATGTGCTCTATTTCTTTTTCTAAAAAGTCAAACAAAAAACGAAAAACGATTACCCGTGTACAACAGAGAACAAAGCAAATAACTCAAATACTAAATGGAAAATATGCAGCAGCACTTTATGAATTGATAGTCGAATTATGTAATTTATCAAATTAAATACGCCCGGCAAGTTGATGTCGAACTTTTTCCATTAATTTTCTCGAACACGAAACTGCAGCCAGCAGGACGCACACACATATACATAAACACTAGTGCTGCTCGCCAGCCTTTGTGGCAGACAAATGTTGCAGAAAAGCTTAATAAATAACAATTAAAGAAAGTATGTCAGCCCACATTTAACGCCACCACAAATGGCGCAAAAGCATTGCTAAGCAAGATAACGGCACTTAGGAGGGTAGTTGCTTAGGAAATGTGTAAGGAAGTAAATATTTAGTTCACTAAGTAGCCGCCGTTTCTTTCATTAATTTTTTCGTTTTTTTTGCTCCTTCTTCTCTTTTGGAACATGTCGCTTAGGTGTCTGCTTTCTCTTTCTACACTTTTCGCCACTTTTACACGAATGAATTAGCAATGACAGTAACAATGGCAACCAAATTCTATGAATACCACAAGAAACAATAACAACACAATGTAACTTAAAACAGTTATGTATGCACGTGTAGCTAACAGGCCAACTAAAGCGCTTGTTGAAACGAAAAAAAGAGAAGCACTAAATTTACGCCGTCCTGGAACGCAAGAGCCCAAAGGACTTTTTTGATCAGCGCCGGAAAGTGAGCTCAAAGTTTTTGTGCGTTTATTGTTATTCCGGTTTTGTCTTTTTTTGCTTCCATATAGTCATATAGGCTGTTATTGTTTTTATTGTTGTGCCTGCTTTTGCGGTTTTTACACACCTACTGGCGGTGTCGCCTCCCAACTTTGCCTGCGGACTGCTTGTTGGCCTCTCAGTGCACATAAATCACCAGCTTTAATAGTCCCACCAAACTAATAAATATAAAAAATATAATAATGCGTGCATAAAGCCACCGGCTAACGGTTGGTGAATTGTTTGTTTAGCCTCTGTGTCCGCGTGTTGTTGTTATTGTTTGCCTAAGAATTATTATAAGCTTTTAATATGACGTGCAAATATACCTGCATATGAAATTTATGTAGCTGCTGGTACAGTGAGCACTGGTTATTAAGGGGTGGAGATTAAATTAACTATATTTGATGATATCTGAATTCACTCTGAAAACTATGAAGTTGAATTTTAATTTTAAAAAAATTAAAAAAAAATTCTTTAGGTCCAATATATATTTTTAAAATTTTAAGTGGTCCACGAAATATTGTTTTGGGTTTAAACTTTATTATTTTCTAAGTATTCTTACTTACTCCGGCTAAAATAGAGTATTCTTGTGTTAGCTATCCATGTAACTTACCTGAAATAGAACATAAAAATTTTAATTTAGTATACAATATTCATAAATAAATTTAATTTAGTAATTTTTTTAGATTTTTTTTTTTATATTACATCCATTTATTTACAATCTGTCGAATGACAATAAGTAAATACAATTATATCTAAAGATTGACACTGATGCTAAATTGCAATTTGTCCATTAAATACATTAAAGGCATGTGATTTGTACTATATGTTACTATTATCAATAACTTAGTTTTCTATTATATTTTACAACTTATTGAGTAAAGTTAAGCTTAAGATCTAAATGGTAAGTCTAGGGGATGCAGCCTTTGCAGCCGTCGAGTATCTTCACTGTTGTCCAGTAGGTTAATGGCGTGTATGTTAGGGTGACAGTTCAATCGGTTAACATATCTAGAACTGAGTTTTTTAATCTCGCACTTTATCATATCTATTTCGAGGTCTTTGTGTAAATGAATATTTTTGATATACCATGGAGCGTTTGCAACCAGCCGCAGTGTTTTCGACTAGTATCGTTGAATTATTTTTATATTCGATTTGCTTGCAGTTCCCCAAATTTGGAACCGTAAGCAAAAAACAGGTTTTAAAATGGATTTATATAGAAGCATCTTATTTTTAAGTCTAAGTTTAGATTTAGGGCCAAGTAACCAGTACATTTCTGGTCTTTATTTTAAGTTGTTCACGTTTTGCTTTTATATGGTGCTGCCAAGTTAGTCTTCTATCTAAGTGCATCCCGCTATTGCATTTTGGTATGATTGTTTGATTGAGATTGACATTAGGACAATCTCCTAATTTCATTGTGAATGTGACATGCGCTGATTTTGTTGTATTCACCATGATGTTCCAATTACGAAGCCATGAGTCTACTTCGTTTAGTTGTTTTTGAACAGTTTCAGAAGCGTCGATAGCGGAAAAAGCTGAAGCAAGAATGGCGGTGTCATCGGCATATGTAATTTTTTTTTTTTTTTTTTATATAAATAAAATCTAATATTTAATGGCAGATTTATAATTCAAAACGCGGGAACTGTGAGAGGGAGATTAAGTTTTTCGTGCTGCCGAGAATATATTTTTTAATACCTTTCATTTTCATATATCATGATACTTTTTATTGCAAACTGTTCTTTATATCGAGATCTCACTGTACATGAAGCGCTACACATGTCAATTTGTTAAACTTATTACTTTTTGTTGTGCTTCTTGTCGTTGCTCATATATTTCATAAGTTTTGAAGAACTCAATAAAGGCGGAATGTGCCTTTCATGTTCTTCATAATTTAATTATGCAGACACATGACTGCTGCTCCGGCTAATATACAGCTCCTTTAACGATAAATATTCATTCGCTCAGCCACCAAACCATTTTAAACCATCTGCAGAAGGCTGGATATACAAAAAGGTTTGATGTTTTGCTAAAAAAACCTTCTCGACCGCTGAACGAACTCGACCCATTTTGAAGCGGATGGTGATTGGCGACGTAAAATGGATCACATACGATAATACCAAGCGAAAACGGTCGTGGTGGAAGCCCGGTGAATCGTCCTAAACAGTGGCACTGTGTTTGGTGGGATTGGAAGGAAATCATTCACTTTGAGCTGCTCCCATATTGCCAGACGTTTAATTATACCATCAACTGTGATCAACTGGACCGCTTGAAGCAGGCGATCGACCAGAAGCGTCCAGAATTGGTCAACAGGAAGGTGTAGGGTTGCACCAGGACAACGCCAGACCACACACTTCGTTGATGACTCGTCAGAAGTTACGGGAGCTCGGATGAGAGGTTTTATCGCTCCAACTGTTCCTGTCCAACCTAATATATTATATTCTATAGTGATCCAAGTGATCCTTCTCTAGTTTTGGAACCTTCTTTAATATTGGCACGTGACGTCTCTAAAAAGTAGTGTTAGAGAGTGAAATCTTAAGACCTAAATGACCAAGAAAGTGACTGTTTTGGCTCTGTGTTGCTTGTTGCTTTTAATATTCACACCAGCATCCAAATAGTTTCGAATTATTTGGCTACTCCCACTCAAAATACGGCGTTTATTTCCTTTGATGAATTCTCTAAGCCTGAAATTTTTCACAGTCCACACCGTCCATCACTTCGACAAAAAGTATTTCGTATACTATTCAGATAAATTCTATAATTATAGTGTAATTCATAGTGTAATGGAGCTGTTTCTGGAACAAATTTTCATATTTAGTGCAACAAAATTTTGGTGAAATACAACTTAAATTTGACTTGGAATGAACAAGGTCATGAAACTCTTGTTTGTATTCGCAAAATTGCTTCTTCGTGGAATATCGTAGAGAAATTTTATATATTTATTATGCATTTCCCAGAATTTGAGTAGCATACAGCGCTACTTAGAGTGTTACGTATACGCCATGTTGGTCATTTCAACTTAATGAAATGTTACTCATACGCACCGTTGTACTTTTTTGCTGCAATATTTGTATGAAAGCGTGAAATTTTAGGAATTTAAAGAAAAAAGAGGCAGCTACTGTTTTATAAATAAAATTTAACTCATGATATTCAAAAAATTCGAATAAGTTTCAAAATTAAATGGAATATGTTCGAAGAAAAAAGGCATTCAACTCACTGTAACAAGGAAAATAAATATCACATATGACCCGAATGTTATAAAAAATGAATATTATCTCAATTAATTGCATAATTATGTGCTTAAAGTTTTGGTTTTTATCAACCGAAACAATCCAATCGCAATCAGTCTGCGTTTATTGACGGTATCAATTTTTTCAACAGTTATAACAGTATTCTGTTCAATCATTTAAGTAATTACAGTTTCGTTTGCCACTGTTTTGTTGTTGTTACAAACAAATTTTTAATTGCAAACTCAACTGTAAACAGACTCACATATTTATTATTATGTAATACTGTTGACCTGCTGCATCAACATATTTAGCAATTATTTCATGTATTTCTGCACTTTTTTGCTGTTTGCTGTTTATACAAAGGACATTTTGCTATTTTATATAAATTGGTGTACAGTTATTTCCGTTGAAAAATAATGCGAAAATATTCGTTGTATTTTCAATTTCCTTGTTTATCATGCACTCCACATTTTAATCGCTATAAATATGGAAATTGCAATTATTTTAAACACAAATAACAGTATTTATTAACACAGTTAATCGCGTAAATCAGGAAATTGCAGTTGATTTCATGTTAATTTTTTGTGTTTCTGCTCTTATTTGCATGGAGTTTGTGTACACGGCAATATTTGCTTGTTTGCATTTTCATGCGTGTTTTATTTTATAAATAGTTGTTATCTTATTTGTTGTTTTAACATGCAAGCACAAGGAGATTATTTATTTTGAGGAAAATGGCTGTTAGCAATGACTTTGCTCGTGTATTAATAATGAATTTGTGTTTTTTGTTAATAAAAAAATGAGAGAAAAACTAAATAAATACTCGACTGAGATATTGAAAACTAGCAGTTAGTAATTAAAGGTAATAATTATTTAAAAGTTAAATATGAGTTGTGTTCAAAAAAATATAAAAGTTTCCAATAGTCAACATTCTCCAAAAATAAAGAGAACCTACCAAGCATAAAAGCTAATGGCTATCCCTTAACTCGAGTTTAAGAAGTCATTCGACGATTGGTTGAAGCGCTGGTATAAATGCTTAAAAGCTTAGATGGGTTTCACAATTTCAAAATTTGAAAAAAAAAATTCTTATTAAATGTTACAATATGTTTAAAATATTATCCAAGAATATCAAATCAATCCGAGTAATATTCTAAGAGATATACCTACCGGAAGTTCCGCCCATCAGGCTGTCGTCAGTACGAATGTAAAACTTTAAATGCTTTTTTCTCAAAACTAAATTTTTGAAGTCAGTGTGGATACGATAGATAGATAGATAGAAGATGTGAAGCAATTTTGTTCAAATTTTGCATACATTTTGGAATAACATTATCTAGTTAATGAACCAAGGATTTCTTATATTTTTATTATAACTATTTTTTCGAACCAATTTATGCCGAAAATTTTAGCAAAAAAGCGAATTTTTTGGTTGAAATTCTTCACAAATTCAAATTTCAATATTTTTTTCCTTCGTTCATTAACTTGACTTATCCATGTACTATCGAAATATATTTTTTAGCTCTGAGACCTACCTAACACTTTAATATAAATTGGAGACTATTTTGAACACTAATGTCCAGTATTATACGAAATAATTGGATCAAGGAACTTCAGTAACTTGAAATTGCTTCTATGTACCATTATCTTCTTATAGTGCCAAAAAAATACTTGTTTTAAATGTCATATTCATATTCATATTCACTTTGGATATAAGTACGTCAGAAGTCAATTATAGCCGTTTCGCACAGGTTAATTAATTGATCAATCCAAATTTTAATTGAGAAACCTGTTTTTTCTCTTTGCACTGTCGGCTACTCAATAATTGATCAGCTGTTATACATTTTTGTTTTTGCTTTTCATAAGAAGTTGGTAAGTTTCAACAGCTTATGGCCATTTTCTTAATAACCACAACCATTATTTTCAGCAGCTACATCTACCGTCGATTAGTATTAATGCTATTTTATCAAGAAATACAGCCAACACGCAGACTAAGAATGGATTTCATTTTCAACTCGATTAAAATTCGATTAGAAATTAATGTAAAGAATGAATATATTTTGTATGGTAAATCGAACACAGTTTAATTGATCAATTAGCTCCTATGCGAAAAGGCTATCGACTCATCATCGAATAAATATTGTAAAATCAAGCTTTTAATAGGCCCAGGGCATTTTGTCCACCAGAAAATCGAAAGTATTAAACCTCCAATGGTTTGTCAGTTAGAAACATTTAAAAAGAGGGTTTGACATTCAATGCACCAGTTTGTAACTTTCTTTAGTAACTCCCTATATAAGGTGATCTTAACAATATATTGGTGTACGTATTGTCAAGTATCATTAAATTAAATTATCCAAAGGCTAATGCCGTACACGGAGGTCAGGATTAGTTTAATGTTTTCTTACTTTAACCGTAAAAATAACAAGTAAGGAAAGGCTATGTTCCGGTGCAACAGAAAATTTTATACTCTCGCAATTTATTGATGTAATTTTATTAAGATAACACAATTCGACACATATATTCGGCATAAGTCCACTAGAATAACGAAAATTATCATATTTCACTCATTTTCATCGCCAAGTTACACTATATCCAATATATTGAACATATAGTGCTCAATTAATTTTGCTAAGAGATCTCACATATTAAGCCGAATATCCCTACTTATATTATAAATGCGAATGTAAGTTTGTTTGTTACGCTTTCACGCAAAAACTACTAAACCGATCATCATGAAACTTTGTACATATACTCTTGAAGGTACTAGAAGCAACATAGGGTACTTTATATTAAAAAAAAAATTTACGAAAGGTAAAACAATTGTTTCTCAAAAAATCGTCAAATGCAAAGTGTATTCAACAAAGTGAACCAGGTATATGACATATCACAATTTTTTACCCGAATGTGGCATGTTTATTGCTATTGATTTAACCCATACATTTATTCAAAAATTCAAATTTCGAAAATCAAAAGTAAACAAATTTCAAACCAAAAATAAAATGCCGAATACTTTCTGCTTAGGCAAAACAACTCATGGAAGCAATTTACTAAGGTTTTGTGCTCCAACTGACAAATTGAAAACAATTTTATCAATATATATTATATTGTTAAAGTTAAAAAAGGCGGGTTAATGTAAACAAATACATGTATTGTTTACTATTTTATTGTCAAAAGCGGGTATGTCAAATACTTAGTTCACTTTGTTGAATACACTTTGGTCAAATGTAGCTACTTCAGTAATGAAGTTTTACAGTCATGAAGTTTCAACCCTGAATACTGTAATACCGTCCCATTGTATGGCGGTAACGAAAATATCTAATTTAATTGCATATAGTTTCAACTGTTTATAATATTTCTATATTTATTGTGACTTTCTTCTGTCGTTACATGCAGTATAAAACTATTCCAATTTTTGAGGTTATCCGTAATTTTTGTGGTTAGCTGTTACTTTATTATTTTAGATCTTACTCGCTGATGTTAATTTTTACTCTGCTTTTTTTTTTAAATGCCTCGAAAGCGGAAATCTGGTCTATCCAAAAATTCATTCAAATCAAGAAACTTCGGCTCACGCAGAGCTGAGAAGACAACAACAAGCAGAGCGACAAAGAGTTTTGAGAGCAGCTGAAACGCCTCTTCAGGCACGAGTTCGTTTAGAAAGACAAGCTGCACTGCAGACAACTAGAAGAGCGATAGAAACACCAGAACAATCGGTAGTGGTGGACTCTTCTTTCTCGATGCACCAGGAGTAACTGGAAAAACGTTTTTACTTAACTTATTATTAATGTCCGTCAGAAAAGACCAAAAAGTAGCAGTTGCCGTAGCTTCGTCAGGTATTGCCGTGATGCTATTAAACGGCGGTCGTTCGGCACATTCCGTTTTAAAATTACCATTGAATTTGGCATAGGAAGATTCGCCCATTTGTAATTTTAGTAAAAATAGTTCACGAGGTAGAGTGTTGCGAGAATGCAAGCTTTTAGCGACAACATTTGTATAGTGATCAGTGGTTGTGTGCAAGAGCAATATTAGCACCAAGAAATGAAATCGTTAATAGGATCAACACTGACATTTTAAAGGAGGTTCATGGAGAAATGAAGGAATATTTGTCAATGGATACAATTATGGATACGGAACTAAGTAGTTCATATCCTGTGGAGTTTTTAAATTCACTTGAACTATCGGGTGTACCGTCACATAAACTTAAATTGAAACTAAGCATTTATTAAAGTGTTGAAACTTCTGTCTGTAGTAATTTTTAAAAATTGTTGATCTCAGCCAAACAATCAAATTTAGTTATCATATTGACTCATTTCTATTATTATACCCTTACCCTTTATCTCTCATACTTATTTAATACCTCCACCGCGGGCGAAGCCGCGGGTAAAAAGCTAGTAAGATATATGGGAGCTGGGGAAAGTTATGACACGATTTTAATAATTTTTGGGACAGAGACGCACTATTAGAAGAAAATAATTTCCACTAAATTAAATTAAAATATCTGAGATATTTACCGATATTTTTGGTGAAAAATTAGCCTTAGGCACTGAGTCTTTCATGTTCGATATCCGGGGCCTTGAAAAGCTATAGTCCGAGTTTTACAATTTTTCCACAAGTGATGCCACAACTCAAATACAGTATTCGTGTAAAGTTTTATTTCGCTATCTTTATCGGTTCCTTATGTATACATTATAAAGTGAACGAATCAAAAGGATTCAAAATTGAGTTATGTGCGAAGAAGGCGTAGTTATGAACCGATTTCGTCCATTCGACGGGGTCACGCCCACTTAAAAAAATAGTATGTATTTACTAGAATTTTAGCATCACAATGTGCTTCTTAGAATGTTACGCATACGCCATGTTGAACATTTCAACTAAATGAAATATTACTTATACGCACGGTTGCCCACTTAATAAAAATTACATACAAATATGCCCCTCCCTAGCATGTCCGGACGGACGGACAAATATACAGACATCCGGATTTTAACACGTTTCATCATCCTGATCATTTTGATATCTATATCCTATATCCAACTCGTTTAGTTTTATGACTTACATACAACTGTCATTTGAACAAAACTATGATACTCTCGTAGCTACTTTTGTTGTGAGAGTATAAAAACATTTTTCATAATTGTATTTACCGACCTTTTTAATTTATGCGTGCAATATTTGTCAATCAAATATTGAATAAAATGGCATTTTCGCTAACAAAGCAAAAAGTTGCGTATACGCCATAACAGCCGAGGCGAAGTATGTGAACTCAGCTATATTATTTATTATATTTGCTACACAAATCCGCATTAAACTTAAAATCATTTACTGCGCACACATTTGCAAAATGTACTGCTGACGGCGCGTTGCGAATTTTATTATTAAAATGTTTGTGCAGCGCGTCAATTGTAGTACATTTATATGCGTATACAGTTAAGACAGCTCGGCAATGTAGTGTCGCGCTCCGTTGTGACTTGTGTGACATCGCATTTATGTTATGATTATAATAAATCACTAGACTGTGTCGCACCTTTGCCACGTTTGCCTTTCTTTTGTGCGGTGCACTTCGCACTTCACTGCCTCCATAGTGAATCAATGAAACGCGCACATAACAACAACAACAACAGGAAAAGCCACACCGACAGCGGCGACGGCGACGGCGGCGCCAAACTGGAAAAATTGACAGGTGTGCATAAAAATCATATTAAAAAGTGTAAAATATGCAAAATCGTCAAGCGCGTGCAAGCACATGTGTCACTGTGTATGTGTGTGTGTCTCTCTGTGTGAAATAAATTTAAATGGAAATTGAATAATAGAAAAATGTCGAGGCGTAAATTTCAATACATTTGCGCCCGTGTGCGGTGTGCGGTTGTGTGTTGTGGGTTGGGGATGCGCGAGTAAAGTAATGAAATTTTTTCCATTGCGAAATGTGCGTAATAAAATGCAAAAATGCTCTCTCACACACACACGCGCCCATATGCATAAGAAATAAGCGCGCTAATGTGCCTTTGGGAAAAAGTCAGGTGTTGCTAAGTGCAAAGAATACAACATGCATTAATTTTCTTATATTGCAAACTGGTGTTGTTGTGGGAATTGGTGGAAGCCATGTGCTGGCACAAATTGCTAAGTGCGGAATGTAGATACAATATTAAGCGGATTTCTGTAATAAATAAGTATTTTACTTGTTCAGTGGTTGATTGATTTGATAACTTGAATATTTTATCAAAAGAATATTTTTATAAATTTCTTTAATTGTTTATAAATATTTCGCAATAATTTTTTTTTTTCGAAAAATATTTGGTTGAAACAAAAAAAGTTAAAAATGACAAGCATATTGAAATAAATATTTTTTCTTAAGCTTGCTCTGTAATATTTTTCATATTATAAAAATTAAAAAAAAAATCTATTATAAAACAAAAAAAAATTTAAATAAAAATTGCTTTATAATAAATATTTACTTTTCAAATTTTTTTCATGTTTTTTTTTATGTTATAATTTGTTAATTGAATAAAGAATTTTTTATGTAGACTTTACTCTATATATAAAAAAAATATATATAATAAAATATATCAATAAAAAATTAAAATATATTTTCCTTACAAAATTACTTTTCATAAAAAAATATACAGTAACCATAACTCGAACTTCTATCGACCGTTTAGATTGGCAACAGCCTTTAGAAATTAAATTTCGTACAAATTTCCTTCTATAAATCGAATTTTTCGACCAGAGTTTATGCGAAGTAAATAACTAAAACTGTAGGTAAATCTATATTTTACAGATTCAAAATATATTTTACAAAATTTCTATAACTCGAAGTCTCTCTAACTCGAAGTCTTTTTGTGGATTATAGTGATTCGAGTTAGAGAAGTTCCACTATATTTGATAAAAATGATAAAAAATATTTTTATTTGTTTTCTTATTCCAGTTGTAACCTTCCTCGGTGATACTCATCTAATGGTCGTAACAGTAAATAAGGTAAGTGAAGTTTTTATATTATTTTTATGCACAGAATTTTTTTTTTTTAATTTTACAAATTTTATGAAAATCTTTTAAAATTGATTTTTGCCAAATTTTCAAAAAAAAAAACCATAAACCCACAAATTTTGGAAATGGAATTCTTTAAATCCAACCAAATGGTTTATGAAAAAATTTAAATAACATTTAAAATGTAGAGCATCATTTTATAGAAGAGATAATACCTAATCTCAATCCATTGAGTTCTTCAAAAATATTTTGGCTAGAGATAATCTATTGGGGTTAGAATCTTACTTCGATAATATAATAGTTACACCCAAGATATAATTGTTCGGAACTAAATACCACATATGGAATATAAATAAATACATTCAAGTGTTCAAGGTTTAAGTTCTCTGTCTTGGAGCCTCTTTTGCCCTAAAATTATAACTAACATATCTTTGCATCTCGAAATGGCGACTACTCAAGCACTACTATTTTCAAGAAATTCATAAGACAGTGGTCCATTATAACTATATAAAAAATGTATTTCATACAATTCTACTTTCAATCACTGAATGGTGTATATTTTTTAAAACTTAAATTAAATTTATATTTTATATGTTTTTAAGTTTTCAATTAAAATTTCGCATAAAACTTAAATTTATGGAGAATATAAATATTCAGTATATGTAAAAATCGTATATAAATGAACTACAAAAATATAATAGAGTCATCAATTTTGCATTCGCTAATAAAATCCGATAGACAACGATTTAAAATTATGAAAAAGTAAATTCGAGATACATATATAAATTCAAACACTTTTCATTCTCAGGAAAGTTATATAATTCATATACATAAATATGATTTGAAACATTTCACATACACATCTTGTACTTTGGATTTATTTAAATTGCTCTAAAAATATTACCAGTATATTCCATTTGCGAAACCAATTTTCAATCAGCCTAACCCTTTCACTTTTCGCTCTAATGTACAAAATTTTCAATTGTCTGTTAGATAATGCGCTACGACGAGCATTGTCATAAATTGAAAATCGAAATTGTATGCCAAGACAGAATGGAGGCATGCATCCCTACTTTAATATACATATACATATATGTGTATTTGAATATATACTCATATCAGCCAAGATTTCACATCTCACGAACATCAAAACAAGCAAACTTAATAAACACGAACAACAGCATTTGCTGCTACAATAGAATATATTGTTATTGCACGTGTAGTTTCTTCATATCCTGTGTGACCTTGTTAAGTTTGTTTCAAGGTATTTGGAGGAGCTCTATTGTGCTGTCGCAATTGCTTCAGTGAAATTCTTGTGAATTTTAACTTTGATCTTTTCGCATTGTCTTTATATTGTTTCGTTGTTGTAAGCTTATGTTATTATCATAAGTGACTCTGTGAAGCAATATTATATGAATACAATAAGTATTAAAGGCATTCAGTTCTGAGTATTTTGACGTTGAGAGTACTTTAAGCTCAATATCTTTGTTTAAGCAGATTAAGTTCTTATGGCTTTAGAGATACATATTTTAATTTCTAAGAAATTTTAGAAAATAGGAGGCTAAGATAAATTCATTAAACTAAGCTGGTAGTCTATCTTACATTATTGATTGAGTTTCTTTCCTTTGAATCATGGTTTTCATAATCTTATCCATGGTTCTTGTTTTAAAGTTAGACAGCTTAATCTCTTCTATATGGACAGATATTGCTATAAATTCTTTAAAGCCCTTTTTATTTCCTTTTTATATATATATTTTTATGAAAATCAAGATAAATTATATCATGTGATGGAATGAAAGGTGGCAGGACTTAATTTCAATCGATTTGTTTTCTAAATTAAAATGTGTTTGAATTTTTTAAACAAGTTCTTTAAATGTCAAACATAATGGAATATAAAAGTAGTCTATATTGATTGTTTCGAAGATTTTGATTCAGTGAGTGGTAGACAATTCAATTCATAAATTTATATATTCAGTATTTGGTTCGGTTTAATAAGGATTACATAGGTTACTATCTAATACTATATTCCAAAATTGAGTATTCTGAACTTGCTATGTGTACTTGAATTAAATACTGAGTACTTTTTATTGATTCGTGTTCCAAGAAGTAATCGAATAACCTCATTTCATAATACTTTTGTATGATTATGAAATCCACTCAGCAACATATTTTCTATTAATGATAAGGATGAAGGTACGATCCTCTTTAATAATTTGTCGAATTTCTCAAAAGTGAATACCCTCTTGCCAACAGGTGCTACTTTGGACTGAGTAGGCAATTGAACAGTAAAGTTCTCTCTCGACGAACCAAAATCAAGCCCTACAAGTCGCTTATCATTCCCGTCCTGCTTTACGGTGCATAAGCTTGGACGATGTCAACATCAGATGAGACGACACGAGGAGATTTCGAGAGGAAAATTTTGCGCAAGATTTATGGTCCTCAGAACATTGGCAACGGCGAATACCGCAGACGATGGAACGATGAGCTGTACGAGTTATACGACGACATTGACATAGTTCAGCGAATAAAAAGACAGCGGCTACGCTGGCTAGGTCATATTGTCCGAATGGACGAAAACACTCCAGCCCTGAATGTGTTCGATGCTGTACCCGCCGGAGGAAGCCGAGGAAGGGGAAGGCCTCCACTCTGTTGGAGGGACCAGGTGGAGAGCGACCTGGTTACACTTGGGATCTCCAACTGGCGCCGAACTGCGAAGGAGAGAGAGAGGTGGCGCACTATCGTCGATTCGGCTATAACCGGCTAAACGGTTGCAACGCCAATCACATACATCACATACAATACACTGTACTAGTATTGAATAGTTTATTTGGATACTGTGTACTTTTTATCGATTTATAATCGACAAGTAATTCTTATATTATTCGATGTAAAAATTAAATCATTTAAATACTACTCAATTCACTCATTTTAATTTCGTATTGAATAATTCATATCAGAAATAAATACTAACCTATAACACTTGAGATGATAATTGAGTTTATTTAATCGATATCGAATAAAATAATATACTGATTCAAATAAAATGTTGTTCGAATGGATGAAAGTGCTTCAGCTCTGAAAGTATTCGATGCAGTACCCGCTGGTGGAAGCCGAGTAAGAGGGAGACCTCCATTCCGATGAAAGGACCAGGTGGAGAGGGACCTGGCTTCGCTTGGTATAACCAATTGGCACCAAACTGCCAGAAGGAGGGATACGCGGCGCGCTGTTGTGGACTCGGCTATAACCGCGTAATCGGTGTCTACGCCAGTCAAGAAGAAGAAGAAGATTCAAATAAGCAGTTAAATATTTCATTGGCAACTTGGAAATGGCATGAAAACAATATTTAGATTCAATACTAAGCGATTTGAGATACACTCATTACTTCGTATTAAAATTTCGATAATAAATAACACTGCTCCAGAGTATGGATAAATAATGGTCATTAAATATCCTTCGATATGCAATAAGACAACTAGAAAATTTATAATGTGACATAAAGCAACGTCTATTTAATTCCGTTAATCTCCATATATGTATGTATATCGATTACTGGGAATTACTCATATTGGAAGAGTGTTTCCAGACTTAACCTAAGTTGATTTAAAACCAGGGGTTATCATATATCTTTTCACGAGGTGCCAGCAAAACATTTCAATTTAACAAAGAAGGCTTTATGTAAATCCGAATGTTCGACGCCAAACAAACAACAACAATAACTGTTGTGATAACAATAAAAACAAGTGGCAATAAATTGAAAACAGAGTCGTGTTGGCTTACTTTTCGGGCAAAGGCATATAAGTGGAATTGTCTGCCTACTACGACGAACTCACACAAACATTCATATTATATATATATACACATATATACATATTTATATTTCAGTGTCCTTGCATGTGCTGACTGTCGTCATTGGTGTTGATGCTTTCAATGTATTGCTGTATTTTATTGGTTTCTTTTATACAAAAAAAAATCGGGGAAATGCTGTTATTGCTTTTTGTTGTTGTCATCGTTGCTGTTGCTGTAGTCGACATGTTTCTGGCATATGCATAAATATTGTGCACATAAACGATAAAGTTTTCACAGCAATGACAGCAGCCAAAAGCAACAACAACAGTAGCAAACAATTTGGTGGTGGGTGTCTAGAGTGACTCTCACCCGTGGTAGTATGTGTATCTGTGTTTATGGCAGTCGCTTCGAGGTGTTTGTGGCGAACAATTCGGCAAAGTCAAAGTGAAAAGTTTTGCTTTACTCAAAATTCAAAGTGATAAAGTTGCTGATGTATTGTTGTTGTTGTTGTTGTCGTTTGTCGTATTGTATTTAGTTGTTGTTGCTATTACACAGCTATATTGTTGGCATTGAAAGTCGATTTAAATTCGAATGAATTTTTTATTTTTCTCCATTTTATTGACAACTCAACAAATTTTTTGTCGCAAAAAAAATAATTTAATCGCTACTTAAAAAAGTATTATGCGAGAAAAAAGTACAAAAAAAATACATAAAATTAATAAAGCATTCGTTTTGCCAACTTAATGTGGGCGTACAGCTGCAAATTTTTTTTTTTTTTTGGTTTCGCCAAATTTTTCGCTGCTTTTTAATGAGTTGCTGAGCGCTTAACATTTTTTTTACCAAAGTTCGCATAAATTATATTTTATTTTCTTAAAAGTTGTTTGCGAAGATTTGTACACGGCTGCTTTTGCCATCGGTGCATCGATGTGACGCTGTCAAGTGAGCGGGAGCGTGGCAAATTTATTTGAAATTTAAATCGCTTTCTCTACTTTCCGTCGCATAAGAGTGGCATAAAGCGCATTTACGAAAAATAATTATGCCAAAAATATTGAAAAAGTTTGTGAAAAAGTTGCAAAAAAAAGTTGCATAAAAATTCAATTAAAATTCCTCAAAGTTTATTACAAAGCTCTTAAAAGCTGCAAAGTTGTTTGGCGTGCGATCATTAAAATTATTTGAAAGTGATATTGAATTTACTGCGCTGTGATTTAGTGCGTTGTGATGGCATAAATTTTAAACTCTCATTAGATTTTTTATACTGAAAAGTAAGGCTAAGCGCTAAGTTTGGGTGTGACCGAATTTTATATACGCAATACACCTCGCAATTTTTTTTAATTTTATTATGAGAATCAATTTGAACCATAAATTCAGTAAAAAAAGTTCACTAGAATCAAGAAATTCATTATATATTATATATCAGAGCTGGAGTAATCCCTCAACAGATTTCACTAATTCTCGCCGCCCACGCAACTTTATTTGCAACACAATACGCCTTTTTGTCTTTTGAATTTCGCGGCTATGTATAAAGTGCTACAGAGCTCGTATCTGGCAATACTATACATCTTTGAAAGGTCTTGACATAACCTACAAAACCCCGCTATGCATGATTAGTTTAGATATTGCGTTCAACTGTTATAGATGTGTAAACATGGAGTTCACAAACGCCGAAATTGGCGCTTCTTAAAGTTTTCCTTCGTTAATGGGAAATCCGCTAGAGAAACGTTCCGTGAGATTAATGCTGTTTTGGGGAATGCTACTCTATCACTTCGAACTGCGGAGGAATGGTTTCGACGATTCAGAGCGGGTGAATACTACAACATGGATAAGCCAGCCGTCGGTAGACCTGTGACGACGAATACCGATCAAATCATGGAAAACATCGAGTTAGACCCGTATGGCATCTCGTGACATCGCCCAGGAGAAACCAAACCATTTTCAATCATCTGCAGAATACTGGATACACAAAAGAGCTTGATGTTTGGGTGTCGCATGATTTGACGCAAAAAACCTTCTGTACCGAACGAACTCGACCCATTTTTGAAGCGGATGGTGACTGACGACGAAAAATGTATCACATACGACAATATCAAGCGAAAACAGTCGTGGTCGAAGGCCGGTGAAACGTTCCAAACAGTGGCCAAGCCAGGATTGACGACCAGGAAGGTTTTGCTGTGTGTTTGGTGGGATTGGAAGGCAATCATACACTATGAGCTGCTCCCATATGGCCAGACGCTTAATACTACTATCAACTGCGAACAACTGGATCGCTTGAAGCATCCAGAATTGGCCAACAGGAAGGGTGTAGTGTTTAACCAGGACAACGCCAGACCACACATTTCGTTGATGACTCGTCAGAAGCTACGGGAACTCGGATGGGCGCCAATTGTTTACCGCCTGTTCCTTTCCATGGCGAACGCCCTTGTTGGTGTAAAGTTGAACTCAAAAGAGTCTTATGAAAAGTGGCTGTCCGAGTTCTTCGCAAATAAGGAGGGGGGCTTCTACGAGGGCGGTATTATGAAGTTGCCGTCTAGATGAAAACAGATCATCGAACGAAACGGTGCATATTTGACTTAATCCGATCACTGTAAAACTTTTTATAAAGCATTGAAAAGCGCAAAAATCAGTATATGAGTTATATGGGAGCTAGAGGAAGTAATACTCCGATTTTATTTCACTATTATAAGAAAAATATACCTTCTGAATTTATATAGAATATATGAGGTCCACTTGTTCGAAATCCGAGGCTTTGAAAAGTAATGGTCCGATTTCGACACTTTTTAGAAGGAGATATACCGACATCTTCATGGGTTTTTGATTTATATATTGCGGTGAACGAAGTGAAATGGAACCCAAAATAGTGTTATAGTTGAAGTAGGTGTGGCTGGGAACCGATTTCTGGAAAATCTTATGTATCATATTTCACTAACATTGGTTGAGTTGGTTTAGGCTTATTTTTTTGCATTTTGTTTAAATATAATTTCCAATAAAATCTAAAGTATAATTTTTTTTTTACCCACCTAAGTCTCAAATGGAACCCAAACGCAGCACAAATTCCAATTTCATTTCGATTTGTTTGCGCAAACTCAATATCCGTCGCATTAAAATACAATTTCAATTTCATCTAATTAAACTTTCATGGACGAAACGTGAGAGAAGGGAGTTGAAATATACTCACCGATGTAATCGTTTATCTGGTTCACAAGCTTATGCAAACAAGCAAGACGGCGCGCGCTGATCCGTCCGTCGCTCAAAAACCGGAAATTAATTTTACCAATTTTTGCTGATGACTGAGACGAGCAAGCAAACCTGTCATTGTAAATGATTTTTGCGTCTTTTCACACTGCCAACAATACCATAATCTGCAACCACCAACCAACCCAATCTCAACGCTGACCACTCACCACTTCACATGCCGGCACGTGATGCCCGCATACTTTATCACCACGGTCAGCACGGACGGCGTGACTAAGGCTTCAATAATAATAATGAAGCTGCTGTTAAACATGTTGAAAATACTGATAATGGTTTTGTGGTATGGTCCAGCACATACTTACAAATACTTATAAATAAATGAGAGTACGAGTATATGGCGTACATGTCGGCCCTTCACTTTTATGTCGTCCAACAGCGGCTTATGTCTTTTTTTACTCTACTCATCGCCCATGCTGTGGCAATTTGCGACGTTGAAACATGAGCGCACATTTCGTGTTCTGTGGGGTCATCATTGATAAATAATGTCATGACATTAATTCGAGGCTTTGAGCATTAATGCGCATTAAGCGGTTGTTGTAATTTGTAGTAGCGCCCTTGAAAGCGTGCAATACTCGACACACACACACACACAGAATCAGTTGCGAAATTTCAGTTAAGTGAACTTGTGAAACACAAGCTGCTGGTGCGCCTAAAAGGCGGCTAGAATGTGTTGTGGTATCTATTTGTCGATATTAATTTGTGTTGCGGACGGTCTGAGAGGTGATTTGATGCTGGTAATTGCATGTTTCTATGTAACAGTACTCTTTCAATATAATGTTACTCTATTGCTATAATATTTATCTCTTTTATGACTCATTACACGTGTATCTCTTTTCTAACAACTTTATTAGGTTTCCTACTTATATATATATTTTATTGTGTCAGACATTTCTTTACAATTCTTGCTTTATTTCATTACCATCGTTACGTAATATACATTAAGAATTCTTTGCACTTTCCTCCCTCTCTCTCACTTTCCTCTCTCTCTCCTGCTTCGCCACCATTGCTTTAACCTTCTAACATTTCTTTTTTCCATTCTTTTTGCCACATTCAAATTAATTGCCCACCTTGTAAATTGCTACTAATTGTTTTCGCATTTCATTCAAGTACTATAAAAGTCGCCATGACGCCTAAAAGTATGCAAACATACCCTCTATTATATAATAGGGTTTTTTATGTGCTTCTAGCCCCTCACAGCCACTTAGTTATATTGGCCTACTATTTTTGTACGTATAGCGCTAAAGCTTAGGTAATTTAGATTTATGACAAGCAATTATTTTCTTTTCTTTCATTGTGCAACATTTCTCTTTGTTATAATTGGTTGAGTCATTTGTGTGAAATATATGACTGCCGTTTGGGGTGTGTGCGACAGGATCTACAACATAATCAAATAAAGTGTAATGGTTGGAAATCTTGGAATATTTCGAATTAACAATGGCATAACAATGGCTTTGTGGGATGTTTCAAATTTTGGGATTATGAATTGTATAAATATATTTACTTCTGCTTTTGACTTTACTCAGATTTGGTACTATGGTAGTGATTAAATACTTCCGCGGTTCGTTGTCTTCCTTCTCTGATGATTCTGGATAATTTAGCCTTAATCGACATATAATTTTTGGAAAATATATTCGAATAGATTTCGGCATATATTTGAAATAGAAAACATCTCTTCGCCTAGTAATATCAATTTTTGAAGCAAAGAAAGTTATTTTAAGAAAGTTTATTTGCAAGTTCAATGCTCTTGTTAGAGAGATTATTGTGGAAAATTATCATAACGGTATGAGAGGTCTTAGAGGTTGTAGAGGCCATTTTAAGGGAAATATCTTTATTCCAACTTGACAACAGAGGTATACAGTACTTGAATGTAACACGGGTAAAAAAGTTGTTGTCAAATTGAAACTAGGATTCTTTATTATTTCCGACAATATTGTCTCTGACCTAACTTTCTTAATAAGCTGGAATAGAAATTAGTCGTTTCAAGAGAATTATTATAGCCTCGAAGCATACATCGTGGCGTTACACAGACTTCTTTTCAACTATATCTGGGAGTCTCAGCTGTCCAAGCATGTTTCCTCTGCTCTTCGCCACGGTGATAAGCCTCGAAAACTGCGCTAACCTGACCTTACATTCATTACATTATAATAATAACATATTTTAAAAATTTTATGAATAATGAAAACACAATATTTTAGTGAGTAAATATCAACTGAAGACTTCTTTTAAAATTCTTCTTCTCTTCATAAATCTTTTTGTAAATTTGTCTGACTGCAACTTAACAAGAGCTGAAATTATTTTGCTTCATTCCTTATGTAGCATGCCACAAGTGCCAGCTTTTTCTTTTTTTTTCTTTTCCCGCGAATTTTGCGTACGAAATTCCAAGCGTTCCATCAAGTGGAATCTCATTAATTTCTAAGTAAATACCAGTGGTTTGAAACGGTTACCAAGAAGTGGAGAAAAAGTGGAATTTGAGCTTGAAATTCAAGTCAAGTTGAGATATCCGTCCGTTAACAGAAAATATATTAAAATTTTTAGAGTTTATGATTTCCGATGCCGTATGATTTTTGGTAAGAATTATTGTATGGAGTATTTTAATAGTCTCGAACATTATTGCACAAAACTACTCTTGGACTAATAGCATAACAAACACGTCCATGTCCTAATCCAGTATTGCATTTGAATCCTAGTTTTTACTGGGCGTGGCATGTCCCCCGTTTAGATTAAGTTCCATTTAGCAGATACTGTCTGACCAATTCGAATCAAAAATCAAAGTTACGTTAACTTTTAGTTACATTTTGAAAATTGCCCTACAGCCAGGCCTACTTCTCATACAATACTATTTTAAATTCCATGTCTCAATGCGTGGCACATCCCAAAAAAATAGTCGAAATTGGACTATAGCTGTAGGTGAGTGACCATAAGTGACTTTGGTCGCTAATAGCCTATCAATATAGCCAAATTAATTGATCAATTAAAAGTTTGATTGAGAAACCAATTTTTGTCTTTCATACTGCCGGCTACTCCATAACCGATCAGCTGTTTTACATTTTGGTTCTGGCTTTTCATAAGAAGTTGGTAAGTTTTATCAGCTGATTGCTTTTTTTTTAGCAGCGACATCTATTATCGTGTAGCGTGAACTCGCACACAAAGAACGTTTATATAATTACAAATACGGTCTTAGTCGCAGAGTTGCATTTCATTTTCAAGTCGATTAAGATTCAATTAAAAATAAATGGAGATTTTTATTTTGTATGGTTAATCGATCTTAATCAGCGTTTTAAGCGAGTAGAGGCCGGTTATAATGCTGACAATATATTGAAAATGTCGGGTACTTTTCGATATATCCTAATTCAATGAAGTCGTCTTCTTTTCCTGGTAATAATATAGTTTGATGTTAAAAGTGGATAAAATCGGTTCAGTACTTCCCCTAGCCTTATCGATAGTGAAATGAACTTGGCCTAGAAATGGAAATTGAAACATAATACTCAGAAAAAAAGAATAAAAATTCTTCACAATAAAATGAATTGAAATTGTAGCGTCCTCTACATAATTTATGCTAATTTTCATTTTTCTCGAATTCCAATTTCGGAATATTTATTTATTTTTATTTTTTTTTCGTTTAACCTAATTTTGCACACCAAATGCAAATTTGTTTGCGCTACCAACTGCTGCTGTGCCACATAATTTTCCTCACAATTTCTTGAGTTAAATTGTTTGCTTGGAAAAACAGCAAAAGAGCAAAAAACCAGTCGGCTAAACTTTAGTTCGCAAGTTTCGTTAGTAAGTTCTGTGGCAGCCAGCTGCCGGCAACACGTTGCAATTACGCAACTCAATGCAAGTTGACTACGAAATTTCTCAGCAACATTTGCATTAATTATCTCAAATGTAAATGCAAAAGATTTGCGAATTCAATTCAAATTCAATTGCAGTGTAACATTCTCAAGGAAAAAATTTTATAAGTTTAATAAAGAGTGGATGCTTGTGGAGTAATATTGAAAGCAGCGCTAGAGGACGCTGTTGCTTCCTATTGTTGTGGCCACTACTCGACTGTCATCTCAAGCTGAAAATCATTAATTTCGTAGCACTTCACTGAATCTATACAGATACTAGATTGTTGTTGCTGTTGTTGCAACAGCACTGTCACCACTCATCCACTCAATTGCAATCGCAAGACGAATGCACCAATGAATTTGTGAAGCTTGAAGTAGTTGAGTTACCGACTGTTGAGTGGTCACACAGTTAGTTGGCAACACTGGACGAAAACGGATTTTATTTTTTTTTGTTCCCTTTGCCACTTTTGGCAAGTTTGTTGAGAGTTTTCCCATTTTTTTTTGTCGCCAGCATATTTCTGAAGCTGCCACCTGCAGCAGCGGCGGCAGTTGGACGATAGATGAAGTTTGGCGCTTCTCAGTTGCGGCTGTTGCCTTCAATACTTGCTGCTGCCACACCACTTTATGCGTTTTCTTTTGTTTTATTTTTATTTCTATTCATTTTTCTTTTGCTCCATTCGCCAGCCTGGTTTTGGTTTTTGTGCAACGCAAAAAAAAGTTTGCCGCCTCGTTTGTGTAGCTACTGAAATTTTCATTTTCAATTAAGTTCGGCAAAAGTTTATTTTGCTAACGCCAGGCAATCCCGTCCGTCTGTCGCGATGCTGCTGGTAGTGTTTTTGTGACTGGCGACTGTGCAACTGTTGCATTTGGCAGTGTGATAAAGCGTGGCAAGGAAGTAGCAATAGTTGTAGTACATATGTACATTTATGGGTGTCCTTCAAGTGCAGCTGCGCTTCCTGCAAGTCGACACGGCATGGCTTATTCTCTAGCTTGCCTGCTATATTGATATTTATATGTGCTATGCTATGCTAGAATGCCATTTCGTATTACAACCACAATGCAGGCATCGTTTTCGCCTACACGCGTTCGCTTTACTTAAAGCAATTTGTTCTGTTGCCAGTTGTGTGATTATATAACCTCATATATGTACCTTTGTCTGAATATATTTTAAATTAAATTTCTCACATATGGCAACAGTTGTGTGCATTTTAATTTTGCTTTGTATAAATTTAGTTTTTCCTCTTCAAACCTTATTGTTTAATTAAAATTACAGTTAAAATAAATTATAATGAAAAAGTGTAATTGAGTGGATTTAAGTTAATTAAAAATATAGGTTTCCTCTGCCAATTAATATAAAAAAAATGTGGTTTGAATATTTGCTAGAATTTAGTTTAATTTCACACCTATTTGTAGCATATGCTTAGTTATTATTATAAAAGGTCTTTGACTACAGGTTCCGAATTGTTTATGTATTTATGCTTATTATTAAAAAAATGTTTGCTTAAGGGGTAAGTTTTCGGGAGGGGAGTTTTCGAGTTATTCGATAAATAACAAAGAGTGCTCGGGAACTCCAAAACTTTAGTGTGAAACTTGAAATGTGTTTTTCTCAATTCGAAAACCGCTCAGTAGTTTTAATGAAATTTATACAGCTTTTAGAACACAAAATAATCCTGGGGCTGAGCGAACCTATTTTGTTTTTTTTTTTTTTAAATTTCGGATTTTTTTCCGAAAATCTAGAAAACATTTCCTGAGGCCGCCATTTTGTTAATTTTTGAAGAAACAAAAAAGCTTCGATCAGGCCCAGGATTATCTATTTATAAAACAAAATTTTCTTATGATTGTCACCGCAAGGACGTTTTTTGAAACTGGGTCAACACAAACAGCTATAACTTTGGATATTATAATTTTTTTTTTTAAATTTTCGTGTCTTCAATTCAAAACATAGTGTAATAATACCATGTTATTACTTTTGTAAAATAACATGATTTAATAGCAAAAAAACTGAACTGCTGAAAATTCTAATTTTTTTGTGTCTCTGACTAGCCTTAACCCCTTAAAAGGTTTAACTGTAGGATAATTCTTAATTTGCCTTATGCTCGGGTGCACATTTAATCATACATTCTAAGTCATACCGCTGTATACAATAAGAGCTGGAATATCATATTAATATCCGTTTTAGGCAGCCAAATTAATTGATCAATTAAAATTTTACTGAGAAACCCTATTGTTCCTTAATAAGCGTTTTAATCGAGCAGAAGCCGGTTAACTGATCAATTAGCTCCTGTCTAAAAACACTATAAACCAAATAACTGAGAAGAGTTCATTCTTTGAACATTTCCTAATTGGAATTACGTTGACCTTGTATTGAAGCCGCATATAATGCTTAAGACACGGTAGAGCCATGACTGTCCAAGTCGTAAGAGGTATAATTGCTGTTGATTACAGGTTTTGTATTGATTTTGATCTAACCCAGGAATACAGAGTACGTTTAGTTACTTGCCGGCTTTTATGGACCACTGTCCACTTACCTAATTTCATTCGAGTATACGAAATAGAGAGGATTGTTGAACACTTATTTAATTTAATATTGTTCGAATACTTTTCTTTTCGAGGTTTGAGGGAATTCCTGACATATCTTTCGTTTGCATAATAATGGGTAATGAAGCTTTTGGATGTACTGAAGAATTTAACGAATGTTAAGCTTTTTGGATTCGAACGTTAGTACTTAACATTGACTTCTTGTGGATCGCCAATTTTTTAAGCTTTGAAAGTCTCAAATTTGAAGCCACTGGTATCGTTTAATTTTTTGAAATCCAAACTTTCTATTTACAAATGCCATCTACATTTAATCAACGGTTTTTGGAACTACACACACTTTTTTTGGACTTATTTAATTTCAGCAAATGCACAACCGTGGCCATCCGGCGCATATATTTTTTTAATCTAATTTTTTATTCCATTTTTGCATTGTGCCATGTACCCTCATTCGATTTGTGGCGCTGCTTTTTCATTCAATTAGCTTTGGTAGTAACTTTGTCTGCTGCTACGCGCACGCCGTTATTCTACTCTACCTGCAGTGCATGTTGAACATGAATGCTGCAACGCAGGCAGCGGTGCATGCCACTAGATACCACTTCTGCTCTAAATTCTACAGTTTGCAACTAACATATGGACATTCTAGAGCAAAAATATGTACATATATTTTTAGGTAAGTGTGTATGCATGTAGTTGTGCTATTCATTGAATTTTCTCAAGCTGTTGGCGGATGTGGCATGCTCTACTCTCCTTTCCCCCTTTTCTCACTTCCTCTTGCTGCTTTTCACTGTACTCCAATGTCCTTGCAACACTTATGCTGGTGCACCTGGCCACTCGGCAGCCTAGCCATTGCAGTTAGTGCAAAAAAATAACCCAAGAGTTGTATTTGAATTTGAAGTATGGTAGCAGGTAGGGTGTGGATTCTAGCAATGGAGGCTGTACTTATTGGAATTTGTATAAGTGTATTTATAGTTTCTCAAGACCCTGTTGGAGTTTTTTGATATAATTTCATTTCAAAAGTATCAAAAATATTATATTTATATAAAATTTGAGCTTTAATAAAGTCATATTCTGAAAGTAAACCGAACTTCTCTCTATTCTTAAATTGAACAACTCCTTTATAAAAAAAAAATTATATTAACCATGTGAGAACTACAGTCTCCGTTTTTTCATGAAGGAAATAGTTCCAGTAATAGCATTCTCCCTAAAATTATGCTAAGAAATACTTTCTCTCTTTCCAAACTTCCGTCAATAAATATTATTTACTCTCTTCCTTCTCCACATACCATGCAACAGTTGTTGCCATCACAGATTTTCCTACATGACCCGATGAAAACATGTTGATCCGTTAGTAACAAGTACGACCAACGGTACTTGAATTTTATTGCTGCCCAGCGTAGTGTGCTTCTAGGTGCACTCATTGCTGTTCCCAATGCGCAATGGAGGTGAAATGATTAAGCAGTGATGTAGAATTGAAAAGAGATTTCGAAAATATTGTATTGCAAAGAAAAATGAATGCTTCAACGCAATGCTGGACATATATGTATTTGAATTTGATGTTAAACATTAGTATATATGTAGCCAATAAAGTAATGCCTAACAAAGTTGTATGAGGCATATATTATGGAATTTGGGGCTCATACATATTTTTATGATTTTAGCGGAGTTTAAGAATTTTTTTTTTTTGAGAAAAAGGGCTTCTGTAAGACTGTAAGTGAGAATGGCACATTTTTAGAATCATTTACTTCGATGACCAGACGTTGTTTATGATCCTGGATCGTATGGTTTAAAGATGTCTTTCACAAGCACTAGAGGTATTACTTCTCCAAGGAGCTCATTCTGGATGGGAGGCTTTACGGTTCTATAAATCTTTTTACTCTACTTTTGGAAGGAATTTTAGGTTTAGTTTTCTAGTTAACTTTGATAACTAGGTCGCTGAGTCAAGTACGAATACCGGATGAGGCAACAACTAAATTTTATTAAAAGCTATTTCCTGCAGCCGACGAAGTCAAGCGATGCGTATCGCTCTTCGAAGTTTCTCCGTCAGATGTTCGGAAATTTCTTCAAAAATACAGAAGCCTATACACAACAACATAGCGGTCCTGGAAACCAAATTGCTAGCAAAAATGGTAGTTTTTATTCCAATTGAGGGGATCTCTGTTTCAATAATCAATAAATGGATCCAAGAAATAATAAGAAGGATATAATTGTAGAGTCCCAACTCACTTTTACAATTCAAAAATTTATAAATCACTTAAAAATGTCTAAGCCCCTCTGGGTACAATTCTGCTTCGACGCAATGAAGACCTTTTCAACATTTTTTTTTTGTTTTTGTAAAAGTGGCATAACTTCAGTTTCAGCCGATGCCAATGGCTTGTTCATTAGCAGTTCTTGTTGTTGCACTGTCAGTTTGTTGTTGTAGTAATTTGCATGCTATAAACCTACTCCAGTCTCTAGTAGTTGTTATACTCAAACACAAAAAAAAATAGTTTGCGCCTATTTCTTCCCGTCACTCCACCACACTCACCAGAGTACCGTTATTACAGCTCAAATATGGCAATTCTCTACAAAGCTGCATATTAGACAATGAATTTTACAACTTCAACACAGCTATGAGAGCAAAATGAAGAACACTTATAATTTACGTTGCCTCCCCGCATCTTCCTTTCAGCTACCGGTTAGTGAGCTGCTGTTGCTTTTTGCAGCTTATGCAAAGTTGTTTTTATTGTAAAAAGTAGCGCAATTGATGTGCCTTGCCATGAATGCTGATGAGTGTGTGTATTGGTAGTCAAACGGTAATGCTAAGTGGCAGGTGAGGGAAGCGTAAAGCATACAACAACAAGAACAACAAAAAGAAATTAACTAAGTACTCGTCTAGCGCCCAGAGCATTCTCAACAGCTGCTTTGCTGAGTTGGTTTTTGTTTTTATTTCCTATTTTTTCATCATTCAAGTTGGAAACTTTTCCATCATAAATGTTGTTGGCGCTTCTGCTGCTGTGGTTGTTATCCTACTCGCGTTCATCATTTCGAATACGAGTACGAATATTGTTTGGTGATCAATAATGAGTGATAAGAAAAGTTTTATTAGCACGAACAGCCAGTGAGAGTGTGGCGGGAGCGGGAGTGTCATAAATGCCAAGCGGCCAAGTCTACAGCAACGTGGTTGATCCGACCCATTCACCGCGCTTATCCGCATCCCGCAATCCGCAATTATGGCGGAAAGTAGCGGTAGCAACAAGACAAAGTTTTGCATAAGCTCCGGTGTTGTTTGGTGGGGTTGCGTGTGAGGGGGGTTGGTGGAATGTTTTCAAGTGAGTTAATAATGATGCTGATGACGATGATACGTTGGCAAAGGTGGAGCGGTTAAGTTGTGCTTATGCTTATTAAAAGTATACTCATACATACATATAACTTTTCATAATTTAAGTGTTGTTGTAATCTAAAAACTGAGCGATTGCTTGTTTGCCGCTATTAGCTTAAATATATATTAAAGTTAAATAAAGTTTTGGGTAACGGCATGCCTTTGTTGCGGATCTAAAGTGTAAAACTGTACTGTTGAAATGTAATTTACTAAAAGGTTTTTCGTGTTTTTCGAAATATATTTGGGTTGGACAACATAAAGTATTTGTTAGTGAAAAATTTAATATTTGACTTTACACTGTTTACACAATCCTTAATAAGGCAAATAAAAAGCAATTAATTAGTGAAAGGATATCATGAGAAATGCCAAACCTTTTTCGGAAACTTCTTCTTCCTACTTTTTTTGTAAATTCCTTTAACTCCATTGGACTCATTAAGGGTTAACATTATATTTATTTCGTTACTACAAAATCGCCGCGAATCGTTTTTTTTTTACAATAAAATTGTATTCAAATATTAATAACAAGTAAGGAAATGCTAAGTTCAGGTGCAACCAAACATTTTATACTCTCGCAATTTATTGAAGTAATTTTATTAAGATAGCACACAATTTGACCCTTGTATTCGGCAAAATGTCCAATAGAATAACGAAAATCATCATATATAGTATATGAAGGACTGAGGCAAAAAAAGGACTGTGAAAAATTATCATAAGGCGTTCAGGTCTTCATGTTCGATATCCGGGGCCTTGAAAATTATAGTCCGATTTCGACAATTTTTCCATAAGTGAAGCCACAGATGACATACAATATTTATGTAAAGTTTTATTCCGATATCTTCATTTGTTCCTAATGTATATATGTATTATAAAGTGAAGGAATCAGATGGAATTTAAAATTAGTTATATGGAAAGTAGTCGTGGTTGTGAACCGATTTCGCCCGAATATACTATACTTCGAAAATACTATGTACCGAATTTTATTGAAATCGGTCAAGTAGTTCCTGAGATATGGTTTTTGACCCATAAGTGGACGACGGCATGCCCATTTTCCATTTTGTAAAAAAAAAAATCTGAGTGCAGCTTCTTGCTATCATTTCTTCTGTAAAATTTAGTTGTTCTTTAGTGAGTTAACTCACTTTTAGTAAATTTCAAAATAACCTTTGTATGGGAGTTGGGCGTGGCTATTATCCGATTTCAACTATTTTCATGGTGTGTGGTGGGGTACGTAAGAGAATCGACTACAGATAGTTTAGTTTATATTGCTTTACTGGTTTGCGAGATATATACAAATAACCTATTTGAGGGCGGGCCCACGGCCACTTCTCCGAAAAAAATACCTCCGAATATGCCCTTCCTAGTGCGACCCTTTGTACCAAATTTTTTGGTTTTCGCCATTTAGTGGGCGTGGAAATGGTCCGATTTCGCCCATTTTCAATACCAACTTTTTCAGGGTGCCAAGGAATATATATAACAAGTTTCGTCAATATATCTTAATTTTTAGTCAAGTTATCCGTTGCACGGACAGACGGACGGACGGACAGACAGACATCCGGATTTCAAATCGTCTCGTCATTCTGATCATTTAGATATATGCTATAATCCTATATCTAAATCGTTTACAACCGTTATGTGAACAAAACTATAATACTCTCTTAGCAACTTTTTTTGCGAGAGTATAAAAATGTGTGAAGTTAGGTAAAATGGTTAGGTCTTAAACTCGTTTTGAATTTACTAAACTCATCACTTTCGATAAAAGTAACTCTAGATAGCTAAATGAGTTAGAGAAAATTTATCCATTATATTACAAAGGGCATCATTTGAGACTGAAGTGCGCGATGATCCTATTTTGCTAGGTTAGGTGAGGAGGTTGATACTTGCGTTTAAGGTCGCTGCGGTTCTCACTTGGATACGTAGAAATGCTGGTTCTTTTACTAAAACTACAACTCTACAACTTTTATAGTTTTCAATATGCCAAATTGCCATTACTTTATGTAATTCACATGAAGTAATTCGAACTTATGACATGAGGTCTAGCAAAAGTACAACGAAACTCCTAAATCTTCTAAGTATGGTAGTATCGAAAGCGCTTTTTCAGGCCTTTGGCGTTATCATCTTATCACCAAGCAACAGGTTAATATATTCAATTTAGAGAAGATGAGTCCAATTCGATCGAACCCGGTTTGGTTTTGATTTGATTTTTTCACTAAATAGAGATACTCTTGAGTTGTCTCGAATTTTTCTGGATTTTTTCTTGAATCATACCGCAGCCACGTTTTAGAAGTTTCTCCAACATGTCTCATAATTTAAAGTGTTCCGAAAGTGACTTCATCCAATCCCAATGTTCTTAGCTTTCCCTACATTGTGTGTATGTACGCTGTATTCCACCCGACAGAAACATTTCTCTCTCCGATAAAACTATAGATGAGTTGTTTGAGATTTGATTCAACTCCAGTTTCAGCAAACTAAATGGGACTTCATAAACTCTTGAAAGTTAGTTAAATTAAAGTTAAATTTTTTGTCACTATTCCTGTTATTTTTTGAACCCACCAAGTGGATATAGGCATTAGTCAGTGTGTATTTGGCTTAAGTAAATACTTAAATTAGAAAATATTGATTAATAGTGACAGAATTGTAGAAAGTTGAGATTAGGAATTCAATTTTTATTTTATTTATCGGTTTAAATATGGATATAACACTTCAATATCTTTTTTTATGCATATTTAAAGTAAATAATTAAAATCTTAATACATTAAAAAGATTTTCATTCTTAAAAGACGCTGATTACTTTTCTACTGAATAACTTTCCACATTTTTGAAATATTTTTTTATTTTATTATCCGAATGTCTTCTTCAACCTCCACAATGCATTTATATGTATATATATTATATTTTTGGCAACGTCTATGCAATTATCCTTGCCAGCTGATTTGCCTTGAATTACCACATAAATCCAAATGACTTACTCCATGCAGCAACCAACTTTGACAGACTGACTCTACAACTGGCTTATCTACTTGGCGATGTTTGTTACGAATTCGTAGAAAAATTTCGTCTTTTTTTGCTATATACTCTCTCTCCTTTTCGTTGAAATATTTCACGAAAATTGTTCACATTCCATTGCACATCTGCTGTAAATATCTGGGCTCCTCTCCATTCTCTAACTTTATCACCTGCAATATTGATGTCGCCGTTACGTCTAAGATATTTGCTGAGTGCGTTTGTAGTGGCAGAAATATGCATTGACTCTGTTAAAAAGCAAATTCGTTGGTGAAATATTCGTTTTTGTGAATAACATTTATCAAATTATTAAATTATATTAAATATAAAATACAATTCTATAAGATAACGGGAATTTTAATATAATGGTGCCGTATTTTGTTTAAATTTAAACCTTCACTTCTTAGAACTTAATATATTTCCAATTTTCGACCAGCACAGCTCCAATATAAAACAGCAAACACTTAGACACATTAGAGCAATCATTAATAACAACGTTAATTCCAAATCCTCCACGGTAAGTGGTTGAAAACGTTGTTGCTTATTTCGATCTTCTAACGAAACCCAATCCATATCCAACATCTCCAGAAAACTCTGCTTTCGCCAGTGCCTTATTAGTCCAGCTGCATGCAGCCGTCTGATGAATTTACTTAAACTTTCACGATAAATCGAGTTCTCTTGCAATGGCAAAGTTATCGGATAATTCTTAACCAAACAAATATTGGAAAGGCGAAATAGTGGCCGAGAAAAGTACTTCTGTTGCACTTCATAGACAATCCATATATCGGTAACCGCAAAGGCGTAACGTGTATCAAAACTATCTTGCAGTATCAAATATTGTGTAACATTTTTGAAAAGCACAAGGTGCTTAGCATACTTTTTATAGCTCGGTCGGTCTATCATAGCAAACAAATTGTCTCTAGCAGCTGCAATTTTTATGCCCCGATCTACTAGGTCAGCCATTTTTTCAGCTCTGCCGGCAATAGATGGATCAACGGTAAAACTTTGTAGATAAGTGAGATAGGCCGTATTGAAGATCAAACCCGCAAAAGTGATTAGAATACAAATCGTTTTGTGGAGACGCGAAACCCGCTTCGGCATCCAGAACGGCAAACCAAGTAGACCTCGTATCACTGATTCATCAACAAAATAATTGGTAATAAATACGGTTCGTTGACAAAGGAAACGCGAAGCGAGTGCCCAAATACTGGAGATGCTCACAACGCTGAAACAAAATAATATTAAAACGATTCCATTTATATGTTCGTAGTAAAATGTAGATTTCGATATTGGCTGTTCCATCGGTACCATAAGACAGTAATTCGTAGAATAAAATACCACCGAGAAACTCAAATAGCGATCCTCACTTTGGTAGGGCGTTAGTGAACCAATATCAATTGTGTTATTACCGATGAAGTGGCCCATTTCAGTATGTATGGAAAGTGTTTTGTGCCTGTAGATCGGATATATAATTGTAGCATTAACATGCTTGGCATACTCCACTAAAGTTCTACCCAAGAAACCACTCATTGTCGATGGCCCACCATTACTGGGCGTATAAGTGTACATTTGCGGCCATAAAGTATGATCTATTAGACGCAATGGATGTCCATACATATTATCCAAGTGATTGATAAATATATGTGTACCCTTTTGTGGCAATTTGCGTTTGAGAATTCGTTGTGTGGGAAAAATTTGTAAAATCCAGTAGCCTCTTTCAATTACGGTCATCCGTGGTTGCAGCGCGATCACGTTCATGGCTTTATGTTCGGCACAAAAGAACAATACTTTCTCTATATATTTCTCACTGGCGGAGTCATCGAACAGTAGAATAAGTCGTGTTTGTGTGTTATACCAGAGACGTTGCCATAGTGTGATCAGTAGGCGCTTATCCTGATCCATCAATTGATTGAGTTTAGCAATGGTTAACAGCTCGGCGTTGAATTTCGTCATATACTTCTCAATTGGTGGTGTGTTATCGATATTCAGCACAGGTTTGTCTTGTCCTTCGGCAAGTGATCGGGGTATATCCAAGAATGGTTTTCTGTCGGCTGTCCTCAACTCATTACCGTTCTCGAAACTCGTATAAATTATTGTATCGAAGCGTCGTTCAAGTGCAGTAGTAATCACAATTTGCGTTAGTTTTTTCGTAAAGTCTTTATCGATGGCCGTCAGCCCCAGCAAGCTGAGTAAAATGGTATGATTGTTGAGAGCACGCATCTTCGGCTTCCAATATGATTTACGAGGTCACTTTAACCAGAATGAAGACATATTTATGGGTCTGCGTTCTTTTTATATTCTATTTCAGTATTATTTTTAATAACCAAATGGCGAAATTCAAGTACAATTAACCCAATTAAGTGTTCGGCCTTAATTAAATATAATTATATGGGTCATAATTATAGGTCAATATTTTAATCGTTGCCACGAGGCTTGAAAAAATTATTATCTTTTAAATCATGTGGATATATATAATTTATAGCTCCAAAACACCTGGAAAAATTATATATTTGTATCGTAAATCGCCCCATCATTAAAATATTGATGCCTTTATTGTTTTATTATTCGAATTCGAATTATTCTTTTATATGAAACCAAACACATAATTATCTTTAATTAGCGCAATTTTAACACAATCGATTTTTCTCGATATTTTCTTTACTAAACCAACAATTGACGCTTGTGGTTTATTATCTATACCTAATTAAGATACTTGGTGACAATAAATATTAATGAAGTGTTCAAGTAGAGATCCTTGGTTTTTCATTTGCACTTCGTCACTAAAGTAACCTAAAACTGAAACAAAAATTTAATGGTCTATCCTTAAGTTATTTTATTATTTTGATTTTGTTTAACATTTTCTTCAGTATAATAAATCTTCTTATGATTTTAACCCAAAAAATCTCTAACACAAAACAAAGTACGCTTAAAGACAGTAATCCAGCCATTACCATCAGTATTATGTGCAGGTCTTCCAATTTCAAAGGCTGACCGGGATGCTGCTTATTCCGGTTTTCTAATGAAAACCACTTCATATCTAACATTTCCAAAAAGGTGCGACGTCGCCAATGCTCTATCAATCCAGCTTCGTGCAGCCTCTCCAGAAATTCATTTAAACTCGGACGATAAATCGAATTTTTCTGTAATGGCAAGATCATTGGATAACCTCTACCCAAACATATATCGGAGAGCCTGAAAAGTGGTTGTGAGAAGTACTTCTGTTGCTCCTCATAGATGGACCACATATCAGTAACCGCAAAGGCATAACGGGTATCGAGTTTATCTCGGAACGATAAAAATTTAAGCACATCTTCAAGCACAATAAAATTATCACCATATTTTTGTAGCTCTGGTTTACGTAGAATTGAAAAAAGATTATATTTACCCACATATACTTTGATGCCACGACCTATTAAATCATCGATGGTTTCAGATTTGCTCACAATAGGTGGCCTTATACTATAACTCTGCAAATAGGTTACATAGGCTGTCGTGATTGTGATACCCATTAATGAGCTGCTAACATAGATAACTTTGTGAAGTTTCGATATGGGACCCGCAGTCCAAATTGGCATCCCCAATAAACCTCGAACAACTGCTACATTAAATACATAATCGCTTATCGAAAGCTCATGGTCACTCAGCCAACAAGATGCCAATGCAGAAATGCATGAGATGAATACAACGTTGACCCAAAAGAATACCACATATGATTTGCTTGTAATTTTGAAATAGAAAATGGATTTTGGTATTGGTAATTCCAACGGTACCATGAGACAAAAATCGGTGCACTGAAATACGACTGAACAGCTGATATAACGATCATTTGCTTTATACGGTGTTAAATAACCAATATCGAGAGTGTTATTCTTGAAGAAACTGATAATTTCTTCATGCACGAAAAGTCTCTCACGCATAGATACCGGATACGAAATAGTACCATTACGACGCTTCACATACTCCACTAAAGCCCTACCAACGAAACCACTGAGTTGAGAGAGTCCGCCTTTTCGTGGTGTATAATTATAGATTTGTGGCAAAAGAGCGCGATCTAATATACGTAATGGACTTCCATACATATCTTTCGTGTGGTCTAGAAATATTTTGGTTCCATTTCTCGGTAATATGCGCTTAACAACTTGTTGTGTAGGAAAAATGCGTAAAACCCAGTAGTTTCTTTCAATGACTGTCAGTCGTGGTTGCAAAGCGATTGCCCTCATGGCCTGATGTTGTGCACAAAAGAACAATAGTTTTTCTATATAATCCTCACTGGCGGAGTCATCGAACAGTAGAATAAGTCGTGTTTGTGTGTTATGCCAGAGACGTCGCCACAGTGTGAACAGTAGGCGCTCATCCTGATCAATCAGTTGATTGAGTTTAGCAATGGTTAACAGTTCGGCGTTGAATTTCGGCGTATACTTCTCAACTGGCGGTGTAGTATCAATACTCAGCATCGGTTTATCATGGCCTTCGGCAAGTGCTCGTGGTATATCCAAGAATGGTTTATCGTCGGCTGATCTTATCGAAGTGCCGTTTTCGTAACTAGTGTAAATTATTGTGTGCACATGAACATCGCTCGAAATAGTCTCCACGATTTTCACAAGTTGTTTCATGAACTCTTCGCTAAGTGTTGATAGTCCTAATAGACTGACTATCATAGTTTGATTGTTCAGAGAGCGCATTTTTAATTTCTGCACAATGTTCTTAGAGTTAACTTCACCGAATTCATAAATTTGATGACTTACATGCCTTATATAGAAGCTCGAGGGCTCTCATATATTAATCGTTCACTAATGTAAGCGATTAAACTGTATTTAATAGCTTAATAGTGCACTGATTTAATTTATTGGGTCCATAAAATATTAAGTGCGTGATAAAACTGCGTACCGTCTCTTAAAATCAATAAAAATATGAAAAAGCTAAAGCATTTAGAGAAGGACTATGATCAGGAGTAACCAAACATTTTACACTCTCGTTAAAGTCTGAACCGTTTGCATATCCCTTTGGATTCTAACTAATGTATACTTGAGGCGATGTTCCCTTACTATTTAATTATTAAGATAGCTTACATAGTGACAGATATTTTCGTCATGAAAAACAACAGTATATTTAAGGCAATATGTTGTCATAATTTTGTTAAGATATCCCATTTATAAACCGATACTGAATAAATTTTATCAATTTCTAAAACAAGGTCCCATTCTTCTGACGAAAAGACGTCACTTGAACTTTGTTGAGGCATATTGGCCGATAGCGTAACAATTGTATTCCGATTTCGACTGGGTGTGAGGAGTATAACTAAAGAACTATATTTATAAAACTTTATTCTGACAACCAAACCAGTGCAATAAAATGTTTTTGACGAATTTCTTTAGTGAGAGAACGTACCGTTCGGTCGAGAAAGGGGACATTCTCAAGTGAAAAGTGGTCTTTTATCTCATGATTAAAATGACTTTAAAATTAAAATTCTTATTTTACCAAAGAGAGCGACTATCAATTTTTATTTTATATGTATATGTACTTCACAAAATTTAGCATATTACCAATTTTCGGACAACATAGTTCTAATAGAAAACAACAAATAATTCAAATCATTAAAACCGTAATTGAGAAAAAAGTTAATAGCAAATCTTCCACTGTGAGTGGTTGAAAGCGTTTTCGCTTATTTCGATCTTCTAACGAAACCCAATCCATATCCAACATCTCCAGAAAACTATGCTTTCGCCAGTGCCTTATTAGTCCAGCTGCATGCAGCCGCCCGATGAATTTACTTAAACTTTCACGATAAATCGAGTTCTCCTGCAATGGCAAAGTCATCGGATAATTCTTAACCAAACAAATGTCGGAGTGGCGAAATAGTGGCCGAGAAAAATATTTCTGTTGCACCTCATATACCATCCACTTATCGGTAACTGCAAAGGCATAACGTGTATCGAAACTATCTTGCAACATAAAAAATTTTGAAACGTTTTTGAAAACTTCAATGTTCTTAGCATACTTTTCAAAGCCCGGTCGATCTAGCATAGTAAATAAATTGTCTCTAACAGCAGCAATTTTTCTGCCACGATCGATTAGATCAGCCATTGTTTCAGCTCTCCCGAGAATGGATGGATCAACGGTAAAACTTTGCAGATAAGTATGATAGCCAGTATTGAAAATCAAACCCGCAAAAGTGATTAGAATACATATAAATTTTTGGAGACGCGAAACCCGCTTCGGCATCCAGAACGGCAAACCTCGTATCACTGATTCATCAACAAAATAATTGGTAATAAATACGGTTCGTTGACAAAGGAAACGCAAAGCGAGTGCCCAAATACTGGAGATGCTCACAACGCTGATACAAAATTATATTAAAACGATTCCATTTATATGTTCATAGTAAAATGTAGATTTCGATATTGGCTGTTCCATTGGTACCATAAGACAGTAATCCGTACAATAAAATACCACCGAGAAACTCAAATAGCGATCCTCACTTTGGTAGGGGATTAGTGAACCAATATCAATTGTGTTATTACCGATGAAGTGGCCCATTTCAGTATGTATGGAAAGTGTTTTGTGCCTGTAGATCGGATATATAATTGTAGCATTAACATACTTGGCATACTCCACTAAGGATCTACCCAAGAAACCACTCATTGTTGATGGTGCACCATTACTGGGCGTATAAGTGTACATCTGCGGCCATAAAACATGTTTTATTAGACGCAATGGATAACCATTCATGTTATCCAGATGATCGATAAATATATTCATTCCATTAGTCGACAATTTGCGCTTGAGAACTTGTGATGTTGGAAAAATACGTAAAACCCAGTAGCGACTTTCATTTACGGTCATCCGTGGTTTCAGCGCGATCACCTTCATGGCTTTATGTTGTGCACAAAACAGCAATAATTTTTCTATATACACCTCACTGGCGGAGTCATCGAACAGTAGAATAAGTCGTGTTTGAGTGTTATGCCAAAGACGTCGCCACAATGTGAGAAGTAGTTGCTCATCCTGATCAATCAATTGATTGAGTTTAGCGATCGTTAACAGCGTTGAATTTCGTCATATACTTCTCAACTGGTGCTGTGTTGTCGATATTTAGCACCGGTTTATCTTGTCCTTCAGCAAGTGAACGGTTCACCATCGGCTGTTCTCATCCCATTACCGTTCTCGTAACTCGTATAAATTATTGTATCGAAGCGTCGTTCAAGTGCAGTAGTAAGCACAATTTGCAAGAGTTTTTTCGAAAAATCTTTGTCGATTGATGTCAGCCCGAGCAAGCTGAGTAGGCTGTTACGATTGTTGAGAGCACGCATCTTCGGCTTGCAATAGTTTACCGAGGTCACTTTTTTCAGAATGCAGGCATATTTGTTGGACCGTGTTCTTTTTATAATTTATTCCAGTATTGTTTTTAAATAAGTCAACTGGCAAAATGCAAGAAAAATTAGCTCAGTTAAGTATTCAGCCTTGATTTAATATATGTATAATTATATGGGTCATAATTATACGGTCAATATTTTAATCGCTGTCACAAGGCTTGGAAAATTTATTATCTCTTAATCTTGTATGCACACACATTTTTTATAGCTGTGTATAATAGCGGCAGTGGATTTGGAAATACTTTATGTTAGTGTCGTATAACTCCATTATTAATATTTGATGCCTTTAAAATTAAATTGTTTTATTATTCACAAACGATCTTTTATCTGGAACCGAACTTATAAGTGCAATTTTAATAAAACGATTATTTCGATACTTCCTCATCGGCTTCATTCATTGCTTTTTCCCGCCTGGATAAGGAAGCGAAGAGAATGGAGCTCAATGAGGACAAGACGAAATATCTCCTGTCATGAAACAAACAGTCAGCGCATTCGCGGCGTGGCTCCCACGTCACTGTTGACAGTCATAACTTTGAAGTCGTAGATAATTTCGTATACCTGGGAACCAACATCTATAACACCAACAATGTCAGCCTCGAAATCAAGCTCAGAATCACTCTTGCCAACAGGTGCTACTTTGGACTGAGTAAGCAATTGAAAAGTAAAGTTCTCTCAAACTCTACAAGTCGCTTATCATTCTCATCTTGCTTTATGGTGCAGAAGTGTGGACGATGTCAACATCAGATGAGACGACACTAGGAGTTTTCGAGAGGAAAATTTTGCGCAAGATTTATGGTTCTCAGAACATTGGCAACGGCGAACACCACAGACGATGGAACGATGAGCTGTACGACATGGATATAGTTCAGCGAATAAAAAGACAGCGGCTACGCTGGCTAGGTCATGTTGTTCGAATGGACGACAACACGCCAGCTCTGAAAGTGTTCGATGCAGTACCCGTCGGAGGAAGCCGAGGAAGGGGAAGGCCTCCACTCCGTTGGAGGGATCAGTTGAAGAGCGACCTGGTTACACGTGGTATCTCCAACTGCGTCGGAAAGAGAGGAATGGCGCGCTATCACCGGCTAAACGGTTTCCACGCAAATCACATACATACATTTCTACTGAATCGTCGCAGACAAGAAATAACTTCAGTCACATTGACTTCAGTGATTAATGGATAAGAACCCGAAAACATATTGTTGTAATATTTATTAATTTGTTGTTCTAATAACAATCTATTTGAAACGAAAAACCAGAAAAGTATCTAAAAGACAAGCTTTTGACTTCAAAGCTATACCAAATACTAGACAAACTAATTTAAATAATTTACTTTTTCGGTTTTATTTTGTACAAAACATTCCTTAGTGCAATTAGAATATTTTCGATTTTAATCCAATAAATCTCCAATACAAGACACAGTACGCTCAATGATACTAATGCAGCCATAAACATTAGTGTTATGCGCAAGTCCTCAAATTTCATTGGCTGACCAGGATACTGCTTATTCCGATTCTCCAACGAAATCCACTTCATAGCTAACATTTCTAGAAAGCTCCTACGTCGCCAATATTCTATGAGTCCAGCTTCGTGTAACCACTCCAAGAATTCATTTAAACTCTGGCGATAAATCGAATTTTTCTGTAATGGCAACATCATCGGGTAACCTCTACCCAAGCATATATCTGAGAGTCGGAATAGTGGTTGTGAGAAGTGCTTTTGTTGCCTCTCATAGATGGTCCACATATCAGTAACCGCAAAGGCATAACGGGTGTCGAGTTTATCGCGGAACGAGGAAAACTTAGTGACATCTTCAAGCACAATAAAATTGTCACCATACTTTTGTAGCTCCGGTTTTCGTAAAATTGAAAAAAGATTAAATTTTCCGGCATAAACTTTAATGCCACGAATTACTAAATCGTCAATAGTTTCGGCTTTGCTCACAAATTTATGCTATAACTCTGTAAATAAGTCGTATAGGCTGTACCGATAATAATACCCGCCAATGAAGTACTAGCATAGATAACCTTGTGAAGTTTCGATATAGGACTCAATGACCAGAATGGCATCCCCAATAAACTTTGAACGACTGCCACATTAAAAACATAATCGGTGATTGAAAGTTTATGCTTACCATGCCAACGAGTGGCGAGTGCAGAAATGCAAGAGATTAATATAACGTTGGCCCAAAAGAATACCACATATGATTGGTTTGTAATTTTGAAATAGAAAGTGGACTTTGGTAATGGTAGCTCTAAAGGTACCATGAAACACATATCGGTACATTGAAATACGACTGAACTGCTGATATAACGATCATTCGCTTTATACGGTGTTAAATAACCGATATCGAGAGTATTATTCTTGAAGAAACTTATCAATTCTTCATGCACTAAAAGTCTCTGGTGCCCGGAAAGCGGATACGATTTGTAATTTTGAAATAGAAAGTGGACTTTGGAAATGGTAACTCTAAAGATACCATGAAACACATATCGGTACATTGAAATACGACTGAACTGCTGATATAACGATCATTCGCTTTATACGGTGTTAAATAACCGATATCGAGAGTATTATTCTTGAAGAAACTTATCAATTCTTCATGCACTAAAAGTCTCTGGTGCCCGGAAAGCGGATACGAAGTAGTACCGTTACGGCGCAACGTGTACTCCATCAAAGCTCTACCCACGAAACCACTGAGTGCGGATTGGTCACCTTCTCGCGTTGTATAATTGTAGATTTGTGGCAAAAGAGCGCGATCTAATATACGTAATGGACGGCCATACATATCTTTCGTGTGGTCTAGAAATATTTTGGTTCCGTTTTTTGGCAATGCGCGCTTAACAACTTGTTCTGTAGGAAAAATGCGTAAAACCCAGTAGTTTCTTTCAATTACTGTCATCCGAGGTTGCAGCACAATTACTCTTGCGGCTTTATGTTGTGCACAAAACAGCAATATATTCTGTATATAATCCTCACTGGCGGAGTCTTCGAACAATAGAATAAGTCGTGTTTGTGTGTTATGCCAGAGACGTTGCCACAATGTGAGAAGTAGTTGCTCGTCCTGATCAATCAGTTGATGGAGTTTAGCGATCGTTAGCAGTTCTCCATTGAATTTCGTCATATACTTCTCAATTGGTGGTGAGATATCAATATTCAGCACTGGTTTATCTTGTTTTTCGGATGATCTTATCGACGTATCGTTTCCATAACTCGTATAGATTATTGTGTTCACTCTTGATCGTTTGAAGTAGTGTCCAGGATTTCCACAAGCTTTTTCATGAACTCTTCGTTAAGTGTAGACAGTCCTAACAGACTGAGTATCATATCATGGTTTGATTGTTCAGAGAGCGCATTTTTAATTTCTGCACAATATTCTTAGAGTAAACTTCACCAAATTTATAAAACTGATGACTTTCATGCATGCTTTATTTATAAGCTTTTTGTGCCTGATACATTAATGAATGGCGAATAACATCAATCAGTGGCAATTGAATTGCGTTTATTAGTGCACTAATTTAATTTATATGACCAATACACTTTAATGTGCGTGATAAACCTAAAGCATTAAAATATATAATTGGTAGCAAGGCTTTGCGAAAAATCTCTTAAAATCAATGAAAATATGAAAATAAATGGATAATGTAAAGGGATTTTCAGGTGTAACCGAACCCTTACGTGCAAGTTTATCTTCTTCTTCTTAACTGGCGTAGAAACCGCTTACGCGGTTATAGCCGAGTCCACAACAGTGCGCCACGCATCTCTCCTTTTGGCGGTTTGGCGCCAATTGGTAATACCAAGTGAAGACAGGTCCTTCTCCACCTGGTCCTTCCACCGGAGTGGAGGTCTCCCTCTTCCTCGGCTTCCACCAGCGGGTACTGCATCGAAAACTTTCCGAGCTGGGGCACTTTCATCCATTCGAACAACATGACCCAGCCAGCGTAGCCGCTGTCTTTTTATTCGCTGGACTATGTCTATGTCGTCGAACAACACATACAGCTCATCATTCCATCTTCTGCGGTATTCGCCGTTGCCAATGTTTAAGGGACCGTAAATCTTCCGCAAAACCTTTCTCTCGAAAACTCCTAATGCCGTCTCATCGGATGTTGACACCGTCCACGCTTCTGCACCATAAAGTAGGACGGGAATGATGAGGGCAAGTGCAAGTTTATCAGCCTGTAATTATTAGCGACTCCCCAGTGAACCGAAAAGTGTACAAAGGAAGAAACACAAGGACGAGGTTCCGTGGCGCAGTCATCCAAATTTTCAGGGATGCAATCAAAGGAGTCGAGAGTTTCGGAAGGTCCCACTTTGGGATCAATGACACCTATCCGCTATATCAATGTGTGCTATGTATATGTCGGTAGCCATAAACCCAACTCATAATTTAAAAATTCTTATAGTAAATGTATGGATGCTATGGGAATTACTGAATATATTGTATTGATTTCTAGAAAAAGGTCCTCTTCATATGAGGAAAGGAAAGGTCTTTGAATTTCATCAAAACACAGATTCGCTTCATAGTATTGCACTGAAAAATTGGGGGACTGCCAGACATCTGGAATTGAACTTGTCTCGTCAGTCTGACCAATTGGATGTATAAATCGGCATCTATCTCGTTTAGTTCGAGGTGCTACAATTGCCCTTACGTGAACAGAACTATTTTATTTTATGCAATATGTTTCGAGAGTATAAAAATGTACTATGGAGATAATAATCTCGATAATCAATTCTCACATCAAAAATGTTCTTTTATCGTATGATTAAATTGAGTTGTAAAATGTTTCCCAGAATTTTTTATAACTCTAACATATGAATTCATATTTTACCAAAGAGAGCGATCAATTTTTATTTTATTTTATATATTTACTTAAAAAAATTGAACAAATTTCCAATTTTTGGCCAACATAGTTCTAATAAAAAACAACAAATACTTAAAACCATTAAAACAGTAATTGATAAAAAAGTTAATAGCAAATCTTCCACTGTGAGTGGTAGAAAACGTTGTTGCTTATTTCGATCTTCTAACGAAACCCAATCCATATCCAATATCTCCAGAAAACTATACTTTTTCCAGAAATTTATAAGACCAGATGCATGTAACCACATGATGAATTCACTTAAACTCTCACGATAAATCGAGTTCTCTTGCAGTGGCAAAGTCATAGGATAACCCTTAACTAAACAAATATCGGAGAGGCGAAATAGTGGGCGAGAAAAGCATTTCTGTTGTTCTTCGTAGATGGTCCACATATCAGTAACCGCAAAGGCGTAACGTGTATCAAGTGTCCCCTGCAGCATAACGAACTTGATAATATCTTCGAAAACCACAAAGTTGTCACCATACTTCTCAAAGTTCGGTTGCTCTACCATAGCAAACAAATTGTATTTATCAACAGCAATTTTTATACCGCGCTTAATTAAATCATCTAATGTTTCAGTTCTTCCAGCAATAGGAGGATCAACGGTAAAACTTTGTAGATAAGTGAGATAGGCCGTATTGAAAATCAAACCCGCAAAAGTAATTAAAAGACATATCGATTTGTGTAGGCGCGAAATCTGCTTCGGCATCCAGAACGGCAACCCAAGTAGACCTCGTAGCACTGATTCATCAACAAAATAATTGGTAATAAATACAGGTCTTCGACACAGGAAGCGGGAAGCGAGTGCCCAAATACTGGAGATGCTTATGACGCTGATCCAAAATAATACTATAACGGATCCATTTAGATTTTCATAGAAAAATGTAGATTTCGACAGTGGCTGCTCCATCGGTATCATAAAACAATAATCCGTACTCTGAAAGGCAACCGAGAAACTTATGTAACGATCCTCGATTTTGTATGGCGTCAGTGAACCAATATCAATTGTGCCATTCGTGATAAAACTCATCATTTCATTATGCACGTAAAGTGAGTGATGCATGGAGAACGGATGTATAATTGTTGCATTACGATGCTTTGCATACTCCACTAAAGTTCTACCCAAAAAACCACTCATTATCGACGATCTACCGTCACTGGGTGTATAGACGTACATTTGCGGCCATAAGGCGTGTTCTATTAGACGCAATGGATGCCCATACATATCATCCAAATGATTGATAAATATCTGTGCACCCTTTTGTGGCAATTTGCGTTTGAGAACTCGTTGTATAGGAAAAATTCGTAAAACCCAGTAGCTTCTTTCAGTTACGGTCCTTCGTGGTTGCAGTGCGATTACCCTCGAGGCTTTATGTTGTGCACAAAACAGCAATAATTTTTCTATATAATCCTCACTGGCGGAGTCATCGAACAGTAGAATAAGTCGTGTTTGTGTGTTATGCCAGAGACGTCGCCACAGTGTGATTAGTAGTTGCTCATCCTGATCCATTAGTTGATTGAGTTTAGCGATCGTTAGCAGTTCTCCATTGAATTTCATCATATACTTCTCAATTGGTGGTGAGGTATCAATATTCAGCACTGGTTTATCTTGTTTTTCGGCAAGTGATCGTGATATATCCAAGAATGGGTTATTGTCGGCTGATCTTATCGACGGATCGTTTCCATAACTCGTATAGATTATTGTGTTTACTCTTCGATCGTTTGAAGTAGCGTCCAGGATTTCCACAAGCTTTTTCATGAACTCTTCGTTAAGTATAGACAGTCCTAACAGACTGAGTATCATGGTTTGATTATTCTGAAAGCGCATTTTTAATTTCTGCACAATATTCTTACGGTAAACTTCACCAAATTCATAAAACTGATGACTTGCATGCTTTATTTATAAGCTTTTTGTGCCTGATACATTAATGAATGGCGAATAAAATCAATCGGTGGCAATTAAATTGCGTTTATTAGTGCACTGATTTAATTTATATGACCTATAAACTATAATGTGCATGATAAAGCTAAAGTTTAATGATATATGATAATTGGTAGCAAAGCTTTGCGAAAAACCTCTTGAAATCAAAAAAAAAAAAAAAAAAAAAAAAATGAAAAGAAATGGATAATGGATAATGGGAAGGGATATTCAGGTGTAACCGAATATTCTATACTCCCGCGATGTGCAGGGCTCGAAGGCAGGTAAAAATTTTCAGGTTATATACTACTGATGGACATAATTCTAAGTTAGCTTCACCAAAGGGACGGATCTATAAGCGAAATATCAATTAGAGGTGCAGAAAAAATTATATTATAGGACCAGGTCCAGACCGATTGGGCATCAAGTCATTCCCAATCTCATTAGAGAAAAGTGAACAGAGAAAGAAACACAAGGACTAGGTTTCGTGGCGTAATCATCCAAATTTTCAGGGATGCGATCAACGCTGTCTAGGGTTTCGGAATGTCCCACTTTGGGATCAATGACAATATCAAATAAGTCGGTTGACATAAACCCAACTCATAATTTAAAAATTCTTATAGTAAATGTATGAATGCTATGGGAATTACTCAATATATTGTATTGATTTCTAGAACAAGGTCCTCTTCTTATGAAGAAAGGAAAGATTTTTGAATTTGAAAAAAATTGGGGGACTGCCAGACATCTGGAATTGAACTTGTCTCGTCACTCTGACCAATTGGATGTGTATAAGTCAACATCTATCTCGATTGGTTTGAGGTGCTACATTTGCCCTTACGCGAACAAAACTATTTTATTTCATGCAATATGTTTCGAGAGTATAAAAATGTACTATGGAGATAATAATCTCGATAATCAATTCTCACATAAAAAATGTTCTTTTATCGTATGATTAAATGGAGTTGCAAAATTTTTCCCAGCATTTTTTATAACTAAATAAACTTATAAAATATGAATTCTTATTTTACCAAAGAGAGCGACTATCAATTTTTATTTTATATGTATACTAGCAGACCCGGCCACACGTTGTTGTGGCTAAGGTATACATTAAATTAAGTTGGTCCAATCTTGGCTTCGGCGACGATATTGATTACTCGAGGTCGATTTATGTTACGCAGCATGATTAAAACTCACACTACTTTTAATTGTAAAATCCAGGCAATTTTAAATAGTTTGGGATAATTGATTACGTCATCCTCGTTTGTAGCTGTGTGAACGCTCCTGGACCGAGATTCTAAATTGTCGCATTAAGATCATCGATATCTTTGTTTTTTACCACCAATATAGGTTATTCAATCAGTCATTAATGGTTATCATATTGAGGTTTTATGTCAGGAAAACTTCTCTTTCGAGTCAATGAAGTGACAGAAATCTGTTGGAAATGCTATTAATCCATCGAGGTGTCAACTGCGACCCTACCATTTCCAACTGCTTCTACAATCGCAATTTGATATTGTTGCAAAAACACTCATATGTTAGTTGTTAATTGGCGATTCTTTATATGTCGCCACAAATTAAATGATTTTAGGCATGCGATTAGCCCGTCAGTAACAGTTGATCCAGGAATAATTGGAAGAGTCTGGCGTAAATCACCTGTTAACAGAATCCTGGCTCCACCAAAAACGTTCATCGACAATCAAGATCTTTTAAAGTCCTGTGCAGTACCTCCAGCGACTTCTTGAATATTTGGAAAATCTTCGTTATAGCGCAATTTTGGCGATTTTGCCGACTGGTGTTTCGTTCTTTTGCAATTTAGGAGTAATTTCAAGGCCGAATGTGCCGTTTGTTTGCCTACTAACAGGTGCCAAGTTACCCCTATTCCCGTTAACATTGGTGATAAAAATGAGTGAAATTGGTTCTGGATTCACATCAGCCCTTATATACTATATGTAATGATTTTCTATGGGACTCTTTGCCGAATATATAGGTCATATTGTGTGTTATCTTAATAAAATTACATCAATAAATTGCGAAAGTGTAAAATGTTCGGTTGGACGTGAACTTAGCCCTTCCTTATTTTTTACAAATTGTTTTGGACTAACGACACAACCTTATACAATTGAACAATAACAAAAATATTTGAACAAAGCAGCAATGACAACCTTCAAAATATTATTTTTTTGTTTTCTCTTTTTATATTTTTCTTGTCAACTCGAATGAAATTCTCCTATTGATATCTTCCTCTCAATTTTTCCATATTTACTCACTTTCTAATCTTTTTCTGGCCTTCCACGAATATTTCAAGACTAAAATTAGCCAGATCGGTTTGAACTTCAACAACCAATAACTTCCCGATTTTAGAAAATTTTTAATTTTCTTCGCGGAATGTTAAAAAAATTTAGGTGGATCACCCTTAACATTTAGGAGGATGAAAAATAGATGTCCGATTCTCCACTCTAGCCGATATGCACGCTAAGATTCACGAAAATCAGTCGAGCGGTTTCCGAGGAGTTCAATAACGTACACCGTGACATGAGAATTTTATATATTAGATTTACTTCACAAAATTTAGCATATTACCAATTTTCGGCCAACATAGTTCTAATAAAAAACAACAAATACTTAAAACCATTAAAACAATAATTGATAAAAAAGTTAATAGCAAATCTTCCACTGTGAGTGGTTGAAAACATTGTTGTTTATTTCGATCTTCTAACGAAACCCAATCCATATCCAACATCTCCAGAAAACTATACTCCCTCCAGAAATTTATTAGACCAGCTGCATGTAACCACATGATGAATTCACTTAAACTCTCACGATAAATCGAGTTCTCTTGCAGTGGCAAAGTCATAGGATAACTCTTAACCAAACAAATATCGGAGAGGCGAAATAGTGGCCGAGAAAAGTATTTTTGTTGTTCTTCGTAGATGGTCCACATATCAGTAACCGCAAAGGCGTAACGTGTATCAAGCGTGTCTTGCAGCATAACGAACTTGATAATATCTTCGAAAACCACAAAGTTGTCACCATACTTCTCAAAGTTCGGTTGCTCTAGCATAGCAAACAAATTGTATTTATCAACAGCAATTTTTAAACCGCGCTTAATTAAATCATCTAATGTTTCAGTTCTTCCAGCAATAGGAGGATCAACGGTAAAACTTTGTAGATAAGTGAGATAGGCCGTATTGAAAATCAAACCCGCAAAAGTAATTAAAAGACATATCGATTTGTGTAGGCGCGAAATCTGCTTCGGCATCCAGAACGGCAAACCAAGTAGACCTCGTATCACTGATTCATCAAGAAAATAATTAATAACAAATACAGGTCGTTGACAATGAAAGCGGGAAGCGAGTGCCCAAGTACAAGAGATAATTACAACGCTAATCCAAAATAATATTATAACGGATCCATTTAAATTTCCATAGTAAAATGTAGATTTCGACAGTGGCTGTTCCATCGGTATCATAAAACAATAATCCGTACTCTGAAAGGCAACCGAGAAACTTATGTAACGATCCTCGATTTTGTATGGCGTCAGTGAACCAATATCAATTGTGCCATTCGTGATAAAACTCATCATTTCATTATGCACGTAAAGTGTGTGATGCATGGAGAACGGATATATAATTGTTGCATTACGACGCTTTGCATACTCCACTAAAGATCTACCCAAAAAACCACTCATTATCGACGATCTACCGTCACTGGGTGTATAAACGTACATTTGCGGCCATAAGGCGTGTTCTATTAGACGCAATGGATGTCCACACATATTATCCAAATGATTGATAAATATCTGAGTACCCTTTTGTGGCAATTTGCGTTTGAGAACTCGTTGTGTTGGAAAAATATGTAAAACCGAGTAGCTTTTTTCGATCACTGTCATTCGAGGTTGCAGTGCGATTACTCTCGTGGCTTTATGCTGTGCACAAAAGAACAATAATTTTTCTATATATACCTCACTGGCGGAGTCGTCAAACAGTAGAATAAGTCGTGTCTGGGTGTTGTGCCAGAGACGTCGCCACAGTGTGATCAATAGGCGCTCATCCTGATCCATCAGTTGATTGAGTTTAGCGATCGTTAATAGGTCGGCGTTGAATTTCGTCATATACTTCTCAATGAGTGGTGTGTTATCGATATTCAGTACTGGTTTATCTTGTCCTTCGGCAAGTGTTTGTGGTATATCCGAATACGATTCACCATCGGCTGCTCTTATCGAATTGTCGTTTTTGTAACTGGTGTAGATTATTGTGTTCACTCGGCGATCGTTTGAAGTAGCGTCCACGATTTCCACTAGTTTCTTCATGAACTCTTCGTTAAGTGTCGACAGTCCTAACAGACTGAGTATCATGGTTTGATTATTCAGAGAGCGCATTTTTAATTTCTGCACAATATTCTTAGCGTTAACTTCAACAAATTCATAAAACTGATTACTTGCATGCCCTCTTTATAAGCTTTTGGTCCCTCATATATTAACCGTTTGACATTGTAAATGTTTGAATTGCGTTTATTAGTGCACTGATTTAATTTATATGGCCTATAAACTGTAATATGCGTGATAAAACTAAAGTTGAAACGCATGAAATGGTACATAATTATCACTTAAAACCATTTGCTGAGTTCATAAAAGCAAAACTGTATTATTATTCGAAGTTAATAACAAAAATTGTCGCAATTAAGCGAAAATTATTCGTAGTCAGTAAGTTCTGAACGATTATTGGATGTTCATCAAGGTCTGATTACACTTCGACTACTAAGCAAAAATGACAAATTCATAAAATATAAATTTATTTCACAACGGAGACCCTTCTACGACCGTTAAATTTGACCCATACTCCAACTTATTTAGACGGTGGGAAAAAATACGTTTTTTTAAGGAGGTCTGCATAGTAGGTAATCATATCGGCGATAAATATCTCATTAAGGTAGGAAAACAAAAAGAAGAAAATGGTCAAAATTTTGAGGATATCGTAAATGGAGTTACAAACTATCGTTGCGGTGATGGAGATGTGAGCTGACTCAATTCTCAACTTTCTTCGGTGCCGATCGGTGGGAAATCCACAGTTTAGACTATTCAAAAATTAATTGTGGCACTTTTATCTACCACTACAGATACGAGATATATATTTTACTCTATTCCTTGAAAATAAACACACGTATTTTCTTATTTTTATTTTTTAATTTTAATTATAATTTTTAACAGCATTTTCTTCTGCGAAATTAAAATTTTATCAATTTTCATCCAAAATATTTCCAACATAAAACAAAGTATGCTCAAAGATAGTAATCCAGCCATAAACATTAGTACTATGTACAAGTCTTCCAGTTTTAAAGGCTGACCAGGATGCTGCATATTCTTATTTTCGAGCGAAACCCACTTCATAGCTAACATTTCCAGAAAACTGCGACGTCGCCAATATTTTATCAGTCCAGCTTCGTGTAACCGCTCCAGGAATTTATTTAAACTCTGAAGATAAATCGAATTTTTCTGTAAGGGCAAGACCATCGGGTAACCTCTACCCAAACATATATCTGAAAGTCGGAAAAGTGGTTGTGAGAAGTACCTTTGTTGTTCCTCATAGATGGCCCACATATCGGTAACCGCAAAAGCATAACGGGTATCGAAATTAGCGCGTAGTAAAAAAAAATTAGTCATGTTGTTAAACACTTCAAAATGTTCACCATATTTATGGAAATCCGGTTTATAAAGTATTGGAAAAAGATAATATTTTGTCACAGCTAATTTAATACCACGTTCTATTAGATCATCAAAAGTTTTGACCCTGCTAACGATTGGTGGATCTATGCTATAACTCTGTAAATAGGTCACATATGCTGTCGCAATAATGATACCCGCCAGTGAGGTACTAAGATAGGTAACCTTGTGGAATTTCGATATGGAAGGCGTAGTCCAGAATGGCATCCCCATTAAACCTCGAAAAACTGCTCCATTAAATATATAATCGGTTATCGAAAGTTTCTGCTTACTTAGCCAACGAGAGACGAATGCAGAAATGCATGAGATTAGAACAACGTTGGCCCAAAAGAAGACTACAAAAGATTTGCTTGAAATATTGCCATAAAATGAGTACTTCGGTAATGGAAGTTCTAATGGAACCATAAAACATAAATCACTACACTGAAACACAACTGAGAAACTTACAGAACGATCATTTGCTTTATACGGTGTTAAATATCCAATATCGAGAGTGTTATTCTTGAAGAAACTGATAATTTCTTCATGCACTAGTCTATCGTTCTTAGGTAGCGGATGCGAAATTGTACCATTACGACGCTTGACATACTCCACTAAAGCCCTTCCTACGAAACCACTGAGTTGAGATGGTCCGCCTTCTCGTGGTATATATCTGTAGACTTGTGGCCACAGAGCTTTTTCTAGTATATGCAATGGATGTCCATACATATTTTTCGTATGTTCGAGGAATATTTTAGTTCCGTTAGTCGGTAATGTAAGCTTAACAACTTGTGGTGTTGGAAATATACGCAGAATCCAATATCTTCTTTCGATTACTGTCAGTCGTGGTTGCAAAGCGATTGCCCTCATGGCTTTATGTTGTGCACAAAATAACAATATTTTTTCTATATAATCCTCACTGGCAGAGTCATCTAACAGTAGAATAAGTCGTGTTTGTGTGTTATGCCAGAGACGTCGCCACAGTGTGATTAGTAGTTGTTCATCCTGATCCATTAATTGATTGAGTTTAGCAATGGTTAACAGTTCAGCGTTGAATTTCGTCATATACTTCTCAATTGGTGGTGTGTTATCAATATTCAGCAGTGGTTTATCTTGTTCTTCGGCAAGTGTTTGTGGTATATCCGAATACGATTCACCATCGGCTGTTCTTATCGAATTGTCGTTTTTGTAACTGGTGTAGATTATTGTGTTCACTCGGCGATCGTTTGAAGTAGCGTTCACGATTCCGACTAGCTTTTTCATGAATTCTTCGTTAAGTGTCGACAGTCCTAACAGACTGATTATCATGGTTTGATTATTCAGAGAGCGCATTTTTAATATCTGCACAATCTTCTTTGAGTTAACTTCACCAAATTCGTAAAACTGTTGACTTACATGCTTTATTTATACGCTATTGGTCTATCCCTTATACATTACTTCAAGTGATTAATATAAATTAATTTGGGCACTGATTTAATTTATAGAGCCTATAAAATATAATGTGCTTCAGCCATTATGTATAATTGCCAGCTTTGTGAAAGCTTTCTAACCGATGAAATTATAAATGGAAAAATAAATGGCACTCAAACACATTTACCTTCGTTTCATTAAAACCAAAAAGTGCTGTATTATTTGAAGGTAATAAATAAAATTGCTGCACTTAAAGGCTACTAGGTCTCCACATTGTCGTCGACACTTGATTGCAATCAAAAATGCAAAAATATGCCTGATGGTAGGATCAGTGGCGGATCCAGAAACATTTTTTGGGGTGGTTTTACGAAAAGTTTTATTACTAAACGTATTTTTAATATAGCAGTTCCCTCGCGGAAATTCAGTTATTATAGGATACTTTTTTTTGTGTATTTTTCCCAAAGTACGAATTTGACGCTAAAAAAGCTCGACAAATATTTTCTTTTTATGAAAGGGTGATCAACTGTTCAGAACAAAACTTTCTGGCGGAGGTGAAAATGTGGAAACAGCGAACTTCAGGCAAGCATTTTCGGAATGCTCTCGAAGCTTTAGAAGCAGTGAACAAAAAGTCTTTTGGGAATGTTTTCAAGATTTTACACATATTGGCGTTATTGCCTGTTTCCATAGCATCACCGGAAAGAAGTTTTTCAAGTTTAAAGAGAATTAAAACCTATTTACGATATACGATAGAACAAGATAGGAGGCTTAATTGTCTAATGAATATTCATAGGGATATTGATCTGTCAGTTGATGAAATACTAGAAGAATTCGTTCAAAAACCAAGGAAAATATAACATGGAATGTGAGATCCCGTGTAATCCTCAATTAATCACTGAGCTTCAGCGATACTGCTTGTACAAATATAGAGAAAGTTTGAATTATATGAATAACAACAAAAATCTTGTATCTTATTATAATTGCTTAAAATTTGATGTGATTTTTTTGCTCAATAACCTCATTCCAAACCCATATCAACAAACATATATTTTTGTCTAAGTTTAGAGGGTGTTTTAACACCAAAAGATTCTCCATCACAGAGTCTTTTTGATACCCTCACCTGGGAACTATTTCCAGAAAGTTGAGATTCTAGCAATAAATATAGCCTATGTTACTCGGGGTGAATGTAGCTTTCCAATGGTGAAAGAAGAAGAAATAAAAAATATTGAACCATAAAGCCAATTAACACCTTACAATCTTAACGATTTAGTTTTATTGCGATGCTTTTTATCAGTAACAATATTTCTTATTTTCAATATATTTCTATTTATTAGTTTTAATTTTTATTTTGCGCAACAATTTTTTTAGCGAAATAAAAATCTTAGCTATTTTTACCCAAAATAATTCCAAAACGAAACAAAGTGTGCTTAAAAATAATACTCCAGCCATAGTCATTAATATCTTGTGCAGGTCCTCCAATTTTACGGGCTGACAAGGATATTGCTTATTCCGATTTACCAACGAAAACCATTTCATATCTAGCATTTCCAGGAAACTGCGACGTCGCCAATGCTCTATCAATCCAGCTTCGTGTAACCGCTCCAGAAATCCATTTAAGCTCTGAAGATAAATAGAATTTTTCTGTAATGGCAAGATCATCGGGTAACCTCTACCCAAGCATATATCAGATAGCCTGAAGAGTGGCCGATAAAAGTATTTCTGTTGCTCTTCATAGATGGGCCACATATCCGTAACCGCAAAAGCATAGCGCGTGTCAAATTTATGGCGGAGCGTAAAGTAATTGGTCATGTTGTTAAAAACGAGAAATTTTGCACCATAATCTGATTGATTTAAAATAGGGAAAAAATTATATTTGCTCACAGACACTTTAATTCCTCGAGCTATTAAATCATCGATGGTTTCAGCTTTGTTCGCAATAGGTGGATTTATGCTATAACTTTGTAAATAAGTCGTATAGGCTGTACCGATAATAACACCCGCAAATGCGGTACTAACATAGATGACCTTGTGAAGTTTCGATTTGGGGCCCGCAGTCCAGAATGGCATACCCATTAAACCTCGAACGACTGCTATGTTAAAGACGTAATCGATTATTGAAAGTTTATGCTTACTAAACCGACGAGATGCCAAAGCGCAAATGAATGAAATAAAAATGGCGTTTGCCCAAAAAAATAACACATATGATTTGTTAATAATTTTGAAATAGAAAATAGACTTTGGTATTGGTGGTTCCAACGGTACCATGAGACAAAAATCGGTACACTGAAATACGACTGAACAGCTGATATAACGATCATTTCCTTTATACGGTGTTAAATAACCAATATCGAGAGTGTTATTCTTGAAGAATTTAAATAATTCTTCATGCATGATAATTCTCTCGTCCGTAGTTGATGGATGCGAAATAGTACCGTTACGGCGCATCGCATACTCCACTAAAGCTCTACCCACGAAACCACTGAGTTGAGATGGTCCGCCTTTTCGTGGTATATATTTGTAAATTTGTGGCGCAATAGCGCGTTCTGATATACGCAAGGGATATCCATACATATTTTTCGTATGTTCGAGGAATATTTGAGTTCCGTTAGTCGGTAATGTAAGCTTAACAACTTGTTGTATGGGAAAAATGCGCAGAGTCCAATATCTTCTTTCAATGACTGTCATTCGTGGTTGCAGCGCGATTACCTTCATGGCTTTATGTTGTGCACAAAAGAACAATATTTTTTCTATATAATCCTCACTGGCGGAGTCATCGAACAGTAGAATAAGTCGTGTTTGTGTGTTATGCCAGAGACGTCGCCACAGTGTGATCAGTAGTTGCTCATCCTGATCCATCAGTTGATTGAGTTTGGCGATCGTTAGCAGTTCCGTGTTGAATTTCGTCACATATTTCTCGATTGTGGGTGTAGTATCAATATTCAGCACTGGTTTATCTTTTCCTTCGGCAAGTGTTTGTGGTATATCCGAATACGATTCACCATCGGCTGCTCTTATCGAATTATCATTTTTGTAACTGGTGTAGATTATTGTGTTCACTCGGCGATCATTTGAAGTAGCGTCCACGATTTCGACTAGTTTCTTCATGAACTCTTCGTTAAGTGTCGACAGTCCTAACAGACTGAGTATTATGGTTTGATTGTTCAGAGTGCGCATTTTTAATTTCTGCACAATATTCTTAGAGTTAACTTCACCGAATTCATAAAGTTGAAGACTTGCATGCCTTTTTTATATGCTTTGGATTTCTCATACAATAATTGTTCGCTATTGTAAGCCATTAATTTGAATTTAATAGTGCACTGATTTGATATTTATGGTCTATAAATTCTTGGTTCGAAAGTTTGGTTAGTTGTATATAACGTCATATTCAAGCTGAAATGTTCACAGGCTAAAACAATTATTGTGTTAGTTTGCAATTATTAGTTTGTCTTTTATAGTCTGTCGAATTTTTTAACTACAAATTTTACAATAAAAAAATTATAATTGAAATTCAATTCAATAGTTTGTACTCATATCTGGTCAAAGGATAACGCCTTCATCAATTTTTCTACTTGCTACAATGGCAAATCTTAAAACATTGTCTTTATGAAAACACTTTTGTATCGAAATCGACATTTGCTTTCACATTTACAGCTCTCGTTGAGCATTTAGAAGTTAGGCAATGCTTTTGTGTAGAAATAATTGAGAGTAACATCAATCAAAAGAGCCATCAGAACGCTGCTCAGGCGAATGCTTTCGTTAGATGCGCATTAAACCCAAATAATATCCGAAGTCAGTGAGGCGAGAGCATCAAACAAATTCATTTCACAGCCAAACATGGAATGATGCTGGTCGATGGGTTTTCCAAATGCCTGAGTATTCCCAAAGCATAAATAACACTTCAGTGATAATATTCAAAATTTCCATTTATCAAAAACACTCTCAACGTCCCTTACTGTGTACTGCAGGCATGCTGAGAGCAGTCGGATGCAATGGATTTTGACATGTCAAAATGTTGTGAACAGTTAGATGTTGGAGCTCAACTGCCGGCATTGATGGACACATATCAAGAGTTATCAAAATTGATATGGGTTTCCGTCAGTTGCACACAGATGGGCACAGAGGCAGATGGGAGTATTTGTTTCATGGACGAATTGGCGTGTCGGTTGGGGATTTTAGAATAACGGAATGCAGAAGAAGAAAAGAGACGTTATTAATGGCCGAATATTGATGTGTGGCAGCACGAAAGACACTGAAAAGAATGAGGCTGCAAATGATGCAAGACAATGAAGTCTGCCAGCGAGCACTGAGAAGAACTAATATAAAGGGAGAGAGAGAGAGAGAGTGCGTAAAATAATAGTTGAAGTGAGATGGGATAAACAACTGCTAGGCAGGATATGTTCAGTGGCTTTGTATTAGTGGTCGTCTGTGTGTGTTGTCTAGGGAATTCTCCAACTGCGCGCCACATGTGGTCAAAGAAACTAAATGGAGCACAAAGTGCTGTCAAAATCACGAAATAAACTGCACACAGCCATATATAGTATGCAAACAAAGCATATTTCAAATATTCATCAACATCTCAAAGTGGAACGGAATAGAAAGGAAGACAAAGGTTTCAATTTTTTTTTTTCAAAAAGATGTGAGTCATGCGGAGACAGAGAGAGTAGCTCAGTAAATGGAAAATCGACCGGATGGCTATTAATTTTTTATTTGCTGTGTTTGTTGTTGTTTTTTTTTTGCTGCAAAATAGGTTAAATTGGCCACTGGGGCGGACCAGCTGCTCGAAAGCAAACTAGTTGGACATTTGAAAATATGTCAAACGTCAATGAAACTGAAAATGCAGTATGTCTGCGCCAGAAAGGATGCTGTGTCGCAAATGGAGGCATGCGTCCGAAGAATTGGCATTTGAAATGAAGAATAAACTACACAAGACATAAACAGGTGGAGAATAGAGTTCGCAAAAAAACAGTTGCCAATAAAGAAAAATGGAAAAAGTCTGAGAAAATAAGTTTTAATGGCAGAAGGGCTAGTACACGAGTAGACAAATTTAAAAATTTTGCAATACCAAGTCTTATATTAGATATATAAAAAAGTATTTATTTTTTTTTACTTACATTTATTTTTTATTTTTTTGTTATTTTTTTAATTTTTGTTAACTTTTTCATTTTTCTTTTAAATTTTTTTCGTGTGGTCACGTTATGCCATTTTGCTGTCATTATTTTGATTGACAGCACGAAACGGTTGGCAACACTGTGGTTTATAGCCATCATTAATCATATATCCAAGGCTTTGTGGCATTGAAGATACAAATTACACATGCATAAGTGCAGTATTTATTGCCAATAAATATTTACTGACATATATATCACTCTGCATATACTCGTACATATACTTTTATTTATGTATTTATACTCGTTTCGTTTGGTGTTTGTGCCAATACGCCTACGGTCATACCTATGTAATTAAATTTAATTTAATTCACTTTTATTGACCACAGTGTGTACCGCTTGCCATACCGTAAATTTCACACATTGACGTGTGAATCAAATACGGGAATACCGTTATTTACAATCGCAAACTTAATTTATTGTATTTACCGTTACGCATGTCAACGCGTCCAGTAGGAAAGTTGACATGGTCAAAAAGGATCGGAACTTAATCGAACTTCGAATGTTATATACGCGTACCGTTTCATTATTTTTAAAATTCTAATAAATACAATGAAATTTTATAAAATTGTTTTAAATTATAGTTTCCATTTAATAATGAATTTTTTAATGATTTTTATAGATATGATATTTGTTAAAATAGGCCAAATCAGTTTATAACTACTTCTACTTCCTATATACCAGAGGCACTAATGAACATATCGGAACAGAACTTTGCATAAACACTGCATTTATAGTGTGGCATCGCTCTTCTAAAAATCGTCGAAATCGGACTATAAGTGCTTCTTATACATTTTTTACCGAAAATATAAGTAAGTCTCTCAGATATTTTGAAGAAATTCAGAGGGAATTCTTTTTTTTAATAATATGTCTCCATGCCTAAAATACGTGAAATCGAGTCATAACTTCACATAGCTCCCATATACCTAATATTAGGGTTTCCAACTTTCAATGGCCTTTATACCATATATATGACGAATATGTGGGTCAAATTGTGCATTATATAATATAAATAAAATTAAATAAATAAATTGCAAGAATATAAAATTTTCGGTTACACCCGAACTTGTTTCTAAATTCTTTCACTTAATTTCAAACTTTCGTCACTCTCTTATCTTTAAAACAATAAATTTTTGTCATTGAAGTCAAAACAAAATATTAATTAAAGTGATATTTTAATTTTAGTTTAAATATACCAGCCCATTTGGCTTACGTCATATTATTGCTTGTTCGATTCGCAACTCTCCAAATTTTGGTCTAAGCGAAGATAGCAACTGACTTACTGTATTGTATTGGAAACTAGACCACTCTGGTAATTTGCAAGTATCAAGCTGTTATTTTTGCCACATTTTGCCCTCTCGAAGGATTTCTGTTAGTGTCAAATCTTTCTCTTTCTTATCTATAGAGCTGAAATGGACTATCGTTTAGAATACTTGAAATTGAATAAGAATGGTTGGCAGGCATTTAATGCATAACAGTTAACATATTTGATTTAATTAGACCTTAGATTTTCTTACAAGAAATGATTCTTTAGTAGCGATTATTAGACGATTTTTCAAAGCGTTATCCCCGATCCTTATAATACGGTTATAATTAAAGTTGGTATCATTCTAGTACCAATTTATCTTCCACTTATAGCCGCACAGGAGCTAATTGATCAATTAAGCGGTTTTTGCTCGATTAAAGCGCTGATTTAAATCGGTTTTCCATACAAAATAGAAATCTTATTTTTCTACAATAATTTTTAATCGAGTTGAAAATGAAATGCAACTCTGTGACAAAGAACGTGTTTACATATACGTTTTTTGTCTGCGAGTGCTGTATTTTTGATAAAAACAGATTTTTAACCGCTGATCGATTATCGAGTAGCGGGCAGTGCGAATGGCAAAAATGGGTTTCTCAATGAAATCAAAAACTAAAAAAAATTAACCTCTCTTTCTTTGGATAATAATGAGTATTTAGTCATTCAAAAACTATTGAAGGTGATACCTAAGATGTGAAACTGTTGAGAGAGTATTAAATTCTATTTCTTCCTGGATCCTCATCCTTTACTCTTGCACAAAAAGCAAACTGCTACAAATAACATTCTCTGCATTAATATTATTTCCATATACTTGAAAACAAGTCGGGCCAAATATATATGTATATATTTTAACACATTCATTCATACATACACTCATAAATATTTCCATGTTTAATCAATCGCATCCGCTTGTAAGCTCGTATAAGATTTATTAATGATACGCATTTTATTTCATTATTCAACAGCTCAAACTGACAGCTGGAAATCAATATTCTCGTGTATACATATGTATATACACAATATTTTATGTTGTAATTAATATGTACATATTTACTCTAATACTAATATACTCTAACAACACGCGATAGACAAATAAACAACAATTATTATACTCACACATATACATACACGCTTAAAGGCAGGCAACAAAAGCATTCTTCTATAAACATTTGTTTATTATTAGCCATTTCCAGCTACTTATGTTATACATATCGACTTTTATGCTACTTCCGGCATATTGCTGGAGTTGGCATATAAAAAGGCAGAAGCCTGCATAAATATTCAAGTGCTTGCAATCTCCCATTCGTAAATATGTCTATTAAAGCAGGATACGCTGCTTTAAGCGATTTGTTCAACGAAATAATATTAATAAAATTGCTAGCGTTGTTATTTTGGGCGGTGCTGAAATTTTGGGCATTTGCAGATGTTTATTCATGTAATTAAGCTATTCAACGCAAAATTACTTATACCATATGTACATATGTACATAGATATGTACATTGATTTAGGATTTAGGTAGTTGAGCAAGCACCATCGGCTCCATATTAAGAGATATCAAATTGAGTACACTCGAAGAAACCTGAAACGGATCATACATTTCTAAAAGCGCCTTCAATCTTATAATATTATAATATATTTTTGCTGTTTGCTATTTTTTAAATTCTATTTTGGTTAACTATTTGATAAAGTGAAATTAATTTTATAACTTAAATTGTAGCTTTGTTATAGCCCTTTTTGTTTAATTACTATTATTTAGTTGTTGCAGAAGTCCGATTTTGACCATCAAGAATACCTACCTTCTCATCTTCTCATCTTCTCATAGTATCAATGTTTAAGTCTGAGCTAAGTTATATTAGGATATCCAGATCAAATTATCGCAAAAGTCTTTTTTTTTAATTTTTTTTTTATTTTTTGCATTTTTCCTATTTTGCCTATCTCCAATACAGTATCTCATATTGCTAATTGTAACGTGTACAAAGTTTTGGAACAAGATATATAGAGGAGATACAATAAAAAATCTAACAAAATTGTTAAAGGTTATTATGAACAGATTCATCGTTAGTTTTCGAAAACTGATATCACTGGTTTACAGCAAAAATGTTCCATGAACGCCACTATCCTATTTGTATGTGGAATCGTTTACACACTACATACGCATATAAGTATACATTGACTTTGCGCGACTTGAATATATTTATTTGATCATGTATAACTTTCCTATTTGTCCATGGATTTTGTTCGTTGGTAGCTTATTTTTTTCTAAAGAAACAGGACTTCATATGAAATAAAAAAAAATTAAAAATATCTTTTGTTTTAAAATTTTTTTCTTGCCAAAGTTCATTTTTTTCAATTTTTTCATAAAAAAATTTAAAAACTCGAAGTTATTAATCAATTTCTCAGAAATTATAAGGCCTATGGAAAAATGGAGTAAGCAATAATTTTAGGAAATTTATTTAGGCGAGCCATTTCACATACAAAATGGATAGTGGCATCCGTGGAACAAAAAACAAATTCAAATTTGTTATCCAGTGTATTTAAAAGTGAAAGAAACTACTTGCTTTCGAAGCTGCAACCTTTAATGAGACAGAAAAACTGATTTTTTTTCTTTTAGCGAGAAATCTTTCTTGCAATAGATGTGACACCCTTCAACATTTTCATAAAGAAATCGACAACGACAATTCTGCTGATAGCAGTAAATATATTGAGCTTCTATAGTTGCCCACACCAGACAGCATGATAGGGTATAATGGTGAGGGTGGTTCAACACCAAATTTGAAAGAAATTAGGTTCTACAAGCTTCTCGAAGTTCTTACTTATTATGTTTTTTTTAAATGGCATAATCATGATTAAACCTGATTACTTTAGGAATACTGTCACAATATAAAATATTTTATTTCTAAAGTTCTCATCAATATTGAGTTAATGTTCCACATATTCATTTACCTACAATGTATTTTTTCTAATTGCTAACTTAGTTTCAGTTGGATTTAAATCGTATCTATATCAATAATCCGAAACCATGCTTAAAGATTTCAATTTGCTCATAAATTGACTCAATTAATATAATATATGACAAGTAGTGTTTTGAATTTATAACAGAAATATTGCTCTATTACGATCTTTACAATCGAGGTTTTGATAGTACATATGTTACTAGATAGAGAAATGGAAGTATGAAATGGATGACCTAGTACGTAACAAGAACAGACAAGAAGCTTCTTGCAATATTAAAATTATTTCATTCCATTTTATAATATTTCATTAATGAAGCAGACTCTGTGGTCTCTCATGGAATATACTACACATACCAGATAAGGTTCCATTATATCCTTTTCAATATAATTTCATTAAAATACTTTTGCACGATTAGTTAATTGTTTCATTAAAAATTAATTGAGAATAATTTCATAATTGAAGACTGCAACTGTCTTAATTGTCCAATTAGGAGAGTATTTTGAAATAATATATCAAGTGCTTTGTAATTATTTTTCTTGATCTTTGACGCAGTTATTGTATCCATATCTCTTAAATGTAGTAAAAAATACTAATTGCCCTAAAATTTGCGAAGTAATTAAGTCGAAGTTCGAGTCGAAGAGTATTTTTAAATTTGTTAGAAACAAAACTTTCTATATACTTTGGACTATTTGAGTAATCTTTCGAGATAAATGACATACATATATTATATACAATACTATAAACGTATCTCTGAACGGCACTTTACGAAAATAAATGCAAAATGTTCTATTTTTAATACCAAGAAATTCGGATTTTTACTGACTTCCCCCGATTTCAGCCACATCATACTCATTGCTATTATTAGATTGCTCCGCTGTCTCATTTCCTTCCACTTGAACGAGCATCCAGCACAAGTGAATAGATAATTTTAGCGCATGCACATGGCATTTACATAATAAATAAATATTTTTACGGGAATTCTGCCACATTTCCCATGTCTTCGCGGAAGTCATGTGTGAGTGCGGATGTCTTTCAAATGAGCAATAATGTAACAAAAGCGTCTAAAACAGCAATAACAAACAGCAAGAACAACAAAAATACATTAACAAATATGAGAAACAATGAGTCTGAGAAAAGAACAACGAAAACAGAAAAAGCACACGCATACAAACAAACAATGTCATCTATATATGTGTGTGTATAAATCCATGAGTTGGAAGCGAAATGCCAGTCCGTTGCTAACTGCCGTGATAAGTAAGCCTGGAGTTCGGTTACTAAGTGATGGCGCCGACAGAATGTCACACACTAACTGGCTGGTATGGCTTGTCGTAGCTTGTCTTCAAGGCAAATATTGCAAAAACAAAAGCAACGCGATAATAAAATAAGATAGCGCATATTTTTATACACAGCCAATGGCGGAAGGAGTAAAGAAAGAGAGAGTTGGGGAGAGGCGCATGCAAAATGGCTTCCTCTCGCTATTATCTACAGCCATACATATTGAATACTGCCATTCCTTCAACTTAAGCACGTTGTTAAGGCTTTGACGTTGTGAATCGGCAAGCTGAGTACTTCACTTCGCTTTAGATATTTTATCTTATCTCACTTTTAGCCCGTTTTAACTCACTCACTGCCTGCCTGCTGGCTGATTTTTTCTTGTTGTTGTTGGTGTTATTGGCGACATTAAGAATGCAGGCAACAACAAGAACAATCAACAAAATTCTGACGCATAGTTACAGCACGCTTTTGTGGAAAGGAAAACAATGCAAACGACATTAAGGAAATGGAAAGTAGTTACTAAAGTATGTTGTTGTTTTGGTTATTGTAATTCGCAAGGAGTTGTGCTGCGCCAGGGGGTAGGTTTTGGGTGGAAAATGTGAGAAATTGTCAGCAATAGCTGCTGAGTGAATGCTTGAAATTGTTGTCGAGGAAATTGTTAGTAGCTGTTTGCATAAAGGCTGCACTCGCTATAGTACAGAGCTTATAAATCTAGACTGCGGCGCCAAGTTGTTAAAATGCATAATGGCGGGCGAACGATAAAGCAGCCAATTGCGTTGAAGAGTGATTGTGCTTGACGTGCGAGTGGGTGGGCCGGAAGTGTAACTTGAAGTCTATAAATAGTTTATATATAAAGAAAGCTTTTAAAGCTTGAAGATTTAAATGCTCTTTAATATTTTTAAAGAATTTGGATGCCGTTTTCGATTTCATGAACATTTTGAAAAATATGAAGTTGTCAAATATCTTCCTTCCGCCTTTTAGTCTTTTGAATTTGGCAGCTATGTATTAAGCGCTACAGAGCTGGTATCTGGAAATACTATACATCTTTGAAAGGTCTTGACATAACCTACAAAACCTCGCTATGCATGATTAGTTTGGATGTTGCGTTCAACAGTTATAGATGTGTAACTATGGAGTGCACTAACGCCGAAATTCGCGCTATTTCAAAGATTTCCTTCGTTAAAGGCAAATCCGCTAGAGAAACGTTCCGTGAGATTAATGGTGTTTTGGGGGATGGTACTCTGTCACTTCGAACTGCGGAGGAATGGTTTCGACGATTCAGAGCGGGTGAATACTACAACATGGATAAGTCAGCCGTCGGTAGACCTGTGACGACGAATACTGATCAAATCATGGAAAACATCGAGTTAGACCGGCATATGGCATCTCGTGACATCGCCCAGGAGATGGAAGTTAGTTATCAAAACCATTTTAAACCACCTGTAGAAGGCTGGATACACAAAAAAGCTTGATGTTTGGGTGCCGCATGCTTTGACGCAAAAAAACCTTCTGGACCGAATCAACGCTTGCGATATGATGCTGAAACGGAACTCGACCCATTTTTGAAGCGGATGGTGACTGGCGACGAAAAATGGATCACATACTACAATATCAAGCGAAAACGGTCGAGGTTGAAGGCCGGTGAATCGTCCCAAACAGTGCCCAAGCCGGGATTGACGGCCAGGAAGGTTTTGCTGTGTGTTTGGTGGGATTGGAACGGAATCATCCACTGTGAGCTGCTCCCATATGCGCAGACGGTGAATTCTACCATCTACTGCGAACAATTGGACCGCTTGAAGCAGGCGATCGCCCAGAAGCGTCCAGAATTGGCCAACAGGAAGGGTGTAGTGTTGCACCAGGACAACAGCAGACCACACACTTCGTTGATGACTCGTCAGAAGCTACGGGAGCTCGGATGGGAGGTCTTATCGCATCCACCATATAGCCCGGATATAGCGCCAAGTGATTACCACCTGTTCCTGTCCATGGCGAACGCTCTTGGTGGTGTAAAGTTGAGCTCAAAAGATGCTTGTGAAAAGTCGTTGTCCGAGTTCTTCGCAAATAAGGAGGGAGCTTCTACGAGGGGGGTATTATGATGTGCCGTCTAGATGGAAACAGATTATCGAACGAAACGGCGCATATTTGACTACTAAATCCGATCACTGTAACAATTTTCATAGCTCATAGCTATAATATCCTTTTTGCTGAAATATCCGGCGACAATACTCATGCATTCTGTTTGGGTCGAGTTCAAAATATTTTGGAAACTCTGCTTCTGTCTATGCTTCATATTTCGAAATTTTTAGCCTACATTTAGGGTGATTTTAAGCAAAAGAAGAACATATTGATACAAGCAATTGACATTCTACGCATATTCTAAGTGAGAATGTACCTATTCAGATGGTTCAAGTTTATTTTATGTTTAATTTATAGTAAATGTTTTTGTAGACGGGCTTATAATAGATATACTGTTACATTTCTCTTCAAGCTTTTCAACAAAATGTATGCACTATATGTATATACTAGAGCTCTTGGTATTCGACTAATCGACTAACCGAATTAACCGAATAGGGCATTATTCGAATAATAATATTCGGTTTTTACTATTCGGATAGTCGTCAGCCATCGACTATTCGATTAACCGCTCATTTTCGACTATTCGGTTAACCGTTCGTTGTCGACTATTCGAATAGTGCAAGTTCATTAATTTTCTTATTTTTATTGAAAAAAGTGAAACATTAAAACTAACAAAAAACTCGCTATTTTTTTATGACTGTCATACCAAAACTGTTGTTGTTTCACATGCAAAATTAAAATATGACTGATACAACACTGCGTGGTATGTTTCTTGAGTTCGCTATTCTATACCCCTACCCACTTGCTGCCGATTTTTTCGGTTTTTTGCGGTATATGCCCAGTACTGCAGTAACCGGTTACTTTTTGGAACCGGTTTTTTTTGGGACACACTCGTGACAGTGTGGGCGGTCGGTGGGTGGGGCTTTGGGGCATTTTGGGGCAAAACTTCGACGAGTGGGTAGTCGGTTTTCTGTGAAGAACCGGTTTTTTGGGTCGGTTAGTGGTCGGTTTTGCTCGTGCCCTTCTGCCCGAACACTTCTCAACCGATTTATACCGCACATTGTATATATCTGGAAAATGCGGACATATATCTGGAAAATCAAAGGCTTTTAGACTGCAAACAATTTTCATTTATTCGAATAGTGACAGCATAACTATTCGAATAACCGCAGTAGAACGACTATTCGAATAGTCGGAACATTGCGACTAACCGAATAGTGCTAACCGGTTAATATTCGTACGAACGGTTACAAACCGGATATTCGAATAATCGGTTTTCAGGTTAATCGAATAATTTTAAGAGCCCTAGTATATACAGTATTTTTTTATTAGTAAATACACTTTTTTAAAGCTTTTCGCCACACTTAAGTCTTATTGACTTCATTACTCATCATTTACTAGCAAATATTCTAACTGTACTAATTACTATATATCGACTCAGTTTAATATAACTACCAATATTTAAAAGGACTTAAGCTTCAAGTTAAGCCTTTAAGCCTCTAATTAATAATTAAAATCGCTATTTGTACTATATTGCCCAAACTGCACTATTTTGTCTACTAGCACAAGGGGCATGACAGCAGCTTAAGCTTCGCTCAGACTGCTAAAATACTGTTTATGTTTTTCTATGCTTTTGGGTATGATTACAAATGTCTGTGTATATTTATAGACACAAACATATGGTAGTGATGGTACCCTTATTAAGCCACTGCTCATATGTATCATCAGGTCATGTTGTGTAAATATTTTCGCTCATTAGCTCAGTGCAGACCTTAAGGCGGGTCAAACCGTACCCTACCAGCACACCTCCATACAGACAGACATGCAAGCAGCGCAGAGAAAAATACAAATATCAAATATTTGTTTAGGTTCAACGAAATGTATGTAACAACGAACCTAAATTGGCGTTTGCTAACCAAGACACGCCATCATATAAAGCTACAGGAAGACACATATATTACAGTATTACACATACATATGTGTGTGTATAACTACCAAGAATTTGTTCCCTTCATTCATTTTGTGCTATCGCCTTTTTTATTTTTTCATGCTCCGCCTAATTGAGCGATCTACCCTGCAGATATTGTATTATTCATTGTTGCTTTAACGCCCTGTTATACACCCTTTTGCCTTAAACGAACGGTATTTGCGCAGGATGTGCTAACAAACACATTTACACATATGAGAGCCTTCAGTAAATTATTTATATATATTTTTGGCATCTTTTATTGGCATTAAATAAACAGCAATGCTTCATTGGCTCCGGTGTTTAGTTCAAAAAATGCCTTTGGTGCCAAATTGGTCGGTGTCTTCTTTCCAGTGCATAAATATATTTTCTATACTCATCTATTTCCAACGAAGTCACTGCAGACTTTATATTATGAACATAATTGCCGGTCATATCATTTACAAATATCGTTAGACAAGAGGTAGTGTTGGGCAGGTGGTCTCAACTTGTTTCGCAATGTCTCTACATTTCACCACACATCTGTTTTAGGCTTCTACTTCTACTGTCCCTCTCAGTTTCCTTTTTTCCCCATCAGTCGCTTTATTTATTTTTCCGCACCCTTGTTTGCTTTAGTTTCCATTTTAATCCACTTCCAGCCCATCATTGTTATTCTTTTCGGCTGTGTAAATTTGCACAAGTAATATTATTGCTTTTTAGCCATATTTTCTGTATTGATTTTCATATTTTTTTTGCTTCGCTGTATTCAATTTATGTTTTTTGGTGTTTGGCTCATGTTTTTATGCATGCATTTTTTGGCATTTTTATGCCTCATAATTCAGGAAAAATTGCTGGGTTTTCGCATATTTTATACAATTTAATTTCTGGTTTGTTTAACTGCGTATTGTAAATTTTGTGGGAAATCCTTAAAAAATAAATATTTATATACATATAAGCCATTTTTGACATTGAATCAAGTAAAATTTGTTAAAAATATTTAAAAGAACTTTAATTAAGCTCTTATTCAGTGTCTATACGCGTCTCAATGATTGATATTGTATTTTACTCAAATGAAAATCCCTATTTCTATAATGAATTGTCTTTTTATATCTTCAATTGCCGGTTCTGTGATACCGGGATTGACTCGGATTTTCGGATCCGACCAAGGGCAGTTATTTCGGCGATCCAGAACTGTTTGGATCGGTAAGTTTTAGATTTTAGCGCTTTAGTTCTATTTTTGTTACAGTTCGGGACAAGTGTCTTGTTTCTGATCTAGATTTGACCACTCTGTGAATTGAAGCTTGCTGGGAATATTCCTCAACTCAACCAACATACATATGAATAGTCGATCCATTAGAGATGCTCAGGACTTCCATCTACCGAATGGTGTAACAGCAATTTTTTCAACAAATATCTTTAATTTGTTATAATCTCAGAATCTTCTCTGCATGCTGTTCGAATAGCAGCGATCTCAATAAAGAAGATGGATAAAAATATTCGATATAGTTGCAGGAAAGTTTTTAGGTTCTTTCGAGTCATAGCCCGAAAATTGCTTGTCTACTCTAAGCTCTTCTGAAAATACGACAATATAAGGCAAAGGGAGTCAAAACTGCAATTTTGGAAGGACAGTCAAAGGTACCTATTATTGGGATTCCAGGAATTTTGGTTCCAAAAATCGAAAAATTCGACCTAGACCACGTCTCTTATTAATAATCAGTTCCAGAAATAGGGTTCTTTAACACACAGACTTTTGGATCTCATTTCTTATGTCATTGACGGTCGATTAAGAATATTTTATGTGGAGATTGCCGTTATACTGAAAATATTTAAACCATTCTTTAGAATGTATTGCCAAGGACTCAGGTAACACTCTTTTTGACAGCTTCAATTAGCATATTTGAGCATCTTGGTCTTGGACAGAGAGCATATTGATGATCTCTTGAAGTCTCGTGTTCAAGGAAATTAGAAGAATAAAGTTCTCCAATAGCGCTTTTTGGCCAATCGGTTAGAAAATGTTAATGTGAAAAAAAATATTTGAAATACCGACAAAACGTTGACACACCCTGTGCATAAATTCTCTTATCAATTTGTTTTAAACCGAATACCTATATGTATCAAGAGATGTAGCGGGGATATAAAAATATTAAATACTGCAGCTTTCAAAAATTAATTCCATTTTTTGTTTTTTTTTTTCTGCCAGCTCATTCAATTCAATGAACCATATAATATCATGCGAAGGTACTTAGCCTCAGCTAAGGATCACTCTTGCTGATTATATATACGCTATTACATATATGAATATGAATTTATAATGCACCGCTGAGCAAGCTCAATGAAGCTAAGAAAGTAAACAATTTGATTTATGACAAACACATTCTTATACTCATACGCCGTGGCCTCCTGCCAGCAGTAGTCGCAATAAAAGAAAGCGAAGGAAAATAAGAATTATTTTTACGACGACTGTCACACATAAGCAACACACACACAAACACAAACGAAGAATCAATAATCAGCAGAGAAGAAGTCAACAATGAAAAACCACAATGTCAAAAAATCGCAAGAACCGCAACAATTGCAACAACAGCAACAATGGAATGTCAAATAGTAAACCAACTGTTATTTTCATGTGCTTTTGCAGAATTTATTATGTCTATATAATGGTAAGTCCATAAATATGTACATACATACCATTTTGCAGTGCTCATAAATTTATTGTATGAAATGGATGTGGGTATGTTTGTGTGTATGAATATTTGCGCTTAATGCCAAAGATTATATTGATTACCCTTGTTATTGTTGTTATTGTTGGCTGTCATATTGACTTAAATTTATTTGTGGAGCGTAATTGCAGCTGACGGCTGGCGTAATGACCCGCAAAAATGTGTCAAAAAGTCAAATTGTCGTGAAAAGCTTTTGGTTTGAGAAATGTTTTATTCTTTTTGTGGCTTGAGTGGGGGGCAAGGTGGTGAAAATAAATGTGATATATAGGTAGGTGGAATTAAAAGCAAATAGATTGTCAAATGACTTAACTTGCGGATGAAAATGTTTTGTGTGTTAATTGCTTTTAATATTTTTGTATAAATGATTTTTTAGAAAATATTTTTTTTTTTATAAATCTGGAGATATAATGCAGAAATACTGTGTATTTACTTTACAAACATGTATTATAGACTATACTTTGAGTTTGTAGAAGTTTTATTTTTATTTTGAAAAGTTGACAACACTACCTTCAGAGAAAAGGTTTATTTATCTTTGAGCAAGATTTGTCACCTTTTTTGTTTTTATTTTTTTTTCAAAAGTTGGAAGCTCTATAAAAGGTTTTGTTAATCATCTTTTGATAATCCGTTGTTTTTTAATTGTTTTTTAAAAATTGGCAATCATATATTAACTTTTTTGTTGATTGCAACTGTCCTCTTCGCTATATCTGTTTTTTTTTAACTAATCGATTTTTAAGAAATCTAGTTGATTTTTGTGTTTTTTATTTTGTTAATTGGCAACCCTTGCTAATTTTTTTTGTAAAAATCTCCTACCGGTATTTCATTATGCTGTTTTTAATTTCAGTATTATTTTTGAAAAAGGTGACAACCCTATCTGCATCTCTAATTTTGTTTAAATTCCAAAAGTTTCTTTGTAACTTTTTTTACGTTTTTATAGTTGATAACTCTATTTTCTTTGAAATATGCAGTCGATCAATGATATTATATATAACAGTTGCTTTAAATATTAATTTAGATTTTTTTAAATTTTTTCTACAGGTGGTAACCCTAACCCCATATTTTTCTATAAAAAAAAAGCATTTTACAATTATTGTTTTAGTTTATTTTAATGAAAATTTTATTTATCCCACATTTATTGGCTTTATATTCATAATCTGTTTAGCTCCAAATTTTATTGTTTCAAAAAGTGGTAACTCTGTAAACATTTTTTTATTAATTTTAATTGACTGTAATAGCTTTCGCTATATTTTAATTTAGTAACATATTGTAGAGTTCAAAATTATATTTATTTCTTTAAACATGTGGCAACACCAGTTTAGAAAATATTCTAACACATTAATTATCAATTTCAAATAGAAGCAAATTATGGTTTTTTCTAAACATTTATTAAAAATTTGATAATAAAAACTGGAATTTTTTCATCTTCGGAGAAATTTACCGGTTTTTAGAATTATAAAGTTGAAAAATTACAACCATAATTTTCCACATTACCACATAGCTCAAATGAGCTATTAAACCATCGCCTTCATATAATATTTTACGCCATTTCACCTTTATGAAATGGAAGTTAAAATTCAATGCATCAGCTCCTGCATATATCTACTTATGCGATACTGAAATGTTGAATATAAATTTATGCACATTTCTAAGCAAGACAATAAAAGTCAAAGGAGCGGCAATCTTTCATCATTTTGCAATTTTATTGACGTTAAAAGCGCTGGGGAGAAAAAGAAAATTTATAATAAAACATAACGGTGAAAGCATAAATAAATAGCAAAAAAGAAATTGAGGTGAAAAAAATATATTAAAGATGGTTGGAAGGTTTCTTGCTCGCCTTGGCGATCCGAAAAATTGTTGCGTATACGCCGTGTACGCCGCGCGGAATTGAAACAATGCGGCAAGCCAGCAATGTTGAGCATATAAATGGCGCGAATATGCGAGTTTCATGCACAGCAGACGGCAGCAATATGAATTTCATAATTTTTTATTATTATATTTTCGGGCAGTAAAAAATTTATGAATTTTAAATTTTCTCCAAAAAAACTCTCCTTAAATTCAGCACACTGCCTCACCTTGGCAACGTCTTGGAAACAACAGCAGCATAGAGGCGCAAGCATCTTGCCAACCGCCTTCACCTGTGGCGAAAATGCGGTCAGCAGACGATAGCGAAAAGCCATAAAAGCAAAAACAACAACTCCACAAACATTGCTGCTACTGCTGCACTCGAATATTTTATTTATGAGCTCACCCACATAATTATCGGTATGATTTATGGCAATTTCAGCAAGGTTTCGCTGTTTGCGGGCAACAACAGCAAGAACAAGAACAATGGCAAATGAAATTTTGTTTGCCAAGAAAATAGGAAAAAAATGCAGTAAAAACGTATGAAAATTGTGTAATAACCGTTGGCGTTGAAAAGTGAGAGCGAAAATTTGCATGCAACTCACGAAGTTCGTGCTGACACTTACACTAACACACGCCTGCACATACATACAATCATATTAGATATTATATATTCAAAGTCAAGCCACATTTAATGAATTATGTGACCTTTGTGTCCAAAAATTTTTCCATTCACTTTGTGTTGTTTTTGTTACCGAAATTTTCTTCACTCTTAGTTGCAATTTATGGTTGCCTTCGTTCTTGAAGCTTCTACTTTTTCACACCCACTTATTCGCACAGTTTTCGGCACACAATTTTGCTTAACACAGTGTTTTATTTATTATGCAAATCTCAATGGTATCATGTCGACCACTTGCTTACAATGTCCTTTTATCGCCAATCAACTGGGGGCCACCTGCACGACGGTGATTTATATACTCAAGTGACTCTGACACTGTGCTGGTAGTTTAAATGCTACTGGTCTATAATAAATTTTCTAGTTAAGTCGAAATATGTGTGTGTGAGTGTGTTAAAACGGAAGTCTACATTTGAGCAACAACGTGGTGTAATAAATAAATTTATTTAGCACACAATTAACAAGAAATGGAAACCAAAAACTCTTCCAAAATTAATCTGCTGCTCTTAACTGACTCCACCAATATTAGTTTAGTTTCATCAAGGATTTGCTCTTTTTCCACTTCATGGTTTCATGGAATTTTTAAAATATAAGCAAATCGAACTGTAAAACTTGTAAAATAATTATAAGCAAAGTCTTCTTCTCTTCCTTTTATCGTATCCAAGAAATTTGATGTCAAACGAAGTCCAGTCCAAAAATACCAACACGATGAAACTTTCGTTGTCTCTATTCCTGATTTATAGTTTTAAAGATGATCTATGAAATCTTTAATCAACATTTAGATAGAAAAAACAAGTAAGGAAGGGCTAAGTTCGGTTGAGACCGAACATTTTATACTCTCGTAATTTATTGAAGAAATTTATGAAGATTAAATTTACCCATAAATTCGGCATAAAGTTTAATAGAATAACGAAAATCGTCATATTTGGATATGAGGGCTGAGGTAATTTTCCAATACATATATGCGGAATAAAGCCCACCGTATTTTTGAAAAAATTATAATTAGGTATATGGGAGCTAGAATATGTTATGACCCGATTATAATAATATTTGGAACAGCGACATTCTATTAGAAGAAAACAATTACCTCTGAAGTACATTAAATTATCAGAGATTTATCCATATTTTCGGTTAAAATTTCCCCTTAAGCGCGGAGTTCAACATGTTCGATAACAGGGGCCTTGAAAAGTTATAATCCGTTTTCAACAATTTTTTCTCAAGTGAAGCCAGATATAATATGTACTATTTGTGTAAAGTTTTATTCCGCTATCTTCATTGGTTCCTTATGTATATATTATAAAGTGAAGAAATCAGGTGCAATTCAAAATAGAGTTATATGGAAAGTAGTCGTTGTGAACCGATTTCGCAAATTTTTTATCCATGTTATCAGTGTGTCAAGAAAATATTATATACCGAATTTCATTGAAATCTGTCTAGTAGTTCCTGAGATATGGTTTTTGACCCACAAGTGGGCGATTCTTTATGGCTTAGTTATGACACTTTATAAGTTTTTGGTTTTCGCCATTTTGTGCTACGCGCAATGGTCCGATTTTTTCAAGCAACCTCCTCAGGGTGCCAAGGAATACGTGTTCCAAGTTTCGTTAAGATATCTCAATTTTTACTCAAGTTATCCGTTGCATGGACATTCGGATTTCAACTCGTCTCGTCATCCTGTTCATTTTGATATATATAATCTTATATCTAAGTTTTTATGACTTACAAACAACCGTTATGTGGACAAAACTATAATACTCTCTTAGCAACTTTTGTTGCGAAAGTATAATAAGAAACCTGGTTCTTAAATTCTAAATTCAGACAAATATTTAGTAAATATTGTGAATTTAAAGCCTTTATCTGACTACTTTGAACAAATTTGACGTTAAGTACCATTGTGGTATTTTTAAATACGAACACTAGAGTTAATGTCGAGTTAAATCATACATTATTTGCTGAATATGACTCGCCTTCACGATCTTCCTTTACACAACACAGTTCTCAAGCCAGTACAGTTTACGTAATCGAAATAGACTCGGATTTTTAGTTGTGCAAGACTGTCATATCAGAAGTATTCCTCAAAATGATTTGAGCAACGTAGTCAACAGCCATAATAACGTTATATACTAAGCTAATTATAAAAAGAATTGCATACAATTAGGCGCATTTTTAAATAATATGACACGGACTCTTTTTCCATGACCGGAATGTGATTTTTTTCCGGCACAGGACTGCCTATTTGCAAGTCAAATATATTTAAGTAATGTTATTAATGTTAATTCTACTATTTTAACTCCTCGAAGTACAATCAAACTCATCCTATATGTAGGCAACGATTTATTAAAGATAATATAAGGCCGGTACGTTGTATAAAATTAGGCGCATTTTCCTCAAATACAACAATTTTCGAACAAATGTCTTTTCAAAATGATCAAACTTAATGGAAATGCATATGTCTGCTTTAAAGAAAAAAGGAATGAAATCTTAATTTTTTTAATTGAATTTTTTTTCGTTTTTTTTTTTTTTTTTTTGATTAGGTATGGTTAATATATTTATTTTCTCCCCAATTATTTTTTCTTAAACAATTTATATATTATAAATTATATATAAATTATGTTTTCTAAATTTTCATTTTAAGTATTTTTAAAGTTCTATATCTTCATAATTTGATTATTACATATTTTTAGTAAGCTTTGCAAGCGAAGAATTTGTTTTCAATTTAAGTATATAGCGACATGTAACACCCAATATTGCAACACATACTATACCCTCCATAAATATTTATAATGAACTAAAATTGCAACCCTCACAATTTCCTTTCAATACTTTCCTCGCGAAAGACATCGTTAGCCTTGACTAACACCACCAACACTCGCATTCGGTCATTGCTCCTGCAATTTCTATTCAATTTTATCGCCTCCGTTCAGCTAATACTGACAGTAATGCGCTGAGAAATTTGCTGAAATATTTCATGCAACATGTCATTGCCACAAATTACGAGTAGTCCGTTGCACGTGCGCTGTGCTGTGCGCTAAGCCATTAAGAGCACTCGTCACTATCCAACGCGTCCCTTCACTCCCGCTAACATAGTCCCCTATATATTGCTACATCCTACTTGCTGTACGCCATTTTGTGCCGCGCTGCCTTCGCTGAATGCAATTTGCCAAAGTGTGTCAGTAGGCAAATACTAAGCCTTGCCAGCATGAAGCGGCACGTAGGGGAAGCGGAGGCATTGGCAACGAAGGACAACGCGCCGCAATGAGTTGGTTAAGTTGCACATTCATGTAATTTTTTGTTGTTGATGGTTGGTTGTTGCTTCGTTAGTGTGTTGTAAACACATTTTTATATACTTTTGATATCATATATATTATATTATATTATATATGTAAATACTTTTGTATGCAAACTAGCATTTCCGTTGCCAACAAAAAAAAAATAACTAAACAGCCGCAGCGTTTCAACAAAAATGAAAGAAAAGCAGAACGCGACATTGCCGTTGCTCTAATTTCGCTGAGCGGCGCTCCGACATTACGGAATTTCCGCACGAACACGCATTTGCCTTTTGCAACAAGCGCGTTGTCCTTCTTCCCTCTGCAGTATGTACATATGTATGCATGTGTGTGAGTGTGTGTGTGTTAATGCTTGCATTTTCATTTTCATTTGCTGTTTGTTGTTGGCGTGTCGAAAAGTGCAGACACACTTATATACATTACATTATTGTTTACCGCATTGTGTACAGCATGTGGTGGCGCCGGCCGTCAGCGCCATGTTGCCACCAACCAACAACAACAGCACACAATCATGTGCATTTAAAGCCTTTTTATTACTTTTCCTCACTTCCATGCGTTCGTGCAACTTTTTCAACCGTCGACGCTTCCAATGGCGTGTGACTCTCGCTAGTTCGCCTTAACTTGCATTTGCTTGGCAAATATTTCTTAATTTAACAAATTAGCGCCAACATGTAATTTACATCAATTTTACCGTTAATAATTTGCATTCATGGCGCGGTTGCACGCCATCACCATCGTCAACTGCTTTGGACGCTCTTAAGTGGCGAGGACACTGCATAAATATTTGATTGTTTTGCATGTGTGGAAATGCTTATACTTATTTAGTACTTCTCAGTGGTTACTATGTGGGAATGATAAATAAATTTAATGTACGACATAAGTAGTAAAACTATGGATACAAGGTTTTACACAGTCTGTGCAGAGCCGTGAGTAAGCCTTTGTCGCTTCTCATAAATTTAATACTTATGCGTTTATAATTATTGTCGCTGTCATAAGAATTCTCATATATTCTATGTAAACTTCAGCCAATAATTAGTGGAAAAATAATTACGCCTAATGGGATTATCTAAATGGAAGATGTATGGTTGCTTTAGCTTTCCATAAACCAAGTACTTCATAAACGAACTAAAGGGTTACTACTTTGATAATCTGGTTAATTTTTTTTCTACGTAGTTTTAAACAGTATTATATCTCATTATTAATATTCATACATCGATTTCACTTAAAGCTCAGTTATCAAAAAAAAAAAAAAAAAACTATCGTCCCTTTCATAAACTCTCTTACTTGAGACCAAGTAATCTATATGGTTTCGTGGTTTTTTAACCATTGTCAAGCTCAAGGAGAAATCGGATATGAAAGCAACATCATTTGCATTAGAGTAATATGGGACTATCGATATGCTTTTGAAAAAGCTTCTGATGATCAAAGAGATAATATGATTTACATTTATGTAATTTATATAACTTCATTCTGAAGAATCAGCGTTTGAGATGCTGTTGAGGGTGAATTATGAATCGGTTTTCAGTACACTTTAGCTTGATGTTCATCATCTATGATATATTCTCTCATTCTACCTTATCTCGTATTTGGTTGTCTAGTAGGTCTTTAGAATAAGACCTTTATTAGCTTGGAGTGGAAAAGGTATCCACCAAGGATCACTTTTGAGAATTATTTCCACGAATAGAACTTAACTAACACTGTGACTGCTTAGCTTTACAACACATCTCATATCCTCTTTAAATATGTGTTCTTACCTTTTGTGTTTAGGTCCTTAGTTATGCATGAGGAAGAGGTAATATATTTCGTCTTGTAGTTTTATATCGAGTTTGGTGACGTTTTAGTTAGAGATCGTTTAAAAGTCAATATTATAGATTAGATTTGATTTTATTAGAGGATCGCAGGGCTGGTGGTCGCGATACTTTCCCTTTGTGGATATAGAGACCCTATTGCCTGCCTGCTTAATCCCGCAATCGCGTGACATTCCAGGAGTAGGTGCTCAGGTGTTTCCGTTTCCAAATCACAGAATCTGCACAGGTCCGTAGAGCAGATCCCGAGTTTGCAGTGGCCAGTGTAAAGTGCCACTAGTTGTCTCATTTTGTTTCTTGGGAGCGCAATAAGTTGCTTGAATCTTTTACGGTTGTACCCCCCTAGAAACAGTTTGGAGTGGCGAAGTCCCTGCAGTTGCAGCCAGTAGCGATTCCTACTTTCTAATTCGCCTTCGAGTAGTCCATTTCTTAGAGCTTGCGGACCAACGGCAATGAAGGGCTCTCTGGCCCCACCGGTCTGGTAGCCGCGGACCTTCTAGCTAGCTAGTTTGCGAGTTCGTTGCCTTGTATACCTCTGTGTCCAGGTACCTAGAACAGTGTTAGTTTGTTGTTGCTGCATACTCTATTGAGTTTTCCAAGGCAGTCCAGGGTCAACCCCGAGTTTATTTCGAAGGATGATAGGGCCTGGAGAGTCGCCTGGCTATCACTGATGATGGCAATTCGTTCGCCGTGATAGTTCCTGTCCGATATTATTTCAGCGTATTTGCTAATAGCATAGACCTCAGCATGAAAGATACTGGGAAAGTACTATCGAGTATCCCATCGGGCATCGACAGACGTGGTCCGGTGAGCCCGGCACCTATACCATCTGTGGTCTTAGACCCATCAGTGTAAGTCAATATCATAGTTTTTCTTTGAATCTCTACGAAATGTATAGTATAGGTTCTTGGAGTCAATACATACATAGTAAGCAAGAAAAAAATAGATAATAGATGAGATTTTTATGTGAAAACAGAGATGTTCAGAGTAAGTGTTCGATTGACTAAGGATTTAATACGGTTCCATTGTTTCTATATAAGATAAGCCTCGTTTTATCGATTACTATGAACTATAGTAATTATATTTTCGAACACCAAACTTTCGGTAACCTAAAATACTATGAAAGCATTAAAAATCTAATAAAAAATAATAATCCAGCTTTAATATTTCCATTTATAATAAATATTTATTTATGTTTTAGTTCCAATTTCCATACACTTTGAATAAATTAAACACAACATATTGCCCATATTAAAGCCTCGACCAATCAGTTTCATTGAAGATTGATGACTCCATTTAACATGTTTATTTCGAGTCACTGTTGACTACATGACAATAAATAATAAAAAATAGCAGTAAAAAAGTTCGGCAACGTCATAAAAAAGTAATCTAATGAGATTACAACACGAACATTATTAAATAAGTGCAACGATAAATAAAATTAAGTTTCGCTCGACAAACAAGTGTTGCCAACTATGTACGTATAACGGTAGTTATGGCAGGAGGGAATTATAAATTCGTAGTACTGGTATATATATACCTAGCTGTAGTATATACAGTTATACCGAAAAAATATTTGTTTACGCTGCAAAAACCACCGACAACTGTTGATGGATGAATGAATGTAGTCGGTGTGGGTAATTCGTGGTGACACAGTTACCGCTGTAACCGATTGCGAGTACATTTGTCAAAAGTCGGACAACAACAACGACGCACATTAAATAGCAATGAAAACTACCAACAACGAACTTACTGCGTTTGTTGTTGTTGTAAAAGTTGAGAGTACCGAAAACAAAACAACAAAGTTTGTTGTATATTTATACAGGAATATGAATATTTAGGTGACAAAACAGGAAGTCAACCGAAAAAGCTTTCATATATGTATATATACAATAGTAAATATATATTTACAGTTATGCTGCTTGGCGGCCAAATATAAACCAACTTTGCTGCTGCCAACTGTCGGTGGCACTTAAGCAAATGAAATTTGAAAATAACATGTTGAGGGGTGTAGAGGAGCTTCAACCGCGCTGTTGCCGCAAAGGATTCGCAGGCAACGAAATTTCTGATTTATTTCCGTAGTAAATTTTGCGAAATTATTCATTTTCAACTCACACACACACACAGGCTCATACGCATACCCCACTTTGCTTGTGAGCAAACAGTGTAAACGCGTAGATTATGAACCGGCGCACATACAGGCCGTGGAAGAGTGGACTGTTTGTTTGTATTCGCCATTTTGAGTCGCCGAAACACGCGACTTTGACTACATACAAGATAGGCGCTTGTTAGCCGCTTATTGTTTGTTTACTTTTTGCTCTCACATTTATTTTTGTTTTCTTATTGTCTGGCGTTTGTGGTTGGCGCGTCCTTTTTGGACCCTTTCATCATGCGTTTCGCATGCAAAACACGTAATTTTTAGACGTTCAAACAAATCGCCTACACACAAAGAGGTAAAATCTCTGTCGGCCCACTGTGGGAGTTGATATGCACACATACATATATCCATAAGCACATATGTACCATCTATATATGTATGTGTGTTGTATCGACATTTGTATGCGTGCGACGTTTTCGGCGCAAAGAATGCCAACAAATGACGGCTAACCGAAAGCGTCAACTGTGATTCTACGGATATGTTGTCGTGACGACGCCAAACCAACGGCACGTGGCACATGTTGGACCCTCAATCAAAATAATGCCTTCAAAGAAGGTAAACGCAATGCGAAGCCGCTTTTTTTTTGTTGTAATAACGCTCACATTCCCGGGTGGCCTGCAGGATGTTGCGTGTATTTTCAATATACTTCGACAGTGTGTTGGTTTTTGAATCAAGAAATAAAAATTTGTATTTAAAAAGTCTAAAAAATCAAAATCGATACACTGAGATATTAGTAGAGAGATAATTTCCACAATTAGCTTTTTAAAATCCTTTATGAGACCTTTCCCACTTCATTTCCTTTCTTTCAATAATCTATGTATTTATAATCTTGAGTTGTGTTCAAAAAATTACGGGAATTTCAAAATTTCCAGGTTTGTAGAAACAAATTTAAAAGCTGTCACTTCGTTGTTTCTTCTTGAATTCTTGGTCAAAAGCAATACTGTAACGATGCCCAGTCTCCATATTCGCCAGAGAGTGTAACTTTTTCCTATTTTCAAAAATAAAATTAACCTTAAAGAGCCGTAGTTTCACAAGCATACAAGAAATCGCTGAAAGAGCTAAAGGCTATCCCAAAAATAGAGTTTGTGTACTGATCGACGATTGGTACAAGCGCTGGCATAAGTGCTTAATATGGAATGGGAACGATAATGTGGACTGTTAAATAAATATTATCTTCGAAAAACAAAAATTCCCGTTATTTTTTGAACACACTTCGTATTTTAACTGAAAAACTCTGTTAGAGATGTTGATGATCTTGTTGCTATCATCTTCGCTCCGAATATGAGAAAAACTATTAAAAAATTCGGTGGAATCACTTTAAAAACATGTAGTCTAGAAAGATATTAAAATATTAGGTCTTTACTTCCGCCGTTCTTTTTTTAATTTACGTTTTTTTTGATAAAAACGATTACAAACGTCGATGAGCCTCAGCCGCACTTTTCTTGGAATTAAAAAAGAAAAGCAAAATTTCCCGCAAATGTCGAGAACACGGCTCAAAAAGTGACATTTTCAGTTGAGAATAAGTTTGGGATGCAAACAGATCCCTACAAATATTTTGTTGGGTTAATGTTGACGCAAATGTCCAAGATCGATATAAAAAAATCGATTTAATCGACCAGTGCTTTAATCTAGAGACATCTATTGGAAAACGGCGGAAGCAAAGTTGTAGACCTAATACATAGTAAATACTCAACATGAAAATCGGTTTTAATGATTCGTTAGGCTCAACCCACACCGGAATAGACAAGACGACATTTTTTGTCTGATGCGACAACATTTCATAGCTTCATATATGACAACACACACCGAATAAGACGAGACAAAATCGCATGCTCGCTTGGTGTAGGTTAGAGCAAAATACGTTTTTGTGTCTTATTAGTCAAAGGCGTTTTTGACTTATCCGGTGGGGGTTGAGCCTTAGACGTCATAAAGTTTAAGCTCGCTAAAGATCTAGTATCTATAATAAAAATATTGAACTTTCTCTCATTTTCATTACAGAAAGAGATGTTTTCATTTGGGTTGAAAGACACTTCTCAATTTTCTATACTGTCAAAAACAAACTAAATCTGAAAGACTTTATTTTGTATATTCGTGTTCAGTTCAAGTATCTAGTCCAATTAAAGTGCTGACTCACTTTTTGTGTATTTTTGTTAAGCGAAATCTTTCTGAATTTATATTATTTTATATTCTTATAATTCAATCATTATTTAGGTATGTGATTTCGCTAAATTTTTTTTCATTTTGTTTATCTCTGATTTAATTAGATTATCTTCTGATTCCAAGACACATACTAAATGTGAAAAAAGACTCTGTACGAACATATTTGTTTGAGCATCATATTTCATTTTTTTATTATTCAATCGTCCAACCGTCCCACTGTACCTTGACTCCCAGAATCTCTCAAGTTCTCACATTCACTTGCACCTACTATGTAGCACAGCAATTCCAATTCAATAGCTCCAGCTAAGCATTTCTGCCATCAATTTTAGTTTTTTTTGCTTTCCAGCTAAACATTTAAAGCAACGCTGTTGCTGGCGCTGCTTGACATTTGACAGTTTTGAGTTTAATGGCGCTTGACAGATGGTTATGACTGTGTAACTTGAACAAATCTATGTGTGAATAGGCAGCATTCGGCGACAAACGGTGCGCTTACACACAATGCTTATTGAAAGTTAAAAGGCATTAAAAGTGAGAGTAATGGTCGGTCAAGGTGGTGGAGTGCTAGAGCTAGAGCTACACATCTAAACTGCTGATAAGCGGAAGTGGAAGTGTGCGAAAGTGAGAATGAATAAATGGCGGATTTATTGCAAAATAAATGAAGAATAAATTGGGGCACGACTCTTGTGGCTGTATATGTGTGAGTGCATGAATGAATCATTTAGCGTAACGAATGCCATTTGTAAATTGTAAAAGCGTGTACGAATTACGGTTTTATAAATATTTACTGTTTTGTATTTGTATTTTATTGTCAATGAATAGGGAGGGAAATGTAGAAAAGTCTGGTTTTTTATCTCCAAATTTTCGTTATATCTGAAATAACTGTGAATAGCATTAATAATGTGCTCTGCATCGAGTATGATGGCGAATAGATCAAACCCAGCGACTGACTAGCATACTAATGAGCGATAATCAGTGGCGCGCAGAAAAGTATGCAATGAAAGCAAACATGGTTGGCATATAATAATGTGACCTTTATACATTTCTTGTTTAATATAACTGTGATATATACAGAATTTTAAAAATATTTGCTCGTGATAGATTTTTTAGTAGCACATATAGAATATATAAGAAATATATAGTGTCACATATCCACTATTATTTTGCTAGTTTGCAACGGTTATGTGTAAGTTTGTAATATTTCTTTTTTGAGGAGTGAAAAGGTATTTGAAAACGTCAACCAGGCCAGTGCGCATACAAAAGTAAATAGAGCAGACAATGAGATGACTTGCGAATAATGAACTTTGTGCACGTGACGAAAATGCTGATTTTTTCGGGTATTGACAAATGGAAGTATGAAAACGGAGATTTGATGACAGTAAAAAGGTACAAAGGATACATATGTATATGACTTATTGAATAAAAATGGAGAGAAGAATACTGAAAATCGTACAATATTATTTAAAAATTATAAAAACAGAATGCGAAAGTAGTTTTTGAAGCATATAAAGCACAAACATTTGAGATGAAAAGCTATTATAGTTAGGGGAAAAGCTATAATAGTCATCAGTCATGCAAGTCTAGCTTTTACATTCTTCAAATACTCTTAGTTTAGCTTCTCAAATTTTAGTTTTTAGATATTTCAAGTTATTTTGAGTTTAAAATTTAGTTTTCTAAAATTTGACAAAATTTTGCCACAATTTCTTCTCAATATTATAGAAAAGAATCATTGAAATTAATCTTATAAAGTGTGTTACACAATCTCGAATTTGAATGAAATTTTATTTTGCTCAGCAACTTTCGAAATTATTCGGTTTGGTTAAGCTTTTCACTGTTTGTTCATTAATAATTTAGTATAAATATTCATACATGGTGTATATGAGATATTCTCTAAATTTAGAAAGGTGTTGACTCTTAGCTAAACGAATTTAAAATTATATCTAGAAATATTTGATTTTTAAAGCCCTTCTCCATTTAAAATCCAAAAGATCCTCAGGTGGAAAGAGATTATACCATTTAAATCTACAACTTTTGTTTTGTATTTTAACTACAGTGGAACTTCTGTAACTCGAATCACCATAATCCACAAAAAAATTCGAGTTAGAGAGACTTCGAGTTATAGAATTTTCATTAAAACATATAAATTTTCAAAAAGTTGTAAAAAATAGATTTATACACTGTTTTATTTATTGATTTCGCATAAAGTTTTATGTACATGCGTTAAAACATGTATTCTGTAATTTTATTTGTTGCAGTTTGCTATTATTGGTTCTTGACGTCTATATCCCATGCCTTTGTTAGATGATGTATGCAATCTATATGTGGATTATATTTTTATATAAAGGGACTCTTTTAAAATTCTACATCGATAGTAAAATTTTAAATTTTGTATAATGCCCTCGTCGAAAAGTTCGATTTAGGAAGGAAATTTGTATGAAAGTTGCCTTCTATTGCCTCTTCAAGAGTTCGAGTTATGGAGAAGTTATAGAAGTTCGAGCTATGGAAGTTCCACTGTATTTAGTAATTTTTATTTTCAAACATTTGGACAGGGCAAATAAGGAGGATCCCTCAATAAATCAGTTCGCTATAGATATTTTTATAGAAATTCATTATATTCGGACGTCTCTATCTTTAAAAGTCCTACATTGACTTTAATGGACAGTCACTTACCTTAAGGGGACCCCACCCACATTCTCGATTTCAAATTTTGACGATTTTCAATGGGCTGTTAAATGAACATAAATTATTTTTTAAGGTTGTAACTTTGCATACATGTTGTTTTTTGTGATCAAACAAAAGCCCTTCTTTTCGGCGGCGTATGTGATTTCCGCTCACTGGTACACCTGAAACCAAAAATTCCAACGGGATTGAAAAGAATACATGTTTGGGTCTTTTATGAATTTCGCATAAAAATTAACAAAATGGCGGACCTTTGAACATTTATTTTTGTAAATCGCCTTTTTTTTCAGCCACAAATCAAGTGGAAAAATAAAGAAGAACTTCATCGACTTCTTCGCCGTCGCCTAACGCTTCCACCATAAATCGGCTATATCTTAAAGAGTTTTTAAATTTTCACTTGAAATTTTAAAGGAATATTCTCGAATAGTTATAGGTTCGAATTAAATTAAAATCGATTTTTGAATGGGGGGTCCCCTTAAGTACCAATTTTTTGCTATGGGAAAATATCCTTCTACGAAAAATTAACTAAAAAACTATAGAGTGGCATCAATTTTACTCATAAGAAATTTATCAAACAACGAGAGTTCCATACTATTTTCAGTAAATTATTAGTATAAAATTCGAAAAGAAGAAATTTTTTCAATCAAAGAAGGACTTAGGCAGATTTGTGAAGACAAACAAGTCTGACTTCAGTAGTCAGCATTAAATATTGTAAATATTGGTCTCGTTGATGCCTACGTCAAAACCTACCCCCCTATTGCAAGTGTCGACTCCAGTCGATTTAATTTTGCTATTGTGTAATTTGATCGACAAAATTCAAAAATTGTCTTAAGATTGATACATTTTTGTCAACAAATGAGCGATTGAAAAGCCTGTAGTCGACAATCGCCCAGTAGTCGTTTATCTTCCCCTGTCGACACTCGCAATAGGCGTTATTTTAGAAAATATTCGAAAGACACGAAATATGCCTTCTTTGCCAACATAAATATTTGCTTTATCTAAAAATGTTTACGGAATTTTTGGAATCCATATCCTCTACATAGATAATATAATTTATGTAATTTTGCTTAAAACACGCAAATTAACAACAAATATAATTCGGGTCGATGAGACCCAGCGCTTCATTTTATGAGTTAAAATATCGTTTAGTAACAAGAAAAGTTCTATGATACTTACAGTATAATTTAAATTAATTAAAAAAAAAAAACAAATTTTAAATTTTAAATTTTTGAGAAATTAGATTTAGATTCTACTATTTTCTTGAGATCACATAATTATCAACTAATTGTCATTATTATTATTAGTACATCTAGTAAATACTGTTTTTGTTTCTGTATTAACTACAATAGAATATCATATGTTCCTAAACTCAATTTTAAATTCTTTAATAGCCGAGACACACAGTAGTAACAATACTATTGATCGTACGAATACCAGATGTGTGTCCCCAAATACCAGCACTTTACCATGTGAGCAATGTAGTATTTTGCTGTTAACAATATCAGCATTTTTTTGCGGTATTTCACTGAACACAGCTAAAAATAGGTAAAAAACCTAGGTGAGAGCTTATGTACAAAAGCTTTTTAAAATATTTTACTTTTTGTTAAAATTATTTAAAAAAAAATAAATAAAATGGAAAATAAAATTTTTTTTCAAAACGCCTGGGTCATGTATCGCCGTATTTTGATTGCCGTAAGTGACGGTCTTTTTAGATACATTTCAACTACTTCTGTTTTTTTTGTGCAGAAAATATATATTTTTTCCATTTTTTGTAATTTTCAAAATTGCTTTCTCCATTACCCATATGTAAATATTTATTGTTTAAATTTTTTGAATATCTGATGTCTTTGAAACAAAGTTGGTATTTCAGTTTACTACAAATCGATGTGTGTTAATGTATGTAGTAAACTCAATACCATAATATTTTTATCATGGTATTTTTACCACATGCGTGTTTCGGGTATAAGAGAAAACTTATTTTTAATAAAATACATAGTTCTTCGAAATTAGTTCTGAAAATTTTACCATGTAGAAAGCAGAAATTTTGCTGTCACATCACAAAATTTCTAATATTTAAAAAACAGACTGAAATATATAAATATTTTCAAGTCTAAAAAAAATTATTTTATATTATTTTATTGGAATTAATTAGAAGATTAGAGGTTTAGAATTTTGATTCCAAAAATTGTTATTCTGCTTAATTATTTATATTAATTTTCGTTACCACTATTGTATTCATTTTCATACGCATAATTGCGAATCACATATTTTCTTTAAATTTAAACAGTTTGCACTTCATTTATTCACTAAAAATACCACAATCTTCAGCACTTGAAATAACAGTGACAATTTTCTAAAACAACATTTTCCTAAAATATTAAATTTATTTTAAAACTATTTGTACTCACCGCACGTGCTTCGGTACGCGTGCCAAACTGGCTTAACCCCAAAAGGATGACCAACCAAAACTGCAACGATGCGACGTGCTGCAGTGACATTTTGTGCAATATTTTATAACGGTGACTTTGGCAGACGAAAATAGAAAACACTATGACAAAGCGCACAGGAAATGTAGGTTTACTTTGTGTTTTGTATGTTTGTTTGTTTGTTTGTATGCGAAATATTAAAGCACACGCACACAGACGCGAGCGTCTCCTAACTGTAAGCAAACACTGAATAATATTTGGCACAAATTCAACTTGGCTTTTTGCTGCTATGCACACAATTGTTGTTGTTGTTGGCCAATGAATGTAGAGCGTAACACTTTGTGTTTTCACTAGTTATTGTTGTTGTTTTTTATTTAGACTGTTGCTGTAAAAAATATACATAAATAAATAAATAATAAATAAACACACGTGACTAATACACACACAGACAAACAAAAACACAAGGCGACGCTGGCAAAACGGAACTGTCAAAAACGCTTTCGGCATTTATTTATGTTTGCCTTTGTGTGTATGTGTGCGTTTGTATTTGCATGCAGTATAAGCCATAAGTCAAAATGCCTTTCACTAACGAAAAAACAAAGCACAACAGCAGCGAGGACGCTTAGGCTTAACAAGCAGCGACACACACACACACATACACACAAACACTTTAACAAAAACACTTGTGCCGAAAAGCGCCGCGGGTCCAAAGCGTACTGATGCGCGTGTTGAAGCAGCAATTGTTGTTGCGTTTTTGTCGACTGACTGCCTACGGTCTGTCTGTCTGTTTCATAGTCTGATTGGCTGCCTCAACTAACGGTAAACAACACAAGCTCATATGGAAGTCAAATGCTGCCGGCACAGAATTCAGTATTTATTTGCTTTATTATTATGTCACTAACATAACACTTTGATATTTACATTTTCAATGACATAAATAGCCGAACTCACACTTTTCACACGAAAATAGACTCTATTGAATTGTTTCCAGAAACGCCACTGGACACTCGATTTACAGCGAAGTTGGCTACCGCACGCGTTCGCTGCCCGTTTGTTTCTGCTGTGCCAGACATGGCGACGCTACTTTAAAAACCGTTAGCACATTGAGTGCTTCGTGCGCCTTCCGACAAATGGTGAATTCGCCGCGCCGTAAGCTATGCTACACGGCGAATTCAGCACACGAAGTGTGACGGCGCTCTCAACTTCATTTTGCACTCGCTCTCTCAAGGACATTTTGCTGCCGCAGCCACTGCCGCTGTTGCTGCTGTCAACTTGACAAATTCCACTCCGCTTTTTTCATCGCACATTCCCTTGCACATGGACTTTCGTGTTTTTGTTGCGCTTCGGTTGTTTTTTGTGCTGATTTTTCGCGTGTTGCATATTTGTTTTTGTGCGGCTTTTCGTGCTTAACTGCACTTTGTGCGACTGTTCTTTTGTTGTTCTTCTTCTATATGTGTCTGTGTGTGTGCGTTTCTTACATTTATTGCCTTTGCGCTACTTGCTTGTTATTGCTTTTTTCATTTTGCACTGTCATCTCAGCGCTCAGCTGTTTTACTAAAGTCAAGTAACGGTATATTTCCAAGCTTTACTCCTTCCGTTCGCCTTTTTATTATCCTTTTCATCTAATAACGGTACAGTATACGCATATGTTCTACTCACAAATTTCTAATTGTAATTTTGGTCATCATGCTGGCATGTTTGCTGCCAACCACCCACACGCCGTCAGCAAAACACATTCTTTCATTTTCATTTTCATTTTCATACGCATTTTTAATTTTCTTGCTTTGACTGCCGTATCACTGGGTATGCACATACATATCTGTAGGTGCGTACGTCCTTTTGCCATATTGTATATTAGTGCGAAATTTCATTTTTGCTCGTCTCATGTCAGCTGCGCTCGTTTGTTTTTGTTTTACTGTAACTGGAAATGTCCTGTCAACGCCAATGACACTTGGCTTCGGGCATATTTCTTTCACTGAATTTCCTTTGTCACACACACACACAAAAACGGCACGGACATGCGGAGAAATGCTTTTAAAGCTTTTACATGAAGTCCATGTGATCCGCTCAGCTAGTAAGCTAGCTTCTAAAGCCAGCGTGCTTATGAAAAGCATGTACTATATAAATGAGAAGCAAAAAATGGTAGCTCATTTTGTGTTAAAGCCACGTGTAATGAAATGTGGAGAATATGAGAAAATCAGTACCGACTAGAATGGAGTTATTGAAGCAATTATGCATACTAACCTCGCTTAATTGAATTTGTGAGACATACAGTATGCTCAATTCTCTTCGTCCTGTATGCAATTAACCTGAACACTGATAATTTTAATTGCTCGCTTAATTGACCAAAAATTTAAAAGTTAAGATGCAAATTTGACAACTTTTTCATCATAATGGATCAATTTTTTATGTTATTTGTAACTGAATCGGACGAATCGAATACCATGACATCGTAGTCCTGTGGCCGTTCTATTTACCCTTCTACTGCTAGTTGATGATGCACAACTTTTGGATTCAACAAAACGGTTGTCATCACCTTTCTAGCCGATATGACAGTCTTCATCTTCTTCAGAGTAAGTTCGTCATAAATAATTAGGCAGCACGACGTTTCTCCGCATACCTGGCCTTTGTTGGGCAACATCAACTTTGGCATCTCCTTTTCCCTTCTATTTTGTAGCCAAACTCAGGTTACTCGACTTGGTTCGAGCAGCTGTATTAGTGCTTACCTTTTTTTCCAGACCAAGATTAGCTCCTGCCTTTGCGATATTTTTTAATCTCTTTAGAAGGAGTGCCGGACTCCCGTGATTTTTTATTGATTTTATTAGTTTGCTCATATTTTGGAACCACGAGTGTGGGGGAAAGTACATCCACTAGCGCATAGCCCTCGCTACGCAAGTATGGGTAATGAGGGCGCCATGTAATTGTAAGCTGCCTTCGGACTAGGCTATTTAAGGGCCCCTGCCGGGCTAATCATCGGCACATGACACCTTGATCCAGCCCTTCTTTGTATGCCCTGCCATAGTAAGACTACACTTTTGAATGCTGTGCTACTGAGGTGCAAACTTTATCTAGAAACCTTCCGACTACAACATGTGCGAACTGTTTCTAGCCCGTTCATACCCCAGTCGTGACTCTTTGGTATATATTACCAGTCGACAACATCTGGAAAGGCTCAGCGGTGTATTTTTGCTGAGCTAACTAACCGGTATGCCAATATGAGATCGTCGACTTTTGCCACATTATCATCAGTGGTAGCAACTCGAAATTTCGGAGTATCTGAGAGTGATTCAACGAAAATTGGCATGCGACCTATTAATATTCGTTAAACAATTTTTGGCGATTACCACAGTAGGAGAAAACACATCATGTAGCATGGTACACAGCATAAAAGTGTTCATTAATTTCACTGCTCGTGCCCATCGAAAAACAAGAACATATTCAATACGCTGTGAAAATAAAAAAAATCAGCCTGATGTCTACTCTTTTGACAATGGCGCGATAGAGCTGTGAGGCTTAATACTCCCGTATATTACAAACATAGCTATCATATTATGCTATCATCACTGCTCCTATCTAAGGTATTATCATCGACTATTCTCTCTCTTTTTTTAAGTAATTAAATCTGAAATAAAATAGGCGAACAATTACCAATAAATACCAATTGAAGGAGAACTTTTTGCTCTCATTGGTCGCATTCGAAACTATTATTATGTTTTAAATATACATATATGGAGTGTGATTAAACAATTGATCGAATGCATGATTCTGAAGCGACCCTTTACATGAAGGTACCCATTAGTGCCACATGGAATTTGCAAAGAATTTAATTTTTTTTTTAATTTATTGAAAAAGTGCTTTATTTAAAATTCTTATGAGATAAAGTTCTTTTACATCTGTTTTACTATACATGCCGACATAAAAAGTCAAAGAGCCAAATATAAAACAAAACGAATTTAATGTTACGTATACGCTGTGTATCACCATCAGGACATAATTAAAACACGATTTGATTGCAATTAAGTAAATTCAGTGCGTTGATGGAATAAAGGTAATGACAAAGAGACGAAATAACAAAGAAAAAGTTAAAATTAAATATAAAGTAAATGGTGTAAGTGGAGTCCCATATAAGTTTTAATGGCAAATTAAACTGTATGATATACACTTTGATGCATCACCAACCCGAATTATATTAATTTCTCTGATTTATTATAAATTTATATTGAAATCTTTATGTATGGATATTTATTGAAAATTTGCTTTAATTTTTGTTTTGTATTTCCAATACAACTCAATTCAAAACAAAATCAATATATTTTTCACGCATGAAGAAAACGTTGGATTGCTCAAAATGCGTAAGCCAATGAAAGCATGCTATGCATTAATAGATATTACAAAAGTGCTAAAAGCACAGACGCTGTCTCATACACAACACCCTCTCCTATACCATCAACCTTTATCAGATGTATAGAAAATCCTCGTGCTATTGATTGCAATCACTTTTTGGCGCCAGCAAAAGAGCAGCGTAGCAAATAGCCGCATCATATAGGTCAGCCACCTACACTCACTCACAGATGCTGCTGCTCCTTTTTTCGTTTTTGCGTTTTCTCTTTTCGCATTTAGCTAAAAGCGTCTAACAAATGATGTGCTTAGCCCAATTTACTCGGCAATAGACGGCTGCAGTTACTTTTTTCTTGCATTTTATATTTTATTCATTCGGCTGCCACTTTTCGTTCTTTTTCGATTTTTTATGCCAATTTTTTTATTTGTCTATCTTTTATTCAATGCCGCAGTTAAGCAGTTAAAATGTTCTCGTTTATTTTTTGTTGTTGTTGATTTTTTTTTTGCATTTTGCGCAATGAAAGTCACTGCCATTTGGCGCTAAAACAAATGTACAGCCATTAAACGGTGTATTGCGTGTAAGCAATGAGCCACGTGGGACATTCATCAAATGCATGCGAGTTTGCTATCTATTTCAATTTAGATCGAAATTTGAAATTTGAATGAGGCGATTTTTTTTATTTTCGTTCGAAGTTTGCAGGCTGTGAATGTGTGTTCGTAAGTAATTACCCTCAATTTAATCACCTTCAATTAATATTGACTATATTAAAAAAAAATGGAAAATGGATATTTTAAGTTATCAATAATTAGGGAATGGTTGTTATAATACACCAAAGATATTGTTTTAAATAATTTCTGCACTTCCTTTTTTGCTCCGTTTGGAACTTCTAAACGTGCTACAATGATTAACATAATTCTCGTATAAGTCTATCTGGCTATCTGTCTCTAATTATTAGTCTCCTTACAAATTCTATGCAGACTTTTTTAGACTGTTCAAAGGATAGATAAAATCATCTTGAAGTGATGTAAACTTCCGTAGTAATCAAGAAAGTCTATTTGAACTAGTCCAAAGATATTAAACTAATTTATGGGATTTGTTGCTCAAATCAAAATGTTAAAACCGTTATTGTCTTTTCGTCTTCGACTTAAGGCGTCATCCTTAAGGTGACGACCTATTTTATAGTGATTTTTTAGAATTGTTTTAAAACTAGTATTTATCAGTTATTACCATATGTATATTTCAACAGTATAATTATAAACTTCAAGCTAAAAATATTGTGTAGAACATGAGTTACAGCGTTCTGAACACCCTCGCCTTGAAAAAATGGGCTCACACTTCCTCCACGATGCCGGCTGATGTGTTAATCGGAAACGAAAAAAGTTATCGGCGTTTTAATCTGTAAGCTTTAATTTTTGCATGGAACGCGCTACGATTTAGTGAATAGAACAAAAATTGGACATTTTAAACAGAAAAAATTGTGGTTTTAGTTTTTTTTTTTGTTATAAAAAATCGAAGCTTTTTGATTTTTTTTTTAATAAAATAATAATAGAGCGTTAAATGGGTTTACATGTGCTGAATGTAAAGAAAAGTTTGAAAAACATGATTTTGAGAAAAACGCGTTCAAAGTTTCCAGTTGCCAACTGAGCGCATGGGATAGCTCCGTATTCTAACTGCTGTATCTTTAAAATTACTTCGAATTTCTGAAAATCACTTTAGTTAAGTTAGCAATTTATGAGATTTTTTTTTTCTTTTTGAGACCATCACATGGGATCACCATCTTAAAGAAGTATAAAACAATCAAACAGAATCAAGAGCATCATGGATATAGCTTAATACCGCAATCAATCTTTCAATCATTTTTTATATAATTCCTATAAGCAAAGAAACATACATTTTTAGGACATCGAAATACTTTGACTTCAGGAATAATTCAAAATTTTGTGGTTCTAGCCTCATAACGAAACCAAAATCTTAAACATATTAAGACGATTTAGAAGATACCTCTTATACTAATATGAGACAAAACTATTATACTCTCTTTAGCAACTTTGTTGCGAGAGTGTAAAAAATTATTAAAGATATTATCATTGATGAGACTATTTTCCCGGGAACCAATAACCTTTACTGAGCGCTTTATGTCACTGAAATACATCCTCAGTCAATAAAGACCAAACCCAACATCATCGAGTTTTTTTTATTTTGCAAAATAACGTGAAACCTCTCTGGGACGGACACTCACTGTCGCACGATTTTTGTCCGCCCAAGGAAGCCCAAGAAAGGGTCATTTGTTGTAAAAATTTAATGAAATAATGTCCGATAGGAGAGGTTTCCATTTTCATTTCCATTACGACTATCAGGAAACGTACTTATTATTTTGTAATGCTCTACGTTATTAGTAATAGTATAAGCAGATTTCGTGTGGATTTGCTGTGAGATTCTTGAAAATATATGAAAAGTCACAAAACAACTTTCTCATACACTGTAAATCACTTCTTGGTCTTAACCACCAACTCCATATCCGAGGGATATGGATTTGATGAGACCAGATTAAAAGATTGTAAATTATGCTGTGGAGTTTCAGTATAACGCCTACATAACTTTGAGTGTGACTTAATAACTATCTATCTATATCTATATAATTGAAATTTAGGACAACTTATTTTTTAATGTAAAGATATTCATAAACACTTCAAGCTTTTCGTTGTGACTTTAAGTGCCATTTATCTAATGTGTAATAATTTTAAGCTAAGCTAGAGGGTTTTACATGTACCTACACATTAAACAAATAGGTTTTCCTTAATTCCTTTCTTGTAAGTTTCATAATAGGTAAATGCTACTTCTAAAAAATCTAATGAGCCTGATTGAAAACTAAGAAACACAAACAGAAAATGAATCCCTAGAACGCAAGGCTTTTATCATAATGAAAAGGCAATTCTCTATATCTATGTGTAAATATACAGACATACATACCTATCTATCTTCAAGACTTTCCTTATACTGTACATCAACTTATCTAATTGAATGAGTTGTCCTTTTCGGTAAAAAACATTTTTTCGTATTTCTACTTCTTCTTCTCCTTCATTCTGAGTAAGGTTAACTGTTATAAATAAATTTACAAGCAAGTGAAAAACTTTTGTTGTAGTTGTTTGTTTGTTTGTTTTGACCAAATTAAATGTCATGATCCTTTTACGCTCGGCAACATAAAAGTTAACCACATAAATGGTCAACCCGCATTGAACTTCAAACTAATTTTGCAGTGTCACGCACAAATACAAATACAACACATACATACGCGCCGCTGCGTTGACACACAGTCAAACTTCAACTTAAAACTAAAGAAAGAATGAAGAAGGAACTTTTTGTAATTTCTTTATTTTCTTTGAAACAACAGTTGCCGAAGGACAGAGATGAGGTTGGAAGGAGTGTTGCCACTGAAATTTTTTTATGAAATTTTTCTCAATGCTTTTTCTTACTCCTGCAGGTTATAAAAAACCAACAACAACAACAGTAAAGCGTCTACTTAGCGAAGTACATAAGCGAAAAGGAGGTACGCAAAAATATTTCTCCGCTTGTTGTGGAGCCAAAAGGGTGAAATGTAGTGCCGGCAAGCAGCTGTGTTTGCCTTATTTAGTATTGGGCAATTTGGCACTCGCAATTCGAGCAGCGTCCAGTTAGTGCGCACTTAGCACAATTTTTTCTCCACTGTTCGCTGGGATTTTTGTTTTTCCAGTTTTCTCTGTTTCACTGCACTTTGTTCATTTTGCGCTTCCGCTTCGCTTTTAATGTATGGCTTTTGCTCGCGCATTGATGACCGCTATAAAACTGTCGAAGTGCAGTAATTTTCCTGCTTCTCTTATTTAGTAGAGCTTTGAATTTTTATTTTGTTTTTAAAAGTTTCCATTTTCCACTGATTTTTACTGCCTCTCATTGTTTCTGCTTTTATCGTTATTTTTCTATTTCACGTTGTTGTTTGCCATTTGTCTTGTCGGTACGTTGGTGGATTTCATTTTTTTTTCGTGTTTTTTCATATGGGAATCAAGTTGAAGTGAATGGGAGAATAATAATGGTGCTCACCGGTAAATACACTTGGAGAGATGGTTTAAAGGTTTATGTGAATGGTAATTCATTTGTTGTAGTTTTTGAAAAATTGTTACTTTCATGTTGAAGCAATAAAAATGACTCGATTATTAATTTCCATCGCATACATTCACAAGCTGATATATAAAGTTGACACCAAGTCGTATATACCTATTTTATTAAATTATAGTTACATTGCTTTATAAAGTTTGGATGCTTTCGGACAGATTTCAACCGATGGAGCAAATCCATTTTTCTTGAACTAGTGATTTTAAAGATGCTCCACAATTTGTGTTTATTAACCTTTCCATTATTTGTGTCGCTTTCTCTATCATGATATATTTGATATCAAACTCTGATTTGAGACTACTTTTCGAAACCCGTTTATAAGGACGGGTGTAGATCAAGTTATATCAGAGCAATGTTTCACCATCATGGTGGGCTCTGTTGCAAATATGATTGTAGCTCCAAATTCCGGATCTGCTGTTCATACAATAAGGTAATTTTTTCCTCATTAAGGGGTTAGGTGGATTTCAGAGTCTAAAAACAAGGGTATTTTCTATTTTTTTTTTTTTTAATGTATACAGTCACATATTTAATTTATACAATTCAGCGTATCAAAGATACGTGTTTAAATAGTGTTTTGTGAAATTTTTATTTAAAGATTCCTAAAACTCAGCTCAGGCCCCTCATCTCCAAGAAAAAAGTTCTTACGGTGGACATCATAACTCATTTTTGGTTCATCCAAAATCAATAAACCAAAAATATTTAGAAATTAATATAAATATTTAGATAGTATATGGATAAGTCTAGTTAATGAACGAAGGAAAAAAATATTAAAATTTGAATTTTTGACATAATTTTAACCAAAAAATTCACTTTTTTGTTCAAAATTTCGGCATATATTTGGTCGAAAAAAATTTGTGTAATAAAGATAAAAAAATCCTTCGTTCATTAACTAGATAATGCTATTCCAAAGATGTGTGCAAAATTTGAACAAAAGCGCGCCATAACTTTTATCACGATATCTCATATCCATCGACTTGAAAAATTAAGTTTTGAGATAAATGCATTTAAAATTTTACATTCGTACTGAGGTGGTCCGATGGGCGGATATTCCAAAGTGTATATCTCTTAAAATATTACTCGGATTGATTTGATATATTTTAAACTTATTACACCGTTGAATAAGACAAACATTTTCTTTAAATTTTTCAAATTTTGAAGCCCACCTAACCCCTTAACGACCAAAATTGACGTAGATCATTACTTCAGATTAATATTTCAGTCGAACTCCGCACTTGAGTTAATTTATTTAAATCGACAGTTCATTCATTACCTTCCCGACCTAAAAATCGAAAACTAAATCGTTTTCGCCGTCTTACAGTGACCACTTACGGTTTATTCCAGTATCTTTTCTACATCATGCATCTAACGTGTACTCTCTAACAGTTAGTTAATGGACTCCACAAATACTATAAAAATTCCAGGTACTATTTCGAGTAGTTAGTCTAACATCGATATGAAAAATATTTATTTCGTGAAGTATTTATATAGTTATATAAAGAATTAATAAAATTCCATACTAGCCGTAAAAGAACTCCGAGGACGCTCATAAGTGGTTGTTACGGACGAAAAGAAAAAACTAAAAATTTATTTGGATAATGGTTAGTTGATAATAATACCTAAAGACAATTTATGGATGGAAAGAAATGTCATATCAATTGGACCTAACAGTTTCCACCAAATTCATAGTTGTTTTTAAACGATTCCGTAACTTTAAACTTTATCACTTTTATTGACAGCTTCGAACTAATAAGTCTTTCTCTCTGCTCCAATTTTCTTCGATAATATTACAAAATCATTTCTGTTTTATACACTCGGTTTCCGCTTTTTAAAAAAGTTTTTAAATTATCTTAACAATATATACGCTGTTATTTAGTTCAAGAGAGCGAAAGCTTAAACGAAGTAAGCTATAAATATAAAATGTACTTTAAGGCTCGTCGGAGGGAGCATTTATGCGCTGATATCATATGACACTTGGAACTGAGAGGTGGAAGCTGAGCTATTAGTGACCCCACAGTGTTAAGCTAGACCAAAACAGAACAACAATAAACACCTTAAAGACAGTTTAGAACAAAAACTTACCGAGGCACACTACTTGGCTTACGTGCTAATGTGTCTTCCTAGTAAAGAGAGGTACAAAACTTTTTTGCTTTGAATGTGAACTGACAGCATACGCACTTTGGTTGCCAAAATTGGCTTAAAGTAGACGCAGCTAATGCTGGAAGGTCATTTCGACGGTATGCTTGACGCACGGACTAGCTCTGAGTGGCTTGGAAGCTTCACTTATTCGCTGAATATCCGCTTACCCGACAGACGAACCGTAGGGCGAATGCGCATCCAAAGTGCTGCGAAACATTTGTGTCACTTTGCAATTTTACTTAGCTTACTTGTCAGGGCAGAGGGCAAGGTGCGGACTGCACATCAACTCTAATGTATTAAGAAGTGGCCAGCAAAAAGAATAAAACAACGGAAGACCAAAATCAAAATACAAAACACAAAACATGGAGTGCTCCGAAAATGAACACTATCATCGACAATGCGTAGGCAACCGAAAAAGTTCGTCAACACTCGTTTGTGTTCATCATCATCATCAGCAGTAACAACAATAATAGTAACAACACCGACGAGACGTGACGTGACGTGACGCTGCAAACGTCCTTCGACTGGCAATTGTCGAAAGACGAAAGGCTAAGCATCGGAGAGGAGTTGCCTCCCAAGCGGCAGACAGGCCAGCCGAAAGTAACGAAAAGTATGCGCTTTGTAACAACAAATGCGGCTACAACAACGGTGTCGGTAGCATAAGTGCTATCAGAGCGGTATCAGTGTGCAAGTCACGTGACTCGTTACGCGCATCAAAATTCTGGCAACGCATCACTGGCGCGCACTCCAATTACTCATACACACTCACTCACACCACATATCCTATGTCTGGATCATAGATCTTTGTATATGAGAAATCAGGCAAATCTCTTTTCTTCTCCAACAAGCATGGCTTAACTTTTCAAAAAAAACTATTTTGAAGAATGATAATGAGGAAACGAATAGCGAAATACTCGTTTGTGGGAAGTGGAGTAAAGTAAGGCAACGTTCAGATAAAGATTGATGCATTTCTTTGAAGTTGAGACGCTTAGATTTTAGAATTTTCAGGAAAATCTTTAGTGTACTTACATGAAGGGCTTTTTAATAAGAGCGAAAGCGTCAATGAAGTTCTTTATTCTCGAACTCGAAGGAACTCGATTTCTTTTGCATGGCCATCGCGAGCAAAAGTCCAGACGCTGAACCCAATTTTCGACGGTTTTCAAGCATAAATCGGTTTATACTGCTGCAATCTCACGGTCGATAGTCACGGTCACGAAGTTCATCAATCGTTACATTCTTGTTGGCACAGATCAGAGGAAAAAGTCTAATGGCGTCAAATCGCACGACCTCAACTGACTCGGCCATTTCATGAGATGACACGCTCACCAAACTTGATTTTAAATAAATCGATTGTGACATTCGCTGTGTGGCTTGTGGCGCTGTGCTGTTGGAACCACATATTTTCCAAGTCCATATCATTCAATTCGGTCCAAAAATATTGGGTTATCATTGAGCGGTAGCGATTCCCATTCACAGTAACGTGTTGGTCTTGATCATCATGGAAGAAATACAGCTTAATGATGCCGCCGGACAATACACCGCACCAAATCGTAATTTTTTTCGAGATGCAAAGGTGACTCATGGAATACGCGTGGATTACTGCCTGACCAATAACGCATATTTTACTTATTGGTGAAGCCATTCAGCCAGATTTGGGGCTCATCATAAATTTTACATAGCGCTCTTAAAGTTAGAGTCAGTGGCCCCGTATTTCAGTAGTAAATTTTAATAATTTCGACTAATTGTTGGATCGTATTACATTGTTCAAAGTTCGACAGTGTAGGATTAATAACTATTTTTCCTTACTTCTTTGTGGGGAGTCTTCGCTACTTCTTCTTTATTCATTCGGTTGTTAAATGCGTTTATGCTGGAATAGCTCATGTAGCATACCTGAAAGAGGTAACTAAGGGAACCTTATTGGGAACATAGTATACTTACTTCATCATCCAAGTCGCTTATACATATTTTAGAATACTTCATAATATAGCTACATTCCTGATGATGTTTATAAGAAATCTTGTGTATTTCAAAGAAGTTACGCCCAAGTAGACTTTCCAAGATCTTTTGTTGTCTGAAGCGTCTGTTACACTTTGTCGACTACATATCTCCATACCTTATTCAGCTATCCATTATTCGCTAAGTTCGATGAGAAACTCTCAACTTTAGTCTGGGTACAAATGATCCAGTGATATTTTTAAAAACTAAACTGATTGCAGATGAGTACTTCTCTCTCCAATATATTTTAATGTTGGCATATGCGATCTCCAATATGTCCAAGTATCTCAAGTCGCTTTCTGCTTCTTCAATCACACATTCTGCACAAACTGTTGTCTTCCACATTTATTTTATCTGGTTTGTGTGTAAAATCTAAATAAGTATCTCGCATTGCTACAACACTGAACGACTTGACAGTTACACTGAGTTTCTTAATGTCCTGCAATCAAGTTATTCCTCATGCTGTCGCCGTGCCGTCTCCCTCTCTCTCTCTCTTTGTCCAACTGCCTGCCAACATGGTGTATTGTCAATGGATTTAAGACAAGTTGGCAGTTGCCAGTCGCCATTGTTGCTTTGTGCGCTGAGTGATGCTCATTATTTTGTCATTGCGGCAACATCAAAGCCAACACACGGCTTCTTAGCAAAGTTGCTATTACGCTTAATGCATTATTTCTTTCACTCGCAATACACATGTATGTATCTATGTCTGTACATATTTGTTGCAAATTACTTTTGTATTTCTCACAAGTCCCCTTCCTCCTTTTCCCCCCATTTGATTTGTTTCAGTCGTCCAACTTGTTCTTGCAACATTCTGTTGCCTGTTGGTCACAAAAATGCACAACACGTTGCCAACGTGATCAGCAACTGAAATGAGTTATAGTGTGCACTCAAGCAGGGTATACAATAACAACAACAATAGCAATAAAAATAAAAATAACAAGTTCTGTGTGTGCTCGTATGCTCCGTCTTGTTCGCTGGTCGGTTGAGATTATGTTGACACTGAACTGGCAGGCGCTGTCAACTTTAATTATCGTCGCTTTTAAATTTCATCATCAGCAACATAAACAGTTACGGTAACAAGTTGCCTGCAACAATGGCGGCACAATGTGTGCAGCTTGAAGTTTAAATCAAACAAAAAGTCTTCGCCGTCTCATTATGTGGCCGTTGCTGCGCTCATTGTTGTAGATGCAGCTTCTGCTGCTTCTTATTGTCTTGCTTGGAAGTTGTTATTAATTAGCGTTCAATTAAGTACGCCAGGGACCACGTGTGTGCAAGGAATGTGCCGGAAAGGACCTTAAAGAATTTTAATAGTTTGTACCTATAGTATTGCTGTTATTTTAAAGACGAAAACGACAGAAGTTTGATTCACAGTTTGATCAACGTGAAAATCTACGTAAGTCAAGATTACTTTTGTAGAAACTTTTTTTGTTATGAAAATGTTATAACAGTCTCAAAACATGGTTGAAAAACAGGGCTCAAGCTCTCTCAGACTATATTGATCCCCATAAGTATAGAAACCCGTGGATACCATTACTAGAACCAAGAACTTCGCAAGACAACCGAGATTACAAATTTCCCGTAAGATATATTGAATTTGTGCTTCTTTCATAATATTAAGTTAAGCTCTTAGAAAACCAGAAAAAGGAAATCTGTCAGGGCACAAAAGTTCATATCAACCTTGTATTGTGTGGTTAAAAGCTCAGCTATAAAGCCTTTATGAAAGCTGCTTTTTAATTTCATATTGAGTCAAGAGCTCAAGTGGAATACGGATCAATTTCTATGGGGCGGTATTTTATGAAAAAACGGAGAAATAACGAAATTAGCGATCTAATTTCAATGTGCAAATATGGAAACTTTTATTTAGATTTTATATCATACCCACAGTAGATCATTCGATTTTCAAAGGCAAAGTCAGAGCTACTGAGGTACGAATTTTTTACTCAACATAGAAAAAATTACAACTTCTCGTTCTACTTAATTACATTTCTACGTAATGTTTCACAATAAGTAACCAACCAACAACAACCACAATCAATAGCAACACATAAATTAGGTTACTATGAAATATACTAATAAAATGTGAAAGCTAAATTTTTACAACCCGCATCCCCTACGCGAACAGCGGACAGTATAAATTCGAAGCGACGGAAATCCGCTGCATTGCATAAATTCTGTTAGCGCAACTGTTCAACCAATGTTATAATTTTATACTGCGCATGCTCTGTAGGAAAAATGGAACAAGCCAATCAAGTGTAGAATTATATTTAATTTTCGTATCAGTCTTGGATAGTAAACCACAAAATATTAGAGCATAATTATTATATATTTCTTCACTTGATCTAGGCACATAGTTGCATTAATTCTCTCGTGGTGACTATGTTACTTTTCGAGTTTTATACTACAGATTTTTAAAATTCATCGGTTTCGCTTGAAAGTCGCTACTCGGGGGTTTTCGAGGTCGCTAAATATGAATCCGGTGTCGAGTTTTCAAAATTCAAAATGGCGGATCCAACATGGCGGGGTATTTTTTGAAAAATTCATCGGAATCGCTTTAATTTCGTAACTCGCGAGTTTTCTGTGTAGCTAATTAAGAATACAGTGTCGGTTTTTTTTAATTCAAAATGGCGGATCCAATATGGCGAATTTTTAAAATGTGTCCCCCATATTGGTTCGCCATTTTGAATTTTTAAAAAGTAACGTCAAATTCGTAATCAGCGATCCCGAGAACCCCCGAATATCGAGATTCAAGCGATTCTGAAAAATGTTTCAAAAACGAATCGGTCGTGTTGGATCCTTCACTTGGAATTTGTAAAAGACTGACACCGGATTTGTAATTAGCGACCTCGAAAATCCCCGATTAGAAAGTTTCAGGCGAATCCGATGAATTTTAAAAATCGCTGTCCACCATATTGGTTTTCTGGGATTATCTCAAAATTCTATTCTGATGGGGTTAAATGGACCTCGGATTCGGATTCAGCGATCCCAAAACCATATGGTACAAATAGTACCCTCAGGTCATAACACATTTTTTTTTGTGTATGTTATCAGAATATATTTAGAATTGTTAAATTTCCCAGCAGAGTATTAGAGAATACATTAATTACATGCATCGCTCATAAAAAACGGTGAATTATAATTTGAATGCAACATGAGGCAAAAACTAAATTCCAAATAAATTCGAGTGAATTTTTCAGGAAAAATTTCCCTTATCTTCCCGGCATTTGCTTTTTTCCCTCGGTTTTTGTAGCATACTTTTAGCTGTTTCACTTATTTCCACAATCATTTTTTGCCATTTTTACATTGTTGTTGTTGCCCGTGCGTTGAGATAGTTTGAATGCAGCAAATGCAGCAGATGCTTGTGTGTGCGGGGGTGGCGGTGAGGTTTTGGCATGTGGCTGCGGTTTGTTGCAGCTGAGTTGCGCTGCACAAAGTTTCACAGCCAGCTAGCGCGGCAATAACAACACACGAGGGTGGACATTATGGAAGCAAACGGTTGGGCGGTTGCTGTGGATGCAGCAGCGGAATTCAGTCACTAATTATTGTTATTATGCTTTTTCTACAAATCTAATAATAAAAATACGCCATCTTGGCCAGCAGGAGGCTGAGAGCACATGAAGCGGATTCTTGCTGGAGCTTGAACTAATGCAGGGCGACGTTGCAATATTTTCTCAACAAATGTTGCCATCGTACGTCACATTGTTGCTGCTGTTACTATGTTGTTGCAACACGTTGTGGCAAGTTGTTGCAATTCTGTTTGTCTGCGGTTATATCTTGCTGCATCTTGCTTTTATTTTGTTGCTAAATCGCATTCTTTTATTTCATTGTGGTTTGTAATGTAGTTTTTGTTGTTGGTATTTTTCTGCGATCCACGCTATCGTTTTTCCTTCGGCTTAGTTGTTTTGCAGCTGCTTCCATGGGTTGCTACCACATTTCAGTGCCAACCGCACAACTAATAGTTGCATATTAGTACAGTGTGGCGCTTTTGGCGAAATCGTAATTATATTTTTCAATTTTAGAAAAGACAGATTTATATTCTTCGTCTTTTTATGTAATTTAACTTCTTACCAGTTCCGTTTGTAGACAATTTGTTAATTAGTTAGGCCAAGTAACGCCTGGAAACTTTTTTCTCTCCCAATAATACATTTTGTTTCATTTTCTGCGGTCATGTTAGAGCTCGTTTTCAAATAATTTATCAATACGAATCATTGGACGAAGGAACAAAAGTGAAATTGGTTTTTTGTATAAGTTATTTCGAAGACATGTCTAAAATTTCATCAAGATCGTTTGAGTAGTTCTCGAGAAACCTTAATAACCGATTTTGAAAACACAGTTTTGAGAAAAACTTGTATAAAGTTTTGAGTGACTGCCGAGCCACCTTGGAGCGCGCAACTTCTCCAGACGGTATCTAAAAAACTATTACTCGTATCGACTTGGACTTAGGAGGATATTCTCGAGAAGTTGTAGAATTTAATAATAACAATAAATATCGGTTTTTGAAGTCGTCAAGCCCATGTGAGTGCTGGCCTTCATATTTTTATGGCAAGGCCCGCGCCTCAGATCTGCAATTTTGATCCCCACAATATGTTGCATTAGGTTCTATATTTCTCTTCTCTAGTTCATATGATTAACTGTAGATAAGAAATCCAATGAGTTTGAGCTCTGTTTTAACTTATGCGGGACAGTCAAGATGAGATGTTTGAGATGGTTCTACCGCGTATTCTTTTATTCTGTTAGCAAAGTGAACAATAGACTCCTTATGTTTATTTTTAACTAGATAAGGTCCCTCCTAATCTATCATCATGTCATGATCTTATGAATTTTTTGTTAGTCCCAATAAGACTAATTGTGTCACTTAATGTTTATAAAATCCATTGTAAAGTCAAAAGAACGTTCGGAAATTATATCATTCGGTTTTTCGCCTTTATAAAGGCTTGTTTCAACAATATCTTTGCTCTATTAACGCTTCATGTAATCTAGTGTATTCATACTTTTCTATTTTTTTTTATTTATTATCACTCAAATTCAATAAAATAATATTTATCTGCTGAGAACACTATATTCGAGGTTGCTAAGTATTATATAGCTTCGTTGAATGTTGTTTTTTTAATTAACTTATTATCATTTTAACCTCAATATTATCCCATTACACCTTTGAGTCCCCACTGTACTTAATGTTGTTAGCCAACTTTATCAATTTGTTTGCGCGAATCACAACCGCAATAGCAAGAGGTAAAGGAAGGAATACACACGTAGTCCAGTAGCGGAGTTGGGATATGGTAAATTATGACAACACAAAAAATTATTACAAAAAGTTTTTGAAAAATAAAAGCGTGAGAAACTAGGTATTTTGTGCGACCTGTAGGAAAAATATTAGGAAGACTGAATGAGATGAAGAATTATCAAGGTATGCAAAATGTATAATGAACTCTTTGGATGAGAATTGAATGAGAGTGTTATGATGACGCCATCCATAGAGATAGACCTCTGATATTGTTGAAAATGTAAAACGTTAAATTTGATTTATTTACACCAAGTTTTCGACAGACTGTAATATGGGTCTGGGTTGCGAAGACTTCATAAATTTTTTCAGAGGACCACATTTCGATCAGATTTCCTAGAGACAATGACAACAGTTCTGCATTTGTTGCTCCAACATTCCCAACTTTAGCATTCAAAGGCATACCTACGCAGATGTTCGAGTTTAAAAAAAAAACCGTCGCTCTAATTAATATTCCAATTTAAAAGTAGATTTTCACAATGGTTGCAAGACACAATGCCACAGTAAAGTTTTTGCACTTAAAGCGGCAATATCTGTTCTACCTATGAGCTTGAAGCGGTATTTCTCGTTGTGATAGTGTGCGATTCCTTCCATACATTGCGGTAGGTGGCAACATGCTGTGTGCCACTTTCGCATAATTGTTATTTCTACTTAATTCTACTTTTTGTCAGTAAGTTGCAAAAATAAATGGAAATGATAGACGATAGCAGATAGTGGAGTGCTTGCGTGGGTGGTGCAGTTTAAAGTCCTAGCTGTTATTTAGATATAATTAGTGAGAAAAGTATTATTTTAACTATAAGAGCTACCGGTCTACAACTTTGCTTCCGCCGTTTTCCAATAGATGTCTCTAGGGTCAAGCACTGGTCGATTAAATCGATTTTTTTTATATCGATCTTGGACATTTGTGTCAACATTAACCCAACAAAATTTTGTAGAGATCTGTTTGCATCCCAAACTTATTCTCAGCTGAAAATGTCACTTTTTGAGTCGAATTTTCGACATTTGCGGTAAATTTTGTTTTTTTTTTTGAATTCCAAGAAAAGTGGGGCTTAGGCTCATCGGCATTTGTAACCGTTGTTATACAAAAACAAGAAAAAACGTTAACTTCGGCTAAACCGAAGCTAATATACCCTTCACAGGTGCATTTCTATTAGTAACTATGTGTTTAAGCAAATCTAAAGACGTAAGAAAACGTAAGTAAAAAAAAAGAAAACATTTTACTAATTCTTTTTAGCCGGGTTGTTTGCTAGAAACATTAAGGTTATATAGTTAACCGATCTGAACAATTTCTTCGGAGATTATATTATTACCTTAAGCAGTAATCCATGTCAAATTTCGTGAAGATACCACAAAAATGCGAAAATTTTCCATACAAGCCCTTGATTCCGATCGTTCAGTTTGTATGGCAGCTACATGATATAGTGGTCCGATATCGGCATTTCCGACAATTCCGCAGCTTCTTGAAGAGAAAATAACATCTGCAAAATTTCAAAACGATATCTTAAAAACTGAAGGACTAGTTCGTATATATACAGACAGACGGACATGGCTAAATCGACTCAGTTTAACATACTGATCATTTATATATATACTTTATAGGGCGTCGGAGGCCCTTCCTTCTGGGTGTTACAATCTTCGCGACAAACTTAATATACCCTGTTTAGGGTGTAAAAAGTCTTAAACTTACAAAAAAACGATGGAAGCAAAGTTGTAGACCTAATTTTTATTAAACACCAGTTTTTAAATCCATTTTTAACATATTGTCAAATACTTTCTAAATCCATGCCTTTATATTTTGATATGAGAACAAAATTTTAAAGTGGTCCCTGGGTTCTATCTAATGTCCAGTCTGTTGTTTGGACTAGGGTAGATGGAATGTCCGTATCTGGGGACTTGGGTCTCGAACGTGAGATCACTTGGACAGCTAAAGAAGATCAGTGCTTTGTGATGATAAGAACTTCTAAGTATGCATAGGAAGAAAATGGTCATCTAGAACCCTCCATTCGGATAGCTAGACTAGGTCACGGTTTTCCTCACTACTATCAGTCAAAAAAAGGGGAAGAGTTCACCCCCACATTGAATATATCTTCAGTTGGTCTAACCTAAAAATTTGAGTATAGATCTATGGAATAATCCGCGGGTCTTTACGAAGGGATGAAAACTCTATGTGTATTATATGTTCCCGGATTAGAATTATCTACAAAGAATTTTTTTAATTCAAACTCGTTTTTTTACTAAACGTTCTGCGAATATTCATTCCAGTTATTTAAATAGTCCATATTTCATTTTCAAAATTATTGTTGTAGTTGTAGTTCGCGTACGCTACAATCAGCCTTGGTTTATTGATTTTAATGAAATTAATTCATATGCTCACACCTACCAATAACTCGTCGCCGCTCGTTCGCTGCCCTTGCCTGCGTTCATACATGTGGCGGCGTCCATGCTGTGGTTGCCCAAACTCACCAGCGCGTTACCAGTCGTGGTGTGGCACGCAACGCCAGCTCACACCAGCTCATTGCCTGCCTTCACTATTTTCGGTCGACGGCGGCAGCTACTTGCCACGTATTTATTTGTAATTTTTTTCAACACGCTTTGCGGCTGCGGTTGTCATTTGTGGTTGTATATACACACATATAGATACAATTGTGACCTTTTTTTTTGCTGTCGTTGTCTATTTCGCATTTCGCACTATTTTTTAATTATTTCGAATTTAGTTGGGGACTTTCGGCTTTCGCAAATTGAGCTAGACAAGTATTTTTAATGAATGTGAAACCACATTTTTAACACAATGACTGAGATTTATGGAGTAGATTGAATTAGTCCAGCGTTTTTGCTAAACAGCATTTTAGTTTGGTTAGTATATTAGTTTATTTTGTAAATATGTGTTTGTTTCCAATGCTTACTGGATTTTATTATTCTAATTTAGGCCACAATATACACTATCCGTCATTTTTGTCAGTAAATTCAATGACATTTATTTAAAGGGCCTTATGTGATGGCCTAAAAAAGGTGATTTTTGGGAAGTTTTATTAATAAATAATACTTTATCAATTATTTCAAAATTTTAAGAATATATTTATACATGTTTCAAGAATATAAAGTGAAATTTTTTTCTTAAAAATAAATATTTTTTTAAATTATAGTTGATCTCCAACGGCTCGAAAAAAGGTCCTTCACTGCTGCAGTGATTTCTGCCTTCTCCGTGGATGAAATCTAAAAAAAAAAATTCTCGTTAAACTAGATAATATTGTCTGTACAATGACCTACGATAAAAAAAAAAATAAAAAATTGACAATATGGCGGCGTTTTAAAAAAAATATTAGATTTTTCCCAAATTTTTGGTCGTTTTTGGCCTGCCAAAATTCGATATTTGAACAGATCAAAAATCGATAGGTCATTGTGCGGAGAACTATATAAAGAACATGTAAAAAAAAATTCGATAGTGATCGGATCATTTCTTTTTGAGTAATTACTGCAGCAAATTCGGAAAATGCTTTTTCGAGAAAAACGCGTTTAAAGATAAAATGATCGTTTTCACTGTTACCGACGGCTGCTCTTTAAATTGCTATAACTCAAAAACTATTTGAGATATCGATTTGAAACTTTAATATGTTATTTTTAAAGGTGTAATCCACCGAAATATGAACAAAAACAAAAATCTATTTTTTTGAAATTTCAGACTAGGTGTGCCTCTTAATAAGTCAACTCCTATATTTTTTCAATTATCTAGAAGCCACGGGAATCCATATCTTCCCTAGAACCTTTTCAAAGGACGTTTTGGCATACTTTTCCCGTTAATTTTCAAAGTCAGAAGTTACGAATGTTCTCGTCTACTACTAACAGAAGATATAAATATATTTCTAAATAAAACATCTAATACATTAAGTCGACTACTCCCAATAAGCCTAGCTATTGATTCGTAGGCCTACGGGCCTAATGATCAGGTTTTTCATTGCAATTCTGGAAACGGTGTCATAATATCTGCATATATTCATTACAAAATGAAATTTGCTTTCATAATTTTTTGGTATATCAGATTTTCAGATCAGTAAATAACAGCATGAGAAGTTTGAATATGATCTAGTTTCAATCACCAACAAATTAGTTTGAAGCATAAACTATTAGCTGTCCAAGGTCTCAGTGCACTTTTTAATACTGCGCAATAATGTCATATTTTAACGCCTAAAATATCAATGTCCAATTAAAATTTTTCTCTAATGATGATCTTCGCTAATTATGTGCTGTTTTCATATTGACAAATTTAATAACGGTGGCAGACCAATAAAAACGGTTGTCATTCAGAAATTTCGCTTTTGATAACTCGAGTGAGTTGGTAGTAAATTTTCCATGATTGAAGTTGACAGTCTAAATAATCTTCCTCCCTTCTTTCCCTAATGTATCATGCTATCGAAATTTGGGTATTGTCAATTTTGCGTCATTGAATTTGACATAGTCAAAACCGCGCATTAGTCTGGGAATCTATAAATTCAAGCATTAAGTAATTATAATAATTCTCAAAGAAAGAATGAGATTTGAGTGACATAAGATATGACTTAGGATATCACCTTGTGGACAGATTTTTAGTCATATAAAATAGTGTAATGTGCATAAGAACTGATTTAAAGAGGAAGTGAAGTTTTTTAATAATTTGTTGATATCTAATTTTTGTTTTTCTATTTTCTCTTCTAGGTCTTCGGAGTACAACAACACACAACAATATCCTAACGCCATTCATATTAAATGATTTCGGCTTCACTACCTCACAAATAACGTCGGTAATGTCTGTGATGGGCCATTCATCACGAAAAAAATACTGTGGGATAATCGTGCCTTCTTCCTAACAGGTAAGCTCTAAAGCGGGTTTGAAGTAGTGCTAATTAGCAGTATACAGACAGATCTACATACAATTTACATTGAAATATGAAATAGTTTTGAAAACCTCTTAAAATCTGACAATCCTAACTAGCCTAGCCCGATTTATACAGAACACGTCTTTATTACACACTCTATTAAGGGGTTAGGTGGTAATTTATTTCTAAATATATACTATATAAAATCGTACATACACTGCAGTAATCACAACATAAAAAAGTTGAAGGGAATACAGATAGCAACGTCTGCGGCGGTTACCGGAGCCTTAAAGTCATGCCTTACAGATGCGCTCTTTGTAAATATCTGCGTTTTTTGCTATTAGATTAAATGAGCAAGGAAGATGGACTCGCAAAAGTTATAGACACAACGAAATCCTGAACCAGCAAAGTTGGACTTCAGTAGCCACTTTCAGATGAGTATACCCTCTAGACAGGAATGGAGAAGAATAGCAGTTGAAGAGGAGAATACCATTTCAATATATACCGACGGATCTAAAGTGGTTTGTGGTGTTGGTGGAGCATACCTCCAGTGATCATGACATCTCACTCTTTTTCGTCTATCGAACGCATCCAGCATCATCCAAGCGGAAGTACTAAGTATAGAGAAGTCTTGTAGAGAAAATATTTCGATAGTATATGGATAAAATATCTTTCGTTCATAAACTAGATAATGTAATTCCAAAGGTGTGTGCAAATTTCAACAAAATCGTTGTATACATTTTCGTGAAATCGTTTGCACCGACTTGAAAAAAAAACTCGGATGGATTTGATATTTTTAGATAATATTTTGAACACATTGCACTATTTAATAAGACAACAATATTTTTGAATTTTGAAACCCACTTCACCTCTTAAATGCAGTAATGAATTTCCTAATAAATATTTTTATTACACAGGTGTCGTTGGCATCGCACTCGGTCGCACTGTCGTGGCCTGCATACGCTCCTACACGGTCATACTGTGTACACTCGTTTGGATTGGGAAGTGCAAGGGTGTGCGCATGATCTTCTGGCCACTTGTTATACCTGGTTGTGTTCCATTGCTACGTTTACAAGCAGCTTCCGGTTTGGCACTGCTCATTTCCGGCTTGTTTACGTTCGCCTGCGGACCATTTGTGGGTAAGTGTCAGTCGATATCATGTGTTTGATAATATAAAATATTTGATTATGTTTAGATTACACATACAGTTACATTTTAGTTTAATCGCATCTTTAAATTTTTTGATTTCAGGTATTATATGTGATCGATCACCCTTTCTTCAACATGTTGTCGTTCATTGCTGCCATCTCGTGGACACTTGCGGCGCTGGTGCGTCGTTATCGCCGTGGCTATCGCGATCGCAAGCGAAATTGCGTCACATGACTCGCGTTCGTATCGAAGACTCAAACCAAATATTTTTCGGATGCACAGAAATGAGCTGTTATCAAAATAATATGTATACCATCTATTAACACTGGTAGCTTAATTGGAGATGAGATATATAAATGTACTACAGTTGAACTGCCCTTACTCGAATCACCATAATCCGAACAAAAAACTTCGAGTTAAGGCAAACATTTTTATTTAATTTTACTTCTATTTCCAATTCAAGAGTTCGAGTTATGGAGAACTTTAAGGTATGGAAGTTTGAGTTATGGCAGTTCAACTGTATATATAAATATGTATATACTTTAGTTGTAATTTATATATGTATGTGTAAGTCAAAAAGTTTTCATACATTTTGCTATAATACCTTATACAACAATACACATACTTGTATACACACACATACAATATATATGTACATATACAAACATAGATAATTAAGCCACTAGAACTGCATTTAAGAAATGCAATTAAATTGTAATAAAATATACAAATACAACAAAGTTTTTAATTATTTCTTACGAGGATCTACATAGAGGCACATTGTTAGTACAAAAGTCGGGAAACAATTAGCCTACTTCTAGTACTATTATTTCTATTTAGTTAGCGAATTGAATGCGTCAGTATTATGTGTGTTGAAATTTCCTTTCATATTCCACAAAAATCATCAAAATTGGTTCAGATTTACCAGAGTTGTGACCTTCAAAGTGTTGGTGTCACAAGAAGGGGCGCATAGAAACGTTAATTAAGCTGACAGTTTGACTATTTTTTGCCTTAATGTTAGCGGACAGTAGAATGTTATTATTCATGTTAAGCCACTGCAAAAGGTGCAGTAATCATGTATCACACTTTATGCCAAAACTTCGTGGTTTCTTAATATTTTTTGAGCTTTTTTTGTTTAAATTGTTGCATTAATTTGGCGAAAACTTATAAGAACAAATTCCATGGCAAAGTGATTAAAATTGAATAAATATTTAATAATATAACATAGTACTATCTTTGCTGTTAGTAGGCTTTCAAACTTTTACAAAAAATCGAGCTACTTATCATTAATGGTACTCAGAATAATCTACATGCCTCCCTGCAACTTTCTATGCCCATAATGTCCAAATAAAGTTAGCATTTGCTGGTGTTTGATGCTGTTTTCTCATATTTGTTGGCGATTGCAACATATTTTAATTTTTATAAATGTTTACAGTGCAACAACAACAACCATTTTTTTATACACTTTTGGGCCATGCGATTCTGAAGAGACCAGTAAAAACCGCATGGCTCTAAGTGCCTCCCTTTGGCCACAATTCGCATTTTTCTATTTCGCAGCCACCTACTGCCTGCTCCTGGTCGCCTGGTAGAAATCCCAATTTTTCGCACCAAATTGAAATGCATTTTTCCGCAGCCGACGTCGGCAGCGCCGGACAGCAGCACAACACAAATGCTTATAACTTTTGAACCAGCGGTTGGATTTGGGTGATCTAAATTTTGAATTTTGCAGAAACGCGTGGGCTACACGCCTGACTAAGTGAACTCCCTGTTGGAATTACCCGGGAGTTTATAAAATTAAAAATGTGTTGCAAATCGCGAATTTTCATGGAACTTACACTCAAAATGCAATCGTTTACTTAAATATGTTTCAGGAAATGATGTTAGTAGTTACCCTGTGTCATTAGCCACCCACTCAATGCCTCACATGTTCAATAAAACCAATTTTTTATACAATATTTTACTTTTAATGTTTGCACTAATTGCATAATTTATTGCACAATATACGCAATATTTTGTTGTTGGAACGAATGCTTTTTTATGACAGACAGTAATTATTCACTTTCTACTTTATTTTTATATTCTCCTTTTCTTTTATACACGTGCAAACGCTGGTTGTTGTGTTCGATATTGGTGTTACCAGATCGTTATTTGTTGAGATATTTCATAGAATTTTATTTCTTATTTAATGTAAAAAATCATCTAGTTTCTATATTTGCAAGTTCGAACTCGAAATTCCGATGTTTTAGCCACTTTATCGCTGAAAATGTGCAAAAATTTGCGATTTGCAACACATTTTTAATTTTCTAAAATATTACGTAATTGCAATTGCAAATATTTTTCAATGGGTTTGTAGCGCATGCGTTTCTGCAAAATTGAAAATTTAGATCACCAAAATCCATTCAGCCGTTCAAAAGTTATTCGCATTTTTGTGTTTCGCAGCCACCTACTGCCGGCTCCTGGTCGCCTGGTGGAAATTCCAATTTTTGGCATCAAGTTGAAATGCATTTTTTCGCAGCCGACGTCGGCAGCGCCGGACAGCAGCGAAACACAAATGCTTATAACTTTTGAACCAGAGGTCGGATTTGGGTGATCTAAATTTTGAATTTCACAGGATCGCATGGACTATAATCCTAAATAAGTGGATTCCGTGTTGAAATTACCCGCGAATTACTAGAATTAAAAATGTGATCCAAATCGCGAATTTTCGTGGAAATTACACTCAAAATGCATTCGTTTGCTTAAATAAGTTTCAGAAAATGGTGGTAGTAGTTACTCCGTGTCATTAGCTATCCATTCAATGTCTTAGATGTTCAATAAAACAATTTTTTTTATACAATATTTTACTTTCAATGTTTGCACTAAATTGCATAATTTATTGCACAATCTGCGCAATTTTGTGTTGGTTGAACGAATGCTTTTGTATGCCAGACAGTAATTATTCACTTTCTACTTCATTTTTGTATTCTCCTTTTCTTCTATGCATGTGCAAACGCTGGTTGATGCACCCAAATGTGTTCGTTTTTGGTGTTATCATTTCTTCCTCGTTTGAAACATTTCATATAACTTTATATGCCTATTTAAGGTAAAATATCATCTAGTTTCTATATTTGCAAGTTAGAACTCGAAACTCCGATGTTTTAACTGCTTTTACGCTGAAAGTTTGCGATTTGCAACATATTTGTATTTCTCTAAATTCGCTGGTTATTCCAAGATAGATTCTTATTATATGGGATTATAGAGCATGCGATTCTGCAAATTATGGCATTTTTGGTTTTACGCTACGACCAGCCGTTCAAAAGTTATAAGCGTTTTTCTGTTCGGCAGCCACCTACTGCCTGCTCCTGGTCGCCTAGTAGAAATCCCAATTTTTGGCACCAAGTTGAAATGCATTTTTCCGGCAGCGGCGCTGGCAGAGGCGGCGGCGGAGCTGTGCCATGGTGTTGCACATGCAAAGGGGCAAATTTGAATTAACGGAAGTGGGATGTGGCGGGACCGGAAAATGGCACCGGGCGGAAACCGGATGTGACCAACTTCCGGTCCCAACTTCCGATTTCCGGTTCTCAACTTCCGGTCTGGACCCCAAACCGGAAACAGAGGACCGTTATTCTCATTTCCGGTTTCCGGTCTGGGTCAACTTCCTGTTATTCAAATTCCACTTCCGTTAATTCAAATTTGCCCCTTTGCATATGCAACACCATCGGGCAGCTCTGCCGCTCTGTCGGCGCCGCTGCCAAAAACATGCATTTCAATTTGGAGCGAAAAACTGGGATTTCTACTAGGCGACCAGGAGCAGGGAGTAGGTGGCTGCCGAACAGAAAAACGCTTATAACTTTTGAACGGCTGGTCGCAGCGTAAAACTAAAAATGCCAAAATTTGCAGAATCGCATGCTCTATAATCCCATATAATAAGAATCTATCTTGGAATAACCAGCGAATTTAGAGAAATAAAAATATGTTGCAAATCGCAAACTTTCAGCGTAAAAGCAGTTAAAACATCGGAGTTTCGAGTTCTAACTTGCAAATATAGAAACTAGATGATTTTTTACCTTAAATAAGCATATAAAGTTATATGAAATATTTCAAACGAGAAAGAAATGGTAACACCAAAAACGAACATATTTGGGTGCATCAACCAGCATTTGCACATGCATAGAAGAAAAGGAGAATATAAAAATGAAGTAGAAAGTGAATAATTACTGTCTGGCATACAAAAACAATCGTTCAACCAACACAAAATTGCGTAGATTGTGCAATAAATTATGCAATTTAGTGAAAACATTGAAAGTAAATATTGTATAAAAAAATTGTTTTATTGAACATCTAAGGCATTGAATGGATAGCTAATGACACGGAGTAACTACTACCACCATTTTCTGAAACTTATTTAAGCAAACGAATGCATCTTGTGTGTAATTTCCATTAAAATTCGCGATATGCATCACATTTTTAATTTTAGTAATTCGCGGGTAATTCCAACACGGAATCCACTTAATTAGTATTATAGTCCATGCGATCCTGTGAAATTCAAAATTTAGATCACCCAAATCCGACCTCTGGTTCAAAAGTTAGAAACATTTGCGTTTCGCTGCTGTCCGGCGCTGCCGACGTCGGCTGCGAAAAAATGCATTTCAACTTGATGCCAAAAATTGGGATTTCTACCAGGCGACCAGGAGCAGGCAGTAGGTGGCTGCGAAACACAAAAATGCGAATAACTTTTGAACGGCTGAATGGATTTTGGTGATCTAAATTTTGAATTTTGCAGAAACGCAGGCGCTACAAACCTATTGAAAAATATTTGAAATTGCAATTACGTAATATTTTAGAAAATTAAAAATGTGTTGCAAATCGCAAATTTTTGCACATTTTCAGCGATAAAGTGGCTAAAACATCGGAATTTCGAGTTCGAACTTGCAAATATAGAAACTAGATGATTTTTTACATTAAATAAGAAATAAAATTCTATGAAATATCTCAACAAATAACGATCTGGTAACACCAATATCGAACACAACAACCAGCGTTTGCACGTGTATAAAAGAAAAGGAGAATATAAAAATAAAGTAGAAAGTGAATAATTACTGTCTGTCATAAAAAAGCATTCGTTCCAACAACAAAATATTGCGTATATTGTGCAATAAATTATGCAATTAGTGCAAACATTAAAAGTAAAATATTGTATAAAAAATTGGTTTTATTGAACATGTGAGGCATTGAGTGGGTGGCTAATGACACAGGGTAACTACTAACATCATTTCCTGAAACATAATTAAGTAAACGAATGCATTTTGAGTGTAATTTCCATGAAAATTCGCGACTTGCATCACATTTTTAATTTTATAAACTCCCGGGTAATTCCAACAGGGAGTTCACTTAGTCAGGATTGTAGCCCACGCGTTTCTGCAAAATTCAAAATTTAGATCACTAAAATCCAACAACTGGTTCAAAAGTTAGAAACATTTGCGATTCGCTGCTGTCCGGCTATGCCTTTATATTTATAAAAAATTAAAATATGTTGCAATCGCTAACAAATATGAGAAAACAGCATGAAACACCAGCAAATGCTAACTTTAGTTGGACATTATGGGCATAGAAAGTTGCAGGGAGGCCTGTAGATTATTCTGAGTACCATTAATGATAAGTAGCACGATTTTTTGTAAAAGTTTGAAAGCCTACTAACAGCAAAGATAGTACTATGTTATATTATTAAATATTTATTCAATTTTAATCACTTTGCCATGGAATTTGTTCTTATAAGTTTTCGCCAAATTAATGCAACAATTTAAACAAAAAAACCTCGAAAAATATTAAGAAACCACGAAGTTTTAAAGTGTGATTACATGACTTCTGCACCTTTTGCAGTGGCTTAACATGGACAATAACATTCTACTGTCCGCTAACATAACAGTCTGCACAGTTAACAGTGCGTTAACAGTATCAGGCAGAAATCCACCTGCTGCCTGCTCCTGATCGCCTGGTAGAAATTCCAGTTTTTCGCACCAAATTGAAATGCAGTTTTTCGCTGTTGACGTCGGCAGAGCGGCAGAGCTACCCGATGGTGTTGCATATGCAAAGGGGTATATTTGAAATGCCGGAAGGGGGATGTGACGGGAGCGGATTGACATTTTGGTTGTTGCTTCGGAATTTTTTTTTTTTTTTTAATTTAAAATATGTTGCAAATCGCGCGAAAATATGGCAAATTCACACAAAACGTCAGTAAATGTTAATTTTATTGGAAGTTTTTGGACGCAGATAGCTGCAGGGAGTACTGCCGAACACTGAGAGTACCGTTGTTTTGAAGTTGCGGCACTTTCTTAAAAGCCAACTTACAACAAGGATTATATCCTGTGTGTTAATTGAAAGAATTTACAATTTTTGGTCCAAAATTTTTATTTTTGTGCTTTTAAATAAATTAAAGTTCTAGTATAATTGATATATAATATACATTAATTATATCTACTTATATATTCAATATTTGGTTTTTATTTGGTCTTAGTATTTGTTTTTTGTTAGTGGACTGGAGTATGATTCTTTCCTGCATAATTTGGTTCTCTTGGATAGTAATTTCTATAGACCTTTCAACATTAAATACTTAATATGCTCAATATCTATATGGTTGTGTCCTGATTCTGTTTCCGCCGCCTTTAGCTTATTCTTCTTCTATACCAGGTCCGCCTGCAGCTCTCTTCTCCGCTGTCTCCATGTGCCGTTCCCCTAATTCCTTCTCCCGCACCCAACTCGCGACTCGGTGTTGTCGTTTCAGAATTCTAACTCTTCAAATGTTTCAATTAAAAGCCCTTATTTCCTACAGTTTGAGAGTCAATTTCATGTGTTTTTGCAATAAAATTTGATCATGCCGGGATGTTAGTAAAAACGTTTATATATTCTTGTAGCCTGAAGAATGATTTGGAGAACGGAAGTGTCGCAATTTGGAAAATAAAATATTTATATGAGGTATTTAAAATGGAAATTTCTTATAGAATTTTCCAAAGTACACACATTTTCTAACATGTTTCGCATTAAGAGATATCCAAATTAAATTAAGAGCACAAAATAATCAAACTTCCCGCCTAATTAATTGCGCATCCAAATTCGCGGAAATGGGGGCTGAGAAGTTAATCTACCCTTCACTGGTGCATTTCTTTTAGTAACTATGTGTTTAAGCAAATCTAAAGATGTAAGAAAAAGTAAGTAAAAAAAAGAAAACATTTTACTAAATCTTTTTAGCCGGGTTGTTTGCTAAAAAACATTAAGGTTATATAGTTAACCGATCTGAACAATTTCTTCGGAGATTTTACTATTACCATAAACAGTAATCCATGTCACATTTCGTCAAGATACCACGTCAAATGCGGAAGTTTTCCATACAAGCCATTGATTCCGATCGTTCAGTTTGTATGGCAGCTATATGCTATAGTGCACCGATCTGAACAATATTTTCGGAGATTAAATTATTTCTATGAGCAATAACTCTTACCAAATTTCGTGAAGATATGTAGTAAAATGCGGAAGTTTTCCATACAAGCCATTGATTCCGATCGTTCAGTTTGTGTGACAGCTATATGCTATAGTGCACCGATCTGAACAATATTTTCGGGGATTAAATTATTTCTATGAACAATAACTCACACCAAATTTCGTGAAGATATGTAGTAAAATGCGGAAGTGTTCCATACAAGCCATTGATTCCGATCGTTCAGTTTGTATGGCAGCTATATGATATAGTGGTCGATATCGTCAATTCCGACAAATGAGCAGCTTCTTGAAGAGAAAATAGCATCTGCAAAATTTCAAAAAGATATTTTAAGAACTGAAGGAGTAGTTCGTATATATACAGACAGACAGACAGACAGACAGACATGGCTAAATCGACACAGTTCAACATGCTGATCATTTATATATATACTTTATACTGCCTCCGACGCTTCCTTCTGGGTGTTAGAAACTTCGTGACAAACTTAATATACCCTGTTCAGGGTATAAATATAAAAAAATCGCGAAAAAATTTAAGAAAATAAGTGGTAAATCAAATAATTATTGTTGAAAGTTCATCTAAAAAAAAAATAATAAAATAAAAAATATCTCAAATAAGAGAGGTTTTGTTACAGTTAATTGTGAAAATATCTAATAAAAGTGCAATTAATGCAAAGCCTTCTCAGTCCAGTGAAATCCACGTAGAAAGTGAAAAAAGATAATAATAAAATTTTAATTTATAATTATTCCGCTCATTCCGCTCGTATTTATTATTATAAAGCACTCCGTATTCTTCCCTACATATTTTAGTAATTTGTATTTTAATTATACATACTTTAAATGAAAATTTTCGATGAAAAAAATTTAAATTGTAAGCCAGGAAACAAGATTCACAGTTTAGACATCAATGCAAAACAAAGGCCTAACTTTTGCTTGCAAAATCACTAAACTTTTGTTGTACTGAAAATATAGCAAAATGTCGAAATGGAAAACAACCTTACTTCATTCCATATTTGACTCTTTGTTGTATGGAAATTAACTACGAAGCCAATAGCTTTTGGCTTAACAATTCTTCTCGGAACTGTTTGAATCTGCTTTTTCTACCTTTCTGATAGGCAGAGAAAAGCTGCAGCAATTTATTTTCAATCAAATCCGGGCGCATATTTGCTTACATTAAGTGATTGTCTGTTGTATATGCATCTTTATAGTATGTGTATAGGCATCGTCTTTATTCACATTTTCTTTTAAAGACTATATGGTATCTTACAAGTACTGAAAAAAGATTAATACATAAATTTTGTGCGTTTGTGTCTCTGAAATTTTGATTAAGGCCATACTTGCATTAATTGTAGAGGTGAGAATACAATTTTGTGACTCATCACTTTTATTCGTGTGAAAAATTTAGTCCAGATTACAAGTAATATTGATTACTAGTACATCACCCTTAAGTAGAATCAACGAAAATTATGTTCAGCTGCCAATCTGTGATAAGCTACGGAACTGATGGACTAGCTGTCAACTCGAGTCTTTGAGACTTCAATGTAATGACATTTGATACTTTCGATGACTTTTCATAAACCATCACACAGTATAAGGCAATTACTTTCTCAAACGTTAAAAAAAGTGGCTGATAGTAGCCAATTCCGTCAACTTGTAGATGTCTAATCTCTGTTATCACCATGAATTTTGCTGTGTTGAATATTCAGTTCACCGATCGATCGTGTGTAAAGATATTCACCTTGCAACGCCATATGGCAGCCACAGGGTGACTAGGAGTATTAATAATATTTTTGAGATATAATCTTTTTAATAAAAAGAATTAAACTGACAGTTTGAATTAATAACACAAGTTATTTAATCACTTCTCATACTACTTAAACTCTAATACTCGGTCTTTTTTTATTTTTTACTTTTATCTGCAATTTTTTCGTCACAAGAACTTTAAGTTAAACACTTTCATGGCGAAAGTTTCCAAGTTAAAACACTTCTGGCGCGCTCTTTGACTCACACCATCACTAAAGTCAAAGCTTGTTATCAAAGAGCAATTGCTACATACATTTTTTTTTTGTAGTCACCATTAACACGCTTTGTAAAAAAAGAAATCTCAAAGCAAAATGAAAAATGCTTGTATAATAGAAATATAAAGTAAAGAAAATACGAAAAAGTTAACTTTGACAAGCAACGGCAGTAGAAAAAATATAAAAATAAAATCAAATAGAAAATCTACAGCTTCCTCTGTCAAAGTGCCGTTAAGCGTCCCCTCTGACACCGCACAAGCCTTTAACTTGACCAGCAGTCAATCACTTAAGGTTCACAGCGCTCATTTATTTGCTTTCGCACTGAGTCGTTATGCAAAATAAGTTTTATATTTTTACGTTGCGTCCTCTCGCTGAACCCTTTGCCATTTATCGCAGTGTTCTGATCTATGCATTGCTTTGGCTACAATGTCAAATTAAATTAACATTGATAAGGGCGTAGAAAAGTTCAGGAAGAGCAACAATCGCTTTGCTGCTGACCTTGTGCAATTCACTTTTTCATGTCCAATATTTTTTATCATTAAATATGTCTCAATTACTACATATTTGATTCGTAGTATTTTGTATCGCTGTATCTTTTTAGCCTTATACCTTGAATTCTTATATAAAACTTTCGTCACAGCCATTCCTTGAGCTCTGCTCTTTTGACATAAAGTTCACTTGTGAAAGCAATAGGAAAGTTCTCTTATTCAATTCAATATCTTGAGTTTAGGAATGCCCTGTTAAAATGGTATAATCGCTTCATATTTAATCTCTATATAATTATGACAATCGGTGTAATTTAAACGTGTATTTTATTCGAGTCGTTACTCTCTATGGATAACAGAAACTAAAACAGAAACTGAAACAGAAACAGAAAATGTAACGCTTTTTCATTGCTTTAAAAAATATAACTATTGCCGAATAAATATGGATTTTTCATTTCGTTTATATACTAAATTTGTGAGAAAGCAGCACTTTGTGGCATTTGAATCACTCTGTCAAATGCAACGCTTGACCAATACATAAAGGGAAGTGATAATATGTTATGCCAAACGTCTACTAGTGTGAGAGCACTTGACAATTCTCATTATTTTACAATATTTTAAAGCGTTGCCAGAGGAAAAAAAATGCTTAAATAAAGTGAACAATTTATTTGTATTGATTTTTTATTTGTATGAATTTTCAATTATAGATATAATTAATGCTTGTCAAATGTCAATTCACAAACTATTTCATAATTTTTGATGAACCACAAACCATCTGAAGGTCAGGAACGTTTCTTCGTTATAATTCGCTTTTATGGTTTTACAGTTTTATTTTTTGATTTTCTGCGTTTCGAAATGTCTCCGTTGACTTGAGTTATTTGAATGGATTTCAATATGGCCATACTGTTGTTGGCAGTTGTGTAGCGTAACCGATCTAGTCAACTGTCAAAGTCGTATATACTTATATTTTACGCTCTCAACTGTCAATGATCTGTATGAAAGAAGAGTGTTGGTATCATTATCTACGTTGTCATATCATTAGAAATCGGTTCTTTCCCGAAATCATACTATATGAAAATAGAACGCAAAACTTCAAATATGTACCTACATATGTACATATGTATTTTTATTATGTATATTTGAAAAAACTTTCGATTAACATTGCCAGTGGAATTTTCCACACTTATACATACATATATCTACATCAAACTTTTTTTCAAACTTTTAAACGGAAAGTCTGCTGAACATGCGCCTCAGCTTGACAAACATGAGCTTCAGCATGACAAACATGAGCTTCAGCAGTTTAGCAGATAATTTTAGTAAGATATATAATGCCCACACATACAATTTCAAGATGACAACAGCAATAAATTTGAAAATCGGTATTAAATTGTTTAGACCGGCAGTTACATCTTTATGGTGTCTTATATAATTTCCCACTCTTTGGTCTGATGTAATAAGAAAAACAAGGATTAGCACCACTGCAGCCTGTCCTCCGCTTATACATGATACATGACAGCTTTCTTGAATGATCTACAAACAAAAATATTCAAGTAAACCTGTTGCACTTTGCACAAATAGTTCCTTAAACTTACTTCGTTTACAACGGACATCGTTCGCTTGCTAAGTTGCACTGATCAGTTGTATTCATAAGCACTCTTCACGAAGTGACGAAGAGACTCAGCATTTGTTAAACATTTTGATATTCGTCTGTACATATTTATTTACAAATAATTTACAAATACTTATGTATCACACACAGAGAGGTGTATATATGTATGTATGCGCTTGAATTAATACCCTGTGGGAAACTCACACGATTCTAAAGCATTTAACTGCAATGCTAGAGTAGTACTAGTTGAATTTCTTACAAAGAAAGCTAACAAGTATTGCTGATATGGTTACAAATACATACATACATATGTGCGTGGTACACGTTTAATATTATATTATACTAATTTATTGAAACAATTAGGCCACGTAAACGCTTAAATTAGTAAATATTTATTTGTATATTTACCGATTATTTGCACACGTACTTAAATACACACAGAGAACTCGTCTATATTTCGATACTGCAGCAGCTGTCATAAAATTGATTGCAATGTATTCATTTGTATACAATGCAATCTCGTTTCGTTTCGTCGAAAAAAGACCTTTTTTCATGATGTATTGCTATTATAAACTATTGCTGTATGTTTGTTTTACTTATTATTATATGAAAGTACAACATTTGAAGGATACTTAAAAAAAGTTTTATCGCAAAATAGCGAGGAATAACGGATTTATCATCGATCTGTGCAGGCACCTCGGCAGGCCAAAAGTGTTTGTGCGGTGACCAGCCTACAGCATCGCTGGATCATCCGAAACCAAAAAATCAAAATGCTTTCTTTAGTTTATTAGTTTATCTTTCAATTGACGACGAGTTTTTTTTAATTTTTAAATTTTTCAATTTTTGGTACCATTTTCAAGCCAAAATGACGATTTTAGACGAAAAAATCGACCTATTTGTTATTGTAAAATTGTTGGTAATTAAAATTTTTGGAAAAACTCGACGCCATTCGAGAGCTATATATACATATGTAGAATATTTGTTCAAAATTTCAAAACGATCGATGCAGTAGTTTTTCCTGTAGGCTGGTCACCGACTTTAAAAATGACATATTTGGGAAAATCGATTCAAAGTTTTGTACACTCAGCGCAGATAGCTGGAGGTATCGTTATTAAACCTGCTGTTACTTCGTTAGTTTTTCTCCGAATGACCTAAAACTTTAACACAATATTCTTGAGATGTTGATGGTTCAGAAAAAAAATTAAAAAAAAAAGTTGTCAAACCTTACCCCCCTCTTAACACATAGTTTCGTAAACTTGTCTCTCATACGCTACACAAATGTCGATGAGCCTCAGCCACACTTTTCTTGGAATTGAAAAAGAATAGCAAAATTTCCCGCAAATGTCGAGAATTCGGCTCAAAAGTGACATTTTCAGTTGAGAATAAGTTTGGAATGCAAACAGATCTCTACAAATATTTTGTTGGGTTAATGTTGACACAAATGTCCAAGATCGATATAAAACGATTTAATCGATTTAATCGACCAATACTTGACCCTAGAGACATCTATTGGAAAACGGCGGAAGCAAAGTTGTAGACCTAATAATTCGTACACAATATAATACTCGAATGTTAGAAAATCATTTTTTAGTTTTCACTTTTTTCTTTTGAAGAAAGTCATCGCATAAATTTTCCAACTGTTTCTCTATAGAATCAACGACAACTGAGTCACGCAATTGCACATTTACTCTCTCCTTTGACTCTCAAAAGTACGACTGCAGTCAGAGATCATCACTCATTCAGTGCTGAGAGCGATGTATAATCGCATAATAAATATAAGCGATATCAGCAATATCAGCAATATATACTATACATACATATATGTAAGTCGGTTTATATTGCAGTTACGCAAATAGAATTGCATAGTTGAAAAAAAAAAGAAATATTTTGCAACAAAGTAAGTATATAAGTAAATGAGAAAATGAGGAACTGATTGCATAGCAATGTACACAGTGAGACCATTAAAAACTAATTGAGTAAATGTAGAATTATCCACTAGTTAAAGAAAATCTTAATATGCCTGTAGTTGTTGTAATGAAGAGTATTATAAATACAATTTGCTTTCACAATTAAATACGATTTTGAAATCAATTATTTTAAAGCAGTCAGACTTAGAATTTTTTTGCAATAAGAACCGAAATTGTTGCTAGCATTGCAGGAAATTGCAAATATTCTTACATACATATATGTAAATACTCATCCATGCCGCAGAGTTACACTTTTTTTGGCTTTCACCACTCAATGCTGTCAGTTTTATTAGTATTTTGGGGGAATTTCAATATATTCCAGAATATGCGTCATTAAAGAGCACAAAATTTTAGCGCAGTTTATGAGGATTTTATATTTGTTTATTTTATAGCTGTTAATAACTGTAACAAAGGCGAAGAGTGCTGCAAACAATTTTACGACCGATTGTGAAATTTACGATTTTTTCGCATTATTAAATCATTTATTTCATTTCATTGAGTTTTGTTCGTTTTTAGAAGAATTTTTTGAGAATATGCATTTAATGTCTTGCCAATTGTAAGGGATCTGTAAGACATATTAACCTTTATTTTCTTTGGCAATGATATATCTTATAGTATGTGTAAAACCTAAAATAAAACATATGCTGTTAGGTCTGTGTATCGCGGGGTTGCCATACTGTAAGGGGCCAAAGTTTTTTGTAAAAAAATTTTCGAACCGCCAGAACTTTAATACTAATGAGCAGAACTTTAAAACTGTATATCGTAAAAATTTTTTAAATTAATATTTCATAGCAAAAAATAAAAATTTTTTTTTTGGAATTTTTAACCCTTTATGCCCCTTCGATTTTTTTCGAAAATATCTTGAAATGTCCCTTATTTCATTACCTTTTTACCCCCCAAAGGGAATTTTGGGACAGCAATATTTGTATGAGCTACAAATAAAAAACCAACTCAGAACATGGTGAAGAATCATTGATTTATGCAAAAGAAAATAAAGAACTTTTTTTTTAAGTGGCTTTTTTTCAGAGAATGCCTCATATATATAATCAGCTTAATTTTGCTCGATATCACTCCATCATTTTAATTACATATATTCCTTAATTTCAGCTTGATTTCTTATGTATTCTTAATAGAAGACTGAATAAGATATATACCTAAAAATTATTTTTAGCTTTGGACATCGAGAAAAGAACGCACGAACCTTTTGAGGAGCTTGAACTAGCTACTAATCTTTGAGTTATCAGCTATTGCAATAAGATGTGTATTTTTTATACTCTCGCAACAAAGTTGCTATGAGAGTAAAATAGTTTTGTTTACTTGACGGTTGTATGTAATGTAGGAAGGTTGCTTTCGAAGATAGGCGAAATCAGACCACTGCCACGCCTACAAAATGGCGAAAACACATAAAGTGCCATAACTAAGTCATAAAAAATGCTATGAAAGCAAAATTTGGTAAAAAGGAACGCACTAGGAAGGTGCAAATATATATGCAATTTTTTTTTTTTTTGGGAAGTGGGCGTGACTCCGCCACTACTAAGTTTTTATACAGTTTTTTATATCGTAAATTAATAATGTTATATCAACCAAACTCTCTACAATCCATTTGTTTTGGTACTACCTAATACAGTCCAAAAATGGAGCAAATCGAATTATAATCACGCCTACCTCCCATACAAAGGTTATGTTGAAAACTACTAAAAATGCTTTAATTCAGTAAGGAAAGCCACCAGAAACCTTAATTTATAAAGATAATACAAAAGGGCTGCACTCAAATTGTTATACAAAATTTTAAATGGGTCCGCCCACTTATGTGTCAAAAACCATATCTCCGAAACTACTCGACCAATTTCAATGAAATTCGTAATATTTTCTTGGTATCCTTATGGTATTTTATGAAAATTGGTTCACAACCACGCCTACTTTCCATTTACCAGAACTTTGAAGTCGATCTGTATCGTTTGCTTTACAAAATATAAAGTAAGCATTAATGAACATATCGGAACAGAACTTCGCACAAATACCACATTTATACTGCGGCACCGCCGCTATAAAATTTGGCGAAATCGGACTATAAGTTTTCAAGATCCTATATATCGAATATGAGGACCTCAGCGCTTCTCAGAATTTTTTTAACGAAAATATAAGTAAGTATCTCAGTTATTTTGTAGAAATTCAGAGAGAATATTTTTCTTCTAATAATATATCTCCGTGGCAAAAGCATGTGAAATCGGGTCATAACCTTATCTAGCTCGCATATATCTAATATTAGGGCTTCCAACTTTCAATGGACTTTGTTATATTAATAAAATTAAATAAATAAATAGAGTATAAAATCTTCGGTTACACCTGAACTTAGCCCCTCCTTTCTTGTTTATTATATAAAACTATCTAGGAATAAATCAAATTTGTTAGGAGTAAGAAGCAATATTCAAAATTATGACAACACTGAACAACATAAGCGTTCGGCATAATACTTTTGAAGTCTCCATTTGTAAGGCATCTTTCAGCGAAGAGAAAAATATGAAGAAGGTAGATGCAAACTCCCAGCACACAATTTCATCAAAGCACCATCTTTTGGACATTTGAAAACATAAATGTTCCGTTGAAGCAGCGCTTCGATTGAAATCACGTCCACTACAGCGCCGTTCGATTGAACACATGGACAAGCAAGTGCAAACACAGTGGTGGTTTCGAAGCACAAAAAAAAAACGAAAGCCATATTGTGCCAAAGCCTTTGAAGAAGGCATTAACAAGTTTTTCTCTCTCTCTTTCTCCGTGCATGCCGCACACAGACACTTGAAATAGTTTATGCCGCGGCATGACAGCCGCGTACGTCACGCACATTCGCGCCTCCAAAGTAGGAACTAGCAACTTCATCAAACAGTAGTTTTGCTTACTTTTCACACCAGCTACACACTCTTGCTGTTACCACCTGCCAGCAATGATCTATTTTTAGTGTGCTCGCCATTCTACCTGTGCACCTGGCAGCGCGTGTGGGAAGGAGTGCAGGTGGTTGGCAGCTTTGCAAACGGCTTGCTTGGATGGAATTGTAATTTTGCACGAAACGCAATCACGTGAGTTGTGGACTTTCGGTTCGCCTTTGTAGATGTGTAGTTGTAGTGGTGTTGGCGAGCGCTGTTGTGCAACTTCGTGGTGAAACGGAGGCTTAAGGAACGTGTGAGTGAGTTGGCAATTTCTTTTTCACGTATTTGCAAGTTTGCTTGACAGCTTTGGTGTTTATTTTACTTTATTTTTTGTTTTGTATCCTTTCTTCTGATGCACCCCTTTTTGCTAAATCTATTTCTGTAAATGCTTTATTTTTGTATATATGTACAGTTATTGTTTTCTTTTCGCAGCTCTCTAAAATATTCTTCAAATTAGATGCGATTTGCTCCATAGACTGGTCATACCACAATATTATTTGCGCTGACCCCCAGGCTTATAAGAGCTTTTTGTCCTAATGGTACACACGTTGTCTATTTGATGAATAGGTTGCCATAAATGTTGTTGTATGACTCGAAGTTTTTGCGATATTCTGAAGGATTCTGTTTGGACAATCCTTTTATTTCAGATTTTATAGATATACATATATAGATATTTCCAGTCTAAGGTAACCCATTCTGGTATTTAAATCCTGAACTCCTTAGGTTCCAGCGAACGCCCGGTTTTATATAGAGTTAAACGCAGAATAACCAAAAGAACGGTCTCCGAGGACTTTACAAAAAGCTTGTTTGGTCTTGTTGGTAATAAGATCTACCTCAACTCTTCTAATGATCTCAGAGACTATATTTTCGAGGTCTGGAAATTGATGCAAGTTGCTTGGGTCTGTTTTGAAGAAAGTGAAAACTACTATTATTCAGGGATCAAATATGTCAGAACATAAGCCTTTAGTAGTGTGGGATCTCCTCCTCATCTCATAGTTAATATTGTCGTTTTATCAAAATTGGGTATCGGGGTGTCCTCTACATCTTTCGCTGCGGTTTATTGTTCTCTATTTCGTTGTAAAAAGTATTCTAGTACTTTGGAAAGAGCTGTTTACTTGGCCTTGTTGGTATTAAGATTTACCTCAGCCCTTCTAAAACTTCAGCGCCCATTCTATTGAGGTCTGAGAACAGAAGGAAGTCACCGAGGCCAGTTTCGAAGAAAACGGTCGATTCGGAAACTGCTATATCTCAAGAACCAAATATCCTCTAACAAAAGTCTAAGTATTTTCCTTCTCTCATAGATACTGTTGTCGGGTAATATCAAAATTGGGTTCAGGTTGTCAATTTTTTTTTTACAATACTACAAATATTTGTATTTATATTTCTGATTTGAAAATGGATCACTGAATATTGTCAGTTGTTATCAGCCTTTTCTGTTTTAAAACATGTCTTCTGCTGATTAATATATAAGAACTTCCATCCTTATAGAACTTCATCCTCTAGTTCAATTGAGACAACTGATCTTGGAATACCCAAACAGTGGTATTTGCTTTAATTTTAGTGAAAGTTCAATTTTCCACTTCACCACTAAGCGTAATCTCCTACCCGTGCCCCCAATGTTACTCATACGCCCAGCGCAACCCCAATCGAGGATGCAACTTTCAAGTTAACCAAGTAACTATATGGAAATAAATGTAAAAGCACATTACAACCAAATGAAAACTATTACTATTTGCCACCAACATCACACACCACCAACAAGTGGTGCGTCAATGTGGTACGCATGATGAACACCAGCACCTACACAACAACAACAACACTATATATTTATTATCTGTAGCTCTACATCTGCAGCTAAAAGACTTTAACAGCTGCTCAGCAGCAAGCATAAGGTAGCGCGGGGCTTTTGCTTCTCGGCTCTTCTGTTCTGTTGCTTGCTTCGTTTGTTCGCCCCGCTGCTGGGAATTTCCATATTTTCCACTCAAACAACCGTTACTGTGGCAAGAGTTGCATTTGCAGCTGCTGCAAGAAATTGCTTTTGAGATTTTTTGAATCATTGAAGCGCAAAGTAGCAGCTTTTTGCTACAACTTTTTTATATTTTGTTGGCTTCTTTTTGTTGAATATCCCTAGTTTCTTGCATATTTTCACTTTTCTCTTTGTGTAGAATTTTTTTTTTCTTTTTGTTTTCAACGATTTTCACTGTTTATCTCATCTTGCGTTTTAAAGAAGAATTCCACGGTTCTTGTTGCCGTTGCCATGGCATTCTCTTTGTTGTTCTAAGTATGAAGGGGGAAATATTTTAAAGATTTTCTGTTTTCGTTTACTTTTTAAGCTTTGCATTTGAATTTGCTTAACTCAACCGCCCTCAACATTTGCATTTATTTCGTGAGGAAAAGTTCTATTGATTGTTGAGGCGAGCGGTCGAATAATAAGTAATATACAAGGTTACAGGTTTAGGATGGAAGTATTACAAAACGTTCAAAAATAGTTGTCTTATATAAAAAAAGGAAGAATTATCGATATTGTAAGGATGTGTGTATAATCATATCTTCATCAGATCACTCAGTGTAGTCAATCAAATATTCAAATGATATTGTCAGAAACTGGGGTTCATATGGCATACGTCAGAATTATATTGATTGTTGGTAAATTTTAACCCATTATTTTAATAGTGGGGAAATGTGATAATCACCCTTTACTTCCTCAGTCATTTCAAATTGGACATTTGGCGATTTGCTTTCCAGCAGGGCCTTATAACATTGTTGACAGAAGATGGAATAAATAAAATAAATAAAACTGTTTGAAGGTGTGCGCAATGGTAGAACTCGAATCGCATTCCATAAAGACAATATTGATTAGATAACAACTGGAATGTCCGCGACCTTAATAGGAAAGCTCCGGGGGTACACAAAAGCTGGCATCACTGTCGTTCCAGATTTACGATGAACGGGCCAAGGAGAAATGTCAGTGAGACACACGTCTTATGTTAAATTGAGTCGGTCGGCGGTACTGTCGTTCAGGACGTACAATGAATTATAATGAATTATTGAATTTAACTATCATAATATCATTGAAATACCTTCGTCAACTTTCTTATGTCGATCGAATTTCCTTCAAAAGCTCATTTTATTGCAGCTCCGGATTTCCAGAGCCAGATATTATATCCAACCAGCTGGCTATTTTCATATCAAAAGTCTTGAAATCCGACATAGTTCCTATGCTCCCGATGTATTTAAAATTCTTATATAAATGCTACAATATGGAACTCGATTTATTTTGGATGGTCACCACGGGCACGCTTGCAAAATTCCAGACGCTGAACCATTTTTTTTTTTCAAGCATAAATCGACCGCTACTGCTGCAATTTCTCGTTCGATATTTGTACGAAGTTCATCAATCCTCGCTGGGTTGTTGGCATAGACCATGGACTTGACGTTACTCCACAGGAAATAATCTAACGGTGTCAAATCGGCCAAATGACTGGGCTATTTCGTGAGATAACACATTCACCAAACTTGGTTTTCAATAAATCGATTGTGACATTCGCTGTCTGGCTTGTGGCGCCGTCCTGTTTGAACCACATATTGTTCAAGTCCATATCATCCAATTCGGGCCAAAAATATTCGGTTATCATTGAGCGGTAGCGATTCCCATTCACAGTACCGTGCCGGTCTTGATCATCATGGAAGAAGTACGGCCCAATGGCGCCACCGGCCCATAAACCGCACCAAACCGTATTTTTTCGGGATGAAATGGGGTCTCATGTGTGTGGATTGCTGCCTAATCAATAACGCCTCATCGCTAAAGATGAATTTTCGATAAAAATCCGGATTATTTTTAAGTTGTTGCTTAGCCCAATTCACGAACATACTCTCGAGAATCGTGGTCAGGCGGCTTCAGTTCTTGCGTGAATTTGATCTTGTAAGAATATCGGCCAAGATCTTTACGCAAAATTCCGTTCAACGACGTCAGAGAAATGCTCAATGCTTGAGAACGACGTGTGAGAGACTGCTTTGGGTCTTCCTCAATTGTTGCGCAAGCGGCACTTCTTTGTCTCATTGGCACGGGAACATTTTGTACTGTGCCTGTGGATTCAATTTTTTTCCACTGAACGCTCAATTGTTGATCTGACAGGAAGATTATGATGACCCTAAATTGGACGTAGCGCTCTTAAAGTTGCGCCTACTGATTCCCATTTTTTTGTTTTTTATTTTGTCGGTATACTTATTCGAGTGGCTTAATATTCACCTTCATTTATTGAAATTCAGCTTTACTTTCAATTCTTATTTAATATATTTGCATTTGCAATAAGTGTCAGCTACGTGAAAACAATCAAACTAAATATGCTCGCAGATTTCTACCAATCGTAAATTTACTCAGTGTTTGTGTGCGCGTATGTGAGTGCAAGACAGCTTGCTCATGTTGATAAATGTCTATTTGCGTTGAGCCACAAGTATTTGTACAACGTTGTGCGTGTCTACTCAATGCCATTAGAGTCGAAATTGCAACCAGAGTCACAGCGTTAAGCATAATCGAAACCGAAACCACACACATACAAATTTACATACACACACACACATACATACTCAAAATCGCTGGTAGCTATAACCAATCTTGAACTCACGCCTCGTCTCAATAGCGCAGCTTCAGCAGTTGTTGGTGGCCGATGGGGGTTTGGTGGAGGTGGGTGCGAAGATTAACTCATCGCTGTTGGCATTAGTAGCGCGGAGCGGGAGCGGTGAGTGGTGTGCATACCACTACTGTTATATACGTTTAACGCAAGCAATTCACACCTACACTGAGAGGGAGGACAAGCCACGAAACAGTATCTACTAACGCCTCATCGATTACAGCGCAACAGTGCCAACCACTCGCAGGCGATAAAGGTGAGTTGGTGTGTGTGCCGGTGCTACTGCATGCATTGCTGGCAACGGAAGTTGTCAAATCTGCATTTCCGAATTGCATTTACAACTATCAAACCGAAAATGTAGCTACTATTTCACCCGCAACAACAACAACAACAACAATAAACACTCAACTCAATGCGTGTTGATGGATGATAGCTGCACCACCAGCAGAAATTCGTTTAACCCACAAAAGCATGCTGACAGTTATATCTGAGTGAGTGCGTATGTGTATGTATGCGTGTGGAATGAACATAGCACCGCATATCGGTAATACATGGCATCGATAATGTTGCTAAACGTGCGTTGTACCCTTTCGCTTGAGCGGATAATAATGTGGCTTTGACAACCACTGCAACTGTAACTGCAGCTGAAGTTGAATCTTCAAAGCAACAACAACACAAACACTCTCTAGCACTTCAAATATGTTGGCGTAGTGCCGTTTCATAGTTGAGTGTGGTGAGTTCAATTATGATTAGCAAAATCGAAGTCTTTCGATTGTAGGATATTTTGTGTGAGTTTTTAAGATTGGGGATTTTAAGATTTTTAATAGCCTTCAATTTTTTAATGGATATGAACTCTTAGTAAACACAAGAAAGTCGTGTTATTATGTATAAAATCAAGGTTTCCTTTTGTTAGTAGTACAGGCAGTACAGTGATCTGTATTAATTCGATGTTTACCTTTGTCCAACATATATAAATCTGTTGCTTCCAACCAAAGTCGAACATCGATCAAAGACCCTCGGGCATAAACGATTATAATATCATTTTTGCGACCGAAAAAATTGCCAACATAATGTCGAATCGATATATACTGATAAATGTGGATGCTTTGTAGTGGAAATAATCGATTGTGGGATTGTATCTGAAGGCCAAAATTTTTGCGTCATTTCAGCATCTATTATCTACTATATTTCGTCTTCGCTTCTGGGGTTAAGGGGCTATATCAGTGTGACATTTTCGAAAAATCGATTGTTTTAGTTTTTTTTTGCTTATTCGATAGTTTATACTTTCAAAAATATCCTGTGAAAGCGGTAATATCGCATCTTGAATAGTTTTTGAATGGCACCGCTCTAAAGAGCGATCGCCCGCTGGTATAAACCTCTATAGTTGAAACTTTAAACTCGTTTTTCTCGAAACGACACTTCTCATAATTGCTGACATCATAACTCAACGAGAAATTGACCGATCGACTTCAAATTTAAACTGAATAAACAATGACCTATTTTTTGATTTTTGCATTAAAAAAAAAAAATTTTTTTTTTAACCTAAAAAATGACATTTTTTCAGAACTACGTTATTTTGTTAATTTTTGATATTTTTTAAAAATCGTAGGCCCCTTGTATATGAAATATATTTAACTTTAATAACCTTTATGAATTGTTTTGTTTCAACAACTCATTCGGATTAATCATGTCAGCAGTTGGGGAACTTTTTTTTTGGGTGTTCCGAAAACAGCACACAAAATATTTTTGTACAAAAAATTATATATATATTATGTCCAAAAAAAAAAAACTTCGAAACATCGATCGAGTACTTTCTTAAAAAAAAATTCATGAATTTCTCCTAATTTTTCATGGGTTACATGGGTATAGCCCCTTAAATGATTCCATTGGTTTCGTCCGGGAAAAACAGCCTATTTTCAATAATTTGCTTTTAATATAAAAAGTTATTGTCTTAAAGATATACATTTAATGAGTAAATACTGAACTGACAGCATAACTCCTAGCAGGACCTTTTGCATTGAAAATAAAAAAAATACGTGTATAGTAAAACTTTAAAATAAAACTTGGATGTGTAAAAACATAAGAAAATTGGATTTTTTGCTGAGGTTTTAAGGGTTTTTATTTAATAGTTTTAATTGAAGAAAAAATACTCCGTCTAAATCCTTGAAAATTATATCTCGAAAACTTGTCTAAAATTCCATCAAGATCGGTTGGGAAAATCTGGTTTAAAGTTTTGAATGACAAGCCCAGCTACTCTTCAGACTATATCACCGAAACTATTACTCGGATCGACTTGCAACATTCTAGAGATGTTTAAAAAACGTAGAAAATGTAAAAAATAAGTCTTTCTAGAAGCCATTAAGGTCCAAACCGGTCAACTTCAGTTATATCAGTCTATTCTTAGTCTAAATTGAACGGTTTTATGACTGTTTTTGGTCGATTTAAAAAAAAAAAAAAAGTTTACTATAGAGTTATTTAAACAGATGAATGCAATGTTTCATATGCCTTAAGGCTATTAACTGAAGAATATCGATTCATATACATATTTTTTTGTTTTGTTATATTGGAGGCCCTTTTAACTTGTACCTTAATATTTCGAATATTCGCCAAATTATATTGAATCGAGATTTTTTTACTTTTATTTTAGAACAATTTTTTTCGCTGTAAAAGAATTTTGTTTATAGTCAAGTGATGGATGCCGCACAACTTTGCCATGGCAACAAATTTCTCTAAATATATGTCTTTCATTGACGCACTTTTATATACATTTTATTACATATAGATAGTCAAATCGTGCAGTTCAGTCTCAAGCTTTGAAAAATTATATTTTCAAAGAAAGGTGAAGAAGTAAGTCTTATATATAGTATCTAGTATAGGAAAAGATATTTTATTTTATCTGGAAGCCTATTACTGAGTAAATAAATCTTTAATAAAAAACTCCATAAAGATACCCTATCAAAAGTGTTGAAGTAATTCCACTGCACAATTTCGAATAGTTTTGTTAAACTTGAAGACATCAAAGGCGTTTCTCACTCCATCTTCCACTCATACCATTCTGTGGATTGGGAATAGAGATCTGTCGTATAATACGTACGCAGTGGCGCTCTCCGTACTCTGACTAAAAAGGCGAAGGTGAATGTTTTGATTTCGATATTTGCCTTTACTTGCTTTTTTTACTGTTACGACATGCATATGTATACCGACGAACAATCAGCCATACGGGTACATATCAATTTCCACAACCAGCTTTACACTCAATTTAAATTTTATGAGCAATATATTTATGTGAGCAAAAGTGAGTATGTATGTAGTCGTATACCTTCCTTATAGTTGCACGATTTTCACGTCGATTTTTATGCATTTTTTCTTATTGTTACGAAGCATTTATTTCCTTTATGCGAAAATGATTTTTATTATCAATTGATATGCTCCGAAAGCACTCAGGCAATACGATGTGTCGGCTGGATTATGGCGAGGTGCGACCGCAAGCTGGTTTTCGGCGCAAGACCGCTGCGCCACTACTTCGAGAGTGTGAATGTACATATGTGTGTTTGTGTGGATGTGTGTAAATGAATTTAAACGCAAATAAAAATGCGGGCATACTCCTGCATATGTACATATGTATGTATACATTCATATTTATTTCATTCAAGTGATTTTCTTCCATTTTATTGGGTTTTCGTACGTTTGCATCCTTTTGCTGGCCGAAAAATGGATGGAAAACCCATTAATATCCGAATGTGCTCTGGTGTGTGAATAAAACTGGGCTCTTTTTTATTGCTGCAATATCGCTGTGTGGGTGATTGAATTCGCTGGAAATGCAGCTGTCCAAAGGCTGCTAGTTATTGGGGCTTGGGTAATGTGGTCGCTGTGTAAAGCCGAGGTCCTTTGACGAACGCTTATTAAATGTCGAACAATTTCGTTCATATTTTTTCGACAATTTTCGTAGTTTATTTTATTTTAAACGCAATCACATGTAGTTTTTTCAGTGATGCGTGCACCGCTCCTACATATACACAATAGCGAAATTATTCGGGGAAAATGCTGGAATAAATAAACTTACTTTTTATATACGCATATATATGTGTTAGTATAAGTTCGTCACATAGGTGTATAACAGTTCATTGGTAGTAAAACATACTTTTATTTGGCCATTGAATTTTTGATGTCGCTTCAGAAAAAGCGGGAGGAAATTGCTCAACATTGTAAAGTTTGTTTTGTTGACATCGTAAGCGTTTTATTTAGCACCAGAGTTTCCGTAGCACATTTCCACTACCGATTTTATGTATCAAACTTTCGTATTCTGTCTAATTTCGAGTTTATGGATTATAATTTTTTTATGGCACACAAGTTTCCAGTTTAATTTAATAATTCAACAATTTGAGGAATGTTGGTGAAACAGATTTTGCTGAGTTACAGATATTTTAGTTGGGTGTAAATATACTTGAGAGCATTATTCTTTGATAAGGAGCTCAGTTATATTTTCAGTTATATTCAATGTACAATGTATAATGAGTTTGGTTATTTCGAAAAATTTACGAATTTTCTATTTTCAGATGGCAACTAATAGAAACCTGATTATATAACAACTACTAGTTAATAACAATAATGAATAACAATTAATGTATAAAAACAATTTTCTTTCCAGATGGCATACGTCTCCGCGAAAAAATCTCATTTTGTGGACATGTTTATTATTTTGAGGTGAGTTTACTTCATGATTTCTCTTATAAATAAAAGTTACGTATACGCAGTGTACTATGCAACCGAACATTTTATACACTCGCAATTCATTGATGAAATTGTATTAAAATAACACAATTTAAACCATATATTTGGCATAAAGTGCAATAGAATAACGAAAATCGTCATATATAGTATATGAGGGCCTGAACCGATTTTACTCGTTTTCACCACCAAAGTATCATTTATCCAAGACTACGCTCACTTAATTATGCTAAGATATCTCATATATTAACCAATACATATATGCGGAATAAAGCCCACCGTATTTTTGAAAAACCTATAATTAGGTATATGGGAGCTAGGGGAAGATGTAAACCGATTTTTACCATTTTTGGCACAGAGACACATTATTGGAAGAAAACGATTCCCTTTAAATTAAATTAAAATATCTGAGAAATTTGCCGATATTTTCGGTGAAAAATTTCGCTTAGGCAGTGATTTCTTCATGTTAGATAGGAGGGACCTTGAAAAATTATAATCCGATCTCGACAATTTTTCCATAATTGAACCCACAGATGATATACAGTGTTTATGTAAAGTTTTTTTTTTATTTTATATTATAAAGTGAAGGAATCAGATGGAATTGAGTTATATGGGAAGTTGGCGTTGTTGTGAACCGATTTCGCCCATATTCCGCTCGTGTAATAAGGGTGTTAAGAAAATATTATATACCGAATTTTATTAAAATCGGTCGATTAGTTTCTGAGATATACATTGCCTACAATTGTTAGATTAGTTAGTCTGTCTAGAGACGAAACTCCTTTCTCTTTTCACTCAACTAGGAATGAGTTCACACATATATTCTAAAATAGAAACTTTTCTAAAAACAAAGAGATTGTGAATCCAACATTCTGTTTGGATGGTTTAACGTGAAGTTATTTGAATAACTGACCGTCATTAGTAGGCTTCAAAAAGCATCAATAATTCAGTCGGTTGATATTAAGTAATTTAATTTTTTTTTGCACCCAGTAACCCAGTTTATATTGGAATTAGTCTTTAATACTATTCGAATTTAGTTCGAAAATGCAATGGTCCAATCACTTTGCTCTATCGATTCCACTTTAATTTCGGAATTTTTCGACATTTGATCTCAGGGGTAGGTTTTCTGTAATAATCTTACAGTAAGATTTCGTGCTCCCTTTCCAATTATAGCATTATCCCATTTGATGTCTAGTAGTTGTGGGTCCAGAATGTGATGACTAGAGTATATACTGATTTCCTTGTTTCTTTGATGGTTCTTCTAGGCAGATATAGTGGTGACAAGACCACACATGACCAGTTCATATTTCACTTCAATATTTATTGGCCGGATATTGAGAATGAGGAGTTGTAGTTCTTGTATGTGGTAAGAATTGAAAAATCGGCACCGTCTCGACTACTTTTTAAAATAATTTCGTTTTCAACTTTACTTTGTCCCTAATTATGTGGCCACCAGTGTATATATCGTAAGAGGGGGATTAGAAATCTTTAGTAGACGCAATACTTTAATCTTTCTTCAACTTCTATTTAATTCTAGTTTCGTTCGTGAACTTTCATTCAACGGAAGTCGTGGCTTGCTGAACTGTTTTTTTTTTTTTTTGAAATTTCTAAAGGTCAAAAACTCAAACGTTCTGAAATCTTATTGTAAAATAAGCTTGTATGCTATATAAAAGAGCTGTAAGCTCAAAATTTCATCTATGGAAGTACTAATGGCACACATATTAAACTGCAGACAAGTAACTCAAATGTAATTGATTATCTTCATATGTAATGGTGTGTATGAGTATGAATGGATAGGTGCAAGTCGAGGTTGGCAAAGTGTCATGTCATCATCATCACTTGGGGCATTTAGAGAACCCTTTAACAACAACAATGAAATCAACAATTGTTAATTACAAAAACAATAGCACTAAATGTGTGCACAAAAGCAGGATATACGCACTCGAGTGCCTATACATACAGTGTGCTTGCCACATTAACTGTTATTGCGTTTAATAGCAATATGGAACAACAACAACAACAAATTGCACTTAATGCCAGACAGACTATTGTTTGGGTTTACTCACACGCACACGCATGCACAAAAGCACACACAAACATGCAATCAAGCCAACGGCCACTTACAGCCGCAGACAGCGCAGAATCTTCTGCACAACAACAACAGTGAAAACAACAACACCAGCAACATAACTGTTTAGTTAGTGTGCTGCAGTTGGTTTGCTTGCTTTGCCGTGGAATCAGCCAACAACGCTGTCACTCCCACCACAAACACCGCCAGCATCGACATCAACATCGGCGTCGGCGTCACCTCCGCGTCACCACGACGACCACAATGCCGTACAATTCAATTAACATTAATTATTGTGTTGATAAATAAATTAACGTTCAGCGGTCAACTGCTGATGGATGAAACAACAAAAATACGCGTGTGTATCAGCAACGTCAACAACGTGGCCTCAATCGACAGGAGCGCCCGGCCCAAGTGGCAGCTGTCTGGCGCCGAGTGTTCTCATACGTGTTTGTCAACGTGTTCGCGTGCGTTAATATGGGTCTTGGTTCACTGGCCTTGCGGTCAATCAGCCAGTGCTGACGCCCCTTGAAATCCCGTCAAAGTGAAATGCTATGCACTCAACCACTTTGCGCGGCGCGTTGGATGTTACGAATATGGCCTGTTGGTTGGCATTAATATCCTTAGTCATCAAATAATTAAATATAATATTTGCCAAGTGCCACGAGGGGAATGAACGAGACTGTTATTTGAGCTGAGTTTTCAGTTTTCAGTTATTAATTATTAATTTTAATTTAAGTAATTCGCTGGAAACCTTTAAATATTAGCAGGATTTCAAAAGAAGATGGGAACTTTTAATCCTGGTGGCCTAATTGGGTTTTCCAAACGGTGAACTGGAATAACCCATAACACCATTTTGATTATGTTGGGCTTAAGAGTAGATATTCATCGATCTTATCACAGATTTTTTCAATAAAAATCAGTCGTAGGCACGGAAATCCTCTAATTCGGCATTTGAGTGTGCAATAAACTATTTTAGTCGCTTCTAGATGAGAGTACGGTAATTTTGAGGCACAAGTTGTGATTTTATTTTGATATCTCATTTATTTATAGCAAGTAAAAGGATTTGCCGAAATTCAAAATTATTATTATTCGATATCATGTGATTTAGTCAGATGTGATATTACACATTTTAATTTACATTAGACACAGTGACAGTAGAGTTGATGCAAATTAATGTGATGTGATTTGAGATTTAATGGCCTTCTATCATATGAAAAAATAATACGAATTGATGTCATGTGATGTGTTTATGACTTATATGTAGTGATGTGTTTATGACTTATATGGAATGATGTGATGCGGGATCGTGCAATTTGACAATTTAATGTGATGTGATTTTCATTCCGATTCAGCGGCTGTAATGTAATGTAATTATCGAGAAGTTAATTCCGTTGTGATATGGTTTTGTGGATTGTGTTGCGATTGTACCCCACATATTTGTGATGTGATCTGATCGCATTTAGTGTTTTCTTTGAGATGTGGTATCATTTGGACAATGCATTAATATTTTAAATTTGAAGAATTATGACTTAAAAGTCCATATTGGTTTAAAGAAAATCAATGATTAAATTCAAATAATAAATTAACATGCCATTTAAAATAATATGGTATCTTCTAAATTTTCGAAACCATTTTTGTGACACGATCTGCCTATTGTTTTAAAATCAACTTTCTTGAAATAGTTCCCAGGTGAGGGTATCAGAAAGACTCCGTGATGGAGAATCTTAATCTGAAACTTAGAATCGTCTTGCAAGTCATTCTGTTCGCATCGCAATCGCGTGCCAGAGAGATATTAGAAATATACAATCTCAGACTAGGCCGTCGAACTCTGAGCGTTCCCAACGCCTTCATAATCAGAAAGAAAAAGAACGAACATCAAAGACTAGAGTTCGTAATCAAGTTTTAGCTCCTTGCAAATAAAATATATATTCTGGTTCGAATTTTCCTCATTTTACTTTTTTAAAATGAACCCACGCAAGAAACGGGAAGGTACATACATACATATGTATGGGAGAGTATGTAACAACTTATAACTTATAACGGACCATTGCCATTTGGAACATAGGATCGTATTAGGGAGGGGCACATTTGGATGTAATTTTTTTGCAAAAGTGTCAAAAATAGCAGAAGGAAGCTGCACTCAGATTTTTTTACAAAATGAAAAAATGGGCGTGGCATCTCCCACTTATGGGTAAAAAACCATATCTCAGGAACTACTCGACCGATTTCAATGAAATTCGGTATATAATACTTTCTTGACACCCTGATGATACATGTGAAAAATGGATGAAATCGATTCATAACCACGACACCTTCCCATATAACTCAATTTTGAATTCCATCTGATTCCTTCACTTTATAACATATACATAAGGAACCAATGAAGATAGCGGAATAAAACTTTACACAAATAGTATATATCATCTCTGGCATCACTTGAGAAAAAATTGTCGAAAACGGACTATAACTTTTCAAGGCCCCTGTTATCGAACATGATGAACTCCGCGCCTAAAGGTAAATTTTAACCGAAAATATGGATAAATCTCTGATAATTTAATGTAATTCAGAGGAAATTGTTTATTCTAATAGTGTGTCTCGGTTCCAAAAATTATTAAAATCGGATAATAACATCTCCTAGCTCCCATATACCTAATTATAGGTTTTTCAAAAATACGGTGGGCTTTAATCTTCATATATGTAATATGTGAGATACCTTAGCGAAATTAAGTTAGTGTATAGTCTTGGATATAGTGTACCTTGCTGGTGAAAATGAATGAAATCGGTTCAGGAATTTCCTCAGCCCTCATACACTATATAGGACGATTTTCGTTATTCTATGAAACTTTGTGCCGAATTTATAGGTAAATTTGGGTGTTATCTTAATAAAATTTCTTCAATAAATTGCGAGTGTATGAAATGTTCGGTTGCACCCGAACTTAGTCTTTCCTTACTTGTTATTTATTAAATGTATACTCAGCCGGTACTTTGTTCTATTAATATTTTCCTAAAACATTTAATTTATGTAAATAATTCCACTGTTACTAGAGGGTATGTGCAGATTAACTCTATCAATTGTTTACGACTATTTCAAGTAAACCCATTCGCTATTTTCTACAAATTTCGCTTCAACTATTATATGAAAAGAAAGTGTGTATGAAATAAAGAAGTGGAAAAAATGAAGATTTAAGACACAACCCCCACCAAAGCCTAGCGAAGAATGTGAACAGTAAACAATAAAAGCATGGAAACTATTGAATGTTAACAATTTATTTGCGGGTCATACAATGAATTGAATTGTGTTGCAAGTGTTTGTTGCACCTTAACAAAGAGCGAGTGCACCCACACGTATGTATATGCTCGTGTATTCCTTTAACATGTGTGCGTGCCTCATGTGGCTGTCACACTGACACTTGCAGAGACAAATTGAACTTTACGAACATTGTTGGCCACAATTGACAATTTAAAAAATGTATACACACTCGCATAGGCGAACAGACGCAACGACAGACGGACAGACAGTTTGATTGCTGCAAAGATAGTTTTATACGCCAGTGACACACACACACATACATATGCACATATAAACGCATTTTTGTAGACTTTTTTCATTTCAGCTTTTATATTGTTGATTGTGGCCATTGCACCACTGTCGGTGTGTAGCCAAAGCGAGCGGTCAGTCAATTTGCTCAGCACTGCTTTCCACTGCACCACACTCTTCCTCACTACTCACTAGTGGGGTGTATTTGTGTGGTGATTGTTGTTGTTATTCCTTTTTTTGTAGTAATGGTTAACTGAGTCGACCGATATTCCATTTGTTTAATGCATTCGACGGGTGCGGCGTGTGTTTGACATACATATATACATATATGTGTGTTGGTTAACAAGTGTATAGGTGTGTCTTGTACCAATTGTGCGACAATTCTTGTCTTATTTTTTATTATGCTTCAATTCATGTTTTGCTTTTGTTGTTGTTGCAATTTTTATGTTGCATTTTTATTGTTGTTGGAAGCAATGACAGCAATTGGAATTTCAGTGCACTCTTCCTCGTTGCATATAAAAAGAAAAAAATTACAAAATACATGAGGTCGGTTAACACTGCCAACTGCTGTTTATTAGTACCTTTATAAAGGTCCTGATGTGGAAAGCGTGTGTTTTTAAGTGAGAATACAAATATGGGTATATAGTTACATATGTATATGGTGGTGTATTATTAAAAAAATAACTGCTGTAATTTGCTGAGTGTGAGTGCTCACAATTACAATACCACTTACAAATGTCAAACTTTCCTTTTACTCCCTTTGACATTGGTGTGTTGCATAAGCATTTCAGAGCACCTATCTCCTTGAGTGTGTAGGTGTGTGAGCTTGTGCAGCACAATTGTTCTACGTGTGGACCTGTGATTACTTTGAACAATTCAATTTCGATTCTCAATTTTAGTGAGTGGTAGTCAGGGGAAGCGACAAAATAACATGCAATCTTTAAGTGAAAGCAAGCAGGCATTTGATATAAAAAGTATATATGTATTTAATGATTTTATCTTTCAGTTAAATATTGCTTATAGGTATATGTTTTTATACTCTCGCAACAAAAGTTGCTAAACGAGTTAGATATAGGGTTATCAAAAATGATCAGGATGAGGAGACGAGTTGAAATCCGGATGTCTGTCTATCCGTCCGTCCGTTCGTCAGACCGTGCAATGGATAACTTGAGTATAAATCGAGATATCTTGACGAAACTTGGCTCACATGTTTCTTGGCTCTCTGAGGAGGATCACACTAGGAAGGGCATTCTTGGATGTATCTTTTTACAAGTGGGCGTGGCCCCGCCCCCAAATAAGTTTTTTGATACGTACGTACCCCACCACACATCATGAAAATAGTTGAAATCGGATAATAACCACGCCCACCTCCCATACAAATGTTAGGTTGAAAATTACTAAAAGTGGGTTAACTCACTAACGAAAAACGTCAGAAATACTAAATTTTACAGAAGAAATAGCAGAAGGAAGCTGGGGGTGGCATCGCCCATTTATGGGTCAAAAACTATATCTCAAGAACTATTCGACCGATTCGAATGAAATTCGGTATATAATATTTCAGGGTGTCAACACGGATAAAAAATGGGTATCGAACATGTTGAACTCAGTGCCTAAGGGTAAATTTTTACTGAAAATATGGGTAAATCTCTCAGATAATTTAATGTAATTCAGAGGAAATTGTTTTCTTCTAACAGTGTGGCTTTGTTCCAAAAATTATTAAAATCGGTTTATAACATCTCCTAGCTCCCATATGCCTTATTATAGGTTTTTCAAAAATACGGTGGGCTTTATACCGCATATATATATTGATTAATATGTGAGATATCTTAGCAAAATTTAGTGAGCGTATAGTATTGAATATAGTGTACCTTGCTGGTGAAAATGAATGAAATCGGATCTGGTATTACCTCAGCCCTCATATACTATATAAGACGATTTTTGTTACTTTATTAAACTTTATGCCGAATTTATGGGAAAATGTGTGTGTTATCTTAATAAAACTATATCAATAAATTGCGAGAGTATCAAATATTCGGTTGCACCCAAACTTAGCCATTCCTTACTTGTTTTGATAACAAACTTAAAATCACGTTCTTTACACGTCTTTTTCATCCAGTTTTGTACTGGATTGGAGAGCCTACACCGTTGAAGTATTGTGAAATTTCTTCACAAAAAGTATTTAGATCGCTTGAGGCTCTTTGAGAAAATTCTTTCGCTATTTCAAGGGACAATTTTATATGGCTTTTACACACCATAATTTATTTTTGTTGGTATTTTTTTATCTCTTGTCTCTGAAATATCAATTTAAAACATAATTTAGTCCGTCATCAGTAATTGTTAACATAAAAACTTCCAAATGATTTATTTCTTTCATTTTTCCGCAACTCACTCATCAACGGGTAGATTTTGACCAAAAAAATCGATTTTGCGGATTTAATGATTTCGTAATTAGCGACATCTATTAGCCACGGAATGTAATGTGATCGTAAATTTTATTTTGGGTGTGGTTTCAATGAATTCGGCGTACAATTTTTCGATCGTATCGAACCATTTTTCTATTGAAACGGATTTCATGATTAGGCCCAATATTTTATAATCAATGATTTCCAAAGAGAATAATTCAGGATGGAAATTTTTACGAATTTTTTAATAAAATTTTACTTCCATTATATCCATTTGATGCTCATATTGCGGTTCTTTGTGCTCGACTCAGTCTTCAAAACCATTTTTGACTCATCAAAACCTCTAATTTTCGTGCTGACTTTCAATGACTGGTTCTTCTTTTAAACTCTCGAATAGGATCGTTTATTTTCCTTGCAACATGGTGTTCTCATCAGCTGAAAGCATAAAATCCATATTTTACCGACTCAATATCCAATTGCGAATCTTATCTCACTACCATTATCCTTATATTAAATGAGTTTATCAGTAGCTTCTTTAGCGAGTTAGCAATGAACATAGCGATTTATCTGTGTCTTTAATAGAAAACAAAATTTACTTCTCAGTTTCTTAATTTCCATTTGCGACAGCGAGGCCACCACTTACCTGTCTGTCCACTTCTGATAGGCGAAGTCAAATTTATTGGTAGCAACTACTTGGCATCCGCACAGTTAATATAGTTTCTTGTTCATTTCGCTTACATATATATTGGTTGTTATTGTGATTGCTTTTCGCCTACACAACACCAACAAGCATACAGAAGTTGTTGTAGCACTAAAGGTAGTTCAATTTTTCCCTGGTGGCGGAGGGCCAAACCAATGCGTTCACCTTTTGCTACCACTGACGGTGATTATAGATAAACAGCGTTCAACGATTGAAGTGTAACTGTTTGTATGTACATATGTTTGTGTGTGTTTGAATCTTCGAACTACTTTGATTTGGCGCATTTAATGCTTTTGTGTATGTATTTGTGTTTGTGTTTCTGTACTTCATATAGAGATTACATTCGTGCGATTGCTTTCACATTCTTGATGCTTCCTGTGCGTGTATGTTTGTGTGTGTGATTTTCAAACATTGGTCGGTGATCATTTCCGACTTGTTACTTTCTTTTATCGCTTATTGACTTCTATTTCTCCTGTATGAGCACTAACACACGCATGCAGGTACAAAGTTTCACATGTAATAGCCACTTATGTACATTTATATGTTTGTATGTGTGTTTGTGCTCTGCGTCCACCTAAAGCTAACGTTGCGTTACCAATCGCTTTTCAGCCCTTTGCCTCGCCCATTTTGTAGCAAGGGAAGCCTTTACAGCTACACTCCGCCCGCGGCACGATGGCAAAAGCAAAGTGCTTCGTTATGAGATTAAATCGCATCGCATCCAATCGCATGCTATCAGCTCGAGCTAAAGTAATGTGCGACTGTCGCTCTATAGAAGGGCGTGTGTGTGTGTCTTCATTTTGACTTTCTCACTGTCACATCTGTATTTTCGTATGTTTTGTATGCTTATAAATAACTGTGTTTGTTGTAAGTGTTTCACTTTTTGTTGTAGTTGTTGTTGCTGCAACATATGAACATTTTCATTGCCTTTTTCATTTCATGTTTTCTGCTTTTACGAGTACCGTTATACTGCGACAAGCGCCTCAATGTCTACTTATTCCCCCGCGGCATGCCAATACCAATACATACCATTGATGCCATTGACAGAGCCACTCTGCTTGATAGGCTACGTTTTTAGTTTGGGAATAGTATTTGTTTTTGGTTTTGTTTTTGATTTCTCTGATAGGGCAGTGATTTCCAATTGGATATTGTGTGTATATTTTATAACGGAAGTAAATGTACTCTTTAAATCATGAAGATGTAGAAAGACTTACAGCTATGCAGCTACATTGACTTTCAGATATATAAAATTAAAAGTTAATTCCGCAAACAAATATTGAAAATAGTAAAGAATACTTAAAATTGGTTCGAAAACTTTTCTTATCGATGATATGTATCACCGATTTCTTTAAATTAGAGAAGAATATATATATATATATATATATATATATATATATATATATATTCTTAACTTATATATTCTGATATACATATATATATATATAATCTGAAACCATCAATCTAGGTGTAAGATTCAATATATAATGTTATTCAGACGAATAAATATTCTGTTTTTTTTTTTTGTAAAAATATTCTAACTGTTAATCGGTAAGTTAGTTATGTTATGAGTCATAAGTTAGCATAGCATAGCGAAGCATATGAAATTAATCTTTTTCATGTATTCCATTTTAAAGCAATATTATAAAAAAAACAGTAAAAAAACATCATGCCACTTAACTTAACTTGACTTAACATGACTTAACATAACATAACATAACTTAACTTAAATTATTTTTAATAACTCTTTAAATGCCTATCGGTAAATAAATTTATACTATGATACTTAACTTAAGATAAAGCATATCATAACCAACTTATTTAAGTAACCCGTCTTAACAAAGTGTTCAAAAATATTAAAAAACATCATATAACTTAACTTAACTTAACATAACTTAACTTAACTTAGCATAACTTAACTTAACTTAACATAACTTAACTTAACTTAACTTAGCATAACTTAACTTAACTTAACTCAACTTAACTCAAGTTAACTTAACTTAACATAGCCTCGCTTATTCATGAGTTTAGGTCTAAGTTCTACGTGAACTTGTAAACGTAAAATTTCGTTACAAAAAAATGTTGGTTATAAAAAAATATAACATAACTTAACATAACAGATCGTAACATAGCAGAATCAAATATGAGCAAAATATTTACATATATAATAATATAATATAATTTGACATATCTTAAATGAACTTGACTTAACTTAACTGAACTTAACTTAACACGAACTTAGAGGTAACTGAGTAATATTCTTTGAAAAACCAACCTAAAAATACCCAAAAACTCAACGACTAAAAATGTCCTACTGAGTGAGTATATAGCGCTATGCATAACTCGGAGAAATCATTGCATTTGCTAAATAAATACATACATATTAGATATACTAAATCTAATCACACATACATATGTACATAGAAGTATATGTATTTAATACAGTTGCAAGGAAATTATTTGAATTGCTGTATCTCTTAAGATCCTTGACTTTCCGCCAAGGCGACGCCAAATGGCTTGCTACTGCTTGCTGCAGCCGGCACACTGACGCCTCTAGCTGATGTCTTGACTTGCTGGCTATTGCTAACACACACTAACTTGGTCTGGCCAAAGGTATGCCGCTTATGTGTGCCATATATGTATATGACGGACTTAAACTGTATCGTTGTGTTGACTTGGTTAGTTGGCTTTGGTTATACTTGCTGCTGGTGTTGCTGTTGTTGTTGCCGCTGCTGCGTGTATCTTGTATCTGCTGTAATCTGATGCTCGGTTTCGTTTTCAGTGCATTAAGCAATGCTATCCGCATGCGATACGCTTTTAACTTAATATCCTTAGTTTACACACATGTGCGCTTACGGCAAGCAATCACCCACTCAAACACACACACACACACACATACACAGTCAAACGCCAGCATGCGATATTAGCCCGCAGCGCACGTGGAAAAGCTGCAAGATAAAAAGCAAAGAGCTTAAAATAGACATGAACCAAGCGAGAGGGAGCGAAATAACTTCATTGCGTTAGCAGCGCACAGCGAAGGGCAAACGATGCGGGCGTTGGCAGTGCGAAGTAAATGTAACAAAATTAAATTTGCGCAACTGCATGTGTGTTTATTCGTGTGTTCACGCTGCCGCTGCATGCTGCATTGAATGCTGGCGTCGAAAAACCTGTTACCTATGTATATGTATATGTTCACATACACACTTGCATGCATATATGAAATAATAAGTTTATATTGAAATGTTTAAAATAAGATTGACGTTTTCGATTTCCCACATTTTTCTCTCTCTCTGCGTGCTGATGCTGATCTAACAGTGTTATTAGAAGTCATATATGTAGTAAAGCTTATCTCTTTATCAGGAAAGTTTAATTTGATAGTTTTTATTGCTTTTGACTCCGATATTTTTTGTATATTCTTACATTTTTTTCTAATTTATTCATTGTTCTGTATTTTTTTTTTATATTATTTTATTTTATTTTATTTTATTTTATTTTATATTATTTTATTTTATTTTATTTTATTTTATTTTATTTTATTTTATTTCATTTTATTTCATTTTATTTTTTTTTTACTCTGTCACCTCCGGTAATCCATCTCAAGCTGCTGTTTATTGTTACTTCAATTATTGTGACATATAAATTAAGCGCATACGACAATATATTGTCATAAGCATACTTCATCTTACTAGATAAAAAGAAAAAAAAACTTGTATAGACAAGAATTTCATCTTTTACAGAAATCTCTGCATAAACACAGTGAACGTAAAAATATAAACCTTTCCACATTTACATACTACACTGTTGCGCTTTATGATTTTTCTTGTGTTAGTAGTTAGTAAATGTGTGTGTGTGTGCATTTCATATTCATTTTTGACGTACATTTTGGGGATATAAAAGACTATATAAAATTTACGGAAATATTTTCGAGAAATATTTTTTTAAATAAATTGTGAATTATTTTTCTTTTTGTCGTTTCCTGCATATTTGTATATGTGTTTTTATTTTAAATTTTATTTTTTCGTAACTCACCAACAGTAGTGATTTGGTAAGAAATATGAAAAATTTGTTGGCAGAAAAATTAAAATAAATTTCACGTGAAAATAAGTTTTATTGATGCATGAAAATTCGAATTTATATCAACAAAATAAAAAATATAATAAAATACTTTTTAGGCTTTTAAAACTTTTTTTTTGTATTTAAATAGATAAGCTCTCACAATGTTACGCATACGCCCTGGTGCTTAAAGTCAAACAGAGTTCACATCAGCAGCATTGCATTGTACAAATGTATTTGCTCTATTTATCTCTGCTTATTTATATTCGAGTAAAATTGTGATTACATTTCGATTGACTCTCATGTGGATTTGGAACACCTCAATATTTATTTGTAAATACAGAAATATACCTACACATATAATCCATAACCTTTTTGTAATAATTTTAGCAAAATAATTTATCTGTGCAACCCATTTATCTAAAATATTTATACCAATGATTTTTAACACAAAAATATACAAAAACTATTTACAACAATATCGCTTAGCTCAAAGAGTGTTTATGAATAACATCAAAAGTAATACTTATATCCAGATTAAAAATGAATTTTGCAAAATATGGCACCTATGCTTCGGTGGTTTTTCTGAATGTGAATCTTTCACTATGCACACATTCAGATATTTCTTTGCCCACACATGTGCAAATGAATTTCTTTTGTTTTGTTTATGCCTATCTTTATGTTTATAGTGTTGATGGTTATTTTATTATTCAAAGTTGTTTACCGAAGCGTATTTACTCATATGTATGTCATGGCCATTTATCATCTATCTGGATTGAATGAGCTTTTCACGTGGATTTTCATTTATCTTCTTTCACAATGATTATTTTTCTCTCTTTAAAAGTGAACGCCTTTTGTTGAGAAAAATCCTTGAGTGTGCTGGGTGTGAATGTATGGCAATTATATGAATTAGATTGCAGCTTATATACTTATAATCGCTTATATAGAAAATATATTAAACATGATTTGCTACCTAACTACTGAAAGTTGAAGAGTTTTAGAGGATAAATAATATAATTTGAAGATTATAATATAATTAAGTTAAAAATTATTGCAAAAGTAAAATTCGGTCTTAAGTGAACATAAAATACCCTCACATCTTCTGGAAATATGGTTAGATTTTAATTATTTGAGATATCTGTCCAAATTTAGTATGATAAATAAATAAGATAATGCTATATTCCTGATTTTGGAATATAAGCGGTGTGGAAATAGATCGACATATCTGCCAGAATATTATTAGAATGATTCCTTCAAGTTAGAACCAATTTTTGAAATACATTTTTGAGATCAGTATCAGTATCTCTCCACCTTGATGAGTGCTCATATCTCACCAATTTATGTCTATCTATACATCCGCCCAACCGTCAATGTAACCGATATATTCAACTTCAGTAAAGCATCGCATATAGGCCTTTGGGAGGACCATTGTGACACCACCGGGACTGGAAACCGCTCACACTATTAAGTTCTCTTTGAACCACCGTATGGTCTTGATAAAATAAAACAATTCGCAAAGTTTGATATGTACTACTTCCGCCACATCATCGAGGAAACCGAGTCTAATAGTTGGGATATACAGAGCCTTACAACCACTTAGTAATCTTAGAAACACTGCTGGCGTGTCTCCCAATCAGACAGTGACCTGTTAAAACATCTACTAGGGCTTTTATGTCAATCCTTTTAAATTTCAATAGTCGACATGTGCGGCTCTTATATTCCAGTCAGGCTGAGTTTGTCTGGTTATTAAGCCAGCCATTGATTATTTCCATCGAGATTCAACTATGTCTACAGCATGTTTCTCGATTTGATATCTGCACGTTGCCAGAAGCACGTAAATTCCCTCTTTATTAGCATCTAACTGAAGGATGGTGGCCAGTCTGGCTAGCAGTTAATATGCTTCGCAGTTTCTGGGAATATCACTGTGTCCTGGAACCAATTTCAAGGGTATTGAAAAAAAGCTTTAAGCATTCCTTCACTATCTTCACTGATATTCCATGAGATTTCAAAAATAGTGATTTTAAAGGCGTTTAGCTATCCGTAAATATACGTAAAGATAATCCTTTCTTTATTGTAGTAGACACTGCAATGATACTGTTGCTGGAAGCTGATTCTGATATCTAATTTTTTCTTAAAAGACACCATCTCCCTTTCGTTTTCGTTTTCCAAAAAATCATCTACGCTATTTGATTTTATAAAGGAAACATTAATAATAAATTATAAAAACAAAGTTCCTAATATTTGTCATTACCGATTCAAAAATAGTCGTAAATGGAATATACTTCTCCTAATCTACATGGACATCAAAATTTGGTAAAATAGTGTATAAAAACGAAAAAATTTGGTAAGTAAGAGCAGAGTTCAAATTAAAATTCCAGCACTAAGTCGGTTCCTAAATTGTGTGTGTACTTATGTGTCTTATAACTATTTTCTATTCCTTCACTTTAACTTTATATTAAACTATACAAAGACCTGTGTTTATTTCAACTTTAACCTCAATATTAGAAATCAATACTTTAAATGGTACATTGTCTGTCTGCAAATATTAAGATAAGGTAAATATATAGTTGTGTATCTCCTCGTATTAAAATGTGTGGGGAATTTATTTTTGTATGCCCAATAGACAGTTTTTCAAATAGTTGAAGAAGATGTGTAAAGCTTCATTTATTTCCCTTGTAAGCTTTCGTAACGGTTCCTTCTATTCAATTGTTGTTGCTACGCCATTGGTGATAGCCGTCGCCTACACTTATCTAACAATTACACGCCAAAAGTCACACGCCTACAAACGAAGTGATGAGCGCGGAAAGAAAGCAAAAAGAAAGGTAGGAGGAGCAACACGCTTTTAAAAGCTGTTGACATTTAAATGTTTCATAGAATTGCTACTTACTTACTCCCAGCTAGATTGCTATTCTTGGTATATATTCGAGTATATAATAATAGGAAGTAAAATATTGAAAATCAGATAAGCGGCTAAATTACCTCAACAACAGTGAATTGCCATCGACAATGGCATAAAACTGTCAGCAGCTATGGCAATCGGGGGTGGCATCAACACTTCGGCGTTGAATTGAGGCGCTGAGTTGTGGTAGTCTGTGTAGGCTGTGTAGGCTGTGATGTTTATTACATTTGGAGAAAATACCGTTATTGTAGTGGGTTTTTAATAGATACGATTTTGTGTTTGCTTTTGTAGTGTTCCTCGTATTTCCAAGGCTGTTATCTCTTAAGTTGTCTTTTATGTGTCTTGATTTTTATTGTTAACGTCAGAGCTTTGTTATTTGCTTTTATATTGATATAAAATCCTATTGTTATCCTTGCTCAATCTCAGTGAAATTAACTTTTATTTCAAATAAAATAAAATCTAAACATATTTAGTTCTGAATTTTGTTATTTCCTTGTAAGAGAGATTTCTTAAATTTCCAAGTTTTATTTGCAATATGAATTCTGGAAGAAGGGAATCAAATAATATATAGCAAATTGTAGGGGCATATCTCTAAACTGTTCTTCAATAATTTTCACTTGTGCCTGACTATAATCAATTCCTCACTCTCTACAATTAAATTTAGTCAATTTCCTCAACCTTGAACTACAAAAAAATCCTTAAATGCCAGTCTGAAAAAGCACAATCACGCTGCCAACAAAAAATCTCAAGTCAAGAGGCATACAAGCGCCATATAATGTCTTAAGATAGTTGCTTGGAGGTATGCGTTTTTGTTTGTTTTCTTTTCAAGTGTTTTTCTGCTTCACTCATTCACCTCTGCGTCTTCTCACTTTCCTCTGCTCATCTGCTTATTGTGTAAAAATCTCATTGTATGCGACACTAAACGGATTACACGTTCATTTCCATTGAAGACGCAAGGTAATGCATAACAACTCAATATATTTCGCATTAATATGAGTGGGTACTTAAGCGAATACATACATATATTCATGAATATAAATATAGGCACGTACATGTCTCATAAAAAGGGCAATTTTTGAAAGTCCTTATGTTTTTGAGTGTATGTGCTTGAGTGAAAATCTTACATAATATTCCTTCGTATTATTTCAGCAATTTGGAATTATCTCGATTATAACCTGTATAAGGTTATACATATAAGGTGTTATCGATAGGAAAAGCTTTAGATAGGAGCCCATCTTCTGTTAAAAAGGCTGGACAGTACATAGGTGTATCCTTGAGCAAAATGTCTACCAAACATGGTTCTTTCCGCTTCAAATATCATTTCATTAACCCCCAGATTTCCAGCAAACGGCTAAAGGATTAAATATATCGAACGTAGAGAGCAAAATGGGTCCCGTACTTTTCTTATTTTTTAAGCATTCAGTTTCGGTTAGTAGACTAGCTTTTCCCTATATATTTTTCTAGGATCCTTTTGACTTTTTCGGCGTCTTATTCTGGAATCTTATCTGGAATCATCATCATCTAGACAATCTTAAACGCCACATCACATTTTGCAAAAGTAACTAACTATCTCTGCAGACCTTTTCACGTTTAGCCTCTGCTCATATGTCCACCGGCAATCAATGCTGCCTGTAGACCTTACAAGGCTGTATGAAATTGTCCGTCTGTTGTCACAATAAACCAATATCTTTAGTCGAATTGCTGAACCTATTTTAACAACGCGATCTTTAGGTAAATATTCAGTATAGCATAAAGCGTATAGGCAAGATACTTGATAATAGATGCTGTAATCGCTTGAACCAAGAACGTCTACCTTTTACTCACTTCAAGATCTCACATCAAAGTAGGAATTTCAAATTTCACCCACCATGACAAGGAATTCTGATTATTATAAATTCACTATTTAATTCCGCATGCATAACAGCTTGGAAAATGAGGTTTTTAATAAGAATTTCAATATTCAATTATCTGCTCCTTTCATCTTTTTACGAAATAGCACAGATTTCGTTTAATAAATTTGCTCACATACTTTTAAAAACATCACCAAGAGATGGCGTTTTCAAAAGCTTTAAAGTTTATTCAAAAAAGCTTTAGGTTCGAAACGGTGATTATACCCCACAAGCTTTGAAAGCTTTTTTAGCCACCAAATTTATTTCAGTGAAATATTTCCTAAAAGTGTTTATCCAAGTTATATACTAAAAGCTCCAGAAAGCTTCCCTAAACCAGCAGAAAAGCTCACCTTATTTACTACCACGTAAATTAGTTATGATAAAGCACCTGCCAAGCGCAGTGATGAGCGTTTTGAATCCCATAGACTACTAACTACACTTTTTAAATCAGATGCATTGCAAACGCGCTGCGGGTGGCTGCCGGTGCAGTTGTCGCTTGGACGCTAGGTGACAATATTTCAACGACTCATAAAAGGCGCATAGCATACATTTGGCGAGTGTCAACAAACAGAGCTGGGATTTTAACTGATTACCAGAAGGATAATACGCCGTGTGTGATTTGAGCTTCTGACTTGCCGTGTGATTAGTGCATAAGCTGTGGCAAGTGATACAAGTGGAAGCGTTGATTGTGACGGCTTGTGCGTGTTGGTTGAAGTGTGTTAACAAATGAAAGTGAAATGGAATGAAAACAAAATCCTCAGGTGTTTACGCGTTGAATGAACTATGAATGCAGATATAAGTATAAGCAAGTGGCAACTGAATTTGTTTGTAGGCGTTAGTGCGTGAGCTCTAATGACAGCCTTAGCTTTAATGTGTCAATCAAGGCTTGAACTCTGTAATAAAATATGAAAATTGATTTTTGAATAAATATATGCTATACATATCAATTTGGTTCAATGGAAAAAACCATAAAATTATTCATAAACACCCGCGCTGCATAAACCATAAAATATTATTAAAGTGTATATTATATGCAAATGTAACTGTATAATTAACAGTAGCGCAAAACGCGAGGTGTCATTGTGCTAATTGTATTTCTTCGATTTTTGCCGGCTGCATAACAGGAAATCAATGCAGCCGTCCACGTGCTACATTCAAATATCCAAGTCTGTGTTTATGTATGTGTACAGACACGTGTTTATCCATGTACCTGTGTGTTTGTGAAGAGTGAAGGCATTGCAGCAAGGATGCGGCAAATACGCGGTCATGCTCAGCGTTGTCCATGACCCTCAACGTAAACTATAGTGGCGATTTGCAGTTGTATTAGTGTGAGTGCAACGGTAACTATAACGGTAATAAGAAAGCTTATTGTGGTTGCAGAAATTTCTGTAAAAAACAAAACGAAGTGCAACCAATGCAACCCAAAGACCGCTGTAATGGTGTTAGTGCAAGTATAAAAAACTGTGTTGGTTCATTTGTTGTTCGGGTGTATTGCTGCTTTTCTGCTTCTTCTTTTGTTCTTTGATTTACCTTATGTGGCAGCTAACCATTGTTTTAGCTGAGGTGCGATTGTGGTTTGTTACGTGGTAACAGGCAGACAAGCATATATATATATTGAGACAGAGATAGAGATATTGATATACATTTAAACCCATTAGGATAAGGATAAATTGTATATATTTTTATCAACTTTTAATTATTTTTGCAAAAAAACTGAATTTAAATTTTTCTTTTTCTTAAATATTCATAAAGGTAGGTATACATTTTCAAGAAAGTCTTTTTCAAACTTTAATTTCTTCTGAACTCAACTTTAAGTTAAAGTTCAGACCAGGGTCTCCCGTTTCATCTAATTTACAAATCGAAAATAAATAGCCCAAAATATAATTTAATATAATTTCATAATATTAAGTGCAATTTTATAATTTTATCAAATTAAAAAAAAATTTATGAAATTATATTAAATTGAATTAAATATTTGAAAATTTAATATTATTTGTTGTGACCTTTATAAAGTCTATATTAAGATATAAATTATATATTTATTCCAATTCTTCTATTATCCCATCAATAAGAAAATAAAGTCCTACCCAAAAATCACTTTAATAGTATAAAACCAACTTCTTATCCCACTTCCAACTTCGTATCTTTTTAATTTTCTCTCACAACAGTTCGATTTGTTGAATATTTGATGACAGCGCTGTCCAAAGCTCCTGGGCATAGGTAAATTTGAATATAAGCTATTAATTACCATTGTGCTGTACATTATCTAACTTCAGCTTTTGGTCACCTCGCGGTCATATCACATGATTAATCTTTTCAGCTGGTGAATTTAATTAATTGTCACGCAGTCACATTTCTTTTATTACAACACAACTAGAATTATTTAATGTTAATAATAATTGTTTGTGTAATATATTTTATATTTCTACATATTTTCAACAAAATTTATATTAATCAATTTGTCTCAAAATAAGCTATAATAGAACACAATACGATGCATTCTAATTATATTTTAATGAATTAAGAACCAAAACAGTACAAAAAATTGCTAACGAAAATTGCGTCATCAGGATTTTGTTAATATAAACTTCATACATTTTATTTGACAGAGAACCCTATAGTTTTTTTGATAAAATCTAATGTAATGGTTGTGATTGATTAGTTCCGTTTTGGTGGTATATTGCATAACACTCTCATGCACCCTTGGGTTGGTTACACCCCCAGACGTTATCTATAACATTTAGGTCGGGGGAGTATGGCGGCTACTACTAAACACCGACATTTTGGCCTTGTATCCATGTTTTTCAGACCGGACAAACTGAATTTAGGCATTGTTGGGCCATGAATATCATTCTAGATTGCGAAAAATATTAAAAAGAGGTGGGTTATTGCCAGAATTATTTTTCGATGCCTTTTCTACAACTTTATGCAAAAACAGTCTATATTCATGAACCGTTTCGATTTTGGATTTTTCCTCCACAGATAAAACAATTCTTCTTCCCAAATTGTACAACGATTTGAAAAAAAAACTCATCAATTAAGCACAAAAAAAATTGGTGCTTGTGGTTGTCAAACTATGCAATATAATTTGCATTGCCTTTGGGGGCGGTATCCTGATGAAGCGGAGTGTATATAGAGAATCTATGGTAATTATTCTTCTGCAGTTTCAATGAAAATTTATGTTTAATTTTTTAAATATTTTCTATTTTTTATTTTCAAATAGTCCCTGTTGTAATTTTGTCATGATAAGATGACAAGCTCGTCAGAGGAAATATGAGCAGTAAATTTGTAAAAATTTTATTATTTGTTAATAATTTTCCCCTGGATATTTATTATATATTTTTTTCAATTTTGTCCATGGACTCCATGCTTTAAAAGTATAAATATGTCGCTCCTTAGATACAAATATTCGAATCTAATCTATGATCTTGTTGAAATTTTTTTTTTTTTCATTTTTCTAAATAAAAAATTTAAATTTTTAAATTTATTTTTCTGATTTGATTATTTATTTAGCTTAGTGAAGCGTGGACATTTCTTGCCGGGTGCTTTATTATGCACTGAAATCCATATGTGAGCATTATGCACGGTTACCTTTCCAAGAACTGCTAACATCGTAGTAAAATATTGCACATGCCAAGCTTTTGCAGCACGTTTTCATAAACTAACGATAAGTAAGTGTGTGTGAGTGTGCTCTTAGAAACAATACTGAGTATTTAGCGTAATAATATATAGATGTCTATGAAAGAAAGTTCACACAGCCATTGTCTGCATTTCAAGCAGTTCAACAAAGTGCAATAAAATTAAGTTCAAAGGGTTATTGTAGTGCTATGAACTATTTAAGACTATTTGTTTCTTCTTCAAATACTTTTTAGTGATTTCAGAAGTATTTTTTAATTTTGAAAATAATATCGTAACTATTCAACATATAATGCAAATATAAACTGAAGCATTTCCTCTATATTTCACACATAATACTTTATTAATTACAAAGCTTCATTCAGCTTCATGAAATATTAACAACATAAAATAAATTTTCATCAATAAAAACTGAAAACATTCAACCCTAATTAAGTATATTAAAAAGCTCACACATTAACACATTTCCTCATGTTTCAGCAAAAATTTCTATAATCACTTCATCAACTGAGCAGATAAACAGATATGCAGCCATGGCTTCGTATACCCGGTTCAAATTCCACTGCGAATTAGCAGCCAACCAAAGTGCTTACATCTTTCCATGCATACAAATAAAAATACATACTTATGTATATATGTACATAGAAATGTATGTAAAAGTTCCACACATTTTAAAGTGTGTCAATGTGCCAATTTATACTTCTCACTTTTCAGTTTATGCTTGTCATGCGATAGTTAAATTTCACATATACGAATATAACACTATGCAACAGGTGCTTGGTTCAAGGTTGCCGTTATGAACATAACTCTATGTGTATACACATGTATACATGTATATGTATGTTATATGTATATGTGTGTGTGTTCATTAGTGTTTGACTAGTTTGTAAGCGTTTGTTTGCGCAGTTCCGCTGCGTTGCGTTGAAACGTAATTATAACTGTTACATACATTTAGGCGCGAATTTTTAAATACAGTTTTACAGCGCTTAGTTGGTATTAGTGAGTTGTGGCCTTCAAAGTAATGCCGTTATATTGCGGGTTTTCGAATTTTAGTGGAAATTTTGAAGTTAATTTTTTCGGAGTGCGAAATGGAAATAATAAAATGGTGGTAAAAAATATTAAGTGGAATTTTTAAATGTAACTATTTTAAACGTTTGGAATTTTTGCTAACATTTTAATTGAATATATTTAGGGTACTCACAAGCTGTCATAAAGTTATAAGTCATACATTAAAATGTTAAAAATATACGATGGTTGCGAATAACTCATTATAATGTTGTTGTGATAAAACTGGAAAAAAAATATGAATGACTAAAAACTAAAATTAGCAATATACAACGAACAGAACACATATCACACTGAGTCGTAATTGTGTATACATATTTATTTTGTAAGCAATCCAACAACACTTTTTTAAACCTGTGTAAAAATTTAAAACTTTATGATTTTACGATACTTTATGACAACTTGTGAGTACGCCTATAATAATATTTATAGTTTTTAAATATATAAAAAATATATGTAGAAGTATATAAATATATTTTTTTCATCAAAAAATTATTTTAATAACCCCTATATATTAGTTTTTTGATTTGACCAGCAATTTGTTATTTGTTTATCAAAACAACTATTAAAATATTAATTTATTGTTCACTCATGCGAACATATAAATATTCTACCACCAAACGATCTGTATCGAATTTTCAGCAGACCACAAGCCGCATAGACTTCCTGCAAAAATAAATATTTCGTATATTGATGTCTGTTTTCAAAAATATATTTTGTAAATACAATCTCTGCTGATATTATGGTCAATTACAAATGAGCAAACGTTTATTGATAATCGCTGTTGTTACTATTGTTGTTGCAATTTTTATTGATAAGTATAAATAAAGCATACACTGGGCTACTGGTCCTGATGTGCATCTTCTTCATTATTTTATTTTTAGAAGAAACTGATCATTATGCAATAAATATTGATTTGTCTGAATCGGCATTGCCCATAACCATTGTAGTCATACATATACAGTACAGTTCGAAATTTTTTATAATTTTCACAAATTTATTTATTATTAGATCCAAAAAATTTAATGAAAAAAAAAATTATTGATTTTTATTAATTTAAACTACTAATTACCTATAATTTATGTGTTAAATTGGTGTGCGACTCGGGTAAAATAAACCCTGAATGTAGGCAAAATTATACTATCCATGTAAAGGGTGATCCATTTCGTGGTTCCCTTCTATTTTAAAGAAGAAAAAAGCAGGCAATTCAAATGTAATGTGAAATTTGTATTGCCATTCGAAATAATATTCTTTGGTATTTATTTTTTGAAGATTATTTCTTTCAAATGTCTCAGATGGTCCATCCGTTGAGTCCAATTTTCGTTGACTCGTAGGAACATTTCAACTGGTAAATGAGGCATAACACGCGTGGAGTTTTAGACGCGTGGTGAGTTTAGACTTTACATATTCCCACAGCAAAAAAGTTTAACAATGTGATATCACACGATCTTGGTGGCAAATCAACTGGCCCTAATTGTGAAATTATTATTATCATCAAAGTTTTCTCAATGTCGCCCTTATCACAAATCATATAGATAGTGTTTCTTATTTACAGTGGAACTTCCATAACTCGAATTTCTATAACTCGCAGATCTCCATAACTCGAACTCTTGAATTGGCAAAAGAACTCAAATTTCATAGAAATTTCAGACAGCGCATAATACAAAAAATAAAATTTTACTATCCACGCAGAATTTTAAAAGAGTCCCTATATTCGAAGGAAGGTGAAAAAAATATGGATTTCATAAATCATGTAAAAAGGAGTGGATTAAAAAGGTCAAGAGCCAAACAATAGCAAAGTGCAACCAACAAAAATACAAAATACATGTTTTAACGTTTGGACATCAAACTTTATGCGAAGTAAATGAATAAAATTGTGTATAAATCATATTTTACAGTTTTTTGAAAAATTTTATATTTACTGAAAAATTCTATAAATCGAAGTCTCTCTAACTAAAGTTTTTTTGTAGATTGTGGTGATTCGAGTTAAAGAAGTTCCACTGTTATTATATTCACTGGTATTTGGTAAACCACTAATTACACGATGCCTACTTTTAGGGTAATAACTCATTACATCATAGTATTTTTTCAAAATATTATTCAATTAAACATCGAGATATTTAATTGAAAACCATAATAAGATCCTTTCTAAAATCGAACAAGATAAAAAATTTTCAGAAATAAATTGAAAACCATAATAAAATCCTTTCTAAAATCGTACAAGATAAAAAAAATTCAGAAATAAAAGCACGGAGAACCCAAGCCGGAATTATTATAGTAACTTCTCAGCTTATTTGAACTAGTATGAAACTGCCATATTTCTGACCAAAATCTGTCGATTGTCATCTCATAGAACATTTAAAAAAATTCATTAAAATAATATCACGCAGAAAAAAGACAATCTTTCGATTAGAAGTTTATAGTTCTTTTGTTTAATGATGCTGCTTCCACATCAGTCCGCCACACAGCGTCGCTTTGTGTCTTATCACTTTTGCCACAGTTCAATGTTCAACTGCGCTGTCTTCGCGCTATCTTCATGCAGTGGCTAATAAAATATTTACAAGCTCGTTGTTTATTTGCATTGACGCTCGTGCGCTGAGCGCGACTTTAACTTTGGCAACGATAAGCGATTGAGACTGCATAGACGCCGACAATCTATTCAATCGCAATGTAATGTGTGCTGTATGTATCGCAAATTGACTGCATCGGATTTGTCTATATTTAATTAGGTTTTATTTCTGGAACAATGACGCTGTAAAAATAGGCAACTGATAGCGTTGGAGTAAATTATTTGTTGAAATGCAAACGAAATTTGTATTGACTGCAATCAAACTCCGACTAAATGTTTATATGCACTAAATGTATGTTTATAATTACTATTATTGTACTCATGTGTTAAATAATAAAATAATTGTAAATACTCAAATAAGTACGTACTTGTTTACTGTATATATTACTCTTGAAAGTAAAGTTTGTTATTTTACTCTCATTATAAGAGCCTGCACGAGCAAATATTATCAGTTAATCAAAGTTTCAAAAGAACTTTGTAGAGAGTTATTGAGCACATGCCAAAGTCTCAACTGCGCAGCAGATACAAAATTTATATTTACAAAATGCATTTTCAGTCAGTTTACAGGGTGTTTCAATAAGTAAACAGAAAAATTATAACTGTTAATTTAATTTTCTCATTAAAAAAAAAATTAAAAATGAAGTGTTAGATTCAAATTCAAATTTAATTCATATTTTTTCTATATTTAGATTATACCAGTTGTATGTTCGATTAGCCACTCAAACTGGCAAACTCTCTTCCGCCATACCTTCAATTAACTTCCTATTGGAAGTATTTGGATTATTATCCAACTTGCACTATTCATTAATCTCATTATGATCACATTAATTTTATATATCAATTATATATATCAGATTTATATATTTATTATATTATATATATAATAAATCATTGCATAAAACACTATTACAAAGCCAAAAGAGAAAGTCCATTCGTTTGCGACTTTTTAGTTGTCTTTGATATCTTATCAAACTAATTGAGATTACAACAGAACCACATATATACTCGTATAAAACTTTACATGTGTACTAACATACATATATACTCGTGTATGATTTCATATCGATATGTTATGAATGAACGCCTCTAGTTTTGAGTAAGTGTACACACAGACCTACATGTGTATTTTGCACTGTAAGTCAATTTGTAATTGTCAACAAATTGTAATCGTGTCTGGGTAAGCAAAATAATCAGTAATTTGATACAATAAAATATATGAAGTTAAGCAAGTAAGGCAATTTACAGTGCGGGCGGTATCCAAAATTTTATATTCGAGAAAAATTATAGGAAAAATCGAAAATGAAATTATATTTTATCTGCAATGAGTTAAAACTTGATTACGATTTCTAGTCTTTGATGTCCGTTGTATTTCCATCTGAATATGAAGGCGTTGGGAATGCTCAGAGTTCGACGCCCTAGTGCGAGCTTGTATATTTCTAATATTATATTTTATACTATTGAGGCTTTGAAATTTTGTTCAGCAAGCAGCTGCGAGCACTCATTACTCGACTCTTTGGCACGCGATTGCAATGCGAAGAGAATGATTTGCAAGACGATTTTCAGTTTCAGATTAGGATTCTCCAACACGGAGTCTTTTTGATACCCTCACCTGGGAACTAATTTCAGAAAGTTGAGATTCTTGCAATAAATATAGTTTATTCATTACATACATATATAGTTTATTCATTACAAACATATATACAAATCTTTCCTCTTTATGATAGTAGTATAGATTAATAAGTAAATATAAAAATTTATAAAAAGTCATTATTAAGTTAAAGGTCTTCTCTTGAGCTATTTGTTCTAATGTATAGAGTACGAGTAACACAACAAGAGAGAAACATTGACGAGATGTGTGTGGTAAGAGAACGTGGGAATGCTTGAAAGAGCCAGAGAGAGGCGAGGATCAATTTGCCTCAATGTAGTAACGATATTCGCTATCTAACTAATTCTAGTTATCCAATTGGAAATACAATATTTTAGATACATTCTATACAGAGAGAGGGAGAGAGACAACCATATAGCCTTTCCCGCTTAAGTGACAACATTTTGCGGCATCTTCTTTTTTCTCTAAATTTACATATAAAAGTCCTCGTTTAAGAGCCTCCTCTTAAGTGCCTTTCCCGCTTAAATGGCTGTAATATTTAGGCCACAAATACAAAATTGTTTGCAATTTTCCTCTTTTAAGTGCCTTTTAATATTTTTGAAATTCAATGCACTGACAATTGTCAAAAGGAAAACATCTACATAGTCTTGTAATGTTTTTTTTTTTCTTTATATTTGTTTTCCTCGAGACACTTAAGGTATTTAAGTGCCTTTTCCGATTAAGCGTCTCAAAAGTCTTGCATGTGAAAAAGGGGCTCTTAAGCGTGGTTTACTGTAATTATAATATCTCGAACTGTTCTCATAGAATTTTTGTTAGTATTGAAAAATTATCCTACAGTTCTTTTAAGGTTTATCTATCGCGTTGTTCTTGGTACCTATAGTAATTAGAACTGATTATTGCTACTGTTACTGTTTAAGCTTCACTGAAACTTGATTTATATATTACCACGGGAAAGGTATTTAAAATTGTATTTTATAAAAAGTAGTCCGTTGGCCCAATATTTCATATACAACGAGGTAAGTATATATATCAAAATTTGTTCAAATTGGTCGAACAGTTGCTGAGTTACTATGGGGTTTCAAATAAAGAACCGACGTATTTTTGGAGGAAGAGCAAATTATAAGCCTTTGCTTTCTAACTTGCTTCAGTAACAGATTTTCGGTACATTTCTGCAAAAGATGATAATCTAGCAAAATATCAAAGGATAATTTTTAGAATTCCGAAATGTGATTTATTGAGAAAAGGTTTGGAATAGAACACCTTTCCGCAAACCTTGTTCGCACACTAAATTATTCTTCGGCTATAAAATCATTAATTTGCTCCATTAAATATGAGTACGACACTGCTGATGAAATTGTTTTCATTCTTACTCCATTTTTTTATTTCACCAACAACATATTTTTCTACAAATAACTAAATCATAGCAACCGTATATGACATATTGCACGCGGGTGTAAAACTATGTTATGCTATGCTATAAGATATTTGTATGTCTGTGCGCAACATCACATGTTCCGAAGGTGCGTGTGTGCCGGCGAGCACGTTTGCTGCACGATTGCAACATACTCAACAACTGTATATAAACACATTTGTATGCACACAAGTGTGTGTGCATGTGCATTTATGTATTTCTAATTTGCTTCTTACTCCATTCGATTTTTATGAATTTATGTGCTGTTGCTGTGTTATTTTTAGCCACTCAACACACGCTGCCACTGTTCCACATCTAATTTACACTTAAATGTCTTCTTACCTTCTTACAAGTGGGCAACACGTGTTTGTTTGTTGTAGTTTGCGCTCATGTTTGTCGGTGCAATGTTTGCATAACTTCTTCGCTCTCTTATATAAGTGTCTGCAAAATAAATACGTATGTAACTCAAGTGGTCAGTTTTTGGGTTGCCTTTCTTTGTTGTTCGCCGAATTTATTTTCTTCATATCCTTTCAATCGGGCGTTGAACGTAACAAAAAGGACCCGTAAATAAATGCAATCCTTCTTGGAATGCGTTTTCCCGCCAAATCTTTTAATATATCGTTTTCAGTGAAGTCTTAATGACTGTTCTAATTTTATAACACTTATTAAAGGTGATTTAAGGTAGATATAATAAGTCTTCCTTAAGACACTCAGATCTCTTTCAGCCTTAGAATCATTTTGTCAGCTCTCACGTTTTGTTTTGTTCAAAGGGACCCTTCTCAAATCAGGTAGGTAATAGGCTTCATACTACAAATCCTGTAGAGCGTATACTAATTATTAGAATGAATTGGATCTTAATTTAAAAAGCCACTTGGATTAATAGAAGATTTTCTGAGATACCAGGATTCTTCGAACTTCTTAATTCCAATAAGAAAATATCCTTCTCTGAGTTTTGACAGAAATAAGTGTACGCTATGGTCATAACCCAGTATCTGATCTTTCTAAAAATTACCGAATTCAATTTTTAAATTTAAAAAATTATGTCTCATACAATAATGCCAAAAAAATAATATGAAAAAGTCCAAAAATATGAACTAATAATTAATATAAAAAGAAAAATGTGCATTCTAATATAAATTCTTCAGAGGAGTTCCTCAATTTAACGTTTGTCTCTCTAAAAACTTTTTGCCTAACACTGTTACTAAGATTTCCAATTTCCTCAAGTATTCCAAGATATATTCTGGAATTCTGAATAATTTTGAATATCGACCTTAATATTTTGAAACACATAATAATTTATTTATGCTTTAAAACCCATCAAGGGATCACATATATCCAATAAATTAGAGCAGTTGGTAAAAAGAGCCCAAGTTGTTTTGAAAATGCAACGGCAATGCGCACACAAGCAAAAGTCAAACGCTGTCTAACACAGATACACAATCAGATATTTAAACAGTAACAGCTGAGTGACAAAAACAAACGACGCCTGCTCGCTCGCTTCATCTGAGAGTCGCCAGCTAAAGAGTGGCGCTCTCTCTTATCGCTAACAATAGTTTAGGGTTGCCAGGTGTGAAGGATATTTGAAAATGCAAGTAAAAATATACACATATTCCATGTAATAAAACCTTTTTTTATAATACTAATATGGACTAGATTTTTTTTTTTTGTAATTTAGAAATACGCTTAGACATTTGAGAGTAATTAGGAAATTAAGTATTTTTGGTAAAATTTTCTGTTAAAAAAATAATCAAAATAAAAAAAAATATTCAATAAAAATTTTTATTAATTGGCAACCCTATCACACAAGCACAAAGTGTCCACTGTGGCATTTTGAATGTTCTGTTTTGCTTTTTAATGTTTTGTTTTTATTTTTTAGAATTTTTTTAGTGCTCTGGCGTCCACTGCTGTTATCAGCACTGAAGAGGATGGCGCTCGCAAACAGTATGCAATCACTGCGCAACGTATTTGTGGATGCGCCGCCGCTAAGCACTTCATTGTCCAAGTCAGTTTATGTACGAAATTGAAACGCGCACGTGGTGTTATTGCGGCTGAAATTTGAAATTTTCCGCTTTCGAGACGGTTTTTATGGCACCAATAAATAAATAATTAAAAATATATTATAAGAAAATCTAAATAGAAACATTAACGCAAAATTAAATAAAAAATTAAATAAAAAAAATAGTGAACAGCGTGAAAGTGTTAAAACTTTGATAGGTAATAAACAAGCTCTAATAATATGTGAAAATAATGAAAATTTGGTTACACACATAAGAAAAAAAGAAAATAAATAAATAAAATGTAATAAAAATCAATTGCGCGTATTTGCTGTGCAACCAACTAAGCGCTCGTTGCAGTGCGCTATTTTTAAAAAATATCTACAACTCGTGAAAATTCTATTGGCGCCGCAAACATATTTTTGTTGTTGTTGTTGTTTTACATTTATTTCTTTTTTTTTTAGTCACTCTGCCGCTGTGAAAAGCGCTATTTTTGATTTGTGTTTTTCTTTGTTGAAAATCCCGTTGCTTTTTTACATTGTTGATCCCACAGTGTACCGAATTCGACCGCCAACGCGTGCGCTGGCTAACGCCAACGTCAAAAGTAAATACCAAAAAATTATATTTTGCGCGCATTTTATCTATTACGATACAACTACAATTGCACGCTTGTTTAATATTCGGCATTACATTGTTAATAAGTGTTTCGTTGAAGTGCGGATAAATTAGCTGTTAATATACTAGTGTGGGCAGTAACCAGATTTGAACTAGTTGCGGCGTAGTTATTAGAAAATTTGAATTTATGAATTAAAAGTTAATTAATTTTATTAATATTGATTAGAATTCTCTTAAACATTGATTTGCTTTAATTTTTTTATTTATACTTCTGATATGAGCTAATCTCTTTCCAATTGGGTCAATTATATATTCTTATTCAAACAGATCAGCATTCTAGCTGTCATTTAGAAGATCATTACATCTTATCAGTTACTTTGCACTGAAATCGAGACTCGCAGTTTGCAATTTCGAAAATTCAAACTTATTCGAAATCGAATTTCATTTATTTTGATTTATTAAATTACTTTATTTCAATTTCATATTTAATTTAAATTAATTTATTTTATTTTATTTTATTTTATTTTATTTTATTTTATTTTATTTTATTTTATTTTATTTTATTTTATTTTATTTTATTTTATTTTATTTTATTTTATTTTATTTTATTTTATTTTATTTTATTTTATTTTATTTTATTTTATTTTATTTTATTTTATTTTATTTTATTTTATTTTATTTTATTTTATTTTATTTTATTTTATTTTATTTTATGTTATTTTATTTTCATATAATATCGCAAAGAAATATTAAAAATATTAAAACGTCCAAAGAAAGTTCATTAAAATCGCTATCACGCGGGTCAAAAGATATATAAATAATAATTTTCGACACAAATGCAACAAAAACAAGAAATAAAACCAAAAATAGCAATTTAATCGAACAACAAACATTTCATTCTGCGCAAATAAGCCAAAAATCGAAAAACACAAAAACCAAAAACAAAAGCAATTAACCAACACACAAGCAAAGGCTATTGAATTGTTTGTTTTTGTTGTTTGTTGAAATTGCAAATTTATTATTTTATTTATTTGTTGTGACAATTTGTTGTTGTAGCATCGAAATTTCTGCACAAATTGTTGTTGTGCACGTTCGCCGGCTGTCAAATGCCACAAGCGGAAAACGGTCACACACATACCAACAAGCAAATATACTTTCATGGGAATATCAGTATTTTATGTATATATCTACTATAATTGTAGTTTATACATATGAACATTTATAGTATAACTATGTAGTGACCATGCATAGTCAATCAAAATCGCTCATACGCCCATCAGCACCAACGCCCAAGGCATTGTGGGTCACACGCCACGCTTTTGTTTGCGTTACGACACGTTTAAGTGGCGCTAAAATACAACTTTTTTATATTCGAGTTCATATGTATTTACTGTTTTTATTCTGCCGTGTTTGCCGCTCTCATCTTCGGCGTTCGCTAATTGCCGTTTTTATCGTTTATTTGTGTTTATCAACAGACAGACAGATTTCACACTTTTTTATGTTGCTCGGCGTCTCAGTGTCAATTTGTTTTTATTATTTTGTATTTTGAGTTATTTGGTTAAGATTTAGTGTAACACTCGCAGTTATTTTTAAAATTAGTACAAAAACTGCTAGATCTGTAGACATGACAACCACTTCTCATAATATTTGTGTGGAATAAGTGAGATTGACCTACCAATATTAAGAATTTTTATCGAGAATACAGTTGTAATATGAATAGTTACTGATAGATAATCACTGAAATTCTAGGCTGACTTTAAAACATACCTGCTGAGAGCGCTGGAGTCCTTTTCATATATATATATGCTCGCAGGAACTGTACCATTCGCGGCCATTCGCGAGATCAAACGAAGGTGTTATTATTATTCAGCACATAAAAGTGTGTTTAGGATGCAATTTTCTCCTCTCAAATACTTCGGTCATCTGAGAAGTAAGCGTAGTTTTGTCCACTAATCCCTATGTAACGAAAAAAAATGTTTTATATTAAAATTTATTCAAATTGGTTGAGTAGTTGCTGAGTTACTAAGGGATTTCAACTACAAATTGCTTCTGTACATTTTTTCAAAACATAATAAAAATACAAAAACTCGGATGAAACCATAGAGACCACAGCCATGCTATGATATCTACCAATGTATGTTTATGTTTGCATTTTATTTTGTTATAGACACCTTTGAGTTCTTTGACAATTATGCAACGCTATAATTAGTTATGGTTTCTCCCAAGGTAATATTGTTCTAAGATTTTTTTTAATTCATCATCTATATGACCAGCGATATAATTTTTTAAAATTTCACAGTATTTTAAAGTTTATACTTATTATATATGCAACTGATTGCGTCTATAGTCTCTTGGCTGGCTACCATATTAGAAATAATATCAGATTGTCTCTCTTTCATTTATTTTCAAAAACAATTTTTCAAAAATATACTTTGCTTTTAATATTTTAAAATTAAATTTAGAATTGAGATGTTGAATTGTATCACTTCTTAAAATATTTTTTTTTTACATATTGTAAATCTATAATTATTTCGGCTTACCTTTCATTGTGACATTGAAATGTACTAAATTTGATTGTTGCTGTCGATGAACTGTGATCGCAGTGTGTGCATTTTTAGAATTTTTACACTCAATGTTTAAAATAAATAAACACCTGTATACATATACTTATTTATAAATACACTCATTGTTTACATACATAATATAAATGTATGTAGTATATATTATAGGCGATATTTGTGCTTAGAAAATGGGCCAGAACGATTTGCAAGTAAACAAAGAACGAATTTACTAATTTATGCAACAAAGCAAATACAAAAGCCACAAAAAACCAAACAAAATAAAAGCACAACAAAAAAAAAAAACATAGAAAACAAAAGCATATCGAAGCCCACTGCAAAATCAACCAAACAAACAGTTTAAATTAATTAGCAGATTAGTTGAGTTTCGCTGAAAATCTGTTTACATGGGCGCATGTATTCCCATGCAAGCAATTACAGTACAATGTTTGTATCACGAGATTTATTTACAACAGAATTCAATTCATAAATTATTTCTTTTATTAACTCATTATTACTTTTGCATTTACAATATTAATTTGTGCTAATTTAATTTCGCATTTCATGTTTCTCTTTTCAGCTGCCGTTGCTGCACTTCGTATACTTCCTGCTTTCCTCAAAGCCCATACAACCACCTTGACAACAAGTGTCCTCCAAAAGCTTCCGGATGATACAGTGGTATGTTTGTAAAATGTTGTGTACTTAATTAAATTAGAATGCAACAAATTTGAACCCAGTAGAGAGGGTTTGTGGTAAAGGGTGAAACACCAATTGTAATGTGGGTCCAGATATTTACAGAAATACTTTTGATCGTATGAAATCTTCCTCTGAAGGTCAAAGTAAAAAAATTATATGTAAAATAATGGATTTCATCTATGCTAAGTCGGACCTCTGGGTAGGAGTCTCATTTAACCTCCGAAGTTAGAGCGGAGAATCCATAAAATTTGACGTTATAATATTGTTTTTCATTGGAATATATTTTAATTCCTAACATGAGCAATCGTTAACCAAGAAGGATTCCATAGTAGTTACATTATATAATCCCAAGTGGAACCTCTATTAATTATACCTGAAATTTCCTGTCGGGTTTATTTGTCACCTGCTTGTTGACAAAAAACTTGCAGCTGAGAGCAATGACATTTTGTTTACCCTAAACAAAAGGTGAAAGAACTCAACAAAAATATTTATTTACGATTTTATCGTGTCTTCTTGTGCAAATTTCTATCTATAAATGCAAATAAAAGCAAAGCGCATTAGTTTATCTACGTTTCTTTAAATAAATTGATAGACAGTAGATAAAAATATATAATAAAAAAAATATAGTAAATAGTATAGTAAAATAGATATTAAATAGCCATTTGAATTTATAAATAAAAAAATTGAATTCACAAATAAACATTAATGATTAAAAACAAGATAGAGTATAGAAACTAGATATATTTCCTCCTCTTAATTGCTACTAGCCCTTTAATATAAATTTGTTTCAAAGAGTTGAAATCCATTTATTTTTTGTTTTATTCACTCATGGGTGTCAATCAAAGCAACCGCGTTCTCATTTCCTGCTGGGATATAAATATATGCATATACATATATACAAATATTACGCACATACTTGTATGATTCAAATACGTTGCTGATACGTCAGCTGATGACGTTTCCTATTAATTTTATTCTAATTTAGTTAAAATGACAAGAAATATGACGCATGTAAAAGCACAATATGCATTAATGGGGTCAAATTTCGGAAGCTGAATATATGCCATTCTCGATTTATGTGTCATACATAATTAATTATAATTATGTTCACAAAAAATTATCAATTCAATACAAAAAAAGAGTTTTAACAACATACAAAATTAGTATAATATATACCCTCTACATATAATATACCGAAAGCAGTTGTTTCTAAAGTTCTGATCGAGATGCTTTGGTTGATTCTTACTTTATTGAATCACGTTAGCCATAACCTTACAAAGACTTATTAAAGCTTAAATTTCTGCTGCGTTCCGCTAAAGATTATAAAGACCTCTACACTAGAAAATTATTATAAGACTTCCTGAACATGCTTGTAGACGCCTTCCGGAATTCGAAATCAATTTATTATACTCAATCTAACAGGATTTAAAGAGTACACCGTAATCATTTTCTTTCTACTCTGCCAACTCTTCCTCAATCTTATAGTATCTATGAGCAGAAATCTGGAGTCTCTTGGGAATAGACTATTTCAACAAAAATTCTTAAAATGGTTTAGCTCTTTTTTCCAGAAAGAAACAGGTAATCTCATTACATTTTTTGAAAAAAAAAATAAATTTTAAAGGTTTGGAAATACCATTATAGAGGTTTTTCGAGCTGAATGTCCACTAACAACAAATCTATCGTATATTTATATTCTTTTTATACTCTCGCAACAAATGTTGCTAAAGAGAGTATTATAGTTTTGTTCACATAACGGTTGTTTGTAACACCCAAAACTAAACAATTTAGATATAGGGTTATATATACCAAAGTGATCAGGGTGAAGAGTGGAGTTCAAATCCGAATGTCTGTCTGTCCGTCCGTCCGTCCGTCCGTCTGTGCAAGCTGTAACTTGAGTAAAAATTAAGATATCTTGATGAAACTTGGCACACTTATTTCTTGGCACCACAGGAAGGTTGCTTTCGAAAATCAGCAAAATCGGAACACTGCCACGCCCACAAAATGGCGAAAACCGAAAACACATAAAGTGCCATAACTAAGCCATAAATAAAGCTAAAATTTGGTATGAAGGATCGTACTATTAAGGCGTAGCGTCGCCCACTTATGGGACAAAAACCATATCTCAGGAACTACATGACCGATTTCAATGAAACTTGGTTTGTAATAGTTTCCTTACATCCCAATGATATGTTGTGAAAATAGGCCAAATCGCTTCACAACCACGCCTACTTCCTATATACCAGAACTTTGAAGACTATCTGAATCGTTTACTTTACAATATATAAAGTAAGTACTAGTGAAGATATCGGTGCAGAACTTTGCACAAATTTTATGTTAATAGTGTGGCAGCCCCATTCTAAAAATCGCCGAAATAGGACCATAGGTTTTTAAGGCCCCATATATCGAACACGAGGACTTCGGTGCTTCTAACCTAATATTATGGTTTCCAACTTTCAATGGACTTTATACAATATATATGACGAATATGTGGGTCAAATTGTGTATTATATAAAATAAATAAAGTTAAATAAATAAATTGCGAGAGTATAAAATGTTCGGTTACACCCGAACTTAGCCCTTCCTTACTTGCTTAAAACAATATTTGTTTCCCGATCCATGAACTCATAACTTTTATCAAATATAGTTCATTTACCACATTAGTACAAAGTTCAGTAAAGTGTGATAAAATTTCTTGTTATTCAACATGCAGCTAGTTGAACACTTACTCAATATTTCGAAACATGATATTACAAATTGTTTTCTTCTGGTATATGGAACACACATTTAGTACATATTCTATTAGTAATCACATGTACTTACATATTATTTAATAGATTGCATTGTTTTGCTGTCTGTCGATTAGTAGAAGTCTCATTCTAGCGTCATATGATTAATAGCGTGTGTATGTAATGCAAACAGCTGTGTTCAAAATAGAAGAAATGATTTCAAGTAAAAAAATATTCTTTAAAAATTAGTGCAGAGAAAATTCAAACTAAACTAGTAAAATAATAATAATTAGTACAAAGCTAGACTGGATCGAAAATTCATTATTCAAAAAAGTATTTGAATTCTAAAACTTGAAAATATTTAATTTTATATACAAAATAATGGGGATCATTGTTTGATATTAATCATGAATTAATTAAGAAGAAAATAAAAATGTTCTTTAGCTAGTCTTCCTCGGAAAACTCTTCAATATTACAATTAATTGCAATTAAAGGGTAAAATGTTATTATTTTTACACACAACTGTATTTGTCAACGAAAAATACATTTACACGCTTACGAGTATATTATATGTAAATCTACGTATGTTTTATATCCATTCTCAACAAACTAACTTGCGTGCGTGAGCGATTAAGCTCAGCGGAAACTCAAAAACGTTGTTGCTTTAATCACTGCATTAATCAACAATTTACTGCTGTGCGGCATCACTTTGTCGTATTAAAATTAAATTAAAATGAAAAATTAAAATAAATTGATAAATAAACAACGAATTGACATGGGAAAACAAATAACTATGAAGGCAATCAAATTTATGTGAACATTTTATACTCTCCTAATTCATTTTTTAATCTTATTATTATATATATGTATATTGCCCATATATTCGGAAAGTCTGATGTAATTCTTGTAAAGATTTCACAAATTTTATCCAAGATAATTCGTTCCGTTAATTTATATTACGATATATCACATAACAACCGTTTTATTCGTTATAAAGCACACTGGATGTTTGGAAAACCTAATATTATTATAGGAATGTGGCTCACGAAGCTCACTTTTATAAGAAAAATATTTCCTCCGAATTTCTAGAAAATATTTCAAAGGTTTACAAAAATATACTTATTATGAAAAAGTATATATTGACACTGAGATCTTCACGTGTGATATAGGGGATCTTGAAAAGTTAACGCCCTATTTCGACAATTTTTAAATGAGCAATGCCGAATTTGTGCAAGGCTTCATTCCGATATCTTCAATTGTGTTTCATTTATATGTTGTCAAGTGAATGAGTTAGTGGGACTCCAAATAAATTTATACCATACTTGTTATATCGGAAGTAGGTGTGAACCGATTTCGACCATTTTGCATGCGTAATAAAAGGATCTCAAGAAAATATTATGAACTTAGTTGCGTTGAATTTGGTCAAGTAGTTCCCGAAAAAATTGTTATTGGCCCAAAAGTGAACAATGTCACAACCATTTTCCAATCTGAGCAAAGGCTATATACCATCTTTTCCATAAAATTTAATTTAACCGTGATTTGTCTGAATATTTGCCTTCAGCTCATGAAATATACATGAACACTAGTATTTACTTTGTGCCTGAAATAATCTTCCAAAAATAAGTCACAAAGGCTCAAACCAAAAATTGAATTTTAAATTGAGAAATGTCACACTACTAGTTCATATAACGACTTTTACATCAATTTCACCACCTAATTTTAAACAACGGGCTTTATTCTTTAAAGGTTTATCAAAGTTTTGAGCTTGGCGTCTAATATAGCTAAGAGTCGTTATCATCTGATCTTAATTCATTTCCATATGAAGTGTTTTCTGAGAAATTAAACAAAAAATCATTTTTTAAAAATGTTCCAAACCTAAATAGTTTGAACTTTTATTATTGGTTAGCTAACTTGAATTGATACGAATATTTTTTGTTGCGTTAATTTATTTCCTACTTATTTAGACATTTCCACATTTTCGACTTCTGATCTGCTACGCGTGCTAAACGCCAACACATTTGAGTTGATTTTATAATTTCTTCACATTTCACAATGATTGAGCACAACTGTGCGCTAGTGTAGTGTAGTGTCGTTTTGTTATTCAAAATTTATTGACATTGGCGCCAAAGTTGACAGCGACGCACTCAAGTTATTGACTTTGACCGTTTAATTGTTTTGATTTGGAGCAGCGCTTTGAGGGTCAAGCAAACACATACTAGCACATGCATGTGTGTGAATATTCGAGTGTATATATGTTTGTATGCTCTCTCTCTCTCTCTCCTTCTGTTAATTTACATTTTAATTTTTCTTATTTTGGAACAACTTTCTTTATAAACACATTGCGGATATATTCATTTTATTTTTGTACAAATCTGCTTGCACTTTCGTTTTCATAATTTTCAAGTTCATTACCGTGAATGATTTTTACTGTTCCGCGATATCAGCTTATTTGGTTGTAAAAATACACTCACATATACATATACATATATATATTTATACGTCTGGCCCTCTAATGTGTTCGCATGTGTGAGTGTATTTATGTGATTTTTTTTATAAAATTATAAGCGGTCGTAAATAACTAAGTTAATGAACAACGCTTTTTTATTTACAATGTTAATAAATATAAAATGAGTTGTTCAGCTGGCGTTTTAAATACACTGTGCGACAGATGAAGAGTGTCAATACTATAAAAAATTTCTAACAAATGACAGAATGGTATACAGTTGGGGATAATTTTAGAAAAAAATTTTTAGTAAACTAAGCCTATATATTAGTACGAAAAATAGTTCATTATAGTCCTTTATAATTACTCACATTTTAAAAAATATTAAAAAAATACTTGTATGAAAAAGTATAAAATAACTCTTATTTCCACTAAGGAACCTCTCTTGCAGACATACGATCAATAGTATGTTTATAAATCTGCACAACAACTGTCAAAGCGTACAGATATTTCCATAAATTGATTATGTATTTATTAATTAGTGTTGGATAGAGGATGTTTTTAGACCGCGTATCACCATGACGACACGTAATTAAGATTAAATAAGGTGGTAATCAACATATTCACAATCCACAGAAACAGGCAAAGTGGGAGTCTACAGTGCGTGCTAATGTTATAGGTTACTAGTTCCTTTTAAATGTGAAAATAGTTAATTCATAAAATACAATCAAAATTATTTCAATTCTAATTCTTAAAATTTTTTTCTTAGTTGAAAATCTATAGTTCGGGATTCATCCAAGAAAGATCTGTGAATTTACAATGAAACTTAAAACTCTAAGATGCTAATGAAAATTCCTTTTTTAATAGAGCAAAAATTCAATAATTTGAGAACCACTGCCTTTATGGAAACCATCTCAATGTCCAATCAACAAGTTATCGTTGATTTACTTTTATGACTTAAAATTTTTTATGGCACTCCGATTACTTCATTAGAAATTTTATAATTTTTGTCCGAAAGATAAAGGGTATGTACGAGACATGTACTAGCTTTAAGCACACTAGTGTGGTCTAAGTGGTTGTAGACTTCAGAAGAGTTACGCTTAACAAAAATAAATCAAATAAAATAATAAAATTAAATTAGAATAATTAAATTAAATATATATTAAAAAGTAGTAAGTGAAATCACTATCCTATTTAGTTAGTGTAAGTATATTTACAACTGATTAATAGACCAAACAAATTAGGTGCCATGTGTCTTTTGAGTGAAATTTGTGATTACAAGTTTAGAGTTTGACACGTGATCGCGGGGTATTTTGTCAAGCAGTCAATATACATTTAAATATTTTTAATGAATAATCATTTAAAGTATTAATAAAAAAATAATATTTAATTAAATTATTTATTAATTTTAATGGAAATATTATTTTAATAATTTTACAATTAAAACGAAAAAACCACACTTCCTCATGAGTCTTTTACAATGAGATATGTCAAATTGCGTAATAAGTATTTTAAAAATATATTTTCAATTTCCATTACAACATTTAATACATATCAACTCGGCGATAAGGAAGTGGAAACATAATCTTTCATTGCTGGATTTAAACAAGAACATCGATGTACAAATATACAATCATATGATTTTGGAATATTAAAACAACAACAAACAAAACCAGTGTATGGCTCGTCTTTGTTTTGTTAATTTGTTTTATAAATGAGTGAAACGTAAGACTCAACCCACATCGGATCAGTCAAGACGTCTTTTCTTGTCTGATACGACAACAGCCCATAGCTTCATATGTGACAACCCTCACCGAACAAGACGAGACAAAAAGACATGTGCGCTTGGCTTGGGTTAGAGCAAAATACGTTTTTGTGTCTTATTAGTCAAAGACATTGATGACTAATCCGGTGGTGGGTGAGCCTAGAGTAGAGTAACTATTGAATAGGGATTTTTTTTTAGAAAAATAAAAATTTGAAGTATATTTTTTTCATGATGAGACCCCAGATAAAGTAGAACCATTTGAAGTATTTCAAAAATAATTCATACATTAGTGATAATCAGGTTCTAATTACTGAATTTTTTTAAGCTAGCGAATAATAAAAAGCTTTTTTAAATCTTAATCACGAAAAGTTTATACCATTTAAACATTTGAAATTATCAGACTGAATCTGATATGGATGACCAAAAATAATAGCATTTATCTGTAGAAACTCATTTCTCGTTGTCTTCTCTTTAGATTCTAACATTTCTGGCACCGTGATTGATCCAATCGTTCTTTTTTTTGTTATAGCAGTTTCACATTTTTTTATAAATAAATAAATATAAATTTTCGTCTGTTTTGATTACCGAATCATATAAGTAGCCTAGCTTTCCTTTCTTCCTATTGTATGATAGATAAAGAATACATCGATATTCGCATATGGCAAAAAAATTTCACTATGGCATTAGAAAGCAATTTACGCCAATATCGCGTAGCCACAAGGTCGTGCAAATTTTGAGAGCTAAATTACTTACTTCAACTAATCAGTCGCACCTGTAGACTTGTTGTCAAACTATAGTTTAAGGGTAGCTGACTCAGATCACATAAACAACGACGGTCATAAAATGCGTTCAAGTGTCACAAAAATTAAAATAATAAAAAATTTCACGTTCAACAAACATCCTACAGCTCGTACAAATCGAATCGATGAAAGTCTGAGATAAAATAATAAAACCCCAATAACTGAAACATGTTATACACCAAAGTAGCCAAAGCATTCAAATTTTATATTAAATTTGGTTTTATTTATTGTCAAAGAATGTGTTAAACACTTCAATTATTTTATTATACTAATCAATCAAATTTTGGTACGCGCAACAAGTTGCAGCTTTTATTGTCCTTATGAACATATAAAGCTGCGAAAGTAGGCGTATCATTTTGGTGACATTTATTAGTCATTAATGATTTCGCGTTTTTAATCTCAAAATGTTTTCATGGAGTTAACAATCTGCCAGAAACATATTTAATATAATTTCATAAAAACCTTCATTCAGTTCTAATGAATTCGTTAAACGCGAAGGTTGTGCCTTAAATATAACTTAAACAAGTGCTTGCAAATGCTTAACAAGTGTTAATTTCAAGTGGAAAGATTAAAAAGTGTAAGCTCCAACAGCAAGCAAGCAAAATCACAGGTGTTACCTTACCTTACACTACTTAATCAAATTTGTGTTTTAAAGCCACCTTTATTATATGAAATCGGCAATTTTAAATCAACAGTGTTCACATACACTTATTGGCTGATAATGTGAAAGCCCCCAGCGAAGCTTTCATCTTGTTGTCATTGCTGTGTGTCGACACTATGCGTCGCATGTGAAACGCGCCACGGTTACAATCATGCGAAATAAATAAATATACGCAATTTAATCAACGCTTTATTGATTACAAGTTCAATTAAATATATAAATATTTTTCTCCTGTGCCAGAATGTTCGATTCGCCAGCGGTGCAAGTAGATCATTAAGGGCAGAGTGACTTTTTCGCAGTGTTGATTGTGAATTTGAATGAATCACGTATAAGATGCGTTTATGGCAAATATAAATTATAAATTTCATTTTTATTGCTTCAACGCTGACAATGTCCGTAAATAACAATAAATATTGTGAGTGCATAATAATAGCAAATGCAAGTATGTAGTTATCTGTGGCATCAGTACATCTGTTGACGCGTAAAAATAACTTTATGCATTGGTCTCTGCTTGCAACCGAGTGACAATTGCTATGCAGTTGAACTTTTGCACTTCGAAGTATTAATAAATATATAGTGTATGCTTTTAAAGGCAATAAGTGTCGAGTTGTTGCATGGAAATCACGTGAAGGCGTGGAAGGAATAACTGAAGTTACTTCCCTCGATTTAATAATTAAATACCTTTAATTTTTTCATATTTTTGATCTAAATCTTCTCTGTCGAATTATATTAATTGTCTGCGCTCCCAAATGTAGGCAACGTTTTGTTATAAGTGCTCTATATATATGCTATATTTTCTCTATGACCTACAGCATAAAATAATTGCTCGCTGATTTGACTAGTTCAGAAACCTTTCTGAACAATAATCGCTCAAAATGTGTTCTCATAGATAGTAGCTAGATGGATTCTTCAGCTCTCGAAACCATATAAACTGTGATAGTAGCATTTGTGTGAATATCATCTTCTAGATTACAGATTCTAAATATAAAAAAGAATTTCTAAGAACAAAAGCTGGCCAGAGAGTGACCTGATTTAGAAGTGACCACCAGAGGTGATTGCCGAGCGTGGGACCTAAGGTGGTGGTCGAAATTTGAGAGGATCGCCTTTAAAGGCTTGTCACCCTATCCTGTATAAATATCTCTCGATGTTCATGCAAGTCTTTAAGCATTTGCTTGAACCTCGTATACTTAGTTTTCGACTTAAACACGAGTATTTATTTTTCAGAACGTATTCGAATAAATTTATATATTTAAAATATATATTTTTTTTATTATATTGTTAAAGGTTCGTTATACCGGATGGTTCAGATCCCAACTTTCGTCTTACATTAAAAAATTGTATTCGGTTGCCCTCAGTAGGCAATGACTGACTTTGCAACTAATTTCCGCCATGAAAAGGTTTTCTCTATATATTAGTTGTCTATAGTCGGTTTTAAATTGTTTTGAAAGTGTCTCATAATGTGAGGTTAATTTTATTAATCGAAAGAAAAACGTAACCTAACAAAAGTTATACATACGATTCTTGTTTTCCAGTAATGAACAAACTATTTCTGTATGAAACCAAAAAATCCAAAATTCATATAAAAACACCCAAAATAAATTTTCGCTAACGATGGCAGCTCATTTTGACAGATATTCCACATCAAAATATCTCCGTTCAATCAATACCGTTCTATCAACTACAACATATGTTTGCATGTATTTAATTACTTAAATATTTGCGATTTAAGTGATCTGCTTATCACAATTCGGCAAATATTCCTACATATTTATAGACATATACAAAAATATTTGTCGAAGTGTTTGTGCGCTCGCCTCTTATCACACTTTCTCTCTATCTCTTTCTATTGTTTTGGCGATTTGGTTCAGCGTAGGTTTTTGTGTTGATTTAATCTATGCACTGTGACTATCAGCTTGGCGGCAGCTGAGTTTCGAATCATTTTCAAAATAAGTTTTGACAGATTCTCCGCACGGCTGATCGGTAGCGGACGCTGGTGCTTCAATAAGCGTGCTCATTACACTTTTATTCTTAACGGTACTCGAGCGGGTTATAGTTTAGCAAGTTCCAAACTGGTAGAAAGCAGTTACCGCAAGCTATTCGGAGGTAGTGCAACGGGAAAGAAATTTCTATAAAACAAAAATAAGTTCATTGATTAGTTCAAATGTGTGGCACGTGATATATATAAAAATTAGCGGATGTGAAAGTTTAAATCGGTGCTTGGTTTGAGATGATTGTTTAATTGAAAGTGTCTTGATTCCAAAACGCTTTGGTGCAGAAAAAATTTCGGTGTGAATTTGAGTAATTAATGTTAATTTTTTGTGAAAAAAACTCAGTTAATAAATGAAAAAATATAATATATTTCTTATACAATAAATTATAAATCTTATATAATTTTCTAAATATTATATATTAATATATACTTATGGAATTGTGATATCTGATTTTTTAGAATATAAATGGAAGTTTAAATGGCATAATATCTAAAAATAATGGCGTTTATTCTTCATATTTCAATGAAATAGCCAACGCAATCGTCTATAACTATATACTGTGAACACGTCTCCTGTTTTTTTCTATCAACAATACTGAGATTATACTCCTCTTTATTTAGAAATACATTTTACTTGAATGTTTACCTCAAAGAGGACTATAAGTATTAGCTCTCCAAAGATTTTTCTCGATTTAAAGTTTTTTTCTGAAATATTATAGAATAATTACGCCTCATAAACTTAATTTACAATAATTTTAACAGTTTACTGTAATCTGGGAAACAATCTAAACGAAAATATATTTAAGTGCCTCTACAATCCAATAAAAATATTATCTACTTATGACAGACTGTATTATTTAAGACAACTTGTTAAAAAAGCCTACTATTTTTGGAAATTAATTATATATCATCTATGAACATTGTTAAGGCGAACGCCCCTCCCCCCTCATTCTCGGTTTCACAAAATCGATTTTTTTTTTTAATTTAATTCGAACCTATAACTGTTCAAGAATGGTCCTTTAAAATCACAAATGAAAATTTCAAAAACTCTTTAAGATATAGCCGATTGAAAATTGAACGTAGGATTGATTATACCCAAGAATTTGCTTCTCAAAACTTTAAACGTGTTTTTCTCGAAGCATTGTTTTTACGACTAGCGCATGAGGTTACTCAAAATCTATTAATACAATCGGTTCCAAATTTTAATACGTTTTTCAATACATATATAGCTATGGTATGAGCTGCGATAAATCAAATCGTTGAAGATCTGCTTTACTTTTCAACTTCATTTGTGGCGAAAGGCGATTTTCAAAAAAAAAAAAAAAAAAAAATTCAAAGGACCGCCATTTTGTTAATTTTTATGCGAAATTAATAATCCTAGTTCATACCAGAACCAAACATGTACTCTTTCTAATCCCGTTGGAATGTTCCAATGAGCGGAAATCACATGCGCCGCCGAAAAGAAAGGCTTTTGTTTGATCACAAAAACAACAACAAAAAAATATATACATTTTTTTCTTCTTTTTTAAGTCTTCAAATAAATTCATGCAAAGTTACAACTCTAAAAAATAATTTATGTTCATTTAAGTTTATGTTAAATTCCTAAAAACTAATTTATGTTCATTTACCAGCCCAATGAAAATCGTCAATACTTGAAATCGAGAATGGGGGGTCCCCTTAAGTAGAACGCTTTAATTTGCCATTTTTGATCCATCCATGCTATATAATCCAGATATAATATGTTCTTCATTTAACAAATCAGCGACTGGAGAATGAAAAAATAACCTGGCTGTACGAGAACTAATCTAGAAACAGAGAATTATAGAGAATTCTAAAGAATTAACGAGAAAATATTAGTTCTCCAATCAAACCATAGTAGTTAGAGAATTTTTAATTAGCTGTGTTTGCTGATTAAGACTATCATAAGGCTTTTTCAAGAGGATCGACTTTTTTCTTTAGTGATCTTACCTGATAGAATCCAAAATAATAGTCTTAATGATCACCAAACATGATAGTAAGTTTAAAGACTTAAAACATTTAGACTGAGCTGAAGGTAATCGACTTAAAATCTTAAAAAAAAATTAAAACCCAAACAACATCGAACCCAGTTAAATCTCAACAGTTTTTTGTTTTTGCTGTACAACAAATTCTAAGCTGAGACAAGTATGTCATAGTCGAAGTCTCAAATTATAAATATCAATTTAACACGTGTTATTTTCATGTTGATCCCTTACAACAAGCGCTATTTAATTAATATTTTTATAGAAAACAACATCTTAATTAATAATACAATTGCTTTCAATAACAATATAAGACAAAAACACAAATACTGACAAAGCGGCGACACAAGTTGAACATCACGTGCTTTAATACATGTATTTCATGATTTCCATATACCACATCTCTCCGATAACCAGCTTTTCAAATTTGTTTTCTCTTTTTAAACTGCGTACATTTGCACTGCTTTGAAGTGTTAAGGATTCATGTGGGACTATCAGTCTATAATTATGTTTATTATTTAATTATTAATGCTATGCACCGTATATACACTGTATATTAAAATCTATAATTAGCCACAAACTAAGAAATCGTGATCAAGCCGCAGGCCGATGCCTATCTGCAATTAAAAACAGATCATATACATGATGTACTCTTCAATAACATCCTCATTATATTGAAACGTATATAAATATAATACATACATGAGAGCTGAAAACAATTTAGCTCCAGTGTTGATAAGTGAAATGGTTGATAATACAAACAAAATTAACGTTAACCTCCGAGTGTTGAATGGAAAATTTTTAGGGGCTCGCTTTGCAAAAAAACTTTCATATTTCATCACACAATTTATATATTTTTAGCATTCATTAATTAGTTTTGTTTAAGTACATATCAATATATATATTTGATTTTTTTTTTTTATAAATATTAGTTGGTGCTGGGTCTTGCTTATACTAGTTTGTCTGATAAGATCACATGCTTAGTTTGCTTGTGACTTTGTTTCAGAAAATGTCGTTGGCACTTCTCAAAGATGATCCAATTTTATTGTTAGTGGTCTTCAATAACAGCTAAACCCTTGCTGAATATATTATGAGAAGTTTAGAAGAGTTTAAGTTGTTACTAGGTGGGTGGTTATACGGCTTATCATAAAGGACTAACACTTAATTTGATCTAAGGTTCCTTTCTAATACTCTTCGAGTGTTCTTTGCTAGTTCTACGCTTTCCGAGTGCTTGAGAATCTTAAGCTTAAAGCTTTAAGCTTCATTATACCGCGATATTCTCGCTTTTTCACTCCTTTCATCCGTATCTAGTGAATGGGAAATATTTAGTAGCATTATGCCATTAAACTATCATAACCTAACCTAAAAAAGCTGTAAATTCATCCACAGTACATACCTATTCATGTATGATACCATTACGCATAACAATAGAAGCCATTCAATGACCCAATCAAATATAACTGTCGCTTGCATAAACACATATAAAATTTAACTTTCGCCCTTTCACTTTGGAGTAAATTGCTTTTGAATATGCATTGTGGATACGCAAATGGAGCTCAATCTTCCGCGTGCGGCAGATAAATAACAAACAAGATCTCCGCAGAGTTATACAATTTTACACACACAGACACCCATATATATACATACATATATACGAATGCACAACTAACCAACTGCACTATTTTTCATTACAGAAACACAACGCGCAGAGAGTGAGCATATACCGTGACAACAGTAGCAACAACAACAAGAGTATAAGAAAAGTCAATAAAAATTATTTTCGCAAAAAGCGCGCAGAAAAACTTAGCAAAGCCATGTCAAATCGGCAAATGTTGGAATCGAGCAGAGAGCAGTGATTGCATTTTGAGTGGCGAGCAGCAGGAATTGAACAATTGCCAGTCACCACAACAGCAGCAGTATCATCAACAATCGAGTGCAAATTGCGTGCCAACAACACGCTGCACACGCCAAGCAGCATTCATTTGCAGTTATAACGGTTTAATTTGATATACATACCGCTACTGAGCGACATAAACAACAGACTGATTTAAAAGGCGCATCCTTCCTTTTGCGCTTTCATCAAACGCCATTTTCCGCACTTAACCCCAGAGCTTTATTGCACACACGCACGCACACTCACTCACGGTGAGGTGCATACATTCCTGTCACTGATATCTTCTTCTTCTTTAAGTAACTCATAGTAAACACTAATAATGGTGCATGCACCGGCACGTAAGAACAATAAAAACGCAAATGGCAATGGCAATTGTGATTTGGTGGAGGATGTGCTGACACCAGTGCCACCAGATGGCGGCTGGGGTTGGATGGTCGTCTTCGGTTCATTTATGATACACATTATCAGTAAGTACACTGTTATTGTTATTTATTACACTTGAAATGTATTTATTAATATTATGTTAGCTTTCTTAGTTTTACTACATATCTCTCTTCAGAAATAATTTACATATGAATTAAGAAAAGAGTTTAGCAGTTGCTTTTATAATATGAGAAAATGTGACTACCACATTAAAGTGGTTTTAAGTGGTTTTATTTTAGTAAACCAGTCTATTGTTTACCAGTTTATACCAGTTGTTTGTTGGATTCATCATCACCTAAAATTTACGGAATTTAAAAAATCTATCTGTATGCCAACACTTGAAAAAACATGCGACGATAGCTCTTTGTCAAATAGGTGTAGTGTCTGATCAAGATTATTGGAAATATGGGTTACTATAGCTTCGCCGTATTTAGAATAGTGCAGTCTTTAATGTATATTTTTTGTACAATAGAAAGCTAGTAACAAGCTAATAAGTGTTCGTTCTGAAAATAGGGATTCTAAAAAAAAATCGTGAAATTATTTCTGTTTATTCAATGCTTTGATAAAAAGTGTTACAGTGATGTGATTTAGTTCAAATATTCGCCGTTTCGTTCGATAATCTGTCTCCATCTAGACGGCAACTTTATAAAACCCCCTACTTCGTAGAAGTAGAATACCCCTAATTTGCGAAGAACTCGGACAGCCATTTTTCACAAGCCTCTTCTGAGTTCAACTTTACACACCCATGGCGTTTGCTATGGACAGGAACGGGTGGTAATCACTTGGCGCTATGTCCGTCCGGGCTATATGGTGGATGCGATAAAACCTCGCATCCGAGCTTCCGTAGCTTCTAACGAGTCATCAACGAAGTGTGTGGTCTGGCGTTGTCCTGGTGGAACACTACACCCTTCCCGTTGGCCAATTCTGGAGGCTTCTGGCCGATCGCCTGCTTCAAGCGGTCCAGTTGTTCGCAATAGATGATAGAATTAAGCGTCTGGCCATATGGGAACAGCTCATAGTGGATGATTTCACCCGCTCTGAATCGTCGAAACCATTCCTCCGCAGTTCGAAGTGATAGAGTACCATCCTCAAGAACACCATTAATATCACGGAACGTTTCTCTAGCGGTTTTGCCTTTAAAGAATGGAAACTTTAAAATAGCGCGAATTTCGGCGTTAGTGATCTCCATGTTTTCACATCTATATCTGTTGAACGTAATATCCAAACTAATCATACATAGCGTCGTTTTGTAGGTTATGTCAAGACCTTTCAAAGATATAGAGTATTGCCAGATACGTGCTCTGTAGCGCTTTATACATAGCCGCGAAATTCAAAAGAAAAAAAGGCGGAAGGGAGATATTTTCCAACCTAATATTTCACTGAAATTATGAGAAAGCAAATTGAAAGTTTTCCATGCAGTACCCGCTGGTGGAAGCCGAGGAAGAGGGAGACCTCCACTCCGGTGGAAGGACCAGTTGGAGAAGGACCTGTCTTCACTTGGTATTACCAATTGGCGCCAAACCGCCAAAAGGAGAGATGCGTGGCGCACAGTTGTGGACTCGGCTATAACCGCGTAAGCGGTTTCTACGCCAGTTAAGAAGAAGAAATTGTAAAACATAGTACAAACAAACAAACAAAGTATATCCCTTAAGGATTCTAAAAGAATACATGTTCCCCTTTTCCTAGCATAACTCTCTGTATCATCAAACGTATCAGTAAATGTATATTAAATATGAGAGAAGCGAAGTGCGTAGAGTAGTCTAATATATAATTTACTCGTAGCTTTCTCATCGTCCTCAAATCTCAATTAATGACAGTGCGTATGAGTAACTTTTTGTTTTATGTGTCAGTACATTGGTTCAAATTGAAATAAATATCGAATAAACATAATAAGCAAACAGTTATTATGTACATTTTTATGCGCAAATACTTGTATTTATTTATTCAATTGACTTCATCAATGCAATGCTTATTTACTTTTCGCACTAACTTTGTCTTAATAAAACAATCGCGCTGTAATCACTTAGTTAATCCCCTTATTTGCGTGTAATCATTTATTTACATGCACTACTTAGCCGTTTTGACATGCGTTTCATGTTAGCCTTCGAGCGTATTATGTTTCTATCGCGCGACTGATTGCATTTTGCAATTAAGTATGTCAATGAGTGCAGGCAAATATAGTGTATTTATTTTTCTTGTTTAACGATTTATGATTATAATAGTATCCAATGGAATTAGGCATCACTAAATAGAACTTAGTGAATGATATTTTCGTATTATTATTATCAATCTTCTATAGTCTTTACTCCATTTCAATTTTGTCGGAAGTTTTGCAATTATCTTTTTAACACCTTTGAAATTTAAGTTGACAATTACTTGTCTAGCACGCTTGCTTGAATTAAATCATCAAATCGCACATGTAGATAAGAAAATGACATTTTTCCGATCATAATTAATATGGTCACTATTATTCGAAATTCAATTATTGTATACGAAGTCTGTACTTATCAATTGATAGGTAATCGAACTTTCAAGGCTTAGTAGACTGAGTGTTTCAACATATCAGTAAAACTATGCACGCCAGTAGTAGTAAATTATTGAGTTGAAATACACAAGCCAAGTGGTCTAAACAAAAGTATATCAAGTGATTTATGCACACTAATTGAAACCAGACGATTACGTCATCAAATACATAAGTATATTCCAAAAGAAACTTCGCGCGCGAAGTAAAAACTATAATATTTGTTGATTACACACAAATTAGGGTCCAAATAACTACTTTCTGAAACTGATTTTATTAAAGTAAGGCATTTTTATAGAGTTTCAATCTTCTGTAATTTCCCACGTAAGTTTCCTGATAGTAGTCTCCTCCCAATCTCTGGACACTCGTTCACTATATCACCTCCCTTTATCAATTATATTCGAAATTTTGTAAACAAAAGTTTCATAACTTTCGATAGCTATTCTTTATCAGATCGAAAATTTCCAGTTAGAAGCGGTACTTCGGACCATTTTAGCAATTATCAAGTATCACAAAACTATTGACTTGGAAACAATGTATCAGCCAATAATGAAATACATAAATTTAATTCAAATACTTTGTATGAGTTTACATAATTCTGTTTATCACTACTGCTACTAAAAGTTATCATGAAATTTCCGCCACTAAAAGGTTCTTTAACAGTTAGAAACAAAAGTGATACTCATAATAGACATGGTAAATATTATGTCAATACACAAACAAGTGATAAGTCGCGTGCAAGATATGTGTCACGCGATAATAAATCGTTAAGTACAATAAATACTGACGCAAAGATAAATCAAATTATGTATTTAAATACGCATATTAGGGGTGTGACTCAGTACATATGTACATATATATTTTCTAAATATTTTTTTATAAAGTTCTACTAAAAAAATATAAGAAATTTATTATTTTCATACTGAAGTATTTTTAATATTGATTAATTTCTAAGAAGCCATTATTTTTTTACTAAAAAAATCTAGAGAATCTCAAAATTTTCTCATTTTCTCTGTATATATCTATAGACAATTTGCTAATTGCTTCAATTAAGGGTTTGTTTGATACCAATTAACAAACGAATGCAACTTTCTCGGCTCTTCAAACAAATCCCTCAACGAATCCCTGACTTATTTGTGCCAATTTTCAACTACAAATTAATTAATCTTTCAATGCATGCATTCAACTTCAAGTACCACTTGGCTCTCTATTTTGCTGCTCAAGTGCTTTGTTTGCCATAGTATTTTTCGCATAAGTGATTAGTTAAAAGTTTAATTTTTGGACGCAATCTGTTGTTAGGCATGCAAGAAGTGCCACAATCTATCAACAGCTTTAAAATACATTAATTGATTTGTTTTGAGTTCAAAAGGTGGAAACTTTTTTGATAATACCGTAAACATTATCTGATTTAAAAATTCCTGTTTGAAAAAAACGAAACAATTAAAATAAACTGACGTAAACTGGTTAGAACACTTGAATACTACAAGCTCATTTGTTTATTGCATCATTCGTTGTCAGGTACCTACTGGGGTATTGCCGGCTCTTAATGAGACCTACATATTTTACACTCAATTTTATTCGTTTAATTGTCAATTAAAAATTGTGTAGTCCATATTTTTTTCTAATTAAAATTATTTTTATTTTCTAATTAGTATTTAAGGGATTTATTAAAATCTCTCCATGCCAGATATTTAATTGAAATCCGTTGAATAAAAATTAGTCTTCTAGAATATGTTAAGATTATTCGTTAATGGTAGAATAGGATTATTGAATCCCCTTACTGAAATCAAATACAGTTAAACTTCCATAACTTGAACGTCGTTGTCTTGAATTGGCAATAGAAGTCAAATTTCATACAAATTCCCTTCCGTAAATCGGAAGTCTCTCTAACTCGAAGTTTTATTGTGGATTATGGTGATTCGAGTTATGGAAGTTCCACTGTGGTACCTTAGAAATAATATTTGTCATTTAAATATTATATTTCTATAATGATCAGTGGATTGTACAAGAGCTATGTGCTTATTTAATGGATCTCGCATTGTAAAGTGTTTGAGAAACCATATCACATCAATTTCAATTTCACTTAACAATAGACTAACTTAGTCCCATGTGGATCAAATTTATAGACGACTCAGGTTTATTACTTCTGAGTAGATATATTCCGATTTCTAACTGACCGTCGTCAGAACTTTAGGTATTCCTGAGCTGTAAACGTAGATAATACTAACTAGTGGTTAGTAGTTTTGTGAAGCTTTCGAATTGATTGTTCTTGACCATATTTAAATATGAATACGTTACGAATACCCGATCACCGATGGAACTTTTCATATAATATGACTTTTTTTACATTTTTCAACTTTATTAAAGGTCAGAAGACCTAACATCACATTTTGGAGGGTTATAAAAATCGAAGAAATATTCATATTAAACAGACAATAATCTAATTTAACAGATCTCAATGTGTCTTATTATTCTTATGATTTCTTCGGCTAGTTTCGATTATTTTCTTTAATTGATACTTTATTTTAATTCTTTTCAAGATTTACCATAGATTACTAACAAATCTCTTCTCCTTTCAATACTTTCTTACAGCCGATGGCATGACATATTCATTTGGTCTCTTCTATGATGAGTTTCTCACGTACTTCAATGAAGGTTCGGGCTATACAGCATGGATCGTGTCTATTATGGTAGGCGTAACCTACGCCTCTGGTGAGTACTGTTATAAAGAACTTTCTGAAATATCCATAAGAATCTTTTTATATATATAAAACATATATTTCCTTATTTCCACAGGTCCCATCTCCTCCGCATTTGTCAATCGCTACGGCTGTCGAGCGGTCACCATAGCCGGCGCAATATTTGCGGCCGCCTGTATTGTGGCCAGTGTCTTTGCGAAAAATGTGCTCACACTTATATTTACAATTGGTATTGGCACGGGCTTTGGACTGGGTCTCATCTATCTGCCAGCCATTGTAAGTGTGACGACGTGGTTTGAGGCGAGACGTTCGCTAGCTACCGGCATTGCCGTGTGTGGTTCTGGTTTTGGCACATTCGTATTTGCACCACTCACCGAACATTTGATCGGTTCGTTCGGATGGCGTGGCGCTATGCTCATCATCGGCGGTATTGTGCTGAATTGTATACTCTTCGGTGCACTCTTCCGCCCGCTGGAACCGCCAAAACCCTCGGTGGGACAGAAAACCGATATAATCGATAATAATACAACAATTGCTGAGCTCAAGCCGCTGAAGTCTGGCACGACTGAGGTTGATCAATATTTACAGTTGCCGCAACGCGCTGACGCTGCTTTGTGTAGGTCGAACAGCGTGGGACATGGTTTCAATAGCAACAATGTAAGTGTATGAGGGATATTTTTAATATTAAGTTGTAGATAAATTTAGTTGTTATCAGTTGTAGTTTACTTTTAAAAAAATTTCTCTGTATTTTATTCTAATTGGTTTCTATTCTATTCTCGTCGTTTCGTTTGTGGTGCGCGCGCGCGTCGTCGTCTCCAACACACAACCACATACAAACAGTTGCGACAGTTGCGTCCCTCTTTGGCGCATTGCCGGATGCTCTCGCTCGACTTGACCATGCTGTTAGCGCAAGTAAAATGTAGTTCGTTCCCAACACTTAACGCTGACTCCCAAACAATTGCAACCGACCTTACTGCACTCCTGTTATATACAAATGTATGTGCCCCAACCCCAGCACGATTGCATTTTACAAAAACAAAGATACATATAATCGAATAACCCACTCTTCTCTCTGCACGCAATCCAAGCACGATGTGAAATCTTTTTGAAATCCCCTCCCACAAGCAAAGCTTGCACCCTTTAGGGGGTCCAGTACGCGAAAAAAATTGTTACCCAAATGCTAACACTCCCCCTACCCCACTACCCAAGTGAATGTTGTGTTTTCTCTAAATACCCCACTTTACCTTTCTTGTTTTATTCCGTTTGTTTATCAAAAACTAACTTTATTCTCCCGCTATATATATGTCTCCAGAACAATCAGGCTGTGAACAATGGCGCCAACGGCAAGCCCGCATGCCCGACAATCGCTCAAAGCACCAGCAGCACGGATATGGTACGCCATCGCAGTCAGCCACATTTGGATCAGCTGACGCCACCGCATGAGAACTGGGGCAGTGGCACTATGTATCGTCCAGATATCCTGTATCAGGTGGGTGCTCATACTACTAAACACACTTAAATATATGCTAATCTCCTTTAATTTCTTCTAGGGTTCCATTCTTAACATACCAGAGTACACCGCCTCAAGGCAGGATCTTTCCGGCTCCGGCATGATGAAACGTTATGGTTCGGTGCGTCACAGCACGCGCGGCAGTCAAAATGATGTGAGTCGAAATTTGTTTATCACATTTTTTATTTAGTTAGTCATTTAGAATTTGGAGACTTTTACAGATTTACACATTATTTTAAATTTACTATTATTTGCAATTTATCACGCTGGCAACCAAAATTTATTCGAATACTCTTGCACATAATTCCTTAATAGGAAAGAGAATAGTCCCAGTAATTGCAATAATATAAACACGATCGTGATTTGTATGTAGATTGGTGTTTCCCAAGAGAGGCCGATACTGAGTGGAAACATTTCGCTAATTAATATTTTTTTATTAAAATACAATGATGTGAAGAGGTTTATCTTATTTTATTTATTTTTCAATTTTTATTTTGTAATTCTGACATTTTTTTTCAATCCATCTTTTACAATTTCTTGTATTGCCGAGTGATTTTTTTTTGAATATTTTGAATGTACTCTCCTCAGAAAAGGGGTAATCACTTTTCAAACTTATATTTTCTTCTTCACTTTGAGATTAAACCACTCCATAGTATCTAAAAAATCATTTATTTCAAGATTGTTTTCTGGTAAAAATATAGGAGATTTTTTTATTAAGGGGCTTTAACTGGGTAACCCATAGAAAATTAGGTGATTTTCAGATTTTTTTTTTTACAAAAACATTGAAAAATAACGTAGTCATGTCTTTGGAGATACCAAAAAAAAGTTCCCCAACAGCTGACATGATTCCGGCCAAAAGAATAACTGAAACAAAAATATTCAAAAAGGTTATTAAAGTTGAAGATATTTCCTATACAATGACCTATGATTTTTGAAAAATATCAAAAATTAACAAAATGGCGTAGTTCAGAAAAAAAATTTCGTTGTTTTAGATAAAAATATGAAAGTTCACAAATTGACAACTTTCAACAAATCAAAAAGATCGTAGATCATTGTAAATATATTCAAGAACATTCAGTTGAAATTTAATAGGTAAATTTCTCGCTGTGTTATGATGACAGCAATTTTGAAAAAAGCCGTTTCGAGAAAAAGACGTTTAAAGTTTCAACTATAGAAGTTTATACCTGCGAGCGGTCACTCTTTAGAACACTGCCATTAAAAAACTATTTAAGATACGACATTACCGCTTTCAAAGGATATTTTTGAAAGTAATAACTAACGAATAAGCATAAAAATATAAAAAAAATCGATTTATTGAAAATGTCACACTGGTTTAGCCCCTTAAAGAATAGTCTCTCGAGAGCAACTCATACGAGATCTTTCAATTTCAAAAAATTTCATATTGAATACTCATGTAGGAGGATATTTTCAATGTTCTAGGAACCCTAGTCCCTACTCTGAAACAGTGGTTCAAAAAATATGAATCTCAGACTAATATCTCTTGACCATATATCATTTTTAAGCAATTATTTTTTTATTTATATAGGATTATTGAGCATCTTTGTAATTTTTTTCCGAGAATAAACTGAAGTTGTAAGCTCCGATATCTTAAATGGTTAATTTCGTGAATATATTTCTTGTTTATTTAAAAATTACTTTCCAGACTTACTTAGGCTTTAAGGAGGTAAAATTGGTTCCAAAATATAGGTTTAGGTATAGAGTATATATAATATATAATATGAACTTATCAGTTGGCAGTGGGACCCTCAATATAGTTGATGAAAAATGCATAAAACCAACGCAAAATGTAATAAACAATAATGCCACGTAGAATATTGTAGACCAAACGCTTGCTGTAGGTGAAAAATATGAAATATAACAGATTCTTAAAAATTGTATGTAATAATTAGCAACTTACATTCTTAAACGCTTCTGCGCAATTGGAATAGTCTTTGGATCCTCATTGAGTAAATATTCACGAATTGAAAAAATCATAGTTTTACAAATGTGAAAGAGTCCCTCATCCGTTTTGGCACTTGAGATCTCTGCCGGAAGAGCGAAATCGGTGCTACAGGAAATTTAATACAAATTTAGAAATAAATAACTAGGAGATTATAGAAGAACGGACTTCAAATGTAAAACCGAAATGTTTCCGAAACCGAAAGTTATCTGTCCATTCTTATTTCAAATTCAACTTTATTACATATTCGATAAAGCTTACCCTTTAGTTGCCTCCACCATCTCTTCTATATATGTCATACCCGGACTATCGTAGGTGTTGAAGAGAAACGGTTGCATAACCTCCAAAGAGATATAGGCCTTACGTACAATACTCATAAGTACCGGTTTACGACCGAAAAGCATGATGAGACCATCTGCTAGCATGGCAGGCAGTATTTGCTTGGTGAACACCTGTATACCGAATATTAAAAACTTATTTTGAGATACTGATGTTTAAATACACTTCCTTCATACCAAAAACATGTAGACAAAACGACTATCTGTGTAATGACAAGTCGGCAGCATGAAATTCTTTTCAAACGCCGCCTCATACCACAGACCATGCTCCATAACCTGACACATCTGATAGAAGGTGTGATTGGAGTGTTGCGTTGATGAGGACATATAAATGGGCACTTCTGTGATTGCTCTGTAAGACAGGTTTTAGATTTGTTGTTACACTTTCTTAATATTATCATAAATATTTTCCACTCTTACTTCTCCTGCGCATATTCGGTACCTGCACGATAAGCATAGTACAGCATAGTCTTGATGCTCACATCTTGTGGTGTTATGTCAAAACGTGTTGACTTCGATAAGAAGACCGTTTTTAGTATGCCAGCGCCGACGAGTACGAACAGGCCCATAGCACCCATCAATGTGGGTGGATAACCGGGTATCGGGTCGGAGAGCGCATGAAGAACTGCAATTTTTGTTAGAAAACAAATGTTATTATATTTTTTCGAATAAAATCGATTTTTATCGATAATATGTAATCACAAAGGTCATAGTAATATTGATACTTTTATTGCCATTTCGTTCAAATTTCGTAAATGTATATAAAAAATTAAATTTTCTCTATACTCTATCGATTTTCTTTTTCGAAAATAATCGATAACAACTATAAAATCGATTTAATAATATAAAAATGTCATAATCTGATAATATAGAACAGTTTAATTTGACTCGGCAATCAGTTGGCAATTCTTCGAACAGAAAATATTTTACTTGACTTAAAAATATAAAAAATCTAGTTGTGATCAGTAATCGATAAATCGATAAATAACTTCCCAATGGGTTGAACTTAATCTAATTCATCAACTATTCTCATTTCGTATTATTTCACTTTGTAATTAAATTCACTTCAATAATCTCCACCTATAGCTTTACATATGTAAATTAAGGAGACCTACCCTAATGATAACCCTAAATTTGCATAACCTTATGCACACGTACTTTATTTAGTTTTATGTCAATGCCTCACCTATAGACGGTCTATATATAGCAACCGGTATACGTTCGCGGAAGTCATTGACCACACTCTCGGCAAGATTCTTCGTGAATGTGTAAGTATTCGGAAACCCGATAATAAGTCTGGAATCGAAATTGTTGATATTAATATTAAAATATATGCCTATAGGCTATATATTTATTTTTGAAATATACATATTTTTTTAGAAAAAATTTTTTTTTTCGAAAAATGTTTTAAAAATGTTATTAACAGTCTTCATAAAAAATCAACTATTTCAAAAATATTTGTATCTCTAATATTTATTTCTCATGCGATAACTCACTTTTTAGTTAGCGAATTCAAATTATCTCGCATGCTATCATCCTGCAGTAATTTCAAGCACATGCGCCAATCTAACGGTGAATCGTAAAGCTGAAAATGTAAAGATCATACTGTACTTCTCCCCACACACAACACTCAATAACTCAATATACCTGCGGCTCCACGCGTTTCAAGTAGGGATTACTATAAAATGTCGAGACATGCATGAACATTTTCAAGTTCTTCAGCTTCTCGGCAAACATCAAAGCTTCATAGGTGCCGCCCACATTCAGCTTCAAAGCAACGCGTAACGGTTCATCAAAACGCACAGTTGCCGCGCAATGAAACACAACCGAAACATGCTCCATTAGCGCAATATGCTCTGGCGATATACCCAAACCTGGTAATATTGCATCACCCGGTATCGGTACGAGTTTGTCGAACATATGCGGTTTCGTGGCATGTAATACTTTAAAGATCTATGAAAGCGGTGTAGAGTATCATTTAAATTAATTTATATTTTATATTTGTGTATTATTTTTTTCGATGAGCAAACCTTCGCCTGTTTCAATTTCTCCAAACGTTGCTCGACACTGAAATTCTTCTTCGAACGCAGCAATATGTAGACTTTTCGCACATCACAGGAGCGCAGCAGCTTCTCAATCAAAGCTTTGCCAACGGCGCCTGGAGTTAGTTAAATTTCAATCAAATTTTAGAAAAAATAAATCAATTTTGTTAATTAATTTAGGACGTGTTCACACCCACTGATTTGTAGCTATGCCTTTTCACTTACCCGAACCGCCTGTTACAAATATCTCCGTATCCGCGTAGAAATCGTGTATCATTTTGTAAGATGTTCGTAACTCTCCTCTTTTTCGAAATCTTAACTGACTCCTGCAGCACCTTCAAACACTTTCGGATATCCTTACTCTATTTTATATCGTAATTTTCTTTTCTTCGCTGCTCACTTCCGCACACTACGAGATCTATACCAGTACTATATCTAAAGTTTCGTACGAAATAATTGCCAAACCCCGAGTTAAGTGTTCACTGAACGTTTCGAAATATTTGCATTTTGTATTTCAAATTAATTCCGACAAAATTGGATTTGCTTTTGTATTTTTGAAAGTACAAAAGTTCATGTTCAACTAAAATATTCCATTCACTAGTCAAATTAAAAATTGATTTTTCCCTATTTTTATATATTTTTACTTTATAAAGTAAAAAATCGGAATAAATTAGTCACGAAAATAATTCAGATTGTCTGCCTTAAATTGCATAACTAAATAAGTCAGGTGCGTGCTATGTATAAATTGAGAGAGGGGTGCATACTATGTAAATACATACAGTTCATTGTACACATAGTATTGTGAATTAATTAATATATATATGTAATTGGGTTATTTAGATTATTTAGATTATATGTATAAACTTTAAGACCAGTACATATGCATTTTTTTAATGAAAATTATTGATAAACTTACTGTTATTTTTGTAATATATTTCTAAAATTTGAAAATATATTCATATAGTGTCATAGAAATTCAGTAAAAGCAATTTTGTCAAAGTCTCCGAAAAAAGTGTAGACTTTTTGAAAGTCTCCAAAACAGCACAGATGTTAATTTCAGTAAATAAATGTTGTTTATTATAATTTTAAAATTTTGCAAAAAGTCTCCAAAAAGTGGTGAGTCCCAAAACAATGTATATCAACCAAAAAATATGCCAAATAAGCGACTAACAACATAATAATTCTAAAATCTTTAATAAACATATTTGTCTACCACTATCTTTTTGCAGGTAAGAATAAAATGCTGCGGCTGCATCACCTGCTCCCAGGAGACCCACGACACATTCGTCGAAATGATGAATTTCTCATTGCTCAAAGATGCCGTCTTCATAGTATTCGCACTGTCGAACTTCTTCACCAGCATCGGTTTCAATATGCCCTACATCTACATAGTCGCCAAAGCGAAATCGCTCGGCATAAGCAGCGCACAATCCAGTTACCTGATCGCCATAATCGGTGTAGCCAATACAGTGGGCAGAATAATACTCGGCTATCTGGCCGACAAGCCATGGGTCAATCGCTTGTGGGTATACAATGCCTGTCTGACGCTGTGCGGCATCTGTAAGTGTACATTTATAAATAATTGAATTAAATAAGTGTTAATATATATTTATTGCCGCTGCAGCCACTGCCATCTCACCGCTCTGCACCGGTTTCTATACGCTCGCTGCTTACTGCGCTGCCTTCGGTTTCACCATTGGCGCCTATGTGGGTCTAACCTCCGTCATATTGGTTGATCTGCTTGGTTTGGAGAAATTGACCAATGCTTTTGGGCTGCTGCTGCTCTTCCAGGGTATTGCTTCCTTCATTGGACCACCAATTGGCGGTAAATATTATAATTTTTTTTTTTATTTTTGCTTTAATTTATTCTTCATTAATATATTTTTTCTCTAATTCAGGCTGGATGTTTGACGTCACCAACTCATATGATCCCGCGTTCCTTCTGGCCGGCATCACAATCGCCATCAGCGGCGTTATGCTATTCGTCATTCCACCACTACAACGGCACCTCGAGAACAAGTCCAAACAGCAACAGCAAATTTCACGCGGAGCTAATGCGGTGCTTTAGATCTAATTCTTGTTGTCTGCTTTGCAGGACGAGCTTCCTTGTAAATTATATATTTCATAATTTCTTGATGTCTTTCTTTCGCTAAGCATCTTTTTAGACTTGTTTATAAGTTAGCATATGAAATTTAAATAGCTGTAATTATTTACTATATAGTAATGTATCATATACATATATACATACAAGATATATAAGTATGTATGAGCAAGAAGTGACCTTTATGGTGAAACACACAAAAATAGGGAAACAATTTTGCCTTTAAATATTTATGTAATACATTCTCGTATGTAATGGTAATATTTATGTATGTATGTCTACATAGTTGTAAATTTAATATATGTAGCCAGTTACATACCTACATATATACATATGTACATATAAGCATCATAAATTTTACCCTAACTGCTAATCAAAGCCGTTGAAATTATTAAGAATTTAGTCATATTTAATTATTTTTGTTGTTGTAAGCTTATAAGCAAAAATGTCAAAACAACAAACATACCTGTGTGTTAACAAAACTTGAAGAATTTAATATTTCTAAGCGTTAAAACATAAAAATATTTTATTAAAATCTTGGCAGAAATAATATCATTCTTCCAAAAAAAAAATGTTTAAAAATGTATAAATTTTAATAAAATTTAATAAAACTCTAAGTAAGAACGCTCAGGTTTACCTTAAGCGCATATCAAATGCTCAAACGGAATGTATGCATAAGCAGTATGAACGGTATTCAGTAACTTGTTATCAAATAAAGTAAGCTTACATATCTACATTTAAATACATACCGAACATTTTATACTCTCGCAATTTATTGATGTAATTTTATAAAGATAGCACAATTCGACCCATATATTGGGTATAAAGTTCAATAGAATAATGAAAATCATCATAAATAGTATATGGGGACTGAGGTAATTCCTAAACCGATTTCACTCGTTTTCACCACCAAGACACAATGTATCGAAGACTATACGCTAACTTAATTTAATATTACTTATAATTAGGTATATGGGATCTGAGGGAAGTTATGAACCGATTTTTACCATTTCAGGTACAGAGAGAAACTGTTATAAGAAAAAAATCCAGAGGGAATGAATTACATTAAAATATCTGAGGGATTTACCTAAGTATATTTTCGGGGAAAAATTACCCTTAGGCACTGAGTTCTTCATGTTTGATATCAGGGGCCTTGAAAAGTCATGGTTCGATTTTGACAATTTTTTCACAAGTGATGCAACAGATCATATACAGTGTTTGTGTAAAGTTTTATTTCGCTATCTTCATTGGTTCCTAATGTATATATTATAAAGTGAAGGAATAAGATGAAATTCAAAAATGAGTTATATGGGAAGTTGTCGTGGTTGTGAATCAATTTCGTCCATTTTGCACACGTGTCATTAGGGTGTCAAGAAAATATTATACACCGAATTTCATAGAAATCTGTCAAGTAGTTCCTGAGATATGGTTTTTGACCCAGAAGTGGGCGACGGACCGCCCATTTTCCATTTTGTAAAAAAATCTCAGTGCAGCTTCCTTCTGCCATTTCTTATGTAAAATTTGTTGTTTCTGACGTTTTTCGTTAGTGAGTTAACGCACTTTTAGTAATTTTTCAACCCAACCTTTGTATGGGAGGTGGGTGTGGTTATTATCCGATTTCTTTCATTTTAGGACTGTACAAGGAAATGGCTAAAATAAACGACTGCAGAAAGTTTGGTTTATATAGCTTTATTGGTTTGCGAGTTATATATAAAAAAACCTTTTTGGGGTGGGGTCACGCCCACTTTTCCAAAAACATTACATCCAAATGTGCCCCTTCCTAATGGGATCCCATGTTCCAAATTTCATTTTCATAACTTCATTTATGGCCCATTTTCGAAAGCAACCTCCTCAGGGTGCCAAGGAACATATGTTCCAAGTTTCATTAAGATATCTTAATTTTTACTCAAGTTATCGCTTGCACGGACAGACGAACGGACGGACAGACATCCGGATTTCAAATCCACTCGTCATCCTGATCATTTATGTATATATAACCCCATATCTAACTCTTATATTTCTTGGTGACACAAACAACCGTTTGGTGAACAAAACTATTATACTCTTTGCAACAGGTTGCGAGAGTATAAAAAATAAAATGAAATAAAATTCACATTAAAAATTATAAAACATACAATTAATTAATATTAATTAATTTGTGACAATTTATTTTTATTAATTTTATTAATTAATAATAAAAAAATATTTCCCTAAAATAAGTTAAAAACAAAATTAAGTGACAATAGAAACATAATAACAAAACTTAATTATGTTCATATGCTACAAAATAGAAACAATTTTCAATAAATAAAGAGATAATTAGCAAAAATATTTACTAAAAATATTATTTATTTTATTTAATAGCAAAGGTAAAGTGAGTAATTTTCGAACTCTTTTTAGCAACAGCAGCTCATTTTCGTAAGTCTCTAACCCATCTACATAAATATGACACTAAATAAGCATTAAATCCAGCACAAATCATTTAATTATTACGTTAAATAAAATACATAAATAAATAAATAAAATAAATAAATAAATAATATTTTACACGTAATATCCATTCAAAGTTATGCATAAATCCAACCACAAACCATTAAAACATCAATTTAATTAAATTTCCCACTTTCATGCAAATGCATCTGGTCACCCCAGCCAAAGAATGTATAATAATAAGAAGGAGCAAATGTCAAAGAACGTATTAAATTTTTACTTTGCTATTGATACCTGTATTTGAAAATTAAATTATTTGAATGATTTATTCTACCATATAATAAATTTTTCTGGTAAATATATCTATCAAAGGTGGCAACTTCATAATATAATATATTTATGTTGAATATTATTGAAACACAATTATTTTTCAAAGTTTATATTATTTTTTATAATCTTTAATTTTAATGTAACTCGCAATATCTTATTTAATTTTTTTTAATAAAATAACAACAAATCTCGCTTCTTATCGAATTATACGACTTTCAGCTAGCGACGAATCCATGAAATGTATTTAATCGCTAGAATATGACTAGAGGCCAATGAACTCTTGTTGTCAAAACTGTCTCTTCTTACGGAAATCTAAATGGATATGTATTGAGGAATGCAAATAGGTAATTCTTAAAGTATTTCCATTGTAATAATTGCGGAATGAGTTGGGCAGACTTCAAGCAGATCAAAATACTACGTCTTGTAGCCTTCCAAGTAAGAGATGACTTCTGCTAAATTCTTAGTAGACGTATTTCTTTGCATCCTCGGGATAACTCTGCTTCGTGATAACTCTGTGAAAGATTACATAGTACACATATATGGTTAATAAGAGATATTTTAATGAAATTGATAAAGACGAACAAGATATTTAAATTAAATACTAGTCTCAGTGGTAGTAGGCAAGAAATTGTTAAATAAAAGTTAACCTGGTACTAGAATGTTTTAGTTAAAGCTATTTAAACGTTTCGAAAAACTTTCCTTTTTTCTTAGAAATTCCTTAAAAATCGCAAGACAATCTACAATAACGTTTGTCTGCACTTTTAAATTATTTTGAATAATTTTTTCGCTCTTCTTTTATTCTTTCAAATATTTAAATATACATCTAATTGTTATAAATTTATGCTCTTCATATTCATTGTGTCTGTATTATAAGCGTTGTTGTCATAATTTTGTACAAATTATATTTTCAATTATTAAAAAGGTATTTGTCATTTTCAAGGGAAAGCGCCATGAAAGCTCTTGACAAGCAGACATAATTATTGAAAATTGCATGAGAAAATAATATGTATATTAGGGTGGTACTTAAATGTACCATGGATTTTTAAAAATTTTAATTACTGATGCCTCAAGTTCATAGTTTGGGTTGCAATTGAAGATTGTCATGTGTTGTCATAGAGAGGTCAAAATTAAAGCTATGGTGGAGAGTCCAAAAATATATTTATTTCCATTTAATACCGAAAAACATTAGAAATATACTAGTTGAAGATATGACATATACATTTTTAATATCAATACAAAAAAAATATTTTTTTTTGGTCTCAACAAAAAAATTATTTTACTTTCGCATCTTAATCGGCTTCAGACGACACATATGTCAGGTTATTATATATCTGTTATTCAAAAAATTTCACTTACTTAACATTTAATGGATCTCTCTAATATATAATAAATTCTACCAAACAATAGCCTCTACTTTAATTATTTTAATTTCCTGCTCACCACATGCTTTATGTACATACACATTTGCTTGCGTTAATACACGCCGGGTTAATCGAAATTGCAGCCGGCAGCCAGACATGCCACTATAGTATTTACCAATAATATGCAATTGTGTCTTCCTCGTTGAAATTATGAATATATATTTTTATTCATTAGTTGTAGATTTTAATTACGTTGCAAAGTGCCAATGTTGGGGTGGTAATTCTTGCGTTTTTTTAATTTATTTTGAGCATTTCTTGTCGTCTGCGCCAAGTCGTTGCTATTTTCGAACGATGTGCCACAATTTCTTTGATTTCAATCAGGGCCACATTAATCTTCTGCATCTGTAGGTATGAATTTTAGGTGCCAAAGTAAAATAGAGGAAGCAAAAATGTAGATTTAGTATAAGGGATTCTGTGAAAATAAGATGTAACAAATAATGAAAGAAAGGACTGGTAGGTGCAAAATTTTTTTGACTCAAATCAGGTCTTAAATCAGTGGGTGGTACACTTTAATGCTAGAAGGACGGATATCTATATAAGGCGATAAAATCGTCCAATTAAAAATGAGCACTAATTAACAGGATCTGATTAATGGTTAGAAATTCATTATGATGCGCTCGGGTCTACTTGGCAGAATCAAAGGGAAATATGATTATGATTAAATATTTTATTTTGTGAACATTCTCTACAGGGCTACATCAAGCAACCCACCTCTAGCACAACCCACATAACAATTTTCATTTTCACTGAGCGCCAAGCTAAGCACGAGTATGTTTGCGTGCAAGAAATGATGTTGTCATTATGGCATTGTTGCAGTTATTGCGATTATCTGCGAAAATCTTTGCGCCCAGTTTACGAGGTACTCAACGCGAACACAGCGCATGTGGACATTGTTGCATAGTGTCCGATTCTAAATGCCTGTTGACAGATTTATTAAGCGTTGCAGTAGCAAGTAATACTAACCATTTGGCATGATACCAAATTCTTTGAATTTTTTTTTTCATTTATTTAGTGGATTTTAAGGTATTTTATTATTGTGGAAGATATGTGTAATTGGCAATAAAAATACTAAATACAAACATTAAGAAAAAATAATTAAAATATTTATTAAAAAAATGTGTAAGGAAATGTTGAATTTTATATAAACAAATAAAAGTAAATAAATGAAATCAAAATTATTGATATAGCTTAAATTTATATATAGTTATATATTATATAGATTTCTAGCAGTGAAATTAATAAATAAAATATATTATTATGAATAAAAAAAAAATCATTTACTATAATTAATTCATATTTATTTAAATGTTTAATTATGTTTTGCTATCAATTATGTGAATTATTCCAAAAATTGATTAAACAATTTTTAAATTAAAAGTAATAATAATTTTTTAATGTTATAATTAAAAAAAAAAAGTTGTTGGCATTTTAGAACTGATTACTATTCCCATAATAATTAAAAGCTATTTAAAATAAAATTATTATTTTTGATTATAAAAAAATTAAAAAACATGCTTTTTAAAAATTTTATAAATTTTTTTGGTTCAATTTTATTTTAATTTTAATTGTTTTGAAAATTTCAATTAATTTTTTTTTAATTTTATTTTAGCATTTTATATTTAATTTTTTATTGTCTATATAAGAACTATTTAAAGATTCAACTCTTATTATTTATTTATTTATTATTTTATTTACAATGCCAGGGTTTTACTTTTTTTCATTTGAATTGTTGAAAAGCATTGAAATTATTTAGAATTTTTCTTGAATTTATTTTTTATTACTCATTTATTAATCTCACCTATGTATTTATTTAAATTTTTGGCATTTTTTAATTTTATTTTTTTTTACTCCCATAATAATTTTTTTAATATTATATAATTATTGTTTTTTTACTAAAAAAATTCTTGGAATTCCATAGTCAATTTGTTGAAAATCATTTAATTTTAATTTTAATTTTAATTTTAATTTTAATTTTAATTTTAATTTTAATTTTAATTTTAATTTTAATTTTAATTTTAATTTTAATTTTAATTTTAATTTATATATTTTTTAGAAATATTTATTATGACACTTTCATGAATGTTCATCATACATAAAAATATTTTTTTTTTTCATTTAATACAATTTTTTCGAAATTATTATCCAGGTTTTAGTTTGATACTAACTTTATATTGTTAACTTTATATAATTTTGTATAATTTTTTTTTGGGTTCTTTGGCACTAAATATATTGAGGAAATGTATTATTTTTTTATTTTTATTAATTATTCAGGCTTTAAATATTTTTTATTAGCATTTTCTTGTTTCATATATTTTAAAAATAATATTTTTTCGTGTTTCATTATAGATATTTAGACATATTTTGTATTGGTTAAACACGTTTTTAACCCTCTCAATTATTAATTTTTTAAATTCTTTAGAAAAATCAATTTAAACTCACCTTACACATTGTCACAGAATTTCCAATTTGCTGCTTGGTTGGTTCATCTGCGAGAGATTGGCTTTAGTTGAGTTGATGTGTTCTGCGGCCCAGTTGACAGCTGTCAAAGAATGTCATCTATGTTGTGCGAGTCTAATTAAAATTTAAACAACACTACCTAAACACACCTAAATACAATAGTATATACAAATGTAGAACTATATAAAAATGCTATATAGTAAATTCTTCTGACGCAACTAAAGGTATACCAAAAATGCGCCGAAGTACATTCAGTGCAACGTAGAAGAATTTAATTTATGCACTCAACGGAGGAAATGAAGCATTTAGACACATTTTTTATACAGTTCTTCTGTGACTTTTTATTTTTTATTACATTTCATTAAATAATTCACTTGGTCATTCGCTATTTATTTCAGACTCAGTAGTGTAAACATTAATGCTAGAGAGATTTACAAATTTGAGGATACAACTATTTAGTAATAAATAAATTGACGCGTAAATAATTGCACAAATTTCCGCTGACAAGTCAACGAGCATGAATTCGAATTCATTTTACAGTGCGTTCCATTAATAATGCGACATTAAAAGGAATTCAAAAAGTTGTTTCGAGATAAACACTAACAAATTGCAACAATTATCAAAGAGTACAACAACATTATGGTACTCTGAGTATTAATTAGCACACAAATACACACTAACAACACAACAATAAATACAAAAACTCTTTAATCGCTTCCATTGTCTCTTCTCCCGCATAGCTCTCCACTCGCACGCACCGCTTACGGTATCTCATTGGTAATTAGCTTCCTCAGTGTACAATCGCCGGCGCCTAATTTGTCCAATATCTCCAAAATCTCATCGCGATAGCGATCACGATGTCGCACCTCATCCTCGGTGAAATCACCCTTGAAGCGTTGCATGCGCCAAATCACATTCAACTTCGCCTCGACGAGCACATAATTCGAGGGCGGGCAAAAGCGTGGACACATATCATTAATGAAATTGATCAGGTCGTGCACGGTGCTCTTGTTGATGCGATTGTTGATCGTGTTCAACGCGAAGTCCTGGTAGCGCGACATCTTCGCGTGTGGCGCAACGGTATCGCAGGTGAGGCAACGCCAATCCGATTGTAAAGTTTTCGTTTGTTCCGGTACGACGATGCCTTTGCAGCCCTGCTCGCGACAGAAGAGCGCCGACAAGTAGGTGCCGTTCTCCTGCAAAGAGTTGCATGTGAAATAAGTGAAAGTGAAATTGAATTGCACTTAATTACAGTGCGCCGTTATTAATATGGAGCGTTCAAAGTGGTATCACAGCAAACACGCACTCACACAAGTTACACAAATTACTTTCATTTGCATTTCATTAGCATATATTGAAAGAACAACATAACAATTCACTTGAAATTCGATTAAAAATCACTTTCACTTTTCATACCAAACATTTACAGTTCATCGCGCAATAATTGATATTGTTAATGAAAGGGGAAGGGATTAAGAAGGTTAATGACACCTCCTTAATTAAGTCAGTTAGCATGTATATGAAATAATGTGTAATTGACTTACTTAATGTATGACCTGAAATGCGTATGTCTTTGTCTTGAATACTTGTAATTTATCTATGAAGAATATAAAGGGTTTATTCTTATCAAAAGTGCAACCAAAGTTTTTCTAGAACTGCTGCATTTGTGAATGCAAATAAAAGTTGAGATATCCTAATGAAACTTGGAACACATATTCCTTAGCACTCTAAGGAGGTTGGTATTGAAAATGGCGAAATCGGACTATTGCCATGCCCCCAAAATGGCGGACACCGAAAACATATAAAGTGCCATAACTAAGGCATAAATTAAGCTATGAATGTGAAATTTGGTACAGAGAATCGCACTAGGAAGGGGCATACCCGGATGTAATTGTTTTGCGGAAGTGGGCGTGGCCCCAAAATATGTTATTTGTACATATCTTGTAAACTACTAAAGCTATATACATCAAATGCTCTACAGTCATTTCTTTTAGGTACTACCTTATACAGTTAAAAAATGGAGGAAGTCGGATTATAACCACGCCCACCTCCCATACAAAAGTTATGTTGAAAACCACTAAAAATGCTTTAATTCAGCAAGGAAAAACTACAGAAACCTTAAATTTCTTCATAAAAAAGGTACAGAAGAGCTGCATTCAAACTGGTATACAAAATCTTAAATGGGCGTGGCTTTGCCCACTTATGAGTCAAAAACCATATCTCAGGAACTACTCTACCGATTTCAATGAAACTTGGTTTGTAATAGTTCCCTTACATCCCAATGATATGTTGTGAGAATAGGCCAAATCAGTTTACAACCACGCCTACTTCCTATGTACCAGAACTTTGAAGTCAATCGGTATCGTTTACTTTACAATATGTGAATTAAGCACTAGTGAATTTATCGGAACATAACTTTGCATAAATACTGCATTTATAGTGTGTCAGCCCCTTTCTAAAAATCGCCGAAATCGGACCATAGGTTTTCAAGGCTCCATACATCGAACATATTAAATAAATAAATTGCGAAAGTCTAAAATGTTCCGTCACAATCGAACTTAGCCCTTCCTTACTTGTTACTTGTATGTTTTATCGGTAACAAAAAGCATTTTCAAGTTTTATTTCCACTTTGTGGATCGTAGACTAAATTCTTTAAAATCGCCTCGGCAGTCAAAATAAATTTAGAACTGAGTAAAATGTATTTAAAAATTTATACAAAACAGGAATATCTTACCAAGTAAAAGAATTATATTATAACATTTAAAATTCACATAAAAACATAAAAGTTCGTCCTCATAATTTAATTATTCTTCGCGCAAATTAGTGTCGCGACCGTTGTGCGTGTCTGTCTGCTCGGCAAGTGCGCTAGATTTATCAATTAAGGTGCCGCCAGCCCAACAAATTCATAATTCATTTCAAAATGCGTGTATCTGTATACATATATGAAAATATATTCTCTTGAGAACGCCACGCAACTATTTGTAGCGTAAAATATACTTTTGAAAAGATTTTTGGAAAGTAATTAATATTCGCTTCAGAAAAAGTTCAGCCACAAAAGTTCTTGGTATTTCATGCTTTATTTTGTCGGCATGTCAAATAATTTCGGTTTTAGTTTTCGGTTTGGCGAACATTTGTGTTTTTTAATTGAAAAAGAAAGAACATGACAACTAAGTGGGAATTTAAACATTGTTGTTTTTTTATATACTATTCGATATTTTTTACTTAAGCGGAAAGGAAGTGTGTCTGGCGTGGCATTTTCACCACAAATATTTCTCTCGTTTGAGTCGTGCGACAAATGCATTATCTCTAATTATTTCATTAATGAAAAGTAGTTTTCTCCACAAATTATAGGATTTTTCTTTTTTATTTGTGCTCATTTGCTTATTGATTTTAGTTATGCATTTTTTATTTGATGAAAGCAAAAACATAAATGACATTCTTGTGAAAAAAACGATGTCAACAGAAGGATAATCAATTAGCATATTGGACATTCAATTGCAATCAATTACATTGCTACGAAAAGGTTGACCGGAAAACTAGTTCGTGGTAAACATATATGAACATAGCGAACAAATTTTCGCATAAGTTTGTATTTATATATGTGAGCACTCATGTTTGTAATACGTTTTCTGACTTTTGAGTTATTGTTCGAAATTTATGCTGATTTCGCCTGCAGCCTGAGAATTTGAAACTGTACAAAATGATAAATATTAATTATATATCATTCTCTTCTCCCTTTGAATTTCAGGTTTTCACAAGGGACCGTTAGATAATTTTAGTCGAATTTCGATATAAGCCTAATACTCATTCAAACTGTTTAATAAGTAAAAATTAGAATATACCAAATTTTTTATCGAAAACTCTCCTATTAGAAGAAATACAAATTTGCTTTGTTACTTCTATATTCTCCGAACTTCTATCGATTAAATACGAACACTGCTACTGAGGATGTAAATTATATTACGAGCTATATTAGAGTGAGGAAGAAGTCTGGATCCTCTAATAGCGTTTTTAGACAACCAAATTAATTGATCAATTAAAAATTTTATTGAGAAACCCTTTTTTGACGTTTACACTGCCGGTTACTCGATAACCGATCAGCTGTTATACATTTTTATTTTTGCATAAAAAGTTGGTAAATTTCATCAACTGATTAATATTTTTTAGCAGCGACATCTACCTCTACCGCTTTTTTTATCAAAAAATTCAGCCTAACGCTGACAAAGAGCGTATATCGTACGTTTGTATGGTAAATCTTAATCTAAATAAAGATATATAATAATAAGCGTTTCAATCGAGCAGAGGCCGGTTAATTGATCAGTTAGCTCATGTCTAAAAATCTATACTACTATTATAAAGAGGAAAGATTTGTATGTATGTTTGTGTTGAATAAGCTCGAAAATTACTGTGGCGATTTCAAAAATTCGTTCACCATTGGAAAGCTACATTCACCCCGAGTAACATAGGCTACATTTATTGCTAGAAACTCAACTTTCTGGAAATAGTTCCCAAGTATCAAAAAAAAACTCCGTGATGGAGAATCTTAAAGAGCGCTCGCAGCTGTACGAGCGTGTGCAGCGGCTTGAAGAACAAAATATTAGAAATATACAAGCTCGCACTAGGGCGTCGAACTCTGAGCGTTTCCAACGCCTTCGTAATCAGAGATAAAGTCAGAGAAGTTTTAGCTCATTGCTAATATAAGTGACATTCGCTAGAGTCACATTTATATAAATTTTCAAAACGAATTTATGAATAGAAATACGATTTTTTTATATAAAAAATCGGCATATTACTTTTCTTCTTCAAAGTTCGCATAAAAATAAATACTCAAAGTCGTGCTTTAAAAATTTTAAGAGTCCATTAAAAAACTATGCATTTTAAGTAGTAAACTATATCCACAATATATTCACGTAGAAAAATTATTACCACAATTAAGTTATAAATTTAATGGAATAATTGCATTTTTCCACACACAGCACAATTCTTTACTATTTCTCTTAATATATACTTTTATATTGAATTACAAATAAATTTCGCGCACACACACAAACACTAGCAAATACAAGCTTTTGCTTTTGCTGCAGTTGCCGCAGTCACGCAAATAAATCTCATTAGTCTCATTGCCAATGTCAGCGTTAAAAACTGCAACAGCAACAATAGCAGCTAGGCAACAGCAATATGAGCATTGCAGGTAAGGTCGTGCGCCTTGACCAGGGACCAACCAACAACAGCAACACAACAACTACCACTAACTAACCACTGCTCGCCACACTCACTCACCGTATTATCATTGCAACGCGTACATTCACATACGAAATGCTTAGTCATTTTGAGAAAAATGCCACGCGTCGGATTGCTCCACAGAATCTTCGTATATGTGGTGGTAATCTCCGCGCCCTTGGGTATATGACGCGCCGCACGCACCACCGCCAATTGGCCATTATCGAAGTAATGACTCGCATTCGGTGTGCACTCGTGATTCATGATCGCCGTCAGCGGGAAGAGGCCACGCAACAGCGTCTCGTGTTCACCAATGCGACATGGCGCCTCGAAAGCGTTCGTATTCAAAACGCCAACAATGCGAAACAAATTGTCCATGAACGATTTATCTGTAGTGGGGAACTTGCGAAAACTCTGCGCCGCCTTGATGATCTCCTGCCGATAGCCGCGTTCCGCATTCGCTTGCATGGCGTCGACGAGCGCGCGCTGATCGGGTTTGAGAAAGAATACGCGCACCGCTGTCAATATGCGCAGCGAATAGGGATTCACCAGCGGCGGACCGGCGCTCTTATCCGTACACATCTCCGCCAGCTTACTCAGCTCCACTGGCTGCCAGCGCTGGAAGAGCGCGCATTCTTCATGATGCAGCGCAGAGTCGGCACACGCATCACATACGGGCAGCATGCATTTGTTTTTGCAGAGAAAATCCTTGACGGCCAGCAGCTTGTGACAGCAAACGCATGTGTTGAGTATGGAGCCCTTACGCGCTGTGGGACCGACCACAAGCGGACATTCGCGGAATAACAGTTCACCAGCGGCGATATCACGCGTTGCGAAGACACCGCGTCCGGCGACATCGGAATGCGCAACGGTCCAATTCGGTTCACTTTCCTGCAAATCACGCAGGTGTATGGCGACAAGGCGCGCCAACTCTTCGGGCGTGGACATGACGCGGCGCACTCACTTTTGTGTTTTTTTTTCTTTTTGGGTTTGGAATGTTTTATTAATTGTTATGCTAATTTAGACACACACGCGCACACATAAGCACAAAACAGTTTTTTTCAACGACCTTGCGTATATGTTTAAATTATTAGCGTTCTAAGTATTTTGCGGTTAACAGTTGTGCGGTGCCATCCGCTTTAGGTCCGTACAATGCAAACTGCTAGCGACTACTATGTTGTGTATGGCAAAGCGCGCCGACCACAACTAAATAAGTTGACGATCTGCTTTTGTTTTGTGCGCGCTTGTTGTTATATTTTTGTTTTTTTTTTGCTTTTTGATTTTACTTTTATTTGCTTTTCATATTTACCACTATTGTCAACACAATATTAGTGGAACGCGTGAACGCGAACGAGCTGCCGCCACCGCATGTTGGGTAGACGCGCTGTGCATTGAACGCGAAAATGTTGTGAATTGTGTCGCACCGCAACGAATGCCGCCACGCGAGTATGCGTAAAAATACCAAAGCAATGTGTCGTCCAAAGCCAACTGATGGCGAATGTGCTTGTGTAGTGTAGCACAGGGTAGCGCAAAGACTTGCCGCCAGACTGCGGCACATGGAGCAGCTGTCACTGTTGTTTGTTGACGCTGACGCGCCAGCTATTGCTGCCACATGTGCAATGTGTTCGTTGACAACGTCGCCATCATACTCTTGCCACTTTGCGTTCATGTGACACCACTGTCCAACGGCAAATACAGACGCGACGCAGTGGTCAACACTCGTTGCAGACGCTGCAATATGAACGTCGGCGTCAACGACAGCCTTGCGCGCGGCAAGTGCAGCTCAGCGCCCAACTCATACGTCATCAATGCGGCATTTTGCCTATAAATTGTAAATGTAGCCCTCAGCAAGGTTGCTGTCTCGACTAAGTTGTGCGCGCAACAGCTGCGAACACACACATACGAATACAAATATATTTATTATTCGTTTATTTTGTTTTGCTATTCGTTTCTGTCTAAGCTATATGGACTTTGTTCGTGTTTCTTATGCTTTCTGCTCGTCGCATACGCTTTGCTGCATATATACATATAAATTCATATGCTTTTTGGTGTTTTTGAACTTTAGCGCGCTTTTGCCGGCTATGAAATCGAATATGTGACAGTTGTTGCGGGTGGTCTTTGAAAAGGCGTGCGCCGCCGGTTGCGATATTTTATGTCAATTACTGTTTGTTGTATTGTTGCGTTCAATATTTTGTGGTCAGAGTTTCGGTTTTAAGTGATGTATGGTACTCATTAATTGTCTCATTGACATGCCCTGACATGAGTATTTCTGCAGAAGAATTACGAAATAGAATAGAATGGTGTTTGAGTGGTAACTGATTTTGTTTCTGTTTTAATTCTTCAGTTTAGATATTTTTTGTTTTCGAAAAAAAATCGCTAGTTTTAGAATAACATGTACAACATCGGACCGAACCACGCCTACCTTGTATATAGTGTCATCTAATAAAATTTGATATTTTATGTAAATTTCCACGTATCTAAAATATACCTCAGTATTTAATTCCTTCAATAATTTAATTTTATAACCTCTATCGACTTATAAAGAGTTTTCTTGAGCCACTTTTTTTGCGACCTCTACCGATCGACTCTTTAGTTAGAGCACACTTAAATTTGATGCCTTCTCATCACGGCTCGACCCTTGAAAGAACGTTGTGTTTCGACCACATTCAGTTTTTCAGAATTTTTATACTCTCGCAACAAATGTTGCTAAAGAGAGTATTATAGTTTTGTTCATATAACGGTTGTTTGTAACACCCAAAACTAAACGAGTTAGATATAGGGTTATATATACCAAACTGATCAGGGTGAAGAGTGGAGTTCAAATCCGAATGTCTGTCTGTCCGTCCGTCCGCCCGTCCGTCTGTGTAAGCTGTAACTTGAGTAAAAATTAAGATATCATGAAACTTGGCACACTTATTTCTTGGCACCATAGGAAGGTTGCTTTCGAAAATGAGCAAAATCGGACCACTGCCACGCCCACAAAATGGCGAAAACCGAAAACACATAAAGTGCCATAACTAAGCCATAAATAAAGCTATGGAAATAAAATTTGGTACGAAAGATAGCAATATGAAGGGGCATATTTGCGTGTAATTCCTTTGGGGAAGTGGGCGTGGCCCCGCCCCTACCAAGTTTTTTATTCATATCTCGGAAACCAATAGAGCTATATAAACCAAACTTTCTGCAGTTGTTTTTTTTAGCCACATCCTAATACAGTCCAAAAATGAAAGAAATCGGATCATAACCACGCCCACCTCCCATACAAAGGTTCGGTTGAAAATTACTAAAAGTGGGTTCACTCACTAGCGAAAAACGTCAGAAACACTAAATTTCACATAAGAAATGGCAGAAGAAAGCTGCACCTAGATTTTTTTACAAAATGGAAAATGGGCGTGGCGTCGCCCACTTATGAGTCAAAAACCATATCACAGGAACTACTCGACCGATATCGATGAAACTTGGTTTGTAATAGTTTCCTTACATCCCAATGATATGTTGTGAAAATTGGCCAAATCGCTTCACAACCACGACTACTTCCTATATACCAGAACTTTGAAGTCGATCTGAATCGTTTACTTTACAATATATAAAGTAAGTACTAGTGAAGATATCGGTGCAGAACTTTGCACAAATACTATGTTAATAGTGTGGCAGCCCCATTCTAAAAATCACCGAAATCGGACCACAGGTTTTTAAGGCCCCATATATCGAACACGAGGACCTCGGTGCTTCTAACCTAATATTACGGTTTCCAACTTTCAATGGACTTTATACAATATATATGACGAATATGTGGGTCAAATTGTGCATTATGTAATATAAATAAAGTTAAATAAATAAATTGCGAGAGTATAAAATGTTCGGTTACACCCGAACTTAGCCCTTCCTTACTTGTTCTTTATAATTAAGATGTTCGGGTCCGCAAGTTTTTTGCGATCTCACGACCTTTACTGAATTATGTAGTATTAAATTAAATCAACATGTTTTGGAAACTCCTAACCCTCTAGGGAAATGCCATTAAAAAGGGTTTTAATTAAAAAAAAGTAAAATTAGATTAGATGGTACTGATAATATTCTACCAAAGTCCGACCCTAAGATCCCATGTTTATATTGATTTCATAATTCTTATAACAAATTTAAATATTTGAGGGGCTATACCAGTGTGAAATCGAAAAATTAGATCGAGTACTTTCTTGTAAAAAAATACATAAAAATCGCCTAATTTTTCATGTGTTACACTGGTATAGCCCCTTAATAAAAAAATCCCCTAAACTTTTACCACAACACAATCTTGAAATAATTGATTTTTTAGATACTATGAAGTGGTTTAAACCCGATCTGACGATGAAAATATAAGTTTGAAAAGTGATTACATCTATTCTAAGGAGAGTACACTCAAAATATTGAAAAAAAAAAATAACTCGGCAATACAAGAAATTGTAAAAGATGGATTAAAAAAATATGTTAGAAATACAAACTAAAAATTTAGAAATAAATAAAATAAGATATACCTCTTCAAATCATTATATTTACACTGCTCATTCTGTTTACACCCTAATATAAAAATTGGAAAAAAACTTTAGTGAATGGAAAGTGATTTCTGTATTTTTTCGATTGTTATTTCCAAATTCTAATGGCAAACTGTCCGAAGTGTATGTGAAAATGATAATTGCCTTTCTCTTGTGTACACATCGATTTATCAAATAGTCTACACTGAGCAACACACAACGCCACGCCAGCATAAGGCTTCCGCAAGGCACTTGTGGGTCATCTCAACAACATATACATATCCTCTAACACTTACAACCAAAAGTACACCATCGTTTCTCAGCATTCTCTTTGCAGTTTGCGAAACGTCACGCCAGCAAAATTTTCATTATGGCGCAAGTTGTTGTCAACCGTGACACCAGCATTGCCTAGTCAACGCTGTTTTGGTATGCAGTGGTCTGGCCCCGCGCATTCATTCATTTGCTAAATTCGTTAGGCGACTAAGCAAGGAAGACTGTGCTGCTGTGTTCTATAGCGTTGCAGTATTGTGTGCGAAGTCAAGAATTCGCAATGCGTTCGTTCGTTTTTCCATTTTTCTGTCGCCGTCGACGCCGCCAATGCGCAAAATTTTGCTCATAACAAGCGCCCAATGATTAATGTAGCGATTCCCTTGACCTCCATTCTGCCATTCGCCAGCGCGCGCTCACCACACTAAATCGCTCGTCTGTGATGTTGTGCGCCATAAATTTTGCGGTTGCTCGTTTGCCTGCAACAGCGCGACGCTCACAAATCAACTTGTCAAACGGTCAACCAGTCAAGCAGTCAAGCGCTCAAACAGTCAACTGGCTAACGGTTAACGGCTAACGGCCTAGTCGGTCAAAGCAATGCTTGACTGACTGTTTGTTGATGGCGAATCAAGCGTAACACTCGAAGTGACTGTGAAAAGGTAAGTAATACACAAACACATACAGACGTTTGCACAGATGCAAATGCAGTTAGAGGAATATGCAGACCACACACGCTTCTAGGCGTAATTGCATGTGCATGAAAATGTACACCACATCGTCGCGCGCGGTGTCAACGCTTCCGGTTGACACTCAGCGCTGGTTATTGCATGCCATTAATACCCTACAAGTGTGTACGTACCACTTTACTTATGTTTAGTTTGCTCTTCGAATTTCAAAAAGGCAGACGTAGGGGTCAAACTATGGAATATTAATAAAAATATAGTTAAGCATCGTGTAAAACTATTGAGCCATATGATAATAACTTAACTGACTAACAACTTTCCAAAGTGGCGAATCGAACAACCCGCTATTACAAGTTTACAGTCAAAGATCAGAAGAAGAGTTATTCATTCCTCGAGTTACGGTTGAAAAAATATTGCGTTTTAGTTGAGACAAATTTATTTACGGAATTGACCCATAAGAAGTGTATATTAACAGCTGAAGAGAGGGCGTTTTAGAGAAGTTATTCCGATACAAATAGCTTAAGAGTTCACTGGAATCCACGTTATTGCACCATATGTTAATACATATATTGCGTTCGTCCAGAAGGCATTATTTCTAAATACAATTGAGTAGGCATCCAGATCATTACAAAACAAAAAGATTGCTAAATAGATTTCAAGACGGTCTCAATGCTACTTCCAAGAAGGATACAAAATTTATAATTTTACGATTTAGACATTATTATTGATATTCATTACAATGTCGTTGGAGTCAAAATGCGACAATTTCTTGAAAGAAAATATGCTCTCTTCAGAGCTCATATCATATTTTATATAGCCAATGTACGGTATTTAGGGTTTAAAGTCACACTAAGAAGGAGAAGATTAATTTATTATCAACTTTTTTTTTATTTTTTTCTGAACCATCAACATCTTAAGAATATTGTGTGAAAGTTTTAGGTCAGGTTGCAGGCAGGTTGAATAACGGTACCTCCAGCTACCTGCGCTGACTGTACAAAATATTGAATCGATTTTCCCAAATATGTCATTTTTAAAGTCGGTGGCCAGCCTACAGAAAAAACTACTGCATCGATCGTTTCGAAATTTTGAACAAATATTCTACATATATATAGCTCTCGAATGGCGTTTTTCCAAAAATTTTAATTACTAACAATTTTACAATAACAAATAGGTCGAATTTTTCGTCTAAAATCGTCATTTTGGCTTGAAAATGGTATCAAAAATTGAAAAATTTAAAAATTAAAAAAACTCGACGTCAATTGAAAGATAAACTAATAAACTAAAGAAAGCATATTGATTTTTTGGTTTCGGATGATCCAGTGATGCTGTAGGCTGGTCAGCGCACAACAACTTCTTTTCGAGGTGCCTGCAGAGATCGACGATAAATCCATTATTCCTAGCTATTTTTCGATAAAACTTTTTTTAATTATCCTTCAAATGTTGTACTTTCATATAATAATAAGTAAAATAAACCTAAAGCAATAATTTTTTCTAAAAAAATTCACGAAAAAAGCTCTTTTTTCGACGAAACATACCTTACCCCACCCCCTTAACTTGTTCTGAAATTTGAAAGGCAAATTCCTCGACATTAATGCGGTACTTCCTCATGGTCGGGTAATGGGACGAGAAATACATTGTCTTTGCTTGAGGGTTCGTAGCCAACATCAAGTTTGGGTACTTCACTGCTGTTTACCTTTAACAGTTTGGAAATACTTAAATTATCTAAGGGGTTATGCCACCCTGAAATTAGTAAAAAAATGATTTTTTTGTTTTTGCTTAATTTTATAAGTTCTATATTCTAACGAGTATTTTGAGATGTCTCCGACAATATCTCAATAATTACGAAGTCAGTGTGGTGGGAGCGCGTCGACATTTTTTTCTTCTTTTGCGTTTTTCTCAAAACCACATTTTTCGAGACCGTGTACACGATAACTCAAAAACTATTCAGCCGATTGACTTGAAAATTACAATACATCTTCTTCAATAGATTTTCCACAGAGTGACGTGGGATTTTTTCGTCTGAATAATTTAATTTATTTTTGATAAAATTTTTTATACGGTATTTTTAGCCCAAAATATAAAATCAATTTTTGAAGTGGTTCCAATGCGTAAAAATTTTTTTTTAAAGGCCACTTCACTCTATTAAAAATTTATCACGTTTTAAGAAAAATATTATTTTAATTGTTTCAGGTAAAAATTTAAATTCCAGTCATCCATCAAATCCAAAAAATTAAAAAAAAAACCATCCGATTTTCATGCGTTCAGAGTGGCGTAACCCCTTAAATGAAATATATTTCATTTTCATAGGCGATTACTCCTAGTTCTTAAACCTATCATCAGTTAATGTAATCTTTGATAGAATTTCAGAATTTATCTGCCTTATTGCAAGGCTCTCTTAAGGACTCTTTACACTTTGTATCTAACTAACTAACTTTGGACATTTTTTATTTCGATTTGGTGTGATCCAGAATTATTTTTGTCGTTCAAATTGTTTGCTGAGCACCTTTTATGTATATCCAAAATATATAGAAGGGATGGTTCCTGTTGGAGGGTATCTTGTGGAATATTCCCGGTTCAAATAAAACGGTTCTATAATATTGCTTTTGATATTAAAGTACAAAATGAAGTTTATTGATTCAAAGTCAAAACGTAAGTAAGTTAGAAAAAGTACATTCAAAGTAAAAAATGAAAAAAATGCAGGGCTGCATGAATATGTGAGTTGACAGGGTTGTCTTCCAACAGTTTCCCGTTCCTTCCATAATAATATCTGAATTTTCTCAAACAATCAATTAAGGATTTAAGCAAATTAATTAAAGCTCCTATGAGATAAGTTAACAAACTGAAACCCATTATCTTATACTAAAATAATCATCAAAACTACGATCACTTCATATTATTAGGGTAGGGCATCTGAGTGTCTGTGTTACCGAAATTATTTCCAACATTGTCTTTCTATCGGGTGATTTTTTTGAGGTTAGGATTTTCATGCATTAGTATTTGACAGATCACGTGGGATTTCAGACATGGTGTCAAAGAGAAAGATGCTCAGTATGCTTTGACATTTCATCATGAATAGACTTACTAACGAGCAACGCTTGCAAATCATTGAATTTTATTACCAAAATCAGTGTTCGGTTCGAAATGTGTTTATCGACAAATTTTGTTCAGCGATGAGGCTCATTTCTGGTTGAATGGCTACGTAAATAAGCAAAATTGCCGCATTTGGGGTGAAGAGCAACCAGAAGCCGTTCAAGAACTGCCCATGCATCCCGAAAAATGCACTGTTTGGTGTGGTTTGTACGCTGGTGGAATCATTGGACCGTATTTTTTCAAAGATGCTGTTGGACGCAACGTTACGGTGAATGGCGATCGCTATCGTTCGATGCTAACAAACTTTTTGTTGCCAAAAATGGAAGAACTGAACTTGGTTGACATGTGGTTTCAACAAGATGGCGCTACATGCCACACAGCTCGCGATTCTATGGCCATTTTGAGGGAAAACTTCGGAGAACAATTCATCTCAAGAAATGGACCCGTAAGTTGGCCACCAAGATCATGCGATTTAACGCCTTTAGACTATTTTTTGTGGGGCTACGTCAAGTCTAAAGTCTACAGAAATAAGCCAGCAACTATTCCAGCTTTGGAAGACAACATTTCCGAAGAAATTCGGGCTATTCCGGCCGAAATGCTCGAAAAAGTTGCCCAAAATTGGACTTTCCGAATGGACCACCTAAGACGCAGCCGCGGTCAACATTTAAATGAAATTATCTTCAAAAAGTAAATGTCATGAACCAAATTTTATGCGTTTTTTTTTTAAAAAAAGTTATCAAGCTCTTAAAAAATCACCCTTTAGTATACCAACAACATACATATATAGTATATTCTTTCATCGCTTGTTGCTGCAGCGCCTCTTCACAGTACATCACAACAGTTCAATTGCTACAAGCCAGTGTCAGTGTGACAATGTTTCTCACGTGTCTCGTTTTCCTTCAGTTTTCAATTATCGAGCGCAACATTCGTGCATACATATCGCATACAAATGAGCTATTTCAACGACTGCGGACAATTGCCACCAATGAATATGCATTTGTGCCTTTTTACCGCAAATTGACGCGTAATTGTGTGGCGTACAACAAAGTTTTTCATTAGATTGTGGTCGCGTTGTCTTTGCTATGCCACTTAGTTTGCTTTTGTGTAGCTTCATATTATTATGACATATGCGAGTTGTTGTTATTGTAGACATAATGGATATGTACATGTGTCTAACTCATTGAATGCTGTCATACGCGGCGTATACGCAATATAATAATTCAATATTTGCTTATTTATGTTTTCACGACAAACGGTGACATTAACGTAGCGGTACCGCAATAGACAGACATTCAGACACACACAAATATATGTAATTACATATATTTTATTTCTCCTGCATGTGCATACCGCTGACTTAGTTGTGTACTATAAAGAACTCCGCATTTTTATTGTGCTTCCTCTTTATTAATTCGTTCTTTACACATATGTCATGCGTTCAAGGCCATTTAACGACATTATATGCCAACAAGGAGCACTTTATTACTACGCGCCCTTTTCATTATGGTGTAATTGCACGCAAATAAATAAACACGAATATATTTTCTAATTACTCCTAGCTTTTTACTAATGTTATTTTTATCTTGCATATCGTATGAGGCGTGATATTATAGTGAGTGTGAAAAATTTCTAGCATGCGATATTTTTGGTGTATTAGGTTTTAGTGTTAGGAATTGAGTAATTTTCATTTGTGCTCTTATCTTCCACTTTTTCTCTCAAATAAAAAAAAATCGCATGCGATTTTATACAGTAACACCCATTAATGTTGGATATTTTTCATTTAGAATATCAAATAAACAAAGTATGATTATTTTATAAAGAGACCGCATATTTCTTCACAGATTCTCATATGCTTTAAAAATAATTTCGCACTTCATGTATTCTTTAAATATAATAAACTAATTTAGGTACATCTCTGAGTAAAGTAAATAAACATTTTTAATAACAATTCCAAAAGAACTAATGTATGAAGCATACTTTTTGTGAAAAGCTGTGCTGAGATGTAATTTTTTAAGTAAAAATTCATTTGAGATCTTTCCTTTAATCAGACCCGACAGTTGTGGGAATAGAGATAAAACATCAACTTGATCCAATTTTATGGAGGTAGAACAAGATGTAAAGCCAATAAACTTGGTTGTTTTTTTGCAAAATAGTCTAACTGACGTCGACGAGACTTTTACAAGGAGAAACAAAGGCAATTCTTTGAAAAATATTTTGAGGTTAAGTGGTGTAAACAAGAGCTCATGAAATTCTCGTCTAGTTTGAAAAGTTTCTAAGATAAATCTACGCTAAAAAGGAATATAGGCATAACAATATGTTTATAGCTGACGAAAATCTAATTGTCAATTTGACCTTTCACATAGACCTAAAACAATTTGAATGGGTTTGTTTGTAATGATTTATAGGGATTCGACACTTCTACTACATCAGATCAGTGGACGACCCCAACCAACTTTTTATATAAGTATCAAATCCGTAATTAATTTCCCTGAGGGACAATCGGATCGAAACTACTACTTTTGGACCCTCAAATAGATGAAGTTTGTGACAATATATAAATCCATACCAAAAGAGTTGGAATAATAATAACGACAATAACAATGGGGGATATGATATCAGGTGAAGCCTGGGAAACCTCCCCTTACTATTCAGTGTCCTATGACTTTGTGATCTCAAATCTATATATTTTCTTTCACTTATAGAAAACGCGAGATAGAGAATCAGTAAACTATTGAAAAATGCATTAAGAGAAAGATTTTAATTTTTTTGCCAGTATGGTGGTTCCCTTGGATACAAAATATTTCAGAGGTGTCCCCAAATTAACCTTCATTAATTAATATACATTTTTTAATGATCTTCTGAACCAGTGTATTCAACATTTTTTGTTTTTGTAAATTAAAGGGAAATTAGTCTTCTAAGCATATTGTGAAATATTAAAAAAAAAATAATAATAAAATAAATTTTTTGTCCAACACCACCCACTGTGCAGCAATTAATCTCGATCGTGTGCGCTAGCTGACTGACTATGCACGTTGTTGTTGCTATGACGTGCGACACACGACATATCAGTAATGCTTTACCGCAAACAAAAAAACAGCAAAAGCTTAAGCTCAACGATTGGAGACGACAATAACAAATTGTTGACATTCGTGGCAAAGAGTCGGCAACAGGTGTGTGCTTACTGTGCAATGTTCGCTCATTATGTTTTGTGGCGTCATTTCTGCTTCAAGGTAAATGAATTGTATGAATTTGGGAGACTTTTTTAAATGATAGCAAATCAAGGATTTTTGAAAACTCATTTGAGTGCGAAATTTATAGCATTTTAAAATAATTTTTATAATTAAAAATTTTATTTATTGTAGTATTAAAAATGTTTGAAAATGGTGCTAAAATTTTCGAAATTCCGCCGGTATAATAAATTATCATTATTTTTAGTCACTATATTTCAAATATTTTGTATGTGTTTGCCGTTATTTGGTACGCAGATACATATACAGACACACCTTTGATTCATTAAATTCTAATCTGACATTTTTGTTTGAAAACATTCACCTAATTCCAACGCCAACACAATATTTTGTTTTTTTAATTTTTTAATGTTCACAGTTGAATAGCAATTTTAATTGCTTTCCGCAGAACTCACCGTCGGATCCAAGCAGCGTTTACAGCTACAAATAAAGTGTTTGGTGCCGCGCAGAAAGAGTTGACGCGCAAATGTGCTCCACAAGATCTTCGTATACGTGGCGGTAATCTCCTCGCCCTGCGCTATATCGCGCGCCGCTGTCACCACAATCGTTTGCGCGTTCTCAAAGTGATGCGACACACTCGGCGTACAATTGTGATTCATGAGTCCAGCCAATGCGAAGAGCGCACGCACACTCGTCTCATGCCCGTCCACAATGCTGCGACCCTCAAACGCGTTCGTATTGTACACGGCAACGGTGCGATAGAAGAAACCGAGCGTTTCCTTATCTTTCGGGAAATTTTCAAAACACTCCGCGGCGCGCTCCACTTCACGCATATAGTATTTGTCAGGATTCGCCTGCATGGCCAACAGCAGCCGTCGCTTCTCGGGACACAAAAAGTAACAGCGCATTACACTTAATATACGCAACGAAAACGGATTGATGCGCGTCGTGTCTTTCGGCACCCAGTAACGAAACAGTTTGCACTCCATATCATGCTCACCCGATTGCTGACAGGCGACGCAGATGGGCAGCGTACAGCCGGCGGCGCAGAGCACTTGATCCATATCGCCCTCCAGCAGCCGAAAACAGATGGCGCAGGTGTTCAGCAGCGTGTCCTTGGAGGCGGTGGGGCCATTGAGCAGCGTGCGCTCGCGAAATATCAATTCACCACGTTTGATGTCGCGACGCGCGAATATACCGCGTCCCGAGATCGGTGAATCGATCACCTGCCAGCTCGGCTCCTGCTCGCGCAAATCGCCCAAATGGAGGTCAATCAGTTGCGCGACCTCCGCGGTTGGAATGGTTTTGGCAATCTCTAAAGCCATGTTACTTTCACCAATTATTTGTATTAATAAATTAAATTTTTTAGTTCAGACGCCTATTAATTAGCCGTTTTTGCACATGCAACGCGTTCACTTGTAATAATCATACTAGTTGCCACTAATTATTTTAATTGCTGATTGCGTAAAAAATTTTAGCACAACCATGATATATTTACACTGATGTACATATGCTTGCACTTTGATTTAATGTTCGCCGTTCTTTTTGCTTTTTTGGCAACCAAACCAAACCACGACGTAACTCAAACGCGACTAGTATCTGTGATGGCGCTGTTTGTTGCAGGCATTCATGACGCGTTTTATGGCAACGCCGCTCTGTAGCCACTTCTTAGTTTCGTTGTGATCTTTTGAAAATAGCGCGCTCTGTGCTCTCCCAGTATCCGTTGTTGCCATTCGCCTTAACACAATTCAGTTCGTTTGGTTCCAAGTATTCACTTTGAATTAGACTGCCCAATGATCATCAAATGATCTACTCACTTCCTGACACACATGTATAATGTGCATGCTGTTGCGTTGGTGGCAGAGGTCGCTATTTGACAGAGGCGGAGTGTCGAAAATATTTATTGAGGGGTTTGATGAAAATATCAATAGATATTTAGTAATTAGGATGGAAGTCTTATCCTATAATGTAATGGTAGTTTGAACGATGCTGGAAATCTAACGCAGAATCACTTTTTCCTACAGGTGCTGCTATGGACTGAGTAGGCAATTGAAAAGTAAAGTCCTCTCTCGACGAACAAAAACCAAACTGTACAAGAGCCTCATCATTCGCGTCCTAATTTATGGTGCAGAAGCGAGGACGATGTCAACATCCGATGAGACGGCTCTAGGGGTTTTCGAGAGAAAGGTTTTGCGCAAGATTTATGGTCCTCAGAACATAGGCAACGGCGAATACCTCAGACGATGGAACGATGAGCTGTACGAGTTATACGACGACATTGACATAGTTCAGCGAATAAAAAGACAGCGGCTACGCTGGCTAGGTCATATTGTCCGATGCAATACCCGATGGAGGAAGTTGAGGAGGAGGGAGACTAATTAGCGCCGAACTGCCAATCATAGAGATGCATTGCGCGCTGTTGTGAACTCGGCTATAAAGGCGTAAGCAGTGTCTACGCCAGTCAAGAAGAAGAAGAGTTTGAACGATAGCGATGACGTTTAAGATATGGTTTATCAATTTTTGACGGATGGTAATTTCTAAGACAATCTGATTAATTTAGTCGGTATTTTGACGGGATTTCACATCTAGAGCTATATAACCCGAGCTCCGTAAAATTGTGGGATATATAATCTTCGGGTCATATAAACTTATAAAGAGCTAAAAAATCGGATAAGATAAATTCAAAGAATAAAATAGCAAGTTGACCAAATGAATAGGTCCTAGAAACCGCAGTTTCAAAATTGCATTTTTGTAAAAATATATAACTGAAGAATTAATGAAGATATAAAATCAAAGGTACCAACACTTCCCATAGAAATCTAATCATATCTTATTAGCTCCCATATATCGAGTTAGAGGATCTTTATAGCTCTGGTTTACCTTATACTGCGTATATAGATCGATATTATAGGAATTAAGTCGATGGTATTTGGTGTTAAAATTGGAGGAAACATTCTACTGAACTGTTTGTACTCATTATAATGATTTTCGAACCTATAATTAAATGAATATATCAAATAGGGTTCCAACCACCCAAAAACCCTCCCTCATAATGCAGACACTGTCAGTATTTCGTTTATTTACTTTGTTGCCTGACATGGATACGCGCGAATGTTTTTATGAATGCCTATTTCACAATTTAATGGATGGGTGGATTTGGCCACAAATTATGTGTGTTTCGGTGTGTGTGTGTGTGTGTGCAAGTAAGCATGCACATTCGCTTAAATACATAAATAAACAAGCTAATACATGGGCGTAAGTGATATATGAACCATGGAATAGTATGGATGAGAAGCGTAGGTGTGAGCCAAACAAAGAACGAACTGAAATGAGGCAGTAGTTTGTTGCAAATGCCACATTTACATACATATGCAATAGTTGCGAGAGTGTTTACAACAAGAATTTCTCATGGAAACATGCTACACTCAACTGAAAAGAGAGCAATCAAGTATGTACATACATATGTGCGTGGGAATGGTTTATTTTATTTTATTATACATATTTGTATGCATTGGTGATTTATTTTGTACACATATCAATAAATGTAGTTTGTGTAGGTGTATATAATATCGCTAATTTTCATTAAATTAAAAATCATTTAAGTGATTGACAGCCCACTGATGCTCTATTTGCACTTCATCACAGCATTGCTAATTTGCTGAACAAATTACCGTATCCATTTGAAAAGAAATCTATTCATAAACATGATTTTTTCCTTTACTCTTTATTCAATACATATTTACATATGTTATTCAGAATTACATACAAACACAAACATACACAATTTTCTTACCAGCGAAGTTTCGAAAATCTAAATTTTTTTAAGACCGCCTAAATTTATGCTATATATATTGAAAAAGCTTTTATTTTGAACGTTCAAAATTTTGAAAAACTTAACGGAAATGATTACAGGGTTGCTACGAGAAATAAAACAAATAATTTCTAAAATTGATCTGAGTGAGAAATATGAAGCAAGATTGATTATTTGATTTTAATTCATTCTGTAATTTTTTATGACCGAATATTTAAAAACTCTTGTCTCGGAAGTCATAAGAAATCCATTTTAGGTATAATCAAACGGCTTAGCGTATTATTTTTATTTTTTTCCCATTCTTTTATAAATATATATATTCGCTTCCAGTGAATGGCGCTTTGAAGTCAAACCATCGCCAATTGCGGACGACGAGCTTGAGCTGCTGGCTTTGGAACCCAACTAAATGGAAATGTAAAATTCAAAAGTAATACTTCGGCACCCAGGTATTCCTGTCTGAGGTTCTGATAAAAAAGTTTTGGTTTCCAAAGAATCACATTTAGTAATTGTTGACAAAATCAATATGAAATTATTTATATGCTGATACCCGAGGAGTGGTCGCCGTGTTTATTTAACCGAAACATGTCTGAATGCATAATTGTCATCTCAGAAGTATCTACTAAGAATATTTGTGCAATATTTTTGCTGCAATAGAAAGGAAATGAAGGTTTTATGTTCTTACAAGAGAGTTTTCCCAACATGTAAAGAAAATAAATCCCTATGAAAGAATAAAGATTTCTGATTCAATAATATTAGGGAAAATATTTTATATTGTTAGCGAACCGCCAATAAATAATATAAAAAAATAAAAGCGATGAATATCAAATCCTTGAAAGAAATCAATTTCGTATAGAAGATTATAAATAGATCTTTATTTTATAGAATATCATAATATAAGAATTATATCAACAATTATTAGAAGAAGTTATTTATTTATCAATTCACTTGTCTACACGCAGTACGCATCAACATCTTTGTGTATCAAATTAATATGGCCATATTATATAATAATAATTCCAAGTGCAATAATCTTCTAGACATTCTAAAAAGAAAATGTAAATATTTAAATTATTTTCATTTTTATTAAGACATAAATGTATTGACACATTAAAATCACTTGCATTAACCATCCACACCGAAAGCCGAAAATTCAAATTTTCTCTACGTTCACCCATGTCTAAGTATTTATCTATTATATGTGAGTGTGTGAGTCATTAAACGCTGCAGCCAAAGAAAAACAAGAAAAACGAAATAACAATTTATTGTAATTTTGCATAAAATGTAAAGCTAAATACACTTTTAAATATGTATATAGACTCGATATTAACCCAGTTTATTGGCGTTGCAGGCAAGTCGAATGTCTACAAAAGCGAATATTTATACTGCGACAAGCCATTAACAGACAAACAAAAAGAAAGCAAATTATAATACTGAGAAGCCAGGCAAATCTTCGCACAGCTTACACTTAAATTTGTGAAAATATTTGGCGCGCAAATGGACTAAACCGCTGGCAGGCTGGGAGCAGATGTCGCGCTGGTGAAAAAGTAATATTTTTTTGTTTTGAATTCAACAGCAAAGAGTAATAAACAAAAATGAGTAAAGACTGTGAGAGAGCGTTTTGCAAATGGATATGAATGGACACATGTGTCGTTTGTCGTTATTTGTTTGTTGTTGCTGTCATGTTCAGTTAGCAAACAGCATGGTGTACTGTCAGCACACTTCGCAAACAATAACAACAAACTGGCGTTTATTCAAAAGCATGGAAGTGATATTATTATATGATATTTTCATATAGAAAGTGAGAGTAAAGGATCAATGTAATTCGAAGTTAGTAAACAAGACTTGGAAACACCTTATAAGATTTTAATGTAATCAAAGAGACCTTATATAATAGTTTTGAAATTCAGTTATAAAATTAAAAATTTAAGATATTTGGAGATTTTGTATTTTTTTGATAATATGATCAATCGATTTCAAATATTTTACCTAAGTAGCAAGAGAAATGATCCCAAGCTACACTAACTTTCTCTTCAAATAATTTATTATTTTATGACCGAATTGAACCAAATTCATCCAAGAAGCTATTAATAATACCCGTACCCAGATCTCTTAAATATTCCTAGGACAATTTGATATAGTTTACAAGGTTTACAGGTAACAGGGTTACTACACTCATTTCTCGAACTCCAAATATTCCCATCTTCTTACTAAGTAAGAATGTCCCAACTTTTTATGCCACAGACACGGTTATCATACATATTATAATTGCACCCAAATTGTCTGTCGTCTTACTCTCTGATTATGAAGGCGTTGGGAACGCTCCGAGTTCGACGCCCTAGTGCGAGCTTGTATATTTCTAATATTTTGTTCTTCAAGCCGCGGCACACGCCCCGCACCCTACTCTCAAGCGCGTACTTGGAGATTTTGAAATTTTGTTGATGCGCTGCGAAGAAAATGACTTACAGTTTTCAGTTTCAAATTAAGATTCTCTATCACGAAGTCTTTTTGATACCCTCACCTGGGAACTATTACCAGAAAGTTGAGATTCTAGCAATAAATATAGCCTATGTTACTCGGGGTGAATGTAGCTTTCCATTGGGGAAAGAATTTTTGAAATCGGCACAGTAGTTTTTGAGTTTATTCATTACAAATAGTTTTCTTCGATAATTTGTTGCCATTTGAGTAATTTCAAAATGCCTCACTCATTGCCCTATTGACAAAGAACTGGAACTATTCGCCATAGATATGAACAGATAGTAATCTATTGATGCCAGATCTAGACTATAAGTTGAATGCATAAGAACATCCTAACCATGCATCCGCAGCTTTTGGCGAATCACTATCGATGTGTGTTGTTTGAAGTTGTTCTGATGAATTGTGGGTTACTTTTTACTAGATGAAGACATTCCATGATAATTCTTCTATACCCAAATATTCAGGAACGATGGCATATTGCTTTGTTGATATTAAAGTGTTAGTTTAAGTTCGATGAACCTCAATTTACCGTCGTCCAATATCTTATAGTGATTTTTGATGAATTTGTCAGTCTCATTAGGACTTCACTAACTTCGGCGGTGATATGAGATTACAGAATTTTCGTAAAGTGACTTCACATTCTTAAATTCTTCTTTTTCTATTATTTTCTCTTTTAAAATACCAAATTTTAGTGGCGCTGTTTCAAAAAATTAAAGCTTGACAAATCATTTTGCCCGATCTATCTTTAATAATCTAAAGGCTAGTAATTTATAAATTAAATTCAAAATTAGTATATTAATTACTTAATTAATGAGGCCCACAATATTTTGGCAAATAAATTTCGTACATGTTACACACGAGCAAAATCGAAAACAAAAGCGCAGACAACACAAAAATACATATACTTTGAGGGCGGCATATGAATATGTGTAATGTAACGCTGAGTGACAAATACAAGAAATGCATGAATGAAAAAGGCTCATTTGTAATAGTCACACATTTTGAAAATTGCAAAATACTAAATTAATTTTAAACTGAATTGCATGCATATTATTAATATAAATAAGTTGTAACTGAGCTTATATTGCCCACATAATTGGATAAACATTGTAATTAAGCGCAGAAGAGTATTAATTTTCCACATTATTTGGCAACAGAAGGAATTTAGTTTGGGAATTTAATTAAATTATAGAAAAAATAGAAATGTATATATATACTAATATACTTTTCACATACACAAGTCAAACGAAAATGAAATTAAAGCGACAAAAAATAATAATTTACCTAATTTAAAGTTTTATTCAAATATAAATACCTTCTTTTATATAAAATATATATATATTAATATAAAAATATGCGCTGATGTATCTACCAATATAGATATACATATATAAACATACATATATAGCCAAATGTAGCTCATACGCCCACGCGTCTTCAGTAGCAAAACAAACAAATCGACCGGCAGTCATTTGAGTGTATATACATATATTTGTATGTGTCATTAAGGCACATATATACATATTTGTTTTTGCCCATTAATTATAATGACAACTGTAACGCTTGGATTCTACTGTGAACAGGATTAAAAGCGACACACATACATTGATATTGATATATATATATTCCTATATGTTATCTAGAATGCCTAGGCCATTGTACTAAATGGGTGAATAACTTGAAAATTATGTGAGATTAAAAAGTGATTGTCGAGGATTAGTTGCTAAGCAGGAATTTATGTGGGAAAAGTGAAGCAAAAAGGAATTTCAAAATAGCATGCGAAATATTTGGTGACAAATTGTTTGAAATATTAAGAAGCAGTTAGTTAAAAAAAAGTATTTGGTGAGTTACAAAAATAAAAATAAATTAAAAATAAGAAAAAAATTTTAAAAAATTATATATAAAAAAAATTAAAGAAAATAAATAAATAATTTTTAAATTTAAATGTAAAACCAAAAACAAATTTGTGTAGTATTTTAAACGTTGCAAGTGTACTAGCAATGGTATAACTTAAAAATATATTTTTGTATTTGCTAAAAATAAATTTTACAAAATTGTTTTTTCTTTAAAATTTTAAGGACATTTATTTTTATACACATAAATAATACACAATACAAAGTACAACTATTTACAATGAGTATTCGAGGCATGTAAGTATTTTTTTTTTTGCTTTTTTGTTTTTGTAATGTTATTTTGTTTTTGTTGCACAAAAAGTGTTTACTTAAAAACTGTGTCAGCGTGTCTTTGCAGCGTAGAGTAAATTTTCTAAAACATATTTTTAACAAAAAAAAAAAATAAAAATTTTAAGAAAAAATTATTGAAAATATATTATAATAAATTCGAAAATATTTTTTTTAATATTATAAATATGCTAGCAACATTTTTTCAGAATTAACTTATATATATAAATATATTTTGCAGCTCATTTCTAGCGGAGCTTCAATCCAAACTTTTTCACCGCTCGTCCGCTTTACTTCACCTCCTTCGCCTTTTCAGCCTCCAGATAGCTACGCATCACGCAATCGCCCAGTCCCAGCTTGTCCATAATCTCCAGTATATCTTCACAGAACTTCGTCTTTGCCGCCACTTCGTCATCTTCGCAATCCTCTCGACTCTTCGACATGCGCGCAATTACTTGTAGTTTGGCATCGATTACAACATAATTGCTGTCCGGTATGAAGCTGGAGCTCTTGTCTCTCAAATAGAGTACGACCGATTTGAGTGACTTCGAGTTGAATTTCGAACTAATCGCGCCTGAAGCGAAATCTTGTGACTTGATCATTTGTGCATGCGTCGATTTCTGTTTGCAAACCAAGCAATTCCAATTGGGATGCGGCAGACCGGTGGTCTCGGGTACGGCAAGGCCGGTGCAGTTCGTATCGCGACAGTAGAGTGCGGAAATGAAGGCGCCTTTTTCCTTTAGCGCGAAAAGAATAATTTGAAATGCAGTTAATGTTTGAAAAAATGTGAAAAAAATGCTTTTTAAAAATCCACGCTCAATAACTCGAAATCACACGCTCTCAAATAGGCCACTCTCCACTCAAACTAAACATCATTTGCATCCACTGTTTCTCTTTCAAAAATAATTTACTCTTCCTTTTACTATAAAATTTTAAATTCCAATGTTTTTAAATGCGAATACAAGAAATTCCAAATATATTTTACTAAAATTTCAAAAGTGAACTATCTGCCTTTTCTCAACATAACAAAAAACATACCTCCTCTCAACTATTGCCCATAAATATTAATGCTAATGTTTAATCTGCTATTTATCAAAGTATTCCTGTGCTGTCTGAAGAGAACATATATTCACTACAATTTTTCATGTTGTTGTTTCTTAAGCGGATATTCTACCAAGACTATTTGAAATCATAGCTTGATGATTTCACACATATTTATATTTGTAAATAATTTAAAGAAAAAGTTAAAAAAAACAAATTTCTTAAAATTTCAAAAAAGAAATGAGCAGAGCATAACTTAATATTCGCTTCTGATCGGATATTAATTAAGACTTCCTGTATATCATTCAAAGCGAACAAGTGCAAACAAAGTGGCAGATGAGGTGTTGTAAGTAACTATAAAACGTGAGTATATAAAAAAGGGATGGGAAAGTCGGCTCTGACTTTAATCGAGAAACGCCCCTCTACTGAAAACAATATTTTTGAACTTTACCTTTAACCACCCTTGTAATCAGCGACCCCGAGAACCCCCAAGTAACAATTTTCAAGAGATTCCGATGAATTTGGATCAGCCATTTGAATTTGGAAAAACTAAGACCTGATTCGTTATCAGCAACCACGAAAACCCCGAGTAACGAGTTTCAAGCGATTCTGATGAATTTTTCAAAAACGCTTTTCGCCATATCGGATCCGCCATTTTGAATTTTGAAAAACTAAGGCCGGATTCGTAATCAGCGGCCCCCAGAATCACCGAGAAACGAGTTTCAAGCGATTCCGATGAATTTTTGAAAACACTGTCCGCCATATTGGATCAGCCGTTATGGATTTTGAAAAACTAAGACTGGATTCGTAATCAGCGACCCCGAGAACCCCCGAATAACGAGTTTCAAGCGATTCTGATGAATTTTTCAAAACACTGTCCGCCATATTGGATCCGCCATTGTGAATTTTGAAAAACTAACACCGGATTCGTAATCAGCGACCACGAGAATCCCCGACTAACGAATTTCAAGCGATTCCTATGAATTAAAAAAAAAACGCTGTACGAAAATAAATTTTGGTTCAATATTTTAAAGTTTATCTATTATGGGATACGAGTATTTGGAATAATTTCTGATATTTTGAAAAAAACATTGATAATAAAACTACATTAAAGCTTAGCTACAGATATATTATTAAAGTGGCCTAGCTCAACAATTTCAGCACGACTACAAGGTCGATAACATATGATCATTAGACGTGTGTATTTTGGTGAGAACACTCATAAATTTGGCGAACGATCTAAGATCTGTTACTAAAAAATAATGAACTGATGTGAAATAGTGCTGAATTATGTCCATATGATCATAGAAACCACAAGAGCAAACCTCAAAACTATAATGAACATCTTGGCAAGTTCTATACATTTCGTTAACAATAATGTTATAGGTTTTGAGGTTACAGTGATTGATTTCATCTGAATAATAGAGAGACGTAAAAATATGGATTACGGATTTTTTACCTCCCAACTATGATAGGACCCAGATTCTGCATAGGTCTAACAACTATATTCATATTAAAAATTTTTAAACGTAAAAGATTTATAGATATCTCGCCACTACATTAGTTCCACACCAAATTCACTTTCAACTAACAAGCACTTAACGAACTGGAAAGATCACCACTTCTTATTAACCGAAAACTATTCATCATACTCAACACAACCGAATATACAAGTGTTTTATGTTTCCTATTTCAAATTTCAAAGCAATTCTTTCGTCAAGTGAATTCCACAGAAACGGCCTGCCAATTAAAGCAAGAAATCTCACTAGCAACCGCCACTTAGTACTTGGCGAACGCCGCTTGCCTGCGTGTGGCCCAAGTTCAAGAACAACAGCAGTGGGTCGAAAACGATCGCACAACGGCCATCAGTCAATTTGACATACACACGTCCAACAAGGCGCCTCACAGCGGCCACTTGCTTGCTATTGTTTTTGTTTTGCCTCCGCTTTTCCACACAATTAAATATTTTGTTTTCAGAATTTCATTTCGCTTTTATTAATTTCTTTTTGAATTTTGTTTTTGTTTTAATTTCACACATACACACGCATTCAGCGTAACGCTCAAGTTCGGTGCGTTTATTTTTATAGGAAAATATGATTAGTAATTAAATTAGCACCTTATTGCTGTGGGGTTGGCGAAATGAAACTTGTGGAATATGCTAGTCTCACTCTGTTTTTTCCTACTAAGCAGGCATACACAAATATTTTTGCACGTAAATATTTATTGCAATTTTCTCGAGAAATTCATATTTTGATCGAACTACGGTTGCGTTGATTTCTCTCTTAAAGGCGATATTTACCCGAACAAATTATTTTCCTAATAAAATCACATTTCTTTTTAATTTTTTTCTCAAAAACACTTCTATACAAACGAGTTTGGACCGATAAGTACATAGCCTACAAAAATACAAAATTTTTTAAATATACTGACTATGATCTCAACATGGTCTCCTGTAAATTGGAACCAGTTGTATCCCACCTTCCTTAATCTATCAAAAAATACGTTTATTAAAAGTAAAAATAATAAAAAAGGGAACTGGTCAATTTAAATTGTGAAATAATAATTTTTGAGTTGCAAAGGAGTCTGCTTTTTTGTAATTTGGCAACTAATTGAGCCAAGAATGCGTCGTAGTAGAGCTCTGTGACAGGTTTGTTCATCTTCATGTATGTTTCAGGTTTCTTCTATATAGATCACACCAAGTGAATCCCAGAAAATGGAACCGTTCTGACCGTTACGACAGTTTTCGCCTTTCACAAAGCAGGTTGGCCGCATGAAGTGTACTGTTTCGAATTTACCTTTATCTCTGGTGTGTATACCAGTGGATCCATATCCATAGTTTCGGGGCCGTCGACGATCCATAGACAGCATATAAACTGTTACCCAGAGGACACAAACTGTCTCAACTAACACACGCACCCTTAACACGAGATGATGGACTTCAAATACTTATCGCACCACCCTCACAAGTAAATATATTATTCTAATATCTTTTTTTTTCATTTCTGCCAATCGTAAAATTCAAGAATTTGCTACGCTACATACTTTCACACGCATCGTAGGCACTCCAAGGCTCACTAATAAATTTTTTAAATGCTACAACAACAGTATAGGCATTTTTGAAAAGCTCGAAACGTTTAGATATGTATATTTCAATACATATACGCTATTAAGTGCCTTCAAAAAAAAACGTTAAAAAACTAAGTGACTGTTAAAATTTTGTACAAATTTATTTTATAGTCAATGGCTTAATTGTGGTGTTTCGAAAACACCCCCTTGATATAAAAAAATTTTATATAAAATATATATAACCAATACATGTAAATATGTATATTTGGGAAATCTTTAAATGTATTTTATTTATTTTTGAGCTGCTTAGCGCGCTATTTCTGTCACAGATTTTTATGATTTGGGATTTATTTATGAATTTATTTACGTTTGTTTTTGATGTTAATTAGCTGACTATTTCTATAAATTGTTGGCGTTAATTTTTGAAAAAAAAAATAATAAAAGAAAAGAAAATGTCGTTGAATTGCGAGCAGTAATTGCTAAGGAATTTGAGGTGATGTCAAAAAGAACTTAGGGAATTTAAGAAATCTAAAAAGAATAAAAAACTTGCTCATTCAAAGGCTAGATATCAGACAAGGCCAAGGTTACAAGTGATGTCTCAGCAATTTTAATTGTTAGTAAATTTGCTTGTCCGTAGAGTAGCTTGATTCACACAGGTGAGTATTTACATCTGAGTAGGGCAACGATACTAGTCTATATCTCATTCGAAAACAGTCTTAAATTTCATTAATTATATCTAACTACTTCATGAAAAGACTGATTGACCTGTTTGGGAGCTGGAAATATGGTGCCTCTCTGAATTCTGCAAAGCCGAAGGACTTGCAAGTGAATTCATTCATGCCTCATTATCACCAAACTGGAAGAGGGCCGGAGTTCCAGAGTTTGCGGAGTTCATTTTACAGATTTGGATAGTTGGAACTCGTATAGACTTAAGCTCTGGTTATTGCCGGTACTTCACTGAATAGGGGTTAATCGCAAGATGGCCAGTAGAGTCATTGGATTCAGCAATGACAGTTTTTGAAGTTAAAATATATTTTTAAGAGATATTGGAGCCATAAAGACTTTTCAGCAACTGCTCAAGTGAGATCTCCCGTCTTACGGATCAACCTTAATACTCTACATAAGTTAAATTGAATTCTAGGAATTATGAAGACAAAATCCATAAAATTACATTTCCAAGAGAATTATTTATCAGAGAACATTTTTGGAATCTTCAAACTGGAAAGCCTTTTCAAAAATTAAAAAAAAAATGCCTGCCAATAAAGAATTCATTGCAAAGATTCACTTCATAAATTAAAAAAGTATATTCAAAAAGTCATTGAGCTCAATGTTTAATAAGTTATCCGAACATTTTACTACACACTTATTAATTCTTCTTGGTGTTCACTTTTATGACTTATTTCCCCTAATTTCGAAAATTTCACTATTTCAAAGGCTTGCTTTCGGAATGGATAATAACTCAATAAATTTTCAAATATTTCAGATTCCTGCCTATAGCACACTATCCACTACATCTACTCCGCTAATTTCACTTTCACTAACCACTTTCTCTGAAATATTTTTTTCTATCCACAAACACCTCTCATAAGCACACTTACTGTTGGATCAGAGCAACGCGAGCACTTGCAGGTGAATCCTTTCTTCATTTTCAAAAACAAATGACGTGCAATATTGCCCGTAAACAATTTCGTATATGTGGTGGTGATCTCCGCGCCAGCGGGTATATCCACCGAGGCGCGCACCACCATATTTCTGGTCTTCTCCTCGAACATGTAATAGGAATTAGGAATGCAATCGTGATTCATGACAGCGAATAGGGGGAATAAAGCGCGATAGAGAAACTCTTCATTATCATTGGAACGATCGGCGGTCTCATCGAAGCCATTCGTACGCAACACAGCAACAGTGCGATTCATAATCTCGATCACTTTTTTGTCGGTGGGGAATTCATTAAAACCCTTGGCGGCATTGCGCACTTCAGTACGATGATTATTATCCAAATTCGCTTGCAAGCAATAAATGAGATCACGCTGATCCTTGGTCAAATTGATGGCACGTCCGACGCACAACAAACGAATCAGCAACGAGTTGGCCACATCCGGTTCGCAGGGTTTCCACGATTTGAAGAGTGTACAATCGGTTTTGTGTTGTTGCTTTTTGCCGCACAGTGAGCAGACAGGCAAACCGCAGCCCTGGCGACACATAAACTTGGTATCGGGCAATATTTTGAAGCAGATCGAACACGAGTTGAGCGTATCCTCGGCGCGCGCAGAAGGACCGATCAACAACGGACTGTCGCGAAAGATCACATCGCCGCGTTTGATGTCGCGTGTGGCGAAAATGCCGCGTCCAGCTATCTTCGAAACGCCGATCTCCCAAGCAGGATCAGTGTCCTTAAAGGGTGCCAAATGGAGTGTGATCAATTCAGCGGTGCGCTTCGGACAAATCATAATTGTCGTGTGTTATTTTTAAATTTTATTGAAATTGAAATTCGAAAAGTAGTCACAAGCACAGAGTTACAATTAAATTTTCTTTTCTATTTCACTAAAAATTATTTAAAATTTCAAAAGTAAATAATCCTTTGTCACTGCACTTGTTTCAGTTTTTTAGTGTTAATTTGCTTCTATTCTGTTTTTTGCACACGTCTACCGTTAGATCAAGCGTAAAAGCTTTCACTCAGAGAGAGTTTTTTTTTAATATTTCGCGCTACGTAGCCGTTGGCAAACTGTCGCCGTTTTCCAGTTTACAACGCTTTTATTCGAAAATCACAGCACTTTTCAAATAACTGTGTGAAATATGCTTGATCTCAAAATAAATGACGACGCGATCGCTAAGATCGCCAACCACTACCGCGCCATGAGCACAATATATGCACGTAGCCTGCATACTCACGGAGAGTGAGCGCCAGTACACGAGTGTGAGTGAAATTAACGAAATCTTTGCAAAATTTCTTAATTTGAATTTAATTCGATTCAAATTGAGTGCTTGCCGCCATATAGACCATGTAGAAAGCGTCTAGCAATAGTGTTGTATTGTTTGCGGTTTTGGTTTGAGTATTCAGGAAACCCGAATGAATTTGAGGAATAGGGTTTAGTTTAAGAACCGAACTATTGAAGTGTTCGATATATAAATGTGGATAGGTTTGAAGTTGAATGTTTATGGTCTAACTTGGTAATATTTGTTCATATTTTAAATTGGGATTATAATTACAAACTGCTCTCTTTCCATTATATAACTTGTAAGTAAAGGAGCTTTCGCAAGTTCCACAGAAAGCTCCAGTATCTCTTATACTTAATTTCACATTACTTACAGTAGTCGGTCTATTTATAAACGGATGGACAGGATTACTTAAAGAATCATTATTCGCCAGAAAGTCGGTTGAACATTATAGGTTTCATTTGAATTAAAAAATATACTTTTGTATGAGATTCATAAAACTAGTCTGTGCCACAAATCTTTAAGGGAGCCTAAGGCAATATTTTATTGGTTGAGAATATGCTGGAAAATGAATTTAAAAGCCTAAGAAAAGTGCAAAAGTTGAATAGAAGTATGGGTTTGCCTTTCAGAGAGATTTTCCCAAGAGAGTGTATTTAAAAATGGCTTATAACTAACAAATGATCTGTGATCTGTCAGTATATGGTCCACCCGGTTCTGAACATTCGGTCATATAAATGTGTAAAATATGAAATATGTCTACTCTCTTTTGGAAAATGACAGTTGAACTTGTGATATGGTTTGCCGAATCTATTTTCCAGATAGGATCCGGAGATATTTTCGAATGAATAGCTCGTTCTTGTTGGAAATCTTGAGATATAGCCAGGAAATGTGGTTGCAAAGGGTGGAAAATATTCTGGATATCAAAAAACCCAACAAAGATCTTCGATTAGGAACTAGATCCCTAGAGGTTAAGAATTTGATGCACACATGGTTCGATGGAAATAACATTTCGAACATTTTGTCGAAGTTAATTGAAAATACGAAGATAAACGAATTGTGTTAACCAAAGTCTCGCCGTTGTTATGATCAATTAATTGGAAAGGCGATGTGATGTTGTTAGATTAAATCGATACAGTCTATAAAAGATGATAAAGTTTTAATTTTTAAATCGATCAACTGTCAAATCAAATTATTAATTTTTGTGATTTTTTTAAGAAAATTTTGTGAGTCCCATTATACAAAAAAATTATTATTTTCACTATGATAACATAAAATATAACCGAGTACTCGGTTTTGCAGTCACTTTTTGCTAACATTAGCTGTGATTAGACATCGATTCCTCGCTCTCATTGCACTGACAGCTCCCACGATGCAACCACGCGAACACTCGACCACTCAATGAGTGTTGGCAGAACCCCAAAAGAACACCGCCACGACAGCGTAGGCGCACAGTGACCGCAGGTAAGAAGGTGCAGCAAATAAAAATTATGAAGATGAAGATGATGCTGCTGCGAGAAGTTGTTGTTGGTTTAGCGCATTGCAAGCATTGACTATGAAGCTAGAGGACGAAGTACTATTCCTCTTCAGAGTGAGTATCATCGCCGATATTGCATTTAGGGTGTTGAGCCAAAATAAGAAAATAATCACACTCACTTATTTGCTTGGCTGCCCTGTGGAATTATAAATTTATCGCTTGCGGATCAGCCAAGCGCGCATGAAATTATGACGCTCCCAGAATGTGGGGGAAAATATGCACGAGGTGCTCAACTGTGGGATTACTTTAGCGTTGTAATAAATATACATATTAATACTTGCATTACATGCGCCATCATCTCATCTCTCATACATCTAGATTCTCAGTATATTGCGGTGTCTTTTTTGTTTGTCACGAGCACTTTGACGTAAATAATTATAGATGCACAAATAATTCGTAAATTTTGCATATTTTGCTGCTGATTCAGCGCTGTACTGATTCTTAAATACTTATTGTTTTTGTTGTTGCTGCCCACCACAGACTGTGGTTGTTGTTGATAACACATATTCATGTGCAAAAACTCGCTTGGACATTTGAAAATTTTCGTTACTTTTTTATTTCGCATTTTAATTTTATTATTGTTGTTATTCTAAATATTATGCCAATAAATATTTTATGCGCATTTTGCAATCGAAAATTGTCAATTAAATTTTTATATCAATTAAAATTTGCACTTGCATGCACCGCAACAAAACAAATTAAATATATACGCGTAAACAAATCATTAATAAAATCGTTTAAAAATTGGTGTAAAAATTATTGCAAATTAGCAAATTTTTTTTTTGTCTTCTCCGCGTGGTGTTTGGTGTGCAAATATTGCTTGTTGTTGTTATTTTTGTTTTTCACTGCTGGCGCTACCTGCCGCGCTGCACGTCTTCGTTTTGGGGCGCGCCGAGCAGTCGGTGGTCGTTGTGCGCTTGCATATAGCATAGTGGGTGGAATGTTTCTTAGTTGTTGTTGTTATTTTCTTATGTGGTATATGTATAATTATTTTAAATATTTGTTGGCGTAGTCTTGCGATGCTTGGAATTATTGGTGTTGCGCGTAATTAATTGCACTTGGCATACGTGTGTGCAAAAATTGTAGACGCAAGAATTTGCGAAGAATACTAAAAGAGCCAAGGAGTCAGATAAATGCATAGTTTTAAAAGTAATATTCCAATAAAGCAAATAAGAAGTATATTCCATCACTATTATTTTAATAGTATTTCCTCATTACTTTAACGGTTATAACTACTGTTTTTCACTCTGGTAGAGTCAGGTAGAACCTTATGAATAATATTGAACTTAGAGATAATGAAGAATATATGTAAATCGGCTTTATCAGAATAGAAGGTTAAACATATAATTTCCCCAACCATTTCTTATATTATTTTAGATATTTTCAATATCAATAATAGTTCTTCTTCTTGACTGGCATAGACACCGCTTACGCGGTTATAGCCGAGTCCAAAACAGAGCGCCACGTATCCCTCCTTCTGGCAGTTTGGCGAAAATTGGTTGTACCAAGCGAAGCCAGGTCCCTCTCCACCTGGTCCTTCCATTGGAGTGGAGGTCTCCCTTTTCCTCGGCTTCCACCAGCGGGTACTGCATCGAATACTTTCAGAGCTGGAGCACTTTCATCCATTCGAACAACATGACCTAGCCAGCGTAGCCGCTGTTTTTTTATTCGCTGGACTATGTCTACGTCGTCGAATAACACATACAGCTCATCGTTCCATCGTCTGCGGTATTCGCCGTTGCCAATGTTTAAGGGACCATAAATCTTCCGCAAAACCTTTCTCTCCAAAAATCCTAGTGCCGTCTCATCGGATGTTGACACCGTCCACGCTTCTGCACCATAAAGTAGGACGAGAATGATGAGAGACTTGAGAGTTTGGTTTTTGTTCGTCGAGAGAGGTCTTTACTTTTCAATTGCCTACTTAGTCCATAGTAGCACCTGTTGGCAAGAGTGATTCTGCGTTGGATTTCCAGGCTGACATTGTTATTGCTGTTAATGCTGGTTCCCAGGTAGATGAAATTATCTACAACTTCAAAGTTATGACTGTCAACAGTGACGTGGGAGCCAAGACGCGAATGCGCTGACTGTTTGTTTGACGATAGGAGTAGTTAGTTAGCAAGATTACGTATACGCCGTGGGTAACCGTTTCATATAATAATGGAGGCTCATCTTTCTTGCAGAACTGCATTAAGCATAATTTTTCTATAGAATTAATGCAAGAGTTGTGACAAGAACTCTTCCAACAGAAGTAGTCGTGGTTGTATTACAACTGGAGAAGTATATCGATTCTGGACAGTTCGTTCCACCGACAGTCGGGTCTAAGTAAGTGGAAGAGACCGACAATAGGCTGTCAACTCGCAGCATTTTCTTCAAAATTATTTGGTGAATGTTTTCTGCAGCTAAAACAATAACAATGGTTCGAAAATTTGGAATTTAGGGTATGAAATTTGGTCAATGCAAGTTCTAGTACTCTCAATTCTTATTTTTGTATTAAAAATTGGTGCTGGTATTCTGATTTTAATAAAATATATATAATACGCTTCAAACCAGTTTTTCTGAAATTGAAGCTTCAGCAACAAAAATTCGATGAAAAATCAATGAAGAGAAAACAAAACATATACTCATGTCCAGAGCAAAAAAACAAGAAAACACTTACAAGAATCAGACTTGGAAAATATGACATTCACATACCTTGCTTACAAGCTAACAGCAGACAAAGTCATGAACGTTACAATCGATGACAGGATACAAATAGATCGTTCGTATCTCTTATAAAGCTCTTTAAATCCAAACTAATCAACAGACCATTCAAACTACTGTAACCTTGTATACAACCGTAGTACGATCAGTCTTGTGCTATGGAGCTGCAACATGTACAATGAGCGAAAAAGACAAAACAAAATTGATGACCTTCGTAAGACAAATTTTCCGAAAAACTTCCGGTGCAGCCAGAATCGGACCTGACGAATGGAAAAATCGGTTCCCATATACCAGAACTTTGAAGTTGATCTGAAACATTAACTTTACAATATACTATAAAGTTAGCACTACTGAAGACATCGAAACAGAACTTTGCACAAATAATGCATTTAAAGAGTGGCATCGCTCCTCTAAAAATCGCCGAAATCGGTCCATAAGTTTTCAAAACCCTATATATCGAATATGAGGACCTCGATGCTTTTAACAAATTTTTTACCGAAAATACAGTTAAGTCTCTCAGATATTTTGAAGAAATTCAGAAGGAATATTATTCTTCTCATAATATATCTCCGTGCCAAAAATGAGTGAAATCGGATCATAACTTCCCCTAGCTCCCATATACCTAATATTGGGGTTTCCATACCATATATTTGCCGAATATGTGAGTCAAATTGTGGGTAATATTAATAAAATAAAAGAAATAAATTGCGAGAGCATAAAATGTACGGTGACACCCGAACTTAGCCCTTCCTTACTTGTTTATCTTTAAAGTATTTCCTCATAGTATTAAATGAAATTCTATGCCAGATTAAAACTTTTCAGCTTGTGAGAAGCCATTTTCTTTTCTCTCCCAGTGTAGATGCCGTCTATATAAGTTGGATTGTTCTACTTTTTCATAATCCACAAAAATACGTCTAATTACTGTCATAATGTCTTAGATTACCCGATGAAACTAACGGGTGATTTTTTTGAGGTTAGGATTTTCATGCATTAGTATTTGACAGATCACGTGGGATTTCAGACATGGTGTCAAAGAGAAAGATGCTCAGTATGCTTTGACATTTCATCGTGAATAGACTTACTAACGAGCAACGCTTGCAAATCATTGAATTTTATTACCAAAATCAGTGTTCGGTTCGAAATGTGAAATCCGCTTTTTTATCGACAAATTTTGTTCAGCGATGAGGCTCATTTCTGGTTGAATGGCTACGTAAATAAGCAAAATTGCCGCATTTGGGGTGAAGAGCAACCAGAAGCCGTTCAAGAACTGCCCATGCATCCCGAAAAATGCACTGTTTGGTGTGGTTTGTACGCTGGTGGAATCATTGGACCGTATTTTTTCAAAGATGCTGTTGGACGCAACGTTACGGTGAATGGCGATCGCTATCGTTCGATGCTAACAAACTTTTTGTTGCCAAAAATGGAAGAACTGAACTTGGTTGACATGTGGTTTCAACAAGATGGCGCTACATGCCACACAGCTCGCGATTCTATGGCCATTTTGAGGGAAAACTTCGGAGAACAATTCATCTCAAGAAATGGACCCGTAAGTTGGCCACCAAGATCATGCGATTTAACGCCTTTAGACTATTTTTTGTGGGGCTACGTCAAGTCTAAAGTATACAGAAATAAGCCAGCAACTATTCCAGCTTTGGAAGACAACATTTCCGAAGAAATTCGGGCTATTCCGGCCGAAATGCTCGAAAAAGTTGCCCAAAATTGGACTTTCCGAATGGACCACCTAAGACGCAGCCGCGGTCAACATTTAAATGAAATTATCTTCAAAAAGTAAATGTCATGAACCAATCTAACGTTTCAAATAAAGAACCGATGAGATTTTGCAAATTTTATGCGTTTTTTTTTTTTAAATATCAAGCTCTTAAAAAATCACCCTTTACAACGAAAGAACTCTCAATTAAAAATAATAATGCAAACAAGCAGCAACACTTCGGAATATACATATGTCTAACTAATCCCCTAAGTAAATGAAGTGCGCTTCTGTTGCCTCCGACACCATTCTCAAATGCAGCGGCACACTTTGGTACAAATATAAAGTGAGTTGAGTACAAACTTCCGCACAAGCGTTGCACTTAAGCAGAACGCTGCCAACGCTAAGCTGTAGTGTAGTGAATGCATGCCGACCACACTTGCCACATTGCTGTTGCTGGTGCGCTGCTAATACTGGCTGCTGTTGTTGCCACAGCAAACGCCTGTCATGCGGCATGCAATCAAGTCAGCGTGAACATTTTTATTAATCGAGCGTGATTTATGCGCAATTATATGTGTATACAAACATTTTGGGTGTGCACGATTATGGCGGCGTAGACAAATTTGCGGTGCGAAATTCCAAAAAGTGTATATTCCGCGCAGAAAATCAAAAAGTAACAACAACAAATAGGCGTAACAACAACAGACAAAGAACAAGTCATTAAAATTAATGCACAAAAATTGCAGGCCATGCATAAATTGCCGGGGTAAAACAACAGCAACAACAACAACAACAACAAATGCAACAACAAGTAGAAAAACAAAAAATGAAGTGGCTAAGAGGCCACACGAAAAATACGGGCCAGCAGTGCCTCCATGCGAGCCACTCACAGCCTATGGCGCGCACATTTCTCACGCCGTACACACAAACACACCGTTGGCTGTCCACACTTGCTGGCGCTTGTTTTTGCTGTTGGCAAATATTGCTTGCCATTTTGTTTATTTGCAGTTTGTGCGCGTGTTTGCTTTTCTTGGCCGCGCGAAATGTTTGCCCAAAATGATGGACACGCGGCGGAAGTTGTAGCAATTAATGGCTGTTGGCCGTCGACAATTTGCGGAAGCTGTTACTGCAAGCGCGAAAAATCGCTAGAAAGCGATATCGAGTGAGAAAATTATTTAGAGTATTTTTCGCGTTTTCTCCAAATTTAAATGACACTTAACACACTTGCGCTTGTCTGCAGCTGCTAATTTGTGTCACTGTTAGACGACTGTCACTTAATATACGGCGTTGCGTATACGCACTGTCGCACCGTACACACCGCACAGCGTTTAAACGCCCACACAGCGGCGCGTCAGTTTGCGGTGCTGTTGTCTGATTATTTGTTTAGCTGTTGCTTTCTTAGTGTAAACACAAATGTTGTCGACGTGTCATTCGTTGGTGATTTGTGTGCACATTAGCACAGGAAGACACATAAACACACACACACGCGGGCGTTGATTTTCACTTATCACATCACTCAGAGTTCACTAATGAAAGCTATTGTTGTTGTTGCTGATGCTGATTTGTTTACATGTCAATCAAAATAATCTTGCTTACTTCTGCTATTTTTGCTCTTCTCCAGCAAAGTGCGAGCAAATTATAAATTTATAGTGCCACCATGAAGTGCTTTCGAAGCGTGCAATGATTTGTGGAATCTTGAATGAAATTCTTTTCTTATAATATAATAAAAAGTAATGCATTAAGTGTTTAAAAGTTTGTTGAACTCGCAAGTGGACGGACGCATTGCACATGTGTCTCGCTGTCATTTAAGACAGCAGCGATCGTTTGCAAGCAAGAAGAAATGAATAAACACAAAGCTATGCGAAATGGATTGGCAATGAATGTGGGTATCTCATTTGTCAGCGATTAATTTTGAGATATTAAAAAAAAAAAAAGGCATATAAATATTTGCTATGGTATTGCATAGAAAATATAGCACTTAATACAAATGTATACAAAATTTGATAAAAAAAAATCGCGAATTTATCTTCCTATTTGTGAGCTTCTTATTATCATTATATCATTAAATCTCGCTTAATCTATAAAATGTATACACTAAAATCAATTTAAGTAGAAAGATAAAAGTTCCAAACATTACACGGAATTTTTAAACGTAATCCGACTAAGCTAAACTAGATGTTATTGCTTAAGTTTTTTTATATATCACACAACAGGGTCCGAAGAAAGTTTAGACAGATACATAGGTTATGAGAGGGAGACACTTTAATCTTAATATCTAACGTTCATTAATTAACCTCCAACCTATACCCTCCCAAGGTCAAAAAAGGATTGGACAGATAGATGAAGTAGCCGGAAACTTGCACATAGGTTCCATGAGAGGTTACCACTTGAATATAATAATCTCTAACATAACCTTCAAAAGTCATGGGTACACATTTTTCAGGTGTAGACCAAAGAGGCTGATTTTGAATGAAAGTTAGATTTGTTTGATCGAGATAGCTGATAATCTTTTCTCTCTTTCTTGCTCTCAGATTTAAACTGAATTGTTGTATCAATCGCATATACTGCTGGCGTTTTCTTTTCTCGATGAAAATGCTACCTCTTTATATTTCAACATGCTCTTTGAATGAGTTCTATTTTTTACATGATAAAAGAACAAAAAAATGTCACCCTATCATGCTGGTCAATTCTCACTCACAATTTGAAAACCGAATTTTCGAAGTTAGCCCCCAAAATCGAAATATTTGCATTCGAAGTTCGAAAAAATATATTTTAAAAAAAATATTAATTCAATTGAATTAGAACAAACAAAGAGTAACATACCAAATTTTCAAAAATTATGTATTTTTTAGAATTTAGATAATTAATAAAATTTTTTTTTTTTTTCAAAAATCGAACTTCGACCTTTTTATCAACTGTCATATAAGCTTGATCCAAAAACGTTATACACCATTTCAATCAGAAGACAAGGTTGTTTATGTCCATATTTTTACTGTTTTGGAAATTTTCATACTATAATTAATAATGGCGCTTCGTGTAAGCTAAATTTCGGGATTCGAAGTCGAGTATTCCGACTTTGGAGGCTAACTTCGAAAAACGGAGGACATACTTTTTTTACTTATGATCCAATCTCCAAGAAACATTCCATTTAGTCCAATACTCAGAAAAAAGTAGATTTTGCCGTATAGTGTTATGAAAATACGAAGAGGGACCTGTTCGTCAACAGATGGAGCAAGATTCATTACCATCGATTACCACTTAGTTGAAAAGTATGATCTACAATCATCATTACGAGCTTTTGGGCAGATTTGAGATAAAATTATATCACCAATTGGTGACAGAAAATTTGAGTTGTACACAAGTAAAACTAGTATAAGTTATATTCACAATTCCTATAAGAGATGAGCGTCTTCTGTCCTCTCCAATACCTGTGAGGAAAGGTACATTGAAGCTTTTACTTGTCTGAGAAAACTTCTGAGCGTAGAGTTTTCAATACCTTTTTTTCAGCTACCACGGATGATACAAAGTCCACGATCAGAACCGTGTATTGACTCCCAGACAAAAAGCGAAACCGTGTGGCCTATTCCCATCAGTCTTCTTTTCTGGCCATAGTGGAAAAGTCGAAATATTTACCTTCATCAATTTACATCGACTACCTAGAAAAGAGTAACACAGTGGTCTACTATGCACTTTTTCGACATGATAGCGCATTGAATCACGCCGTTGCAATTTATTACCACGGCCAAATTGATTAAATTACGCTCTTCATATTTAACTTCTTTTTGTTTCCATACTTGAAAAAGATACGCGCCTGCCAGAATTTTAAATGAAATGAGCAGATTTTGAAAACCTTCGGAAAACATATTTTTGAGACGGGTTAAAAAAATTGAAACCTCGCTGGATTGAGTCGAATCGAATTAAAAGTAAGCTATTTTGAGAAATTAGTTATCGTCTTTTCAATTATTTCGTTTTTTTTCTTGTATAGGCTAAGCAACTACTGAACCGCCCGCGTTACATCGAAGAACGAGAGTAAGGTTTGGAAATACTTCAATTACACAACAGTTATGATTTCATCAGCTATCTTTGCTGTGTTTGCATATTGATCGACCTCCAACAACCGATGGCAAACTTCCAAACTTATTTTTGATATGAAGAAATTCCATATAATAATGTATTAGCCGTTCGAAGATTAGTTTATAACTTGTCAGCTAACATTAAGGACCCAGGACCCTACGTAAAAATATCAGTTCATGAATTTTATTTAAGGTTTCAAAATAAACTATTATTCTTAAAAAATTTTCATTTTCGAAATATCTGCTAAATTACATAATTCAGTCTGGTCGTCTAGGTTTTCTCTTATCATATATTGGCGCTTTGAGAAAAATATGATATAAATGCTACTCTACTTCAACCTACAAAGAAAACTTGATTGTTACAATAATCACCCTTAATTATTGCTGAAAAAAAATATTGCCCTTTAAATCATTGCCGTGGCATGTGAAGCCATTAAAGTGCCAAACCAATGAACGCAAGTAGTAAATAACGGCACGAAGTGGCAGCACTGCATGCAACGGAATGCGCTCATGTCATACCACATAACTGTAAACGTATGCATGCGCGGTCACACGGCAACCGGCAATGACGTCGGCGGCAGACTTATTTATGCGTAAAATTTTAAGAAAACACTTTAGTCATACATTTCGCCTAAATCAATTTAATTTAGATGCAATTAAAATCATTAAAATGCAACATTGCATTGGAATTGGCAATAATTTTCAACTTAATTTGAGCAAAGTTTAATTTATGCGGCAGCGGATATAGTTGTACTTGTATGTTGGGTATATAAATATTTGTAGGTGTTTATAACGAAGTCAAATAAATTAATAAAATTAGAGGGCTTATATACATATACTAAAATTTATTACAATTAATTAAATTTGCCGTTGAGTTTATGAATTAAAATTGTACGAATATTTATGTATGTATCTGTGTGCAATTACATTATTTTATGTTGATTTCAAGTCAAGAGAATTGTAATTTTCACCCAAATGAAATGGCGTCAAATTTTAATGACAATCCAAGTCACCAAACAAATGTCGTACAACGGACAGTGGCAGCTGCAGTGCGCTGATTGCATTAATTATTTGAGTTAAAATGCAAAAGTAAGACACAACAACCAACAGCTACAACAACATCAGCAATGTACAGTGATTAAATTTACACACACAGAGATGCATAGAAATTTTGCAGCGCTTAACTCGTGTATGTATAGATATGCAATGCGAAATTGTTTTTGTATACAACAAAAATAAAAAATTAAAATTTTTCTTGTACGAAAAAGTTGAGTTTCCATATAATTTTTGTTAAATGTCAGACATTTAAGCAAATTTATATTTGCTCATTTATCAGCGGTCTTAAAGAGGTGTGAACTCGATTGACAACGGACATGTCTGTCCACATACTTGTACGTGTAATTGAGTAAGTGGCTGATGTCGCTGTCCAAATTGATTGATGTTTGTGAGACAACGATCAGGTAAATGGAACAATTGCAAGAGGCGCAATTATATATATATTATTATATACAAGACTTACGTTTAAAGAACGCCAGCTCGGCCTAATAAGCTGTGAATGTAATATGCAACGCAAAAATGTAAAACATATAGTACAGATATTATTTTGATTTAGATTAAGATAATCCGATTTATAATAGAAACATAAACGTCAACTTCAGCGTTGTATTTTCAGTTTAGGAATTTCTTCGGACACATCCGAAAAATATTAGACCCACATATACTTTTTGAAAGGACGAAATTCCATCAGTTATTTGAACCTACATTTCTAAGAAAAATAAGAGTCCAATAACCAAATTAAAAACCAAGCAAATTTACCCCAAAGGGAAAGTATATACGGACTTACAGTCATATTAATATATAATTATTACTTCAGAGAGCATTCCTTAAGAATGGATTTTTACCATAACAGTTGTTGTCATCGAACAAAATAAGGAAGCAGTCATTCATTTTATCTGCTAGTGATCGGTACATTCATAAATTAGGTAAATAATACTTATTAACTTCAACTCTAGACAAATTCGTTAATCTTAATTGATCGAGAGTGGTGTAAATAGAGTGAAGAATCATGGCACGCAATAAGATTCAATCAAATAAACCAAAATATCATCCGAAGCGGTTTTCGGGAATCCTTATTTACAGATTTGAGTCATTCCTGACAATTAATTTTTTTATTATGTTTCAAAATCCTTAGAAGAAATAGCCACGCACACAGCACGTTTAAGACCTGAAGCATGGAGACTATTGAATAAACTCTTTTAAAACTTTATACGCCTTTATCTCGAAACTCAATTTTTCAAGTCGGTGGACAAGAAAGTGACGAAAAGTGATGAAACAATTCTGTAAAAATTTTGCAAACATTTTTGGAATCATATTATCTAGTTTTTGGACGAAGATTTTTTTGTATCTTTATTAGGACAATTTTTTTGAGCCAACTTTACTAAGAAAGTGAGTTTTTTGTTCAAAATCTGTCAAAATTCAAATTTTAATGTATTTTTTCCTTCGTTCATTTCAGATTTATCAATATAATGTCTATACTTGGCGGCATCTTCTACACTTATCGCAACTTAATCAGAGAAAAATAAACTGAACTTCGAATTATATTCCAAAAAAAAACTGCCGATGGGACGAGAAAAAGTGGAATCTCCGTTATATTGTAAAGGTCTAGTTAAGAAATTTATTCCATTTGTTGTTTTAGTTTGACCTCATTCTCCGAAAAAAATAATATGCAATCGTATACTCGTTCAAATTGTTTAAAAAGTTAAGATAAAACTAATCAATAATATCTGATTATGTTGACACACTCGAGGTTTTTCTTCAGAATCCATTTTATATATTAATTTCTGTTCTTAAATTTAATGGTTAATCAAAATAGCCGATATGCATTAAAAATTTCTTAGTATACCACGAAATTGAAAATTTGGCGCCTTTAACAAGCGAATATACCAAAAAAAATAAATTTAAAAACTTTACAGCATATCAAATTCGCATGTTTTTGAATTTTCAAGTCCACGCGTTTTGTATTCAGTTCCGCACGAACTTGACCCTGTACCTACTTATTTTAACATAGCGTGGCATTCCACAAAAATTCAACTGTATCTAAGGATTTATTTGTAACTGTGTCTGTATCTATGTGGCATATATGAAAAAATAATAATAATTCTATATGTTAAAACATCTGTTTAATGTTTAGATAAAAGAAATCGCATTTGGCTTTTAAACAAAAGCGCCGGCCACTGCAAAGAAAAACACATTTTTCGAAAAGAATAAACACATGAAGAGAGCGAAATTATAAATACAAAAAAAAGAATTTTTACATAGGCATTTGATAAAAGTACAAATACATAAATTATATTTATAGACACTTATTATTGTTATTACTCTGGTTGTGGTTATTATTATTTTTATTTTTGTTTTTGCTAAACAGATGTCTTTTATTGTGTGGTTTTACTGTGCTCAAACAAAAAAATTTCAAAAATTTCAAAGAAAGAAAAGAGACGCATAGTAAATATAGTACAATGGACTTGTAAAACACAGCGTATTATTTGTTGAATTAGCTGAGAATTAGCTTTGTAAATAACTGGAAAATGTTTTCAAAGGCATTGCAGCGATTTTATTATATTTTATAATATATATAAATTTCAAGTAGTACATATTTCCACATATTTCGCTCGATGTCACCGCAAATGCCCGAAAATTAATGGAAATCCATGTTGTTGGCAAGTTGATGTGGCGCATGTCTTGACCGACTTTACACGATTGACAAATTAGCTTTAGCCTTCATCATTAATATTTCATGCCTTGTCACAAATACCGTTAAGCAGAACCAACGATCGATATTAATAAGTTGCAAAGGAATGTGAGACAGTCATACCATCATACATATACATATATATAAATATATATTTCTACAAATTTTTAGCACTTAACTTGCAACAAATAGCGAAATTTCTCATTTACACATTTTCAATTTGTAAGTCCGAGCAGCAAAACAGTTGATCGCGTCAATAAAAATTATAGCCGCAAATCAAAAGCCAAAGCCAAAAGCGAACGCATGTCGATCGCTCGAGCGATTTCGTATATGACATGCCTGTTTCCTTTTTCATTTATTTATTAATGAAAACATACACGCTTCTGTATGTGCGGTGGAATGAATTAAGCACGCTGTTGTCGGTGATTATTTGAAATTAACGTAAAATCTTTGCTGACAACGCAGATCCATTGAAGCGTTGCATGCAAACTGAAGTGCGAACAGCTGAAGAAGCAGCATCCGTTTCTTCCAACGTTTGACCGCTTGAAGGTTGGCAATATGCATAGACACGTATTCACATCGATTTTAGTTATATTCATTATATATATAGGGGTCTTATGCATTGGATTAGTTACAGGTGTTTGTCGACGACATACACGAATGCGCTTATGCAGCAAGCAGTGGGTGGTGTAGACTACAGAATATATTGGATATCCACGTTTTGCGTCATGGTCATTTGTAGCGTTCAATACTCCTCATTTGTGTAGTATGAAATTCAACTGATATATGACAAATGACAGAATGTATTGCGCATTTAATTTTTTTAGAGAAATTTTCAAAGAAAATCTTCAACCGATAATATGCGTGCAGATATGCAACAAAAATGCGCTCATACATGTTTTTATTTAAAAAATTACTATAATTTGCTTATTGCTTATTGCTCATATTTATATTATATATTATATATAAATTTATAAAATATTTTTTTATTCTAAAATTTTCAATATTAAAAATTAGTGAAATATAATTAGTTAAGGTCTGAAACAATGCTGTCATCTTTATGAAATGATTAAAAAATTGATTTTTGTTCATTGTTAATTGTTCAATAATTTTAGTATTTATTTATTGTTATTATATTAATATAATAAAAAACTATTTTCACATTTTTTTTTTAACAAAAATAATCAGTATTTTTCAATAGTCATATAGCTAAGAAATACAACTGTTTGATGAGTTATATTTAAAATAATTATTATAAAGGGGTTTTCAAAAGACGCTACAAAAGTAGACCGATAGGGACATCGAAACGACACCATAGTTTACACGCTCTTCAATAAGGTTTACTATTTAATCATGGAAAGATATACGATCCAACAATGAGTCGAAATTATGAAAGTTTACTACCGAAATTCGGAGTCAGTGGCCTCAACTGCAAGAGGGCTACGTCAAATTTGTTATCGTCCTGTCAGATCAACAATCGAGCGTCTAGTGTAAAAATTTTAATCTGCAGACACAGTACACAATGCACCGTGCAACTAAGACAGAGAAGTGGCTGTAGTGTCGAGAATATTGCTGCCGCTAATGATCGATTGAGGGAGACCCAAATTAATCTCTCGCACGTGGTGCTCAAGCGTTGGACATCACTTTGACGTCGTTGTGGCGAATTTTGCGAAAAGATCTTGGCCTATATCCTTACAAGATCAAATTGACGCAAGAACTGAAGCCGCTTGACCACCAGAATCATCGTATGTACGTGAATTGGACTGAGCAACATCTTACAAATGATCTTTTTTTCATCGAAAAATTATCTTCATCTTTATCTGGCTGAATGGCTTCGTCAATAAGCAAAATATGCGTTCCACATGTACTCCATCAGTCACCATTGCATGTATGCGTCATTATGCCGTACTTCTTCCCGTGAGGATCAAGACCGACACGTTACTGTGAATGGGAATCCTACCGCTCACTGACAACCGAATATTTTTGGCCCGAATTGGATGATATGCACTTGGACAATATGTAGATTTATTGAAAATCAAGTATAGTGAACGAAATTGCCCCGTCAATTAGCCTTCACGGTCGTGCGGTTAGATTATTCCTGTGGAGCAACGTACGAATATCGAACGTGAAATTGTATCGGGCGATTTATGCTTGAAACCCGTCGAAAATTGGGTTCAGCGTCTGGACTTCTACAAGTGTGCCGGTGGTGGCCATGCAAAAGAAATCGAGTTCCATACATAAAGCATCGAATGTACTTTCACAGAAATAATGAATTTCATTGACATCCCAAAGCTTTTTGTTTTATTTAAAAACTTTTGTAGCGCTCTTATTGAAAACCCCATTACAACGAACGAAGAGTTATAGACTCTCATTCTTTTGAGTTGCTGAATGCCAATGATGAAATTGAATATTATGCACCAAAATAGATTTGTTTAAATCCCATTATATATTACCATTAGTAATAACTCCTTGTTTTGCAGTTCACTGGCAATAGTGAATAATTATCACACATCATTGTGAATCAGTCTTTTTGAAAGGTGTAACCAGTTCTAGTTGACTTTAGCTATGCAAACCAGCAAGTTTCAAAAAATATTATTGTAATACATATTATTGGGAGATATTATGATATTTAGCTTAAAAACCAAGTGTATAGAACTATAGTATAAGACTATATTTCAGTGGCCTTATAAAATTGTGGTGTTAGTATTAAAACTTAAAGATATATGAGTAATATACAAATTTGTTTAGTTTAGTTTTTTGAACAATAAAGATTTTCTTATATCGTCCACCAGAGTGAGAAACGTAAATCACTACAAAATGTTAGATGTAGATCACAATCTTTCACAAATCCTAATCCCACAACCTTTTAACTTTATAATCAAGTACACCTTTTTATGGAGCACCAATGATTTTTATGATGAAATACGCAAAAATGTAATTTTCCACTTTGTCACAGTGCAATAAAAGCTCTTATAAAACAAACGAAATGTTTAATTCATTATATATTTCAATATAAAGTCTGCAAAAATATATGTATGTATATTAAACATTGTATAAATAAATCATTTAAAATCCACTTACCTCGAATAGCCCATAATAATTGCAATCGCTCAAAAAAAGTGGTTTTTGTCCAAACTAAATTGTTGTTGCTAACTTGTAACAATGCCGCTGCTTGCTCGTTCGTTTTGTGCTAGTCATCTTCACACTTGAGCTACATATATGTATGTATACAGCGATCACAATTTACTTTTAATTTTTCACTTACACACACTTTTTCTTTATTATATTTTCCATTTTCTTCATTCACTTTTGATTCACTTTAACACTGAACATATTATTTTAATTTTATTAACTATTTAATAACGCGTTTCAACCACATTCGATGAGGAATTCAAACATTTCGCACTTTTCGTTTCCTTTTCACTCGCTGATACGGAAATCTGTCAATTCAGCTATAATGGCTGCGGAAGTTTTTGACGCACAGTATTGTATTTTGGTATAGAAAATAATGGTAGTGGTATTCACAAATTGTAAAAGGAGTGATAAAATTTTCGAATTTCTATTTTAGTAAATTTTATTATATTTTTTTATTGCTTTGCAAGCACTCTATAACAGTTAAATATGCCTTTTCATTATTATGCGAGCATTCAAATAATTTTTCCTTGATATTAATTGTAACTCCTTATTGTTTTTCTTTTTTTTTCAAATAAACACCATTTTACACAATTTTTTCCATGCACTATTCTTATATTTTTTCCCAATAACAGAAATAAAATAAAAGAAATAAATAACAAATAAAATTTTCCACATTTCTTCTTTTTGCGCACAATTGTATGACTCCGTTAACCATACGTGTATAAACATGCAGAGCCTGTTAGTTTTTCGTTCACCTGTTTACTCGTTCTTACTTTTTCAACAACAATACCGAACAAACGGCGTTTTTTATTGCGTTGTTTAATAGTTTGGTGCAAAAATATAATATAGCAATATTTTATGCTTTTAAACATTTCATATAGTGAATACCGTTATTTAGATTCTTTGCATACCTGTATTACGCTGACAGTTGTCAAATATCCGCCGCCTTTTTGTAATCGCGTTCTAGTATCCGTGTCCGCGCGTCATTTAGCTATTGAAAAGTGAAAAAGTTAAAATTCTTAACTAAATATACTTTAAAATCGTATTTTTCGTTTATAATATTGTCGCACACGTGTTTAGCCACGAAAGTAAAGTGAAAAGTAATTGAGAGAACAAATATAAAAAGTAGTTGTGCGAATCCGCGTTGGTTGTGAAAAATTCGGTCAGAAATGAAGAAAATCAGTATAAAATTAAAGATTTTGTTTAAAATATGTGTATGCAGTGTTAATAAGTGCCTTAAATTATCATAAAGCTAATAAAAAACTGTGCGTAGTGTTTTCCGACTCTAAAAACTTAGTGTAATATGCACGCCGGCAGAAGTGCTGAAGGCACTACGGTGGAAGTGCAAAGATTGAACATACATAACTGCCTTAAATTATAAAACTGTGCGTAGTGTTTTCCCCGACTCTAAAAACTTAGTGTAATATGCACGCCGGCAGAAGTGCTGAAGGCACTGCGGTGAAAGTGCAAAGGATTGAGCATAACTGCCTTAAATTATCATAAAGTTAATAAAAAACTGTGCGTAGTGTTTTCCGACTATAAAAACTTAGTGTAATATGCACGCCGGCAGAAGTGCTGAAGGCACTACGGTGGAAGTGCAAATATTGAACATTTCTTCATTAATTTGGGTGAAAAGCAGTTTGGTGTCTTTGACATTATCGGTAAGTCAGTTCCAATAAAAATATTAACAAATAGAAAAATCAGATACCTAACCTGAATATAGCAGTTTGTTTGTTCCTTTGTAAGCTATTCAAGTATTTTCTAGTGCAAATTTGGAAGCTCTTCGATCTTAATACATATATTGTAATTAGAAAATACATATATCTACTTACAGTCTTAACACATTTTGTTTCATATAAAAATTGAAACATATCAGTAAATGTGTACGTGTGTTTTATTGTTTTTCTATATTAATTTTCATGTATTTAAATAAGACTTAGATAATATGCACAACATGCTTGTTTAAATTTTTTGGATTTTTTTCATTAGATTGATAATTGTTCTCGTGCAAACCCTTTATGCCGTACAATTTTCGTTAAATTCATACTCCTTGAATACCATAGAATTCGAAATATATTAAACATTATTAAATTCTTTACTTTAGATTAATTATTATTGAATGGTATACCAAGTTTTTTTTTTTATTTTTGTTCATCTTTTTTTTTATAATTACAAATGCATATAATTGCATTTAAAGGCCATAAAAGGAATTTATTTACTTCAAAAGCTAATATTTTATTGTATAAAAATTCAAACAAATAAATATTAAAAAAAAAAACAAATTAAGAAAGTCACATTCAAAAGGAACATAAATAGCTATGCATGAATTTATACAAATAATACTATAAATTTAATTTGGATCATTTGATGATATATATATTCAAAATATGGCATTCCGATTCCAATTCCAATTAATTTTGCACTTTGAAATCCTACGAGTCTCACAAAAGTTTACGATTTTAAATTCTTTTATTTGTTGCTGGTTTGTCTTAGTTGCGCTGTTGAATTTTTGTTCAAATTTACTTTACTACAATTGCCAACTAGGTTTGCACTCACACTTTACTTGTGATAATTTGGTATGTCTGTCTATTTCAATGTGAAACGCTAAAATGCGTGTTTTCAAGCAGCTGCTTTTGTTGTGTTTTGTTTTTTTTTTTTTGCCATTTAAGTTACTTTAATAAACTACAGTTAGTGGTTTAGAAGTTAATTTAATAAAACTTGTGTTAATTACATTAACTATTAATTTCATTTTCATTAACATGTTTTTGTTTTCTTATTATTTTTGTATGGTTTGTTTATGAATAGCTATATTTGCTGTGTTTTCTTTTATTAAGTTTTTTTCATGTGAGAACTCTAAATACGTTCGTAAATTGTTGCTAATCTATTGCAATTATATATTTTTTTGGAACAATTATATATTTTTCATGTTTTTTTCTTGCAACTATTTCTTATTTCTTTTTTCTTTTTTAGTAGTAGTTATTAGGTATTAAGGACAAACAAGTGTTGAATATGAAAAAAAATTAGAATAATAATACAATAAACATTAAAAAATTAGATTTAGTAAGTTTTAATTGAAATTATAACTCTTTTTTTTATATTCTGTGCTACGCAAAAACATATCTATATTTCATATTTTTATTGTTATAACAGCTGTCCGCTTTTTTTTTAACTTTGAAGTTATTATGTATGCGACGAAAATAAACAAAATTGCTATAAATTAGCGATTCGATTTGTGTGCATTATGCATTATTGCATATGGTATTGGCTTGTGTCAATGTGTCGTCAATTCAACGATGGTATCCGCATGTCATGCCAATTAATTTCAATATTTGGCCACTTAGTTTGCAAACATGTTAGCATTGGATTAGAGATGCATACTGATTTCAGATCGCTTTCAAGTAATATGGCAGAACCTTTACAGTATTGTACCTGTGAGAGAAGGTAGAATAAATATTTAGTTAACAAATTTCTAAACAATTTACATACTTTGTTGCCATCATTCGAACCGGGTATACCATTGTAGTGCATTAAATCAAATGTATCTGGTGTCGAACGCTGTTCCTGTGGGAAGAACTCATCCATAAATGCATTTAAGAGAATAATATGTAAACCTTCGGGATCTAGACGTTTTTGCATGATTTCGACGCTAAATTAAAATATTTGTAAATATCAATAATATTAAAAAATTATTATAAATGAGGTTAAGTCACTTACTACTCCGGTTCGTTGACCAAATCTAAAGCGGCTAAAACATCTTGCAGCACATCTGCGGGTATAAAATTGTTACCTTCAGGATCGTAAGATTTGAAAACGCGCCTTGCCAGCTCAGAAGGTGTTTCGGGTGACACCAGCCTCTTTTCAGTACTAAAGAGCACTGTTGTGAGAAAAATCATAAAGTTATTACGCTTTTAGCTATAATAACACTTCTACGCACCAGTTAAATGCGTCTCCGAACCCATTACCCAAACCGGGTTTTTCGGATTCTTAAAGAATGAACCCACGGTGCAATAACGCATTTGCTCCATTAATGTAATAAAACCAATATCGCTCTGCTCGTTGATGCCGCGCAATTTCAAACCGCCAACATCCTGATCATTATCCCATACATGTGCTACAGCGCGTCCAGTTAACATTAGATTGATAAGCGCTTGTGAACCATAACCATAGGTATTGTGTATCAGCGGCTCAGATGTATCGGACAATTCCGAAATAACATTATCAATGTTCTATAATATAGAAAAAAATCAATGTTAGTATAATAACTCAAAATTTTACCGATTTCACAAACCAACCTTTGTGAGCAGCACTGAATACAGGAAGAGCATTACGCCATATTGGCCTGAAAGTACTTGCCAGTGTTCCGTATAATATTTCTCCACATCTTCAATTGTGTCAAAATTGAGAACCTGCAAACCCTCATGATATGCATCCGAAGAGACTTCACGTGTATCAGCTACACGCACACTGGTTGCCGTTGTCGCACCAGCTTCGACCGTTTCAGTCGTAGCCTCTTCCAAAGTTTCAGTACTAAGCTTTACATCTGGAATGTCACTTACGGCGTTCACAACTTCTTTGGCTTCCGCGCATGTTTCCATCGGCAGCGAAACAATACGAAAGCGTTTGGCACAGCACTTACTCAGTATGGCGCATAACGCTTGTATTAACAGGTGTCGACACTTATCTTCCGTAAGCTATGGACAAAGAACAGTTAAAATTATTTCGATGGTAAAGATAAGCATTTACTGCACTTACGTCTTTAAGAAAGTGACCGGGCGTATCCATAATAAGTATTTTTAACAGGTTTGCCTGTACGGGCGCTATCACAGCACATGGTCCACCCTCTTTCTGCACCAAAGCTGATGGTTCTGTATCACTAAATTCGAAGCCTACATGTATTTATCAAATAGATTTATTTTTAGATAACCACACCTTTGTATGTGCACTGAATCACTTTGTGTTAATTTAGATTCATTTACTAACCTTGGGACCAACGTCGAAACACATCCACACGTATATTTGGACCCCACAGTAATTTGCGTATCTCTTGTAACTCTCTAGCGGCATTATCTGATACTTCGGCCTGTGTTAATCCCGCTCGCTCCTTACTTACTAAGCTGCATGCGATTTCTGTAAATACGATTTATCATTTTATAGTCTATTTATCTAAAAATTACGTTTAACACATTAATAACGTTACGTTTAGTTTGACTGCCCATATTCTATAACATTAATACCACCAAATGTGCATTGTTTAATATGTATTTGGGCTACGTTGTTGGAGCTGCGCTTCCACACAAATTGAGGTTAAGTAGCCTCAAGGTAATTGGTATGTGGAAGTAATTCAATTTCTTTTTTTACTTCAAAAACGAAAAATAAACATTGTTGATGTTTATTTCATTACATTATTTCGGTTTTCCAACAACAACACTCTGCATAAATGCATTAAATATTAGTCTTTATAGTATTTGAAACAATCACAATGGAGTAGCTAATACACATAGCCGATATAAATTTTGCACAAATTCCTTTCTACAATTGGCTAGGAATGCCCCAAAATATATACTGATATACCCACCGCTCTCCATTCTTATCGATTGCGGTTCACTGGAAGGCATCTGACACTGATTTTGGTACAAATGCAACTTCTTCTCGTCTTGTTTACACCATTTCAATTGAAATTTACACTGTTTATTTATAAAATTTATAAATTTTGTGAAATGCACTGCAAAATTGAACACAAATTCAGGTTGACTCGGTGCAACGCAATGTTGCCAATTCGGAGTATGTTGAATGCATTTTCCTTTGAGGAATTTTGCAACAAAGTGTGGGGTATTTTTGCAGTGAGGAATTTATTCCATTAATATAGACGTTAAAGTTTCCAGAAATATATTTGTTAGAATATTTTGTGTTTTTTTTAATTATTTTTTCTTATGTATTAACTTGTAAATACTATTAAAATACAAATATTATCTTGAAAATATTTAATAAAAGGATTTAACACAACTGGCAGCACCATAATCTACCAATAGATGTCGCAGAACACAGTATATTCTAATAACAAATATTTTAAGCATGATATTGCCAGTCAAAAAGTGCCTTATTAGTTCCAATTAGAATTTCAGAAAAGTGTTAAACTAAAGTGCCTTGGAGACGATCAAATAATTGCGTCAAACACTTTAAGTGTGTTGGTGTCGTCGGCTCTCGTCGGCTACACGTACGCTACACCGACTTGTTGTCGGCTCTGTTTGATGAAAATCAAAAATTTTTGATATTTCTATTTGACGGACGATAATTTGATCGTCTCCACTCATGTTTGACAAGCATGAGCTCATTTGCAGGGAAAATTTCAAGCTGAGAGGACTAGAAAAGTGAAGTGAAGCGAAACGGAAAAAATAAAATAAAATTAAATTAAATAAAATAAAATAAAATAAAAAAAATAAAATTAAATTAAATTAAATTAAATAAAATAAAAATATAAGATAAAATAAAAAAAATAAAATAAAATAAAATTAAATTAAATTAAATAAAATAAAAAAAAAGTTAAATTAAATTAAATTAAAATAAATTAAATTAAATTAAGTTAAATTAAATTAAATTAAATTAAATAAAGTAAAATCAAATATAATAAAATAAACTAAATAATATAAAATAATACAAAAATGGAGAAATTTTTTTTCATAAGAATTGCAGCACATGCCAATAATAGATAATCATCATCTGACGATGACATGATGACCGTACGTTACGAGCTCAAAACTAAACTGATGTTTGACGTGTTAATTTGAACGTTTGCGGGCAACACACGATTGAACATCACTAACACATATGCACTGTTTGACGCAATTATTTGATCGTCTCCAGGGCACTTAAAAATTATAAAAATCGTTCAAGTTCATACATATATAATTTAAAGATTTTGCAAGGTTTTTGGATTAACAAATACTAAAATATAATTTGAAAATGGGTTTAGCAATATTTATTCTTGCTAAATTAAGCATTATTTGTATTAGGAATTAAAAATTAAGTCTCAATTAAATTTTTATTTTACTTATATTTCATAATCTATAAATCTTTTAAAGAAATTAAATTAGAATATAGTATATTTAATTTTTTTCTGGCGGAGATTCAATATTAAAGGTTGCTGTCCGTGCTTATTGTAGCTGGTAAAACTTTAGTCGAGACATTCACTGTAATTGAAAGCATGATTTGGAAATATATTGTGCAATATTTTCATACAATAACTGTAGTTGAATTATGAAGAAATCAATTGCTCATTTAAAATTTCAGCAATATTCAATGTTGAATGAAAATTGTTGCTAAATTTTGTTGTTATCGCAAAAAAATAAAATTTTTTAATTTTTTTTAATTTCAATAATCAAAAAATTTTCCAGTAGTGTTGCGCGATATTTCACTAGCGGTGATTTTTTCACTGTGATTGAAAAATCACATATAGCAACTGTGATCAATTTTTGTAAATATCAGTGATTTACAATCGCAATTGCAGTTAAGTAATTTGAGTTCGATCACAGTACATATACGAGTTCAGTGATTCTAATTCGATCACTGTAGCAAAGCAGTTCCGTGATTCTAATTCGATCACTATAGCAATACCAGTTCGAAAGTAGCAATCACTGTTCAGTGATCACAGTAGGAATATTAGTTGTGATTTCGATAATTTTGGATACGGTGATTACAAAAGCAGTTGATGTACCTAAAATTTATTAATTAATTAATTATGATTACAAAAGCAGGTAAATTTTGGATATTGTTAAAATTAATAAAAATGTAAATGTAAAAAATTAAAAAAAAAGAAATGTGGAGTATAAATTCTCATAAATTCGTTTTTTTTTGTTGTGATCGCAATAGCAATATAAAATTACAGTGATTAAAAAATAGCAATATCGCTCATCACTATTGTCCAGAGAGTTGTAGATGATGGTTCTGTGGATACTTCTGTGAATATAAGGAAAAAAGTAGAATTTAGCTCTTTAAAGGGTAGCAATCAACCATAGAAAGAAATAGATATTTATGTTTATAGAAACAATTTTTTTTGCGGAAGAAAAGAAAAATAAATTCAGATATAAAATGTATTACTACTTATATACAGTTACCCACAACAATTGCTTGCCATAACAGTTATTTCTTATCAAATATTTGCCATCAATCTGTGTTTTCTCAAATTTGCATATTTTGCTATGCCCACCCACCACAACCCATTTATCACTTCCCTTTTTTACAATTTGTGTAAATATTTCCAACACAAAAAACTTCAAACTTAGAGAGATGACATAATTGAAATCGCATGAGAGTATCTATGCATATAAGTTTCGTATTTGTACATTATTTATCGTCACTAGTTATTTAGGACAACAGTCCGGAAATGCTAATAACGGCGAAATAAGATAAAAGTGAATGAGCCTAAACGTATAAATAATGTTTTTGTTGTATTGAGTGTTTTGTTTTTTCCAATACTTTTTTATTCTTTTCATTTGTCCTCCATCACTTGGGCTGATTTTCTGTCAACGGCTAGTTTAAACCTAAAGTTTTTGTGGTATCCCAACGAAAAATGACCGCAATTAATCACGTGGAATGTGGGTATCACGTGATTTGAAGCTAGAATATCAGTAGAAATTTGTGAACATGAGAGAGTAATATTTCACAGCATTTCGTGTGTTTAGGCGCGACAGAATGAGGTTTTTAAGGTAGAAAAATATTTATGATTTATGATTTTCTGACTTGATAAAAGAGAACAATAAATATGTTATACATTGCCTCCTATATATGAATAACATTTCATTACATAGTACTTTTCTAAAAGTTTATTATTTTAAACAAATTGAAAACAAGATTTTAGTTACAGAATAATAATTATTTCTTACTTTTAGCTATTTTACGTTTATTCCTCACCAATTCCTGAATCTCTTACCTTTACGTTGAAATCGATATTTGTCTCCCGTTACGTTCGCTTCCTGTCACTTTCAATTGATTTGTAGCGCGGCGAAGTGATTGCGTTTGATATGCACCAACCATCTTGTACCTGTGGCATCGGCAGCAGTTGGTTGTCTTACTACCAAAGAAGATATACCGTGACAGTGATTAATAACATGACAGTCCTTTGGCATTTCGATATGCCAAGTAGTTACCTTGGTTTTGTCTTATTTTTGGCAATTTGTTCCAGTTTTTAATTTGCTCAATGTCATTTGCATCGAATTTCCGAGAATTTATTTATATTTGTACATTGAAGCAGGAATGATTGAATGTTATTGGGTTAAAGCATATGTAGCGAGGGAGTTATGACCTGTATTTGGGGTTTAAAGTGTATACATTTTGGTGTGAATCGTACGATTTGACTTTGATGACTTTGGAGCAAGAGATAATATAATCATTGTCTTCCTCCGAGACCATATTACTCAAATAACATTGAAAAGTGGAATTCTAGTTCTTTTTGTTTACTTCCTTATTTATAAAATAAGTTGTCAAGATCCTTTTTTGGAGATCTCTAGATTGTCCTAACCACCTAAGAGCTTAAATGATCTCGTATCTTTGGCTAAAGTTCTAAGAATCATTGATTTTTTTTCAGCATAGAATGAAGATAGATCTTTCACAGCCGTTTTGGAAAATTTGGGAATATCTAGGAATGTCATCCACCTTGTCTGATTAAAGCTTAGTAGGGTATAGTAAAAGCACTATATAGATCTGGATGGAAGGGAATACCTTATCATCTAATTCCTATGATTGGAACTTACTAAATAATAACATAGTAACCCAAAAAAAATTGGTTCTGACCTGGAGGTCTTTCCATGAACGAATCCTAGGATCAGGATTTTGACATAACCCCAAATAAACAAAAGGACTTTTTAAAAATTTATCGCATTCGCTTGAAACTAATTTTTCGAACTGATTTTTAAAACAAATTATTTTCTATTTTTTATATTTAAGAAAACATTTTCTTAAAACTTAGCTTTAAACCTTGTGAGATCCTTCACTTAACGAAATATATGAAGATATTTGCCAAAAATCATAGAAAAAAAATTTGAATACTGTTTTGCAGACTCCTTTAAAACAGCTTTACCGATCTGCATGAGCTTTTATGAGTCTCATTTAAGTCACTTATCTTTTTATGCACCATTTACTTCAAACACTCTTCAAATAATGTCTCCTATAATATAATACTAGGTCATTTAAGTCATTCAAGTGCGCATATAAAACGTTCACCGAGAGTACAACGACTTCGCACAAGGTCATTATCCATTAATTTTATGCAATTACACATCCTGGGAACTCACACTTGCTACAAATACGATGTCGAGCAAATATGCAAAAAATTCCATTCACGCATCATTATCCGAACGTGTAAATGTACTCACATTACCATATCATATGCATTCCAAAAACAACAACAACAAGGAAATGGAAAATTTCAATAAAAACAACTGTAGCATCAAGTTTCGGTACACACAAGCACATTAACTTATGCAAATCTTGGCTTACAAGTATTATGTCGCAATAGGAATTGTTCTACTTATTGAGTTTTGAACTTTTCCTATAATCGGAAAAGTTTTTGGAATATTAGAATACAATGGCAACTAAATTGATTATCCATATTATCGCCCAATTGAATCTGCTCGCCTCATATCACGTCAATGGCTCTTCCGCGTACGCATGTCTTATATAAACAGTTAGTCAGTGCATTAGTGTTTGTTGGGGTTTGCGTGTGTGTGGTAGAGTATTTGTAAAGTTTCAAAAATGTCATTCTCCATTGAGGAGAAGAAGCACTGTGACGCTTATAAAACTATACGTACGAGTATGGGTTATGTATTTTTAGAGAGTGTGTGTGTGGGTTTTCGGGTCAAAATATTTACATTTTAAGTTTGGCATTTGCCTCAGTTTGATATGTAATTAATGACTGAAAAATGGAAATTCAAATAACTGAGAAAAAGATGAGATCAGGAAAGGAAATAATAATAACGTTTAATAGTTGAGTTCATGTGAGGTTATGTTAGTTTAGATCATGTGACTAATTCAGATTCAATATTTTGGGATCTAAAACCAAATATTTTGGGATTTTATCTAAAACCAAATATAGACAACTCCATTATTTCTATAACCTACCACGAATCTATCTATCTTCGATCGGTTCCATATTTTGATGGAGTCAGCTAAAGGGGCTATACCAGTGTGACACTTTCAAAAAATCGATTTTTTTATTATTTGCTTATTCGATAGTTTATACTTTCAAAATTATCCTGTGATAGCGGTAAGGTCGTATCTTGAGTAGTTCTTGAATGGTAGCGTTCTAAAGAGCGACTTTTCGCAGTATAATCCTCTATAGTTGAAACTTTTAACGCGTTTGAATTGGTGGCATCATAGCTCATAGCTCATCTTTTTGACCAATTTTTAATTATAAAACGAAATTTTTACAAAACTACTCCATTTTTTTAATTTTCGATATTTTCCAAAAATCGTTGATATATGTTGTATAGGAAACACCTTCACCTTAAAAAATCTTTTTGACTTTTTTTGACTTCGAAAAATTCGATCGAGTACTTTCTTTTAAAAAATTCACGAAAATGGCCTAATTTTTCATGGGTTACACAGGTTACCCTTAAGATTCAAGTCAAAGATCCTAGAAAGTTAGTTCAAAGAGGACTGTGACTGAACTGTTGCTGAGTACAGAGTTCATTAAATGACCTGGATATCGATCTTCTTTGACATAAGGAACCTGGAACTTAGGTATTTTGCTACAGTGAATGTGTTCTTGCTTAAAACATTATTGCTTGGTTTTAAAGAACAATTAAAGTGTTTTTCCACAAGCAGCTTTTGGGCATAATGGAAACTCCAGGCTTGAAAGTTCGGGCCATAGTATCAGATTTCTTTATAGCTTAGAAATCAAAGGTTTAGGTTATGATATGGTTAAGTTTATTCGATAAAAAGCAATCTGAACAAGTAAGGAAAGGCTAAGTTCGGGTGCACCCGAACATTTTATACTCTCGCAATTTATTGCTATATTTTTATTAAGATAACACACAATTTGACCCATATATTCGGCATAAATACCAATAGAATAACGAAAATCCTCATATATAGTATATAGGCTAAGGTAATTCCTGTACCGATTTCACTAATTTTCACCACAACATACATTGTATCGAAGATTATATGCTCATTTAATTTTGCTAAGATATTTCACATATCTTATAAATCGGTTAATATTTATAAGCTGTTAAGCCCATTATGTTTTTGAAAATCCTATATTTAGGTATATTGGAGCTAGGGGAAGTTATGCCCCTATTTTAACAATTTCTGGTACAGAGACATACTATTAGCAGAAAAAGATTTCCTTTAAATTAAATTAAGATATACGAGAGATTTACCAGTATTTTCGATGAAACATTACCCTAAGGCACTGAGTTTTCTTATTCGATATCCGGGCATTGAAAAGTTATAGTCCGATTCTATCTACATTGGTTCTTATGTATATACTATAAAGTGAAGGAATAAAATGGAATTCAAAATTGAGTTATATGGGAAGTAGTCGTGGTTATAAACCGATTTCATTCATTTTCCACACGTGTCATCAGGGTGTAAAGAAAATATTACATACCGAATTTTATTGAAATCGGTCGAGTAGTTCCTGGTTTTTGACCCATAAGTGGGCAATGCCACGCCCATTTTCAATTGTTTAAAAAAATCTGAGTGAAGCTTCCTTCTGCTATTTCTTCTGTAAAATTGATTGTTAACCCACTTTTAGTAATTTTCAACCTAATCTTTGTGTGGGAGGTGGGCGTGGTTATTATACGATTTCTTTCATTTTTGGACTGTATTAGGAAGTGGTTAACAGAAACTGCAGAAAGTTGGGTTCATACAGTTTTTTTGGTTTGCCGATTTGGGGGCGTGGTCACGCCCACATCTCCAAAAAAAATACATCTAAATACGCCCCTTCCTAGTGCGATCCCTTGTGTCAAATTATACTTTAATAGCTCTGCTTATGACTTAGTTATGGCACTTTATATATTTTCGATTTTTGCCATTTTGTGGGCGTGGCAGTGGACCAATTTTTGAAAGCAACCCTCTCACGGTCCCAAGGAATATTCGTGCCAAGTTTCATTAAGATATCTTCATTTTTACTCAAATTATCGCTTGCACAGGCGGACAGACAGACATTCGGATTTGAACTCTACTCTTCACCCTGATCACTTTGGTATACATATATAACCCTATATCTAACTCGTTTAGTTTTAGGTGTTACAAACAACCGTTATGTGAACAAATCTATAATACTCTCTTAGCAACTTTTGTTGCGAGAGTATAAACATATAACGGGAGATTAAAATCCAGATGACTTTGTAATCTAAGAGGAAATCGGATGATCGTTTTAAATTATCATCGGGATTTTAGAGCTGACAAGTGCAATTTTGAAAAAGATGAGTACGAGTGCCTTAACTATCCATCTAATAACGACATTATGGATTCCAGATGCCTATGAGCTATGATTTTTATTTATGTTTTGTTTGTAAGCATTTTCATTCTGGGTCATATTTGATGAGAACGTTATGTCCTATTGTGTAATAGTGAATCTGTAGAAGTTATCACTGGTTCGATGATCACCTTTCCTGTCGAGAGAAAGAGTGCATCTACATTCCACATCATTGTTCTCCATAAAGTTAGTGTGCTCACTACCGGAATTTGTTGAGGAAAGTGGTTTATAGTTATCTTCCTTATTCCAGTAGGTTACCATTTAGTCAGTCTCTGATCAGTTGGACAGATTTTGAAATCTTACAAATCGCGAAGGCGGCGTAATTTACTCAAAGGTTGCACAACCTCTCTTTGTTCACCAAATTTACGGTAACCTTGTACTTCGAAGTGCTCTGGTACTCCTAATTTTCGCATATTATAATGTTCTATAAATACGAAGCTTAAAAATGTAGATAAAAGTACCCATGGAAGCGTCACACAATTGAGTTGAAAATAAATTGAATTGCTTTCGACTCTTTGTAACTTTTTAAGCGCTGAAACAGTCAAGGAACTTTCGGTGAAAAGCTTTTATAAACAAATTAAAATGTCACAGTGAGCGTGTCGAAAATGAGAAGAGTTGAACGCCTTGTTGGTGGCAGATTATCTGGCAATGACAAAATGTCAATCATGTGCCGCCTGCTAACATACATACATACATATATGCTGTAATGTACATACAGCTGAGTATATAAAAGGCATGTAACTAAATAAACATATTACTTGTTTTATAAATACATCCACATGCCGCGAGTGCCTGCTTCCCGTAATATAAAGGATGTCATTAAATAACTGTGACATGGCTGATGAAATTTCATGCAACAAACAGAACAAAAATAACAAAAACAAAACTTGTTCAAAAATTCACAAATGAAATTCCAACGGGATATGTGAAGCGAACGCCCGCGAGTACATATCGAAAATGTTGTCGAAATCCTTTAATAATTCGCGGAAATCCTGCAAAAATGTGCCGTGCACCAAATTAAATGCGGAATGAACAAATTTGAAAGCGAAATGAAAGCCAGCTACAAGAAACAGCGCGCCTGTGTGGGCGTAGAGTCCCCTGGAGTGGAGCGGAAAACGAATTTCAAACTCAACGGCATGTTAAATGTCTAATGAGTAACGAAATGACACGAGGTTACATACCACCGCGCATTTAATGGTATTATCAGCCAAAGCTCACACACACGCATTCTCTGGCAGCCACACCCACCAACGCATGTTTACTTTAACACATATCCTCTGAGGCTTTCAGCTGTGATTTTGTGTTGTTGTGTGTCAAAGTTTCTACTTTTTCTTCGCTTCACTTTTGACGTTTGTCTCCCAATTTCCTGTGTGTGTACGGAAAATGTAAACACTTTGGCTTTCCACATCCAGCATGCAGCAGATTTTTTTTTACTTTTATCCCGTTGCTAACCTCCGTTGTGTATGCCGTTCAAATGTCTTCCGTTGTTTTCAGTGTGATGAAACGGATTTGTGGAGCACAGCGAGAAGGTCATGTAGTGTGAGTCGGCGGGCGTAAAAAAAGAATAAGAAAGACAAAATGTTAAATAACGCATTTTAAAGTAATAAGCTTGGCATGAGTTTCTATGTGGGCTTGAAAAGTTTGTGTTTGAGCAATGTATTAACTGCTTGAATTTGGCATTTCTTAAATTATTTTTCGCCACTAAATTAAAGTTTTCTCCCGCTGGAATTCAGGAAAAATTATGTTTGCATGTATTTATGCTGTGAACGAAGAGAATTTCATAAATTTTGCTCTTGTAAGAATTTTAGTATTCGAATTCATCACTTGGCATTTTGAATATATAATAAATTGATCTTATGTATATTTCTATATACTTAAAAAAATGCTTTTAAAAGCTTCACGAAGTCGGATAGAAATATTTTCCGGGTAACTTTATTTAAAAAAAACAAACGTATGTCTTTAATTTGGTCCATAAAATTTTCATTATGTAGACCTTGCAAACTTTCTTACAGTTTGAAAGCAGTTTGAAGTTTTGGAACAAAAATTTCTTTGCCTCCATATACACGGTATAATGATAGTACCAATGTGGAATTTGCAATTTCCGAAGGTATTATTTGTTGGACTTATACATTTCTTTTTATCACAGTGCAATCAAATTTACTCAAGATTCTCAGTAGATGTATATATCATTATATAAAACCATATGAAGGCATTTTGACACAATATCTGTCCTTTTCATATCAAAGGTGCAATTAATCATAATTGGATTAGAGTCAAAACGTTGATGGTGGGTACATATAGAAGGGTTTTCAATAGGAGACTACGTCAAATTTATAATCTTTCTGCCAGATCAGTGGCGAACGCAGGAAAAAAATTTGTTTCATTATTTTATTTACAAATTGAAGTCTAATCTTCTTTTATTTTGGGCCATAACATTTTAAATCTCCTCCTCCGTCACGTCTATATCTCTATGGATAATCAAGAGAGCCATTCCGTTCAGGCTCCAGTTTTATTTCTTAAATATGTTTTAAGCCTGCGAAGTGAGGAAAACGAGCGTTCACTTGAAGCGACAGATATTCTGATGTTGCTCCAATCTTTAAAAAACGATGCACTGTTTTGAAAATTTTCATTTGAAAAACAAATAATAAGTAAAGTTGTGTATCTAATTCAGACCAGTTTTTTCTGGTTGTTTTTATTAAAAATATAGACATTTTAGTTAAGGCACTCAAGTATTTTTTTGCAAATAGCATAATTTTTTTTTTTATTTAAATTTATTTAACAACAGTTTGCTCATGGAACGAAAACTGAAAGTCATAATAAATGGGTTTTTATTTTTCCTGTATTATGATTAACAATAAACTCTAAAAAAATAATAGAAACCTTATTGATGACTTTTCAGTTCAGAACTAATTTTCAAAAGAAGTCCATTTTCGACTCACAATTCCTCTTAAATCTAAAAAAATCCAGTTCAGCAGCCACAGAGTTATAAGGCAAACTCATTACTTTGAAGCAAATTAAAAAAATGTATCTGTCCAGTTTATATTTTTCTGGGTTTTTTAATTGGCCTACATTCCCACAACTTTTTAATACTATCCAGATACAATAGGTTTGTTTTTAGTTTAACATTTTCATAGTTTCAAAAAATTAAATTCTATCAGCAGAAAAGAATCAAAATAGGCCGTTTGTGACCAAAAAAAGTATCAAATCACAAAATTTAGAAAAAAAAAGTATCAAAAAAGATACAAATGTAACAAAACGGCAACGCTGTTAGTGACTAATGTATTCATTTATTTTACATATTCAAATGTAGCAAATTTTGTGCAAAGAGCTTGGCCTACATCCTTACAAGATCACATGACGAAAGAACTGAAGCTGCTTGACCACCAGAATCGTCGTATATTCGTGAATTGGGCTGATCAACAACTTGCAAATGATCCAGTTTTTCATCGAAAAATCATCTTCAGCGATGAGACTCATTTCTGGCTGAATAATCAATAATTATTGGTCAGGCAGCAATACACACGTACTCCATTAGGCACCATTGCATTCCGAAAAAAATACGGTTTGGTGTGGTTTATGGGTCGGCGGCGTCATTGTGCCATGATTCTTCTGTGATGATCAAGACAGGCACATTACTGTGAGTGGGAATCTCTACCGCTTTATGATAACCGAATATTTTTGGTCAGAACTGGATGATATGGACTTGGACAATATGTGGTTCCAACAAGACGGTGTCACAAGCCACACAGCGAATGTCACAATAGATTTATTGAAAACCAAGTTAGGTGAATGTCTTATCTCTCGAAATGACCTATTAAATTGGCTGCCTCGATCGTGCGATTTGATTTAGACTATTTTCTGTGGGACTACGTCAAGTCTAAGGTATGGTCCAACAAGCTAGCGACGATTGATAAACTTCATACGAATATCGAACATGAAATTGCAGCAGTTTCGATATCTGAAACCATTTTACTTCTTGAAATCTTTTTTTTTGATAAGTAGAACTAGAGAAAAGAGCTTTTATATTTAAAAGTTAGTGCTATGTTATACGATAAATGAACTTTTTTCAAGCTTTTAGCCGACTCCGAATGACTATCGAATCTTATGAGAAGTATAATAACTTAATCCTAGAGATTTGTCAAATAGAACATTATTGATGTTGATTGGTAGTACGTACCTCTAACCACATGATTTACTTAAAATTTATATCCACATTTTCAAATAAATTTTTTTTAAAACTCTTCTTAGATCGTTTCAAAATAAGTAAAACCGATCAAGAAGAAAATCATATATTACCAATTAAAAGTCAGACTTCAGAAAAAGCTTGGTACCCCAAATATATGGTTGGAAGCTTCAAATTTTATCCTGAGCTTTTAATTGGGGTTATGGAAGACTCTTAGTTATATAAATATAGAATTTATTCTTATTGTTGAAGGAATGAATCGATGCCATCGATGAGAGATCCATATTTGGACGTATTGCCAAAATCAGGATTATTTGATTAAAATGAGTTTAAATAGGAGCGACCTTTATATGAAAAAGGGTTTCGTGAATGTGGAATCAGAAGCTGGTTAGCAGTTTTTTGTATTAAGAAGACCGTAGCGTACACTTAATATCACCTTTATTTCAAGAACACAGTATAACCCATGAAGCATATCCTGCACACGCAAGCACGCATTTCCGTGATGAAACAAGTAAGGAAGGGCTAAGTTCGGGTGTAACCGAACATTTTATACTCTCGCAATTTATTTATATAACTTTATTTATATTATATAATATACAATTTGACACACATATTCGTCACATATATTGTATAAAGTCCATTGAAAGTTGGAAACCATAATATTAGGTTCGAAGCACCGAGGTCCTCATGTTCGATTAATGGGGCCTTGAAAACCTATGGTCCGATTTCGGCGAATTTTAGAATGGGGCTGCCACACTATTAGCATAGTATTTATGCAAACTTCTGCACCGATATCTTCACTAGTACTTACTTTATATATTGTAAAGTAAACGATTCAGATCGTCTTCAAAGTTCTGGTATATAGGAAGTAGGCGTGGTTGTGAAGCGATTTGGCCTATTTTCACAACATATCATTGTGATGTAAGGAAACTATTACAAACCAAGTTTCATTGAAATCGGTCGAGTAGTTCCTGAGATATGCGATGCCACGCCCATTTTCCATTTTGTAAAAAAATCTCAGTGCAGCTTCCATCTGGCATTTCTTATGTGAAATTTAGTGTTTCTGGCGTTTTTCGTTAATGAGTTAACTCACTTTTAGTAATTTTCAACCTAACCTTTGTATGGGAGGTGGGCGTGGTTATTATCAGATTTCAACTAATTTCATGGTGTGTGGTGAGGTACGTAAGAGAACTGACTGCAGAAAGTTTGGTTTATATAGCTTTATTGGTTTGCGAGATATATACAAATAACCGATTTAGGAGCGGGGGGCACGCCCACTTTCCCAAAAAAATTACATCCAAATATGCCCCTTCCTAGTGCGATCCTCTGTTCCAAATTTTATTTTTTCGCCATTTTGTGGGCGTGGCAGTGGTCCGATTTTGCCCATTTTCGAAAGCAACCCTCTCACGATCCTAAGGAACGTGTGTTCCAAGTTTCATCAAGTTATCTCAATTTTTACTCAAGTTATCCGTTGCACAGACGGACGGACGGACGGACAGACATTCGGATTTTGACTCGTCTCGTCACCCGGATCATTTTGATATATATAGCCCTTTATCTAATTCGTTTAGTTTTATGACTTACAAACAACCGTTATGTGAACAAAACTATAATACTCTCTTAGCAACTTTTGTTGCGAGAGTATAAAAAAACGATCATTATTCACCTTAAGTGAATTTTATGCGTGGCAACTGCATTTCGCTGATAAATAACTGTAACCACTTACGACGCGAAGAATACGCAGGGTCGCGCCTTCTTACTGTTTGCTCTTCATTAAGCATAATTGTATGCATTCGTGGCGATATCAATTGCATGCGTTTGCGCCAACAGAAATGGTATCGAATGCGAATGCGAAATGCAAAATGCGAATTGCGAAATGTGCATTGAACGCAAATAATTTATTTCCTACGAATTTTTCCACGGCAATGAGCATTGGCGGTAATGTGATGGCGGCAACGGCAGCAGAAAGTGAAGTGCACAAAACCGCAGAAGATGCCGCCACATAGCGAGTGTGTGTGCGTTTATTTTATGCGTTTGCGTGTTTGAATGTAGTTGAGTTTCCGTGCGTGTGTATGTGTGAGTAAGAAATTTCATCGCTGCAATTTTATTGTTGCAATTCGATGCGCACATTCTGCGCTGCTGAGCAAATATTGCCTTGCGCAGCGATGTTTGGCTTATTCATCTGTGTATATGTGTGTCTGCTTTGTGGATATTGCGACGAATTGGTGCCACCATTCAAACAGCGCACTGGCGCCAAAGGTATATTTGTACTCTAGTATTACATATACGCGTGCGTGTGTGTGTATGTGCGTTTGCACTGCACCGTACATTGGCCACAGACATTCACTTTCGCGGTAAGCCATATTCAAATGTTGCCATTTCCGTCAATTTTATTTACGCGCCACACACTTGCTTGCTTGCTTTGCATATATGTATGTACACATATATATCGATGTGACTGTGCGCTTTCTCTTTTATTATTGTGCCATTTTATTTGCAATTCCTTTATTTATTGGCATCGGAAATGATTCATGCTGGCAAATAAATATTTGACTTACACAACCACACTCGCACACACACTTGAACACTTGAACGCTTGAACGCGCCAGTAAACACCTCGCTATGTCTTCTTGTGCTCCCCCTTGTTTTGTATTGAGGAAGTATTGGAAGTGTTCAACATAAAAGGAAATAAAACAATGGTTTGACTGTCTGCGTCGGATGCTTTTGTAGCTGAGAAGTGGGATGTGCGTTTCTGCTTAAACTCAGGTCGTTGCCTTTGACTTTTCTTGGCATTTCCTTTGCGGTATTGCTGCTGTCATATTTTTTTATTGCTTTTGTGTGTGAACACCTTTGACTGTGTCTTTTCTTTCACATTGTTGATAAACAGTATAAGCATACATAATGAAAGCGCCTAAGTCGTGTTGTGATTATTATTGTTGATATTTCCCACAATCAACGATGTTTTTTGAGAAAAAGTGTAAATAAAGGAATAGTAAACGATTAGAATGGATATATTTGAAAATATCTTCAATATTAATATATTTGCGAAGTCCTGGGATTGTGAGTTCTGGGATAGGATATGATCGTAGGACTAGAGCTTCGAAGAAGTCCAGTCTATGAAGACTGGTAGACGAAAAGTGAAAGCAATGTTATATACAAATAATAGTAGAATAAGTTAGATTAAGTTCCAATAAATCTTCCGAATTCAAACATAATTTTCTTAGCTAAATTACTGAACATCGTTAGGGCTGGTATGGATCTACTCAGATAGTTAAGCTCGTATTTGTGCTTTTCCGTATTAGTAAGAAAGGTTACTACTCATAGTAATCAAAAGATCAATAAAATAAATATTCTCCTAAACAGCTTCCTAATGAATACGCATTATGGGGTACATGTTGAAGTCGGTCAAAAAATCGAAAATATTTTTATTATTTTATCTTAAAGTATGTGTTCCTAAGAATGTTATCTTAAATGTTTTTGAATGCTTTTATGAAGATTTAAGCATAAGAAGCGAAGTTATAGCGTTTTGCATCTTGCTTCGCTGCACTAGACAAAAGTGTACTTGACACTCGATTATCTCGAAATCATATTTTTCCGAAAACGTCGTTGCAATGACTTGAAATGCCGAAAGAGTTTTCAAATGATTTCATATTTCTTTTTTTTTGATCAGACATTATTCAATAAAAATATGACTACATACATATACAAAAAATTCAAAAATTTCCCCATTTTCGGCACCTCAACATATATAACCCCTTAAGTTTATTCTGTGAATCTCGTCTATAGGGACCTTTTCCATAGTAATTGCCGAGGCAACAGAAGAAGAGATACTACAGAAAAAGTTGAAGATTGGCCTTTAAGAAATGTTGAATCATGAAATTGAATTTTCCGCCAAAAGGAGTGATTTTCTTTAAAACGATACGTACTTTTTACTTGCTAGATATCTTACTGCAGAAATCTCAGAATTACTTGACATTAAGACTTTGAAACATAACCAATTTTATTGTAGAACAGATTGAGAGGAAAAGTTTTGCATAATTTTAACATGATCACATTAGAGTGCCCCATGAGCGTTCAGAGATGATTAAACGACCTTCATAGGACTTATCTAAAACTAATCTGAGAAGTTCCAGTTCTTTTGGAATAAGTAAATTAAAGGAAAACTTATCAAATATGAAAACTGATCGGTATATATGAATATTTCATATACTCTTATCGTGGATAATGAAATTGTGGCGTACCGCTTCCAATATGTTCATATTTTAAACGTTTGAAAAGTATTAACTCGTTTTCAATTCGTTTTCCTTTCCATGTTTCTCCATTTTTTACCTCAGTGAAACTCTGACTATCTCCCTCGACTTAAAGGTTGACCGAAAATACTGAATCAATTATGTTCCAATTGATCAAGGGTTACAACTACTGTTACTATCGTTATTGAATCTTCTTATTACAAACCTTAGCATGTTTTCTCAACTCTTCTATGACATTGTCTGGCTTTGAACTGAGATTAATAACTTTTTTTTACTCCTTTTTGAGTTATTTTAAGTTATGCGCTTTCTACGAAAAATTGATTTATAAGATTACATATCCACCCTTTTACAAGCTACTAGTAAAAAAATTGTCCCCTCAAACAATTTCGCTGGTCCTCAAATAAAGTCAAATGCGCTAAAACTAAGATGATGTTTTGTGGAGAGATACTCCACCACTTTCGAACATCTAACGGAATATAAAAATACGAGCATAAATAATTTATTTCAATAATAAAAATAAAATATGATTCCTTTTGCCATGCATAAGCAAATAAAAAGCCATTTTCACCAACAATTCATATTTTATTTGTTTTTCACTTTGGTTTTATGATTCGCTCGCTTTTTCGTGTGTGCTGCTTTCAGTTAACATCCGTTTTTTGTAGATATGTGTGTATAAATATTTGCATATATTATATATGCTATGTATTTCACGTATGTAAAACCTTATTGATTCATATGCATTAATAAAATCATAAATGAAATGAAAATGCCAAAATTTGTTTGTACGTGTGTGTTTGTCTGTCTGTCTGCCTGTGTGGTAGCTAAGTGATAAAAATATGCCACATACAATGTGTGAAAGCATAATTTACAAATTCACCAGACATGCAAATGATTGCGCCCACCGGCTGATTGATGGTCTGAGCTTGTGCATGAAAAATTTGCTGTAAAAATTAAATGTTGACAGCCCCACGGGTGTCTAATACACTTTTAAAGCAATTTACACATGCCTACATATATTTTTTGTGTTAAATGCTGGCACTGTGGAGTTAATTTATGCACAACAAATAATATTTCTGTATATATTAGCATTTACATGTGACAAAATTACAACAATGTGGCAGCACTTCTGCGGAAATTTTTTTGTATGAGTTATTTTTTAAAGCTTTGATAGCTTTTTATCAGCAATCAAAGCATGTGCGCATATTTCTGGCAATATTTTTGCCATTTGTTATGATTACTGCTGATTTGTTTTTGTTTTTTCTTTTGTTATTAGTAGTTGTTTTTTAAATATTTTTTTAGCTATTGGCAAGGCGCTGTAACTGCCGGTATCGCATAAATTTACGGCTTTTTGAATATGTATGCGCAATTAGTTAGGTTTTTTCTATTATTGGAATGTGAAATAACCACTTAATAAAATTTCTTTGGTGCAATTTAATTTTATAAAAACTATTTCTTTCGCTTACACAAATTTACATAAATGATTTGGTTAATTTTTTTAAATAAACAGCTGCCGGATGTGATAATAAATTATAATAATATACATATTTACTTTAAATTTAGTGACTGAAAATACTATGAAAATAATTTTTTCTAGTTATATGAGCCATCCGCGGTCCCTTCAATACATTAATTTTATTGTACGCTGCTACTTTCATAAATGTGTTCGAAAGGTGCAATAAAATTTTCAATAATTGCATATTTGTCAAAAATAAGTGTAAAGTAAGCCACATGCAGACCCAAACACAAAGAATTTAGTTTTCGAAATTGCGGTTACTCATACGCCGTGGCGTCCAACAGAAGCTAATGATATTAGCATAAAGTTGCGTTAGTTATTGAAACTATATTCTTCCCTATTTCAAAAATGAACAGACGTGACTAGAAAGTGGTATTTATTACCGTTATGTACAGTTTCGGTATCTATCTTAAACCATACCATAGAAGTACAGTAACCAGCGTTGAATTTTAAAATGTTTATGAATTCGTGATGATTTTACATTTTTTCAGCTAAATCGTTTTTCATAAACAATACTATGGTATTCGTATTAGGCATGCTAAGTATTAATATACAAAAAAAAAATGTGTGTGTTCAAAAAATAACGGGAATTTTCGAAAACAATTTATTCAAATATTTTGAAAATTGAACTTTCGGACAATTGAAAATTTTAAAAATTTCTGTTATTTTTTGAACGCCCTTTTTATAGTAAACAACTTCAGAAAGTCCAGGGTGACACAATTTGGTCAATTTGCATAACATCCCAAATATATCAAAATTCTCGACGAGCAATTGAAATATATAAATAGCCTCAAGAAAAGTATATTTCATCTAAAAAAATACACCCTAACATACATAATATATGCACAGCGCCAGCATGTTGCCATTGAGCTCTCAATTTGTTGCTATTTACCCAAACGAAATGACGCTGCTAATAATGGTATTATAAGCGGCAAACGTGTTGATGCTGATGACGCTGAAATGCTCGCTTTTATGTACATACATAAGTATGTAGCCCCAGTCGAACCCACCATTACCACTTTGTGGCTTGTAATGACCCTGTCAAATAAATGTCAATAAAGAGGTCCAGCTTTTTGCTGATGACTGGCTGCGTTGAAAGCGTAGCGATCGCCTTCATGCTCATATAATAATGTGTAAGTGGCAGCGTGAGTGCAGCGAGTGTGATGTAGGACCGACACATTTTAAGACCCCAGCATATGTAAGCAGACAGCAGCATGTAAGAAAATAAGAAAGCGTGATAAAAATTCAGAATATATTGTTGGTGGTCCTGTAGGAAAAGTGGATTTGAAATGTAATTTCGAAAAAATAAATTTTTAAAATTTTTTGAATTTTCTTAGAATAGGGCTGAAAAATTTTGCGTGTAAAAATATGTCTTAGATTTTTTTTTTGTATTGCCGGCCTGCTTTTTTGAGTCTGCAATTTGAGTTCTCTCATTAGCTAATGATTAATTCGAATATCTTTTAGATCCATTTTGATCTTTATTTTTGTTTAGATTGGCTGAGAGATCAGTTAAATCAGACATCAGATGACAAACGATCCATTAAACAGTCTGCATTTTAAAAACATAGTAATCTGCTGGTTCCTCACTGATCTCGCTGTCCTTTAATTTATCCACCGTTAGCGAGATCACACCCATGATCACATCATCGCAGTGTAGCAACACTAAAAGCCACCAACTGCAATCCCTAGAGGGAACTTTAAATTCATCTCATGCGAATATAACTGTATCACACGTTCACATGTATTGGTTAATGTAAGTAAAATGAATAACAAAACACCTCAGCAACAGGAAACAAGACACCATTAATTTTCCAGCGCCACTGACATTAATGCTTTAGAGCGAAATCTTCCTGGTGGAACTATCTCCCGTTCGTCATATACATATATATTTCCTTTAAACAAAAGCTTCTCTATTTAATTTATTTAATAGTATTTACTCATCAACTATAAAAAAATGCAAATCGATTACATAAAAACCTTCAATAGACAGCCAGACAGGCAGACGTGCTGACCAGGCACATAAATGGCGGCCTCATAAAAACGCCCTCAAATATTTGCTATCACCAATAAGTGTTCAATTTATTACACCTGCTATATTGAGTTGTTATTTTTTGTTGGTTTAAGTAACTGCATAAATTAGAAAATAAAAAATAAAAAAAAACACAAATTGTTTCATTGACAAAAAACCCAAACTGAGTTAATAAAATAAATTCAGCAACATAAAATTACGAGCGCAAATAAAAAACCCAGCGGTGTATTTGTTGAAAAACGCACAGGCCTCGCTCACGCACGCTTAAAACAACTCCGCTGACAACTGATTTAGGCACTCAATGATGGCGCGCATTGAGCATTGGCCGTTTTGTGGGTTTCCTGCAGACGTGCGGTGAATTTATTGTTGAAATTAAAATTTTATGAGCCTTTCAGCACGAAGCTCGTAACGAGCGATGATATGTGCATTTTTGTTTATTCAAAATTGTAATAATAAATTTGGGGGAAAATGTTTTGGGATATTTTGGAAAATATTATTAATGATGCCCAATCCAAATGTTGACAGGTCTTTGAAAACGTGTTCATTCTTATAAAGGCCATATAAGTCGTGGTTTAAAATAGTAGACTGCAGGATTAGACATTTCTTTAGACGACCTTTCCGAAAATGGAGTAGATCAGGAGATTCGACCGTTGATTCTTAACGAATGCTTCTAAAATGACAAGAATATCGTTCTACTTCTGAATTCACATGAAAGTAGAATGTAAAGTCCACTAGCATAATGAGAATCAACATATATAGTATGAAAGTGCTGAGGTAATTTCTGAACCGATTTCACTCATTTTCACCACCAAGGTACACTATATCCAAGGCTATAAAGCTCACCCGAAGTTTGATAATCGGAATATAAGGTATATTGGTGCTAGGGGAAGTTATGACCCGATTTGAATAATTTTTGGAACAAAGTCACACTAAGGAAGGAAATAATTTCCTCTGATTTACATTAAAATATCTGAGATTAACGATATTTTCGGTGAAAAATTGCCATAAGACACTGAGTTCTTCATATTCGATATCCGGGGCATTGAAAAGTTATAATCCGATTTCGACAATTTTTGCACAAGTGATGCCACAGAACATATACAGTATTTGTGCTAAGTTTTATTTCGCTATCTTCATTGGTTTCTTATGAATATACTATAAAGTGATGGACTCAGATGGAATTCAAAATTGAGTTATATGGGAAGTAGTCGTGGTTGTGAAACGATTTCATCCATTTTCTACACGTGTCATCAGGGTGTCATGAAAATATTATATACCGAATTTCATTCGAATCGGTCGAGTAGTTCCTGAGATATGATTTTTGACCCATAAGTGAGCGACGCCACGCCTATTTTCATTTTTTTTTTAACCTGACTGCAGCTCTCCTCTGCCATTTTTCGTGTAAAATTTTGTGTCACTGGTATTTTTCGTTAGTGTGTTAACGTACTTTTAGTAGCTTCCAACCGATTCTTTGTATGAGAGGTGGGCGTGATTTCTATCCGAGTATATCAATTTGATCTCCTCAAAAGATCACACATTAAACTAAATGATCGAATACTGGAGTATTATGTTTCTTTCGGTCGATGTATTCTTTGTATCTGACATTGAAATTGACCCAAACACAAAGAATTTAGTTTTCGAAATTGAGGTTACTCATACGCCGTGGCGTCCAACAGAAGCCAATGATATTAGCATAAAGTTGCGTTAGTTATTGAAACTATATTCTTCTATATTTCAAAAATGGACAGACGTGACTAGAAAGTGGTATTTATTAACGTTATGTACAGTTTTGGTATCTATGTTAAACCTTACCATAGAAATATTGCAACCAGCGTTGAATTTTTTAAATTTATATGACTTCTTGATGATTTTACATTTTTGTTTCAACTAGAGAGAGTTTTTCATATACGAAATTATGGTATTCGTATGAGGCATGATAAGTATTGATATACGAGCAAAAATTTATGTGTTCGGAAATTAACGGGAATTTCCGTTTTTTTAAAAAATAATTTACTCAAAAATTTTGAAAATTGAACTTTTGTACAATTGGAAATTCTAAAAATTTCCGTTATTTTTTTAAAGCACCTTTTATAGTAAATCTATATTAAAATTATGTACAAAACACAGGGTGATACTCTTTGCACCACCTTGTTAATATTCCCAAATATAGCTAAGCAAATATTCAACAAATCGGATATATTGCATGATATATAATAATTATTTAATAGATCTTGCTAGGTTTATTTGAAAAATACTACCAGCTTTTTCGAACTTATATTATAACTTAATTGAAATAGAGCGAATCACTCAAAACCGTACGGGTTGTCAAAAATGAATTTAAATTGGTATAATATATTTAGAAAAATACTTAGAACTAAAAAATGTTAAGCTCTCAAGGATAGCTTTCTGAGCTTTTTAAGTATAAATAATTTTTTCCATTTCAACTTTAATTCACAAGGTAGTAAAAAAGGAGTAATAGGAAAACACTTCCACTTCCGATTTATCTGCCTCTCTCTCTTCTCTTTTTCCATAGTTTTTTCATTCGCTCTCAAGTAAAAAATATTTTAAATTCAATTTCATGCACAACTTTTATACATGAAAGTGGTTTCTGACTTTTGCGCAAAGTTTCACAGGCAAACAGGTTTTTTATATACTATATGGCATATGAATTCAGCTTGAAATAATATAATGCTTCCATATAAATGCAGTGCGCAGTCAGAGATAAGTTAAAAATGGTTGCATTCAGTTGCAGACAAACTCGGCGCAACAGTTGACTCATGAATGATTTTAAAATACAACGAAAGTTAAAAATAGAATTTTAGAGAGATTAAAAACGGGATATGAAATAATAAAATAAAGAAATATTAATTTTAAAAATTTAAATGTTGAAAAAATTCATAATTTGTTAAAAAAATTAACCGTTGAAGAATAGAGAGACATTTGAAATAATCTTTAAAATCAACTTGAAAAGTGTTTATGTATGTATATTTTTGTCCATATACAAATATATAAAATTCCATCAATATTTAAAAGTGACTTTCTGGCGCTATCATTACGTCTACCGCTGACCTCTTCTACCAATCTTTCCTCTCCATCTCAGCATTTTCACAATTTTACTTACTTTCTTTCATTATTTTCTCGTCTTGTACACGCATGCAATTTATTTTATTTCATCATCCTCTCTGCCACTTTCCACACTTCCATTTTCTCCAATGAATAAAGATGCACTGTAAATATTGCCTTTGTCCGGCACTGAAAGACGAAGAGGAAATTGTAAAAATGTTAAAATGTCTCGCAAGAATATCAGTTGGCCAGGTTGTGTGCATGTAAATGACTTACAGCTAAGCTGTGGTTGAACGAATGAAAGCGATGCGGAAGTGAAAGAAAGTTGAAAGATTGAATTTCTATAAACCGCATAGTAGGGTGGTGGAAGATGTGGATAAATATTTATTATTTATAAAAAAAATATGAAATCTTTTTTTTTTAATTTTTTTTATATGTATGTAATATTTTTTTATTTTTTGCAGAATTTATTATTATTTTGTCCAAGCTCTATTTATTTAAAATACAAATTTACTTCCATTCCTTTTCATCTCACCCTAATAACTGTAGGTACTGCAATTTAAATTGCCATTGAGAAAGTGAAAATTCCTGTAGTCACTTACATTGTCTGTGCGACGGAATATTGAAGGGAAAAGATAAAATGACTTGAACTAATTGCATCGTTCTGCGTAGTTGGCGGAAGCAAAAGAAATTCTTCTCGTTGTGCTGTTGAAGTTAATTGACTTTGAATATTTATTATGATTTTGCAATAAATTGTAAATTATTATAAAAGCTCATTTCAAATGGCAAAATGAAATCCAGACACAGATTTACTTTCATATAAAGGTGTGTGAAAAAGTTGTTCATACGTCAGGGTATCCTTTTGTGAAATTATAGGTTGCTCATACGCCATGGCAAACGGAAAAAAATGTTCTTGAAAGAATATAAAATGCTATATTCTAATTAGAGATGAGTCTAACAAACAAAATTTTCACTTAAAGGGGGGGGGGCTGTAAGGTTTGACAAATTTTGTTTTTCATATTTTTTTTATTAGTTTTTTCTGAACCATCAACATCTCAAGAATATTGTGTTAAAATTTTGGTCATTCGGAGAAAAACTAACGAAGTTACAGCAGGTTGAATAACGGTACCTCCAGCTATCTGCGCTGAGTGTACAAAACTTTGAATCGATTTTTCCACATATGTCATTTTTAAAGTCGGTGACCAGCCAACAGAAAAAATTACTGCATCGATTGTTTTGAAATTTTGAACAAATATTCTACATATATATAGCTCTCGAATGACGTCGCTCTCGAATTTTTCCAAAAATTTTAATACTAACAATTTTACAATAACAAATAGGTCGATTTTTTCGTCTAAAATCGTCATTTTGGCTTGAAAATGGTATCAAAAATTGAAAAATTTAAAAATTAAAAAAAACTCGACGTCAATTGAAAGATAAACTAATAAACTAAAGAAAGCATTTTGATTTTTTGGTTTCGGATGATCCAGTGATGCTGTAGGCTGGTCACCGCACAACAACTTTTTTTCGAGGTGCCTGCAGAGATCGACGATAAATCCGTTATTCCTCGCTATTTTTCGATAAAACTTTTTTTTAAGTATCCTTCAAATGTTGCACTTTCATATAATAATAAGTAAAATAAACCTACAGCGATAATTTTGACTAAAAAAATTCATGAAAAAAGGTCTTTTTTCGACGAAACAAACCTTACCCCCCCCCTTAAATAGTCAACGTGGAGTGAAGAGGGGATCTGTTCTTTATTGGGTTTAATAGTCAGTGACACGAAAAATATAGAATTTTCAGTAATTTTTTTGCTATTAATTCATGTTATGACAAAAGTAATAATATGACAATCTTATATAATGTTTTGACTTGAAGTCACGAAAATTTTAGAAAAAAAAATTTATAAATTCCAAAGTTATAGCTGTATGTGTTGGCTCAGTTCGCAAAAAAGGTCCTTGCGGTGGCAATCATAAGTCCTTGGAGATTCATTTAAAATCAATCGGATAAGAAAAATAAATAAAAAGATAAATAGATAATCCGAGGCGTGATCAAAGCTTTTTAGTTTTTTTCCAAAAATTAATAAAATGGCGGCCTCAGGAAATTTTTTCAAGATTTTCGGGAAAAAATCAACAGCTAATTGGTCTAAGAAATCGAAATTTTTGATATTATGTATCCTAAAAGCTGTATAAATTTCATTAAAATCCACTGAGCGGTTTTTGAGTCAGAGTTGTAACCAGTTCAAAACACATAGTTTTGAGGAAAACGCATTTAAAGTTTCACACTAGCGTTTTGTAGTGCCCGAGCGCTCTTTATTATTTGTCGAATAACTCGAAAAGTAATTATGGGATCAACTACAAAATTTCAAAGAATATGTTTAAGACAAAAATGCAATTGATTTTTTGAAAATCCCGCCTACCCCTAACTCCTTAATGGACATATCTACTTTGAAGATAGAAATTAGAGATGTTTGGTATATAGAGGTTAGGGAAGATATGGTTGCATTGAAACACACACATTTTTTAATCGGAGAAGATAATCAAATTTCTAAGAGTTCTGAGCTCTTTATAAGGCAGTCCAAAGGACTTATGGAAGCTAAACTGCCATGCAATCCTCAAAACCCCTTTTCTACTATAAAGTAAAATATGTTATTCAATTTGATTTATTTTATTTATATTATCTGTAAGTTTTTTTAACAAGCTAACTATGTAAAATTAAATTAAAAAAATATATAAAATCACAGTGATTTAAAAATAGGAATATTGCTCATCACTAGAGACATTTTATTGAGTGTAGAGGAAATCAACCAATTTTTCTTCTTATTTTTAGTGCCGCCTTTTTATGACAAATTTATACCTAAAACATATTCAATCGATTCATCAGAAATGTCTAAAGGCTAATGCACAAGCTCTATCAATCAAAATCCTAGACAAGTTTTATGATGCCTCTTTTATATATCTAATGGTAAAAACTTAAAAAAGCAAGGCTTTTAAACAGTTAAGACTGATGATAAACTTTTGATTTGTCCTTGAGCTGCACACATTTGGCACTCTAACTGGCGCAAACCACAACCTCCAAGCAAACACATAAAGTTATTTCACGAAACAATACCAACTGTAGCACAAAACTCACGACGGCCATTTAGCGATATACCCATATATACACAACCCAAACAACAACAACAAAAACATTAGGGACAATAGTAGAAATTTCAATTCGACAACAATTGATTACCATAGTTCCGATGATGCTGCTGCTGTTGTTGTGGTCGGTGTGTTTAGTAATTGAACGACATCAATTCACGGTGAAAAATGTGCGCTGAGTTGAGTAGAAAGTTTCGCTCGCTAAAAGCCTGCGCACACCAAATGCCGGCAAAGCGCTGTGAAATTTTAAGAACAAGAACCAACAATACACACATATGACTGACTGTATGCTTGTGTGTATGTGTGCAGAGGAGCCGATAGTGACGATATGTAGGCGCAGCCTTACCGCAAGCGCAATTTATGCCGAAATGCCAAACCAGCCACCAGTTATGGATGAGTAGCAATGCTACTGTATATATATGTGTGTACTCATGTGTGTGTGTGTTTGTGTGTCCGTCGCCACTTGCATGAAAAACCATTTTAACTTTCCTTAACTGGCGAATGTTTTTACCATTGTTTTGAGCTGCCAACTCACAGTCGCATTCAATTAAATTGTGTATGTGTGTTTTTTGTTGATTTTGCTTTCCGATTTTTACCAAAAGTTTCGACTTAAATGAATGGCATTTCATCAATTTACGCCACTGAGTAGACTGGCATAACGAGTTTTTCCGCTACACTTTTAGTTGAGTTTAAGTTTGTGGGAGTGAGTGAGTTTTGGTGGTGATACAGCGATTGCGCTGGCGAGAAAATCTCAGTTGGGAATTGGTAGAAATAGTATTTCGTGGAATTTTAAACTAATTTACCGCGTTTCAACTGTCATATGCAGTGGAGCGATGGTAGCTGAGTCTTTATTTCTATTTTATGTACTAATGTTTCGCTGATAACTGATCGGTATGATGTGGTCCATTAGTTCATTAAATATCTGTAGAGAGAACACAAGCTCAAGCACTTATTAGATAAATAATTTTTTTATATTTCAGAAAAAATTAATTATTAATTAACAACAAAGAGAAATAAGTAATTTTAACAGTTACAAAGGAGTCATTTTAAACTAGTAGGGAGTATAAGCCTCTTTAGAAGACAAAACCAAAATCTTCCTGGTTTAAACCGCAATATTTATTTATTTAAAAAAATTGTAGCCATTGAAGCGGTGTCCAGACTCAACTATTTCCTCTGTAAACTTGCACGAATATCTTAGTGGCCATGCTGTCCAAATATTTGAAAGATCTTAAAGGTTGGAGTACGTTCGGGTTTGTCGGATTTACTGTTTGATTAATGCTAGATTCATCAATAATAAAGTCACGCAAATAAAGTTCAATCTGATTACCGACGATTGTTTATAATCTCCGAAAAGATTTATTATTTGATAGACTTACGCCAAAGTGGTTCAATGATGAGCTTTTTGTCCTTTAAGTAGGGTATTTTTCATCAGAATTCCTCATAATTGAGTAATTGAACGCTATAATCTTCGCTTTTGAGACTTAGGGTTTACTAACCATATGAGTGTACTTCATTGCAGTCTACGATAAGACGAACTATGAGCTCTTTCTTTCAGAAGCACGTCTTGGTATAGAAATCTTCTATTAATCGATCACTGCACATTTAATGGGATGTTTATTTAATACACTGATCTGTCCCAATTTCAAGCTCTTTACCACTCAAGATAAATGTCTGGGATATGTTTAAATGATAGTGAGATTCTTATGAAGTCACCATACATTGATTTTATATAGTATTTAGAAGTATTTTCCCAAGAACTGTACAGTCCAGTCCAGTCCAGAGAACAATATTTTGAATCGGTTAAGCTTTTATCTTTATAACAAGGGGTATACTTTGCCAAAAAGCCCTGTCTTTCGTTAGGATGTAGAAGGGACTGAAATTTCAACTAATGCTGAAAGAATTATCCTCCAGAACATTACAATATTAGACGACACAGTTCTTTTTGTGTATTTTGAACTTCAAATTAGCTCAAATTTAATCTTAAATAAACATTAAATGACAGAAAGAGTCGTCATAAGATCTATGTAGTTCCTCCAATATGCCTGCGTCTCGGTTGCTGTAAAGTCTCTTTGAAAACAACAGGAAGCCGAACAGAAGTAACTTCCCTATCGTTGACCAGAATGTCGAAATCAGAAGTTCCTTAGCTACAAATGTGGATTCAATAGGTTAGGAAATAGGTTAGTTATATGTTAAAAATACTTCAGAAATCTCGCTGTATTACTTTCATTGCTGTGGACATTCCTTACGTGACCCACCGCATTTGAGATAAAGCTTCCTTGCTTTATACTAATTCTACATATTCCTATGTATCTCATATCAATTAAATTTCCTATCGGGTTACATTGACATTGGAGTTCCGTAGGCCTTTAAGCGCCAAACGAATGCAATCACCTTGAAACCATTGCTCAAACTTAGTTGAGAAAAACAAATAGGAGGCAGGCGAAGCAAGAAAGTTCATTTCGTATTGAATTGAGTCATTTTTCATGCAGTTCCATTTAATAAAATATTTGCTTTAAGGGCATAAACTTTTCCAATTGAACGGCTACTTTTCAAGAACACACGGAAATGGAAATTTTATTGAATGCAAGCAATTTGTTTCAAAGTCATACATATGCATTCATATCTTTGTGTGAAAGTTCAGTTAAAATTTAATATTTTCATTTAAAATGGAATTCTGTAATTCTAAACAGTAATTTAACATCCACACACCTTTCAATATCAAACTGAAATATCAAATGGTGAGAAAGTCAACAATTGTTGGCGCCACAATAACCTTAGAACAACACTAATCTACTTAGACTGCGCTTATTTACATTTTCACAATCAAACAACTTAACACTTCACCCCACCGTCGATTTGCTGGCGCATTCATTTAGCATTTATTTCAGCCACTCTGCTATGTTCGGCCGCGCTCATTTGTGATATTCTCTGTGCGAATGCGAGTATTCTGAGGTTTTTCTCTAATAAATTTCGCGCTCATTCTGTCTGTGTGTACCTTTTGTACGCCATTTGCATAATATGTTTTACCAGACAGCAGCCATTCTAGTGCGCGCTGCCGCCGGGTTCATTCAAATTAGAGTGCAGGTTCAAGTGAAGTTCACTGCTGCGCCAATCATGTTGTTTGTTGTATTGATCGAGGTTAGTTGCTATTACTTTGATGGCGGTCCAAAAACTTGTATTGACGTGGTTTGGGTTGCAACTGTTATTCAAATGAGTTGAGCAGTAATTTAGCGCTGGTAGTGTGGAATTTTGAGACGAAGTGTGAGAGTATATATCGGTACTTTCGGACTTAGGCATCCAGAAATTTTCCAGAGTTGTAATAATTGAATATTTCCAGTGAAATTGAGAGCATGTATAACTGTTTTGTTTAACTTACGGTTGTTTTCAGGATTTGATATCCCATCCGTATGTGAGTATGCTTTACCTTGACTCATAAGTAAGCATTGAGGTACCCTGATAAAACTTGGAACACTGATAGGGTTGTTAATTCATATGCCACGCCTCAAATATTGACATTTGGAGCAATTTCTATACTTGAGAGAATCGAACTTTTGGGTTCCAGATAGAGATGATCTGATACATTTTTGAGTCGTGCACTAAACTTAGAAATTATTGGCTAGGCTATATCTTGACTCTTCAAATGCTGTTGCTGACGCTTTTATTCCAAGAGAAGAAACAATAGAACACAGTTAAAATTACTATACCAGTTATTGTAACAGTAATTAAGGAAAATATTATGTATCAGAATTTTAGAACACACGTTCGAGCAGAAGTATGAAGCTCGAGAAATAATGTGACTTATCGATAAAGGTCCCAACCTTCCAAGGACCGTTTTCTTTCCTTAAACTATATGGAAATAATAACCACGCAGCCAAATAGGGCCGGGGAGAGCATAAGAGAGCCTGAAGGAGATTGTGAGAGTAGGTAGAAGCAAGAGAGAGCAAAATCAAAACCTTAATTTACTAGGGTAGTTTAGAGCTGTGAACCGCAGATGAGAGCCCAAAAGAAAACGTGAGAGTAGGTGGAAACATCGGAGATCAAATGAGATAACCGATAAAAGAACAATACTCGAACGATACCTCTTTATAATAGCAAAAAGTCTTTATTCACTGGGGTAGGTTTGAACCGTGGAGCCTATATGAGGGCCTGAATGATCCCACGAGAGTATGTAGAAGCTGGAGAGAGCCGGGTGAGCAAATTAGATAATTATCGAACAAGCGTCCTCCTTTATAATCTCAAAAAAGCTTAATTCACTAGAGTATGTTGAAACCATATGAGAGCCCCATTGAGGCTCTAAGAATAGGTTGAAGCAGTGCAGAGTCCTCCCTACTCAAAAAATTGTTTTTACTAGAAAAGAGAAAGAAGAAGCTCGCTCGTGTATCTTTGTGGACATCTAAAACAACGCTTTACCAGCACCTTGCTAACCCAATCGAAAACTCCTGTGCCGTGCTGTTTACAAAAGCTTATATATTATGTATAAGTACATTAGCGAATGCAGTTACCTTTAAGAGACTACCTCAACATAATACAACCATTTATGCAAACAAACGCAATTCGTGAAATTCCACGACTCAGTTTCAATTGTTTAGCTTCAAATGTAAATACTGAGAAATGCTTTATGCTAATATTAACGGAAGAGTGTATCGTTGTTGCCTAATATAAGTAGCAACAACAACTCTGCCGCGTTCACTGTTACAGTTGAGTTAAGTCTGTTTTGGTGTGTGTTTGTATATAGTATACAAGGTGCTTCGGAAGCCTTAAACATGGCGAAGGCATATCAAATTTCATATTCAGTGCGTGGCAGAGCCATTGAAGGTATGCGCACGAGCTGTGGCAACAAACACCAGAGCATTTCCCTTGAAATTTATTTGTGTGTATATTTGTATGTTGAAAGGCGCACTTAAAGTACATTTCACTTGAAATTGATTTGTGACATTTTGCATATTTATCGTTGCGCCATCTAGAGGGGCGTTTCCATTGAATTGAAAAGAAATTGATAACAATTTATAGCACGAACAACTAGGAGGTGAAGAGGAAAATTCAAAAAATACCAATCAATTTTATCAAGCGCTAAGCGTGAATTCATTACACATTTGTATGTAAATACCCAAAACACTTTAAATTCACACCAATTTCGCCCAAAAAGTGAAATTCACCCACTTCACCTCCAAATCGAAAACAATTTCTCACCCATCAAAATATGCGACGTAACTTTCACTTGTCGACAAATAATGTTGAATTATGATTTATTAACACCTTCTCGATTGCAGGACAATGCCAAGGCAGTAAAGTGTGAAAAAGAATAATTATTTCACATTAATCTCAGACACGCGCCAACTCATAAGCTTTTGTTGATGACACATGCGAAGGAAAAGTGTTAAACCACAACCACCACAATGCCATGAATAATCGCCATCTTCGCCCACACTAAAACGCCCAGTGGCAGTGTAGATTAATGAGCGGAAATCATATGCACCAACTCCTAAATTATTCGCCATTAATTCAGTGCTTAAGTGTTAGGGAAAATTGTAGATGGTGCCATCGTTGACATGAGATCAATGAGAGGCAAATTGGGGTTAAATGAGCAATGTGTTGATGTGAAAAGCTTGGGGTTCTTGTAACATATTTATTAAGCGTAATCTGTCAACGAAGTATAACTTAACTATTTTTTAATATATATTGTATATGTATGAAATAATACAACTGAAGATGTAAGAGATAACAAAGAGATACATTTCCCCTACAGGCTCGAATTTAATTCTCAGTCCGTCTACTATTTTGGAAGATTTTCAGCTTCTTACTAAAAATAGCTAGAACTATCCACTAGAATTCTTTTGAATAAATTGAATCAAGCTTTATGCCGCTGCAAAAACAACCACCTATTGGTCACTTGCTGTCACATAACAACATAACCTGCTTTTTCTTGTAATTCATTATGTAGATAGTGTCGTTGCCATAATTATGAGCACCATAAAATCATTCGCCATGCACTCGAAACAATTCACCCACACAATAACCATTCGATGCCATTTCCATTTATGCCCATTTCTTGACTATTTTTGCACGAATCTACAGTGTAGACTTAAAGCTACACGACGACGCAGCTGCAAGTGCGCCACGAATGTCGTAAATTTCTAGAAAAATGAGCAATTAAACTTTGAACAATGCGACTGTGCGACAAGAATTTAGCCGTAGTGCTGGCATGCAGGCAATGCAATCGCTTGACCCCCAAAAAGTCACACACAAACCACCGCAATGCATCTATTTAGACGGCACAATGCATCTGTGCTAAGCCGTCAGCCGGTGTCTGTGGAATGCAATGCTGCTTTTCGGCTGTCGTTGCTCGATTGTCCGTTGCCCGTTGTCGGCTGTCGACTGAGTGCCTATTTAGATTATCGCAGCTACCAGAGACGTCGCTGCGCTCTATTTCCTGTTGGTTAGGCCAAAATAGCTGGATTACCAGGACAATTGCTAGAGACTCTTCTATGTGGTATGGGTGGTAGGTCATCATGCTGCACATTCCTGCTTAAGGTTTCACTTAGCTACCCAGTCCATGATGCTGCTATGGTTTGCAAAGTGGTGACCATTGTTTTAATTGTGGCGGAGTGTGAGGAGAGCGTTGGTGCTCTTGGCTACAGCTGTGGTTTTGTAGAAAATTTGCACTATTCCTTTGGCAGAAGACACAACAGCAACGGCTGTAAGGCGCTCGGATTGCGGGTTAGACAAGACTAGATACATATAAATTCTTCTATTCGTACTGACAGCCAGTCGGTTTGCCGGCGCAATGTGGCGCTCTCTGTAACCTCATTGTGATTTCACGTCTAATTCCATTCAATTAGTTTTGCTAATCTTGTCGGCGGGCCGCATGAAATTCCTACACTCGTTAACAGCAATCTTAATGGCAACGAGTGGGGTCAGTGCTGAGTAACTACAGGCATTCGAACTCAACGCATGGCATGCCATTACATAGTACTATATCTGTAGGTATGTCTGCTGATTTGCTCCTTTGTTGACCGGCTTTTTGCTTTAGTTCTGCCTACAGCCCTGTTCGTTGTTGGCCAGCTGATATCTATGATTTCATGTTTGGCAGGTCGCTTTAATGAAGCCATTTCCATGCTAATGTCCTTTGCTGTCGATTCAGCGAATTACGAGTGCCAGTAATGGAACCGCAGCCCAAAAAATAACCAAAAACAAAGAAAAAGGGAAATTTGGCATAATTTCTGCGATGCTTTTTTCGCATAACTTTTGCATTATTCATGCACTTTAATGGGAATTCGAATGGCGAATGGCAAGTTTGCGTCATAAAAGTGAATATTTATTAAATTTTCCGCTACTCAACGTAATTAGAGCGTATCGAGTGTATTTGAGTTTCAATTGTCGCCATTCTCGCTGTCTTACATAAATAAATGTTTACTCTGTTTAAGATGTGTAAATATTTGACACATTATGTAGATTTTTTGACAATCATTTTTACATACTCCATTTTGGCACATTGTCCTTCGTTAGCTTTGTTGGGAGTCGCTTCCTCAAATATACATTTTCGCTGCGGAACTACTTAGGGTACTTTAGACGCCAAATTACCCATATTTTATGAATTTTTAAAGACTGACTGTTTACTGTCGCGAATATTCAACTGAGAATTGAGTTTCTTATCAATAGTATAATTATAAAAATAAGAAATCGTACCGATGAAGAAAGATATGCAATTTTGAGTGAAGGTGATAAAAATGTGTCAAAGTTCAATAATAGAAAGAAAATTCATCACCATTAGACATTTGGAAATAAAAAATTCACTGGATTATCGAGAAATTGTCTGGAAAGAAGACCTTTCTGTATAGATTGACAAGAACTTGTCAGGAGATAGTTTTGCCAAATCTATGATTAGGCTCAACACCCTTTTTTCCGAAATAATATTATTTCCTTATTTAAAGTTTTTAGAGCCAAACATGACCGAGACTCCCGCTTTAGAGACAAAAACCCGCTCAAGCTAACCAATTCAAAAGTATCTACCTGGTATGCCCCTTTTATCCAGTTCGTAGACCCGATTTACTTATATTCTTTTTTCCTTATGCTGTCATTATTCAACAAAACCCTTGAAAAAATTTCGAAGAAACATTTCAGCAGAACCATAAAGATTCTGGAAATTGTTTAAAGCGGAAATCTATTTTCTAGTGTCATATCGTCCCCTCAATACAACAATAGCGTATAATTTTTTTTGGGTTTTGAGAAAATCGAGTTTAAAGTTTTTGTCAAATCAGAAAACATGAACAAAAAACATGAACATGAAATTATACACCATTTTTTCCAATGACATTTTGACCCACTTTGTGGAAGTAGAATTTGACAAAATTTTGACCAGACATGGAATCAATGATGGAGATGGATAGATGGCGGAGCACATACGCTATTGTTATATTGAGGGGACGATATATTCTAATTGGGTCCTATAGAAAAAGGCATTTTATTCAGAATTCACATATGGAAAAGTGCTAATCATATATTAAAGAAGATCCTCAAAAAAACATAGGAGATGTATTTCACAACTAAGTTACGATCTAACTGAACATTTTATAATATGATATATTTCGTCGCTTTATTGTGTATATTGGCTAAGGAAAGATCTAATAGCCTTTCACACTGCCAAATTAATTGATCAATTAAAATTTTGATTGAGAAACCAGCTTTTGTCCTTCACACTGCCGGCTACGCGATAACCGACCAGCTGTTTTACATTTTTGTTTTTGCTTTTCTTAAGAAGTTGGAAAGTTTCATCAGCTCATTTCTATTTATAGCAGCGACATCTACCGTCGAGTAGTATTAATGCTTTTTATAAAAAAATCGCAGACTAAGAACGTATGTATAATTACAATTACTGTCTTTGTCGCAGAGTTGCATTTAATTTTCAAGTCGATTAAAATTCAATCAAAAATTAATGTAGATTATTATTTCGTATGGTACATTGATCTAAATCAGCGTTTTAAGCGAGCAGACGCCGGTTAATTGATCAATTAGCTCCTATGTGAAAAGACTATAAAATAACACACAATTTTACTCATATATTTTACGAAAGTCCATTAATTCTTGGGCCGATTTCACCAATATCCAGGATTATATTTTGCCTTAATTTTGCTAAGATATATAGTATATTAATGGATATTACGGTATAAAAGCCAACGGATGTTTAAAAATCCTTATAATAGGCATATCCGGGCTAAGGAAAGTCATTGTCCGGTTATACCTATTTTTAGCACAGAGACTCATTATTAGAAGATAATGATTCCTCATGATTTTTATTATATATCTGAGAGATATATTTATATTGTCGGTAAAAAATGATCTGTAGGCACTGTGATCTTCATTTTCAGAATCTTGGGAATTGAAAATGTATGGTTCGATTTGGACAATTTTATTTAAAGTTTTATTCCAATATTTTTACTGGTGCATGATTTATATATTGCGAAATTAACGTATCAGAAGAAATGTTAAATTGTATTATAGGAAAAGTAGGCGTGGTTGTGAACCGATTTTGCTCGTTTCAATGTCAAGAAAATATTTTGGTTGAAATTGGTCGAGTAGTTCGTGAGATATGGTTTTTGAAACAAAAGTGGACGACACCACGCCCATACTCCATTTTTAATACCAACCTGTAAGAACACTTTCTCTACTATAAAATTTAGTGCTTTAGTTTGTAATATTAGGGAGGTAGGTAGGAGTGGAGCCATTTCGGCTCAATTAACGCAAGATGCTCCATTTTGATGCGCTATATATTTATATATTGTGGTCATTGTCATTGTCAAACCATTTGGTACTTTCAAAGAAACTACTTCTCTCCGTAATACTTTTTGTGGACATCCATTCGAGTTTGGTACTTGATGGATTCCAAGAGTTTTATGTCTGGTTTATGATAGGGCTGGGCAGTCGCAGAGAATGTGTAAAACCGTTTCCATATTCCCTTCTATTTTGTGGGAAATATAGATATCGTTACATTGCTTACCCATTTTACGAGCATATTCTCCAATAGGCCAATGTAAGTTTATACAAGTTTTTCTGGATCTATTTAATAGATCCGTGATTATTTTCCTGTCATATATAAGCCAAATCGGCTTTGCTATTTTGAATTTGATTGTCAATTTAATATTACTATTGCAGGTATTCTTTTGTGACTCGTTTAAAGGACACCGGTACTATTATAAGCTACTAATAAAGTTCACAGTATTATACGAAATTATTAAGCTTTTTGTATTATTTAGCAGTATTATGACCATTTTGTTGCAATGACCAATTAAATTGGCTGGACAGGCTTTTATGAGAATTGTTTGTATACAAACATTTATCCTTTAAGTGGCTTAAAAGCTTTTCTCTATACTCATATACACGTTTTGTATATGGACGTGGAGGCAATTTGAAGGGCTTTAATTTAAGGTTATGTAAATGCGCTTAAATCGTGTAGAGAGAGGTCAGGTGAAGGTACAATATTGACATTGCATGCAATCAGCAAGCAAGCAAGAAGTGAAGTGAACAATATTAAGTCACGCATGTGTCTATAGTATATGTGGAAACCTTCATAAAAGTACTCATATGCATGCATATATATTTTTATATAAATTTTATAGAAAGGAAAATGACACACTCATTATGTTATGTAATGACATTTCACGTTGATAAGCGCAGATGTGTGCGTCTGTGGTACGTTTTTTTTCCTTTCACAATTTTTGAAGTTGTTGCCACTTGGCTTTTTTCATAAATATGCACTTACCAGCCAGCATACTTATACAATTTTTATATATTCTTATTGATGCTTTGCACGTTTGCAAAGCGAGGAGCATGTGTAAAATTATAACTTTTATGAGTACATGCATACATACATACGTCTGTGAATTTGTGTGTGTTTAAATGTGTGTGACGCGACCACTTCGACACTTTTGCGGCAATATTGTAATATGTAGTTATCTCTCTCACATGTGTGTGTGCGGCTGTGTGTTTGTGTGAAAACCGCGAAAACATTTTCCATTAAAATATCAAAGACACATAAAAAGCGCTAACACTCAACCGCACACACACACACAACAACAGTTACAAACACACACACTCATATACAGTGAAACTCAAGCGCCGAGTGATAAAGTAGCAAGCATGCAAGCAGGCAGGCAGGCAGTCATCATAATTTCACCTGCTCACTTTCATAGACCTGCCTAGCCATTATAGCGCCTAGAAGTTTATAAGCGCACACACATATGAAGTCGTGTTTGTTTGTATATGTAAATGGCTATGTATATGTAATGGCATATAAAATATTTTATGTGCATGCAAGCAAATTTAATCGGCACACACCGTTGCCAACATATGCGCTTTATTGCCACAAGCGTTGCGCATATATTTTTATACATATCAGTGTGTATGCATGTATATGGTATTTATTAACAGGCATTTTAACTTACATTCAGCCTATGTTTATGTGACATTTTCATAAATCGGCAATTTCTTCGCTAACGAAATGTGACACTTTCAATGGAGGAGATAATAAACTTCCAGCTTAACTTTGCTGGCAATTGTTCAGATGCTTACAGGCCATATAGACAGCCTAGCGGTTATGTAACCTGGTAGTAAATGTAAGAGTTACGATTGTTGACCTTTAATCAACTTTTGAGCTATGATACTAAGGCCTTCAGACTCCCAACTAATATATTAATTAATAAGTTATCTTATAAGACCGGACCCTTTACTATACTTTCAGCAATAATATGTATATGAACTGCTACTTTACTATGAGGTATAAAAGTCGATCTTTGAGAAAGCCCTGGCTCTATTACTCGTATGCTTGTAAAATGACGTTCATTTAAGATTCTCATTATTTTGGGAAATAAGAAAAAATCACATGGAGTCATGGCAAATGTGGCGGTTGGAGCATAGTGACGGTATTACTTTTGTCCAAGAATTCACAAACAAGCAACGAAGTGTGAGCTTTGAAAAAATCTCCAAGCTCATAAAAAATGTACCTTAGCTGATGTTACAGACAAAGTAAGCAATGAATAAAGCTGAAAATTGTATCGCACTACAGAGACATCTATATCAATATATGTAATTAAAAAATGGAGCAATGGAGCTTTTTTTATCACCTGACCTACAAAATTTTTCAAATAGACGTCCCAAAATGTTCTAGAAATATTCCGTTTTGTCTCTTTGACCCTCCAAAATGATCGTCCATCTATAAAGTTGATAAGTGTCACTTTCTGCTGCTTCAAGTTTATTTTTGATGAAAACTCTTCGATTTTCGTGAATCTTCTGGATGTCATAGCTGGGCTTTGGGAAACTATATCCCCAAAATGCGTGGGAACATTTTAAATTACTCTGTACAAGTTATATTAGGATAGGTTAGGTTCTAAAGTTGATCCATATAACGGAGATCATACTTGGAAAGCTAAAAATGTGATGCCAAGCAATACATAAAAGGTTTTAAAACCTAACGTGTTCTTTGACCCGTCAGAAATTTACTTAGGCGATTAATTTCTACTTCAGTTAGTCGGCCGGGATCACGAATTGATGTGATCCTAGGGGTTTTTACGCTGGTCTGTTAAAAATGTGTATAGTCAAGGCGGAAGCTTTAGAATCATTTCAGCTTATTTACTTTCAGACAACTCAAGCAAGAATCCGTAACAGTACTTGCAATGAAAGGCAAAGAAAAACATTCTTTCATATATTAAGAAGCTTTACGAGCGTATTTTAATATACTTAACGAGAATTAAAAGAAAATAAACCCTTGATACTCTATTGGTATTTTCAGTGAAGATTTCTTATAAGAAATACGTTTTTTTTAACGGAAGGAATATACAAAGACGAAACAGTGTAGAAATTGTGATAGAAAATTATTGAAAATATGTTAAAAAGTGATAGGTATTTTTTTGGATTTTTGAATATGTAAAGTTTTTATTCCAAAGCTTGGTCTAAATTCATTAAATTTTGGTGGAAGGAATGCGTCTTTTAGGAGAATAATTTCAAAAAAGTATTGCAAAAAATCGTCAGCGCCGAATCAGTTCTATCAGAGTTATTATATGGGTTATACAGAATTCTCTCAATCAAATAAAAATTATTCACAAGACTAAATATATGAGAAATTATCTCAGACCCAGTTAAAATTAAAATATTAATTTCACGATCTGCGAAGAATCAGAATAAATGTAGGTATAGAATAGAAACTCACCCTCCAGTTGGGTCAAAAAAAGAAGTATTTAAGTTTCGATCTGGTTAAAGTATTGTAAACGCTTTAGGTGAATTATACAAATTAGTCTTAATCAATCTTCGTTTCAAAAACAAAAAAAAATTTAATGTTTTCAAAACACTTTCGCATTTCTGCACTAATTTCTATTCTTTCACAAGAAGAACTTCTTTAAAAATTTCTACTTTTTCTCCTACTGGGAAAATCTTACACTTACAAATGCAGCAAAAAAATAATCTCTTACAAAAATATATGTATATGTACATATATATATCTGTCATTGTCAACAACTTCAGCACTTACGTAAACAGCTTAACGAGCTACTTGCAACTTGTTTCGCTCAATAAATAAAATATAAATACATATATAGTATGCTTAAAGGTAAGGCATGGTAAATATGTATATAATATGTGTGCGTTAACCTATAATAAAAATCTATCAGAACAGAGCAAAGCGGCAAATATCTGTGCTCAGCGCATGACTTCCTTTCAACTGCCGTTGAATTACTGCAAATTTTTTTTTTTGCATAAATTTCACGCAATTTCACAGCATATGCTTCCATTGTGGGATTTTCATATTCTCATGCTTTACATATTTTTCGACTTGTAGCTTCTTTAAATGTTTGCCAATTACACGCATTTACAAGTGGATACGAGTGGAAGAGTTTAAGATATTAGCTGTTTCGTTTAACACTAATTTAAAAGTTGTTAATTTTACAACAATAACAACAACAATTTTATATAAAAATATATGTAAATTTCTCTCATTCCAATAGTATTTCATTATAATATAGATACTCTTCTTTCTTTACAGATGCATGGCGAAAATGCGTCCAGGTTTGACGGTACGTATGAGTAACTTTTTATTTATATTACATTAAATACAAAAATAACTTACTAATTACCAAACAAAACACCTTAAAATACCTCTTAATTGCATCCGTTCAATAATTTGTTAGCCAAACATAGTGATACTAAAATAAATACCCGCAGCGTCTATTTGATAAAATTGAACAACCTTAACTATTTCATTATATTCATAAATTGCTTTGGGGGCTAAGCTAACGGCATACACCCTTGAGATATTACACTCATTCGAGCGGCTAATTCAAATTTATTTAATTACTTAGCATGTGAAAGTGTTAATCGAAAAATAATTGAATTCGAGCCGAGAAAATTGCTCAATAACACAGCTATACATTGGCAGCGGTTGAAGGCACAACGTTAATATGCTGTTCGCCGACGGCACTCAAACTACCATATAAACAGGTTTATGTACATCTATAGTAAAATTAATGCTTAAATAATCGCTGGCATGTACACGTGTTATACACATGTGTGTTATGTCGGAATCGATATACATATGTGCTTATGAATAATCCATGGCTGCATGCTCATCCATAACCTTGTACAAACACTCTCAACTAAATAACTATGAGCTTCATTATGCGGGTGTTTATTTATTTGCAAAACCAATAGACGTTATTATTTATGCGCCAATATAGTTCCAATATAATAAGTATACGCTGGTGTATTAGAAACATATTTTCTGTGCTGCGGCATGTTTGTTGTTGCTGTAGTGATATCTTGCGAACAACCAAGTATGTGGGTGCACTTTCAATACACTTTTGTTAGCTTAGTAAATAAAAGGTGCCACCTCCATAGTGCATGCATATACATTTGTATACATGACAAGCTAATTATTATATTAATATGCTTCTATGTAAATTGTTGCCTCTTGCACTTTTGCTAAACATGCTCTTTCATTTTGAGCGCTCAACACTGATTCATATACTTATACTCACATAATTAGGTAGGTGTAACGGTATCGAGTCCTTGTTGGAAAATTGTTATTGGCAATGTACTCTTAATGAAAATCACTTTATTTTATAGCAGTTTTAGTAATAAGTTTAGTTCGATACCTCCGATGTTGTTATGGTAAAGTGAACTCAGATACTATTTTTCTTAAGTCCGGTTGTTTTTTTAGCTCTGCTTTAAAATTTATCGATTTTAAAGGCATTGTTTTATTAGAGTTTTGTCCCAGGAAGTTGTATGCTCAGATAACGCACCAAGTAATTTGTACCTAGTGCTATAAGCTGCATCATCTTTCAAAAAGAAATTTTGAAATTACTCCAGCAGCGCTACGATCTGGTCGATTTATGTATGAGTCGGGAAAATTTGCTCCTATTTGAAATATATATAATAACTCCATATACAGTGGAACTTCCATCACTCGAACTCTACAATTGGCGATAGAAGTCAAAATTCATACAAATTTCCTTCAATAAATCGAACTTTTCGACCAGGGCATAATACAAAATTTATAATTTTACTATCGAGGTCCAATTTGGAAAGATTCCCTCTTTGGAGGTGAACAAAAAAATATGATATCACCCTTATAGATTGCATAAATCAAGTCACAAAGGCATGAGATATAGCCGTCAAGAGCCAAACAATAGCAAACAGCCACAAACAAAATTACAGAATAAATGTTTTAACGTATGTTCATAAAACTTTATGCGAATTATTTAAATAAATTTGTGAATAAATCTATATTTTACAGCTTTTTGAAAAGTTGTATGTTTTAATGAAAATTCGATAACTCGAAGTGTCTCTAATTCGAAGTTTTTTTGTGGATTATGGTGAATCGGGTTAGAGAAGTTCCACTGTATATGTATATTTTATCCTTCATAAGAGGCTGGCACTTGATTTGACTACAACTTTGTGGACCTTAGATATTTCGATGTTTCTTCTCCAGGTTAGCCTTTTCGTCAGCTACCTTGCGGATTCCAGTTGTCAGCGTTTCAGGTGATTGTATCTGGATCACGACTCAGAACATCTTTATAGCTTGTTGTTAATTGTGTTCCACTGATTGTATTCAGTTTTCAAATCATCAGAAAGTCAATGAAAATTTAAAAAAAAAAATTTAAGTATTTTATAGATTGTGAATCAGCTGCGAGCACAAGTCCAAGCACCAAACGTTTTGCAAAAAGTCTTCTCTTTAAGTGGTTCTGAATGATTTTGCTTTAAACACTATTAACTTTTGGCTAATTAGTTATTGTTGAACAGAGTTCTCTTTACTAACTTCTATGATTCTCCCGTATAAACCCTTTTATAGCTATATAGCTAATATATATCTATTGTATTTGGACTTAGTTCGGAAAATTATACACTTTTCTTACACCATTCTTTTAAATATTTATGTTTAGAGGATTTAAATATATGTATGTGATTTTTCTACATTAATGATTATAACGACCAACGATTCTCCACTTTTATATACGTTATGTTCGAGTTCTATCTTCTTTTCAAACATTTGTATGTAAGAACAAGTAAGGAAGGGCTAAGTTCGGGTGTAACCGAACATTTTATACTCTCGCAATTTATTTATTTAATTTTATTAATATTATATAATACACAATTTGACCCACATATTCGTCATATATATTGTATAAAGTCCATTGAAAGTTGGAAACCATAATATTAGGTTAGAAGCACCGAGGTCCTCGTGTCGATATATGGGGCCTTAAAAACCTATGGTCCGATTTCGGCGATTTTTATAACGGGGCTGCCACACTATTAACATAGTATTTGTGCAAAGTTCTGCACCGATATCTTCACTAGTGCTTACTTTATATATTGTAAAGTAAACGATTCAGATTGTCTTCAAAGTTCTGGTATATAGGAAGTAGGCGTGGTTGTGAAGCGATTTGGCCTATTTTTACAACATATCATTGAGATGTAAGGAAACTATTACAAACCAAGTTTCATTGAAATCGGTCGAGTAGTTCCTGAGATATGGGTTTTGACCCATAAGTGGGCAACGCCACGCCCATTTTCCATTTTGTAAAAAAATCTGAGTGCAGCTTCCATCTGCTATTTCTTATGTAAAACATGGTGTTTCTGACGTTTCTCGTTTGTGAGTTAACGCACTTTTAGTCATTTTCAACCTAACCTTTGTATGGGTTATTATCCGATTTCTTTCATTTTTGGATTGTATAAGGAAACGGATAAAAGAAACGACTGCAGAAAGTTTGGTTTATATAGCTCAATTGGTTTGCGAGATATGTACAAAAAACTTAGTAGGGGGCGGGGCCCCGCCCACTTCCCCAAAAAAATTACATCCAAATATGCCCCTTCATAGTGCGATCCTTCATACCAAATTTTATTTCCATGGCTTTATTTTTGGCTTAGTTATGGCACTTTATGTGTTTTCGGTTTTCGCCATTTTGTGGGCGTGGTAGTGGTCCGATTTTGCGATTTCGAAAGATGAAAGAAAGATGATTTTCGAAAGCAACCTTCCTATGGTGCCAAGTTTCATCAAGATATCTTCATTTTTACTCAAGTTACAGCTTGCACAGACGGACGGACGGACGGACAGACAGACATTCGGTTTTGAACTCCACTCTTCACCCTGATCACTTTAACTATAATACTCTCTTTAGCAACATTTGTTGCGAGAGTATAAAAATACTGCCCAAAGAAAGTTAAAATACTGTTAGTAAAGTGGTATAACTACTACTGATTATACCATATCTCTGATTTATACCAGTTGCAATATTTTCTTTTATCAGGCTAAACTATAACTCCTCTTTTCATCTTCATCTTTAACTACGACTTTCCACAGATCAACTTAGTTTGTGTAACGGTCCATATAAATCTGCAAGATAATTCTTGACGATATTGTTGAATCTAGAGATTTTAAGAGTATATAAAATTTTGATCTGAAAGCTATATCTTTGCACATTATATTGGGGATGGAGATGACGACAGTAACATCAACAGTTTCCTTTGAATACCACGCAGTAGTGGATATTAGGGCATAAAGAGAAGTAAGTGTTTGAATCCGACATGTTCCTACTTGCCTCATTTAAAGTAAGACTCAGTTCGTTCCTTGCATCTATCATTTGCTATTTGTGAGGAGTCAATGATTTTCGTCATTTCCACTTATACCAAAAGCAAATTTTATGCATTTTATCCTCAAATCACGGTTCGCAAGTAATGCAATTGCTTGTTTGCCAAATATCATCGGTGCACACATATATGTATACTCACTCCCACACCCAGATCCATACTTGTATACCGGCATATGGCCGCATGCAGGCGTTGCAAATAGAGAAAATTAGCTAATGTCGGCATGTTAATTGAGGTCAATTACAAGGTTTTGCACTTCAAAATTAATTATCGCCAACGATAATGAGCAAATAAGTACGCAATTTCAACGCTCGCAAAATACAAATGTGTGCCCAGGCGAGTTGAGCAGCGGAATATGCGAGCGGGTGGGCATGTGAATGGCGTGCGGAAATTGGTAAAGTGAATGGCGAAATGGAATATGTGATATGAAATTTAAAATATTTAATTAAGTATCCTGCCGCATGGATATTTTTTGTAGATAATTTGCCAAAAATAACATAATTATAAAATGACACTTTTGGAATTTAATAAAAATAACTTATTTATTGCTATTACTTTTTTTAATTTTTACTTTCTGACACGCGCTGTCATATGCTAAATATGCATAATTTTCAAAAATAATATAAACAATATGCGACCACAATGTAATTTAGTTGATAGCGGTCAGTTTGATTGTCAGGGTTGCCAACTTGGAGGGATTTTTTTTTAATTTTTGTAAAAAATTAAATTTTGAATTGCAAAATATTTAAGTAAAATTATATGACATTTTTTATGTGATTTTGGAACAATATTTAAAATAATTTGGCAACCCTGTTTCATAAATGTTTAAGTCAAACATTTTCGTAATCTTCTCTGAAAAATTATTATTTTTAGTTAAAAAAATTTGTAAAAAAATTGTCAGTAATATTATTTCAGAAAAAAAAAGTATTTTAGTTAAAAAAATGTTGGCAACCCTGTTCGATAAATGTTAAAATTAAATATTTAAGTAAAATATCACAAAATATTTTTATTTGAATTCAAGTATTTTAAAAAATAAATTAGAAATGGTTGGCAACCCTGTTCCATAAATGTTTAAGTTAAAAATTTCCATAATTTTCTCTGAAAAATTATTATTTTTATTAAAAAAAAAAACAGAAAAAAAATTTCTGTAATACTATTTGAAAAAAAAAATATTTTAGTTACAAAAATGTTGGCAACCCTGTTCGATAAATGTTAAAATCAATTATTTAATAATTATTATTATTAAATATTCCAAATGTTTTTTTGTTTGAATTCAAGTATTTAAAAAAAATGAATTAAAAATTGTTGGCAACCCTGTTCGAGAAATTTATGGATATATAAGCCTACACAATAAAATAGATACCAGTAAAAATATTTCTATGTATATTCCTCTTTATCCCTCTTTCCTTCACTTGCCATCAATTTCCTCACCAAACCATGCAAACAAAACCACAAAATAATTCGCATTACCATGTCCAATCAATTTACACACAATTATCAACACGAAAAGCGCAGCAAACGCATTTATTAATTTAACATATTTTTAACATAATAACTGAATTGCCACAGCAAACATTAAACATACCCACATATATATACCACATACGCCATGGTATCCATATAATGCATTCCAGTTAACCGCCCGGAAAACGCCCTCAACCCTTCCTTGGTCCTTTGGGTAAAATTCAATAATGTGACATTTATTGCAACTGAAAACAAGATTTCAAATTAATTGTCACATGCAATACATACATATTTGCTATTGTTGTTGCATTTTAAATTTATGAAAATAAAATGGCAGCATACGAGCATATCCGAAAATAAACATGAAAATGTGCATTTTGTTAGAAATTCTAATTGTGGCAATAATTCAAAATGACTTTTACACAAGTATCGAAATTTGTGTGTTTTGCGGAATTGATAGCAAATTTATTTGTATCTGCTATGTGTTCACATAAAGTGATTTCAATTAATTATGAGATGCAAGATACGGATATGCAATATGAAGAATGGGAAATTGAATTTATGGCAGTGATAAAACAATTTTTTTGTGATTTTTGCAAAAATGTAAAAGCTTTTACGTTAAATTTTTGGTTTTTGATAATTTAGTAGAATTTCTGGTTTTAATGAAATAATTAATATAATTTAAATTTATTTGCTTTGCTCTATTTTCAAGACATTTCCACTAACAATATACTTTTATTTTTCATTCTAGTTTCAAAATAAATACTTGATAGAATTTGAACCAGTTTACTTTGTTCTGTTTCGAGACACTTTCACTAATAATATTCTTTAATCTGCCTTTTCAATTTATTAGTTTTCATGGAATGGTAGACGTTCAAAGAACTTTAACAGAATCCGTCGATGTTTTTTTCCTATCAGATAATATTTTTCTATAAAATATTTGATTTTTTCAATATTAGATACCTTATTCTTCTAATATATCTAGTACTCAGTAGATGGCGCTGATTTTAGATAACATAATAGTCGCTTTTATCCTCATGAAAATTTCATCTACAAATGGGTATTACTTATTTCAACTCACTAAGGGTCAGAAAATTAAATAAAAATGGAGATTTATTAAAGTACGACTTTCAAAAATGTTAATCTCACATAATCAGATTTTCTCTTCAAACAAAATACTCTCTTGCTGTCAACTCTTGCCTACAATTAGGCGCTGTGGCATTTAACATAGCATTTGCTTTATGTTGGCAATGTCATGCGCTCTTGCAGTGGCTTTCTCTCTTTTCCTGTTGATACTTTTGCACACAATCAATTGCTACTACTGGTCACTACACAACATATCGCTCTATAGAAGGTATGCAATGTAAAGGATATTAGATTTCATATAATATTTATTTAATATGGTATGGTTTCATTTGATTTATTTAATATTGTTACATATGAATATCATTTAAGACTACTAGTTGATTCTGTGACGTCAAAAAATTATAGATAAAGAAAAAGATCAATGGAAAGTATCCACGTTTCAATTTATTGATATATTATGCGATAATTCATAACTGTGTCTGTGTAAATTCATATATACGCAATTCGTGGCATGCTATCTCTTATATAATATAAATATATCTTTATACCAGCATATCACTCATGTGAATATTTGTGTGTCTGCATTCGCTTTACTGATTTTCCAACGACTTTGCGTCCTTTCTTTATTGTCTTCTTCTTCTTCATATTTACCTTCATTACAGTTTTCTGAGAAAAACATATACGTGTGCGTGGATTTTAGGTTCATTGATAAACCTGCTTACTTATGCAGACAAAACTGAACTGAATTTGATATTTTCCTTTCAATTTCAATTTCATGTTTACCTTGGCAATCGATAAAATCGCTAAGGGTACTTTAAATCTGCAAAATCTTTTATGTAACTTGAGCTTAAATCTTTGGAAAGATAGGATATTGTTGGATTGCGATATGATATTATTTGTCTACGTGGATACGATTTTAGAAGTTTGCAATTTAATGTGAGTAAACTTGAAGGAGAGATTTGTAATGAAAATATTTTATTTTGATCAAATTGAAAATTTTCTTTAATCGTCGTCGTTTAAAGTCGTTTTTGCTTGTTCCAAATATGTAGTCTTTATTTAGCATAAATACTTCAGAATATATTTTTTAAAATAAAAAACGCCTAGATGTATGCAACATTTTACTACTAAATATTTTTCTCTTTACATTTAACCAACATTTGGGATGAATATAGATATACAGCCCTATTCTGTGCACTTGACAAAATAACAAAGAAGTTTAAAATTTTTTCAGATTTTTATCAAGTAAGAACTTTTTTGGTATTCTGTGACAATTTTGATAAAATAAAAAGCTTCAGTACGCATAGCTTTTCCCCATACGTGTAGGAAACAAAATAATGTAAACAGAAACAGCTGATTCTGTCCAATTATATTCGAATTGAATTGAAAAATTGATTTGAATTATTTTTTAACGTAAGTTTTCAAATACATTTCAATATTTGTTGCAAAATAGTTAATAATTTAACTTCAATTTCACAATAAAGCCTGCTTTTGGTCTAGACTTTTCTTAGGGTGCGCAAATATTCCATGCTCCGAAGCTGGCACTATTTTTCATGCAAAAGGCCGTTATTTGGATGAGTGTTTGTTTTAACCGAGCCTTCTTCAGTATGGCTTCGTTGATAAGTTTGGTTTATGATTGACCAAAGAGTTATCAGCCTATATATCCGATTCTGATGTCGAGATATCGACTGAAGCCTTTCAGATCTGATGCAAAGTATTTGGTTTGTTTTCACAACTCCATTTACTCTATTTAGATGACAGGGTTATTCCTAACCAAACAGGGAGTGCCGCGCGTAAATAAAGTTGATTGATAATCAAATGGCAGAGCCTATATATTCACTTTTCCATCCCAGATCCTCCATAGTCTTTTGGTCCCCCCAAAGCCGTAGAATACTTCATAATATAATACATATACGTCCTTTATAATATATTTAAAACTGTTTGGAATGCAATTTTGATTTAGTTGGTTGTTATGTTTAGCTTCAGAAAAGTTCCTTGCGGACTACGAAATCTAAACTTTGTTCTTTGATGGCAAAAATTTACTAAGCTGTAATCGCATGCAATATATAGAAAACAATTTCGTCAATGTTACCCTCATTATCCTCATTTTTTTATACGAAAAACGGAAAAATAAACTTCTTAATATATTATAAAAACGGCTCAATAACGCGAGCCATCCTCATGTTCATATTTTTCCTCTTTGTATAAAACTAACGACAAAAGCAAAATATCTCCATTGCAACAAATTCACTTTCACAACTATCCACAGCGAAATATTTTATTTGTCAAGAGCATTTTCCTTCTTAACAACTTATAAAGAAAAGAGCTTTTTATTTTAGACACAGAATACGAAATGCTTGATAAATTTCAATTTTTTACAAATTACAATTTTCGAGTAGCTCCTAGAACTTTCGAATCGCCTTTCGGATCGCTAAAGAACTTTATTTATTACTTGCGCAGGGTCTGAGTTAGGAGAGATGCCATACGTTTTTAAAATCTCCACATTTGCTATGATTTACGAGATCCAATAAAGATATTTAAAGCTACGCAGACAACTTTAAACGACAGCCAATTACATTGGAAATACTAAACAGCGAGCAGCAAAACTTTTAGCTAAGTGAAGAGGTTGAAAGAACAATTTACTGAGGCACTGAATTTTCGAATACAAACTCCAGCCGACAACGCTAACTTCTTCCTCGCGGCACACGTTCATCACTGACATTACCAGTACCTGTGTGGAACCCGCTCTCCCACACTTCACTTAGTGGGCAATACGAAGTAATTAGCTGATATCATACTTTCCCCCCACGTTGGTGCTGTTGTGTTAGACTTTAGCAACGTCTGCTGTGTGGGCATATTTCCGCAAATTGCCATTAATGTCAAGCAGCCGTTCAGGGGCTACTTATGTTTGTATGTATGTGTTCTGGTACCACCCTTTTGTCGGCTACAAGATATTTACAGCTTTCAATTCGCCAGAGGCGTGTGCCCAGTCCACGAACATCGCAAAGCGTTTAAGGGCTTCTTTTAATTATTGTCTTCATTAAAACGCTGTAGGCGCTAAAGTGATTTCCTGCGTTTTGGATGTGGGTTTGTGGCATTTTACGAGCTTTCCAGAGCATCCAAGCATTCTAACGGTTGTTGTTTTTGTTGATGTTGTCCTTGCTTTGTTGTAGCATTTGCCGCGCATTAAAGAGCAGAAAATGATACTTAAAAGTAGCGGCATATTTCAATTCTTCTATGCTGTCTCATTAGCGCTATCTGGATAGATAGGGTGGTTCAAATGCAAAATGGAAAATAAAATAAAATAGTCTATTGCCTAGAGATCTTCTTATAGAAGTTCGAGTTATGGAAGTTCCACTGTATAAATAAAATATAATATAATATAAATATTTTTTTTAGAACCACCCTGTATATCTAGTGCGTATCGGGCGCGTTAATTGCTGACTGGTATTTCTTTCATCAATTTTAACATTTCATGTCTTGTTTGTGTCCGCCTGCTGTTCAACAGCAACAACAAATTACCACAGTACTATTATGTGTTTTACCAACGAAATTTGTGTAACCACATCTGTCCGGCAACAGCAGCACAATAATTTGCTACAAAGGAAATGAAAACATGCCATCCATTAACAAATTTTTGTGACTTTCTAAGATTTCCTTGTACTACTAATTAAAGTTTATCACAGCTGGGCAGAAACATGAAAAGAACAACTGAGAAGGGGGTAGAAATTATTAAATGTGTATAAAAAGGCAAATCAATTTGAGTAAATAAATGGAAGTGTGTTGAAATGAAATGTTGTTGGAAAATATCACTAGTAGCAAAGTGGTGAAAATTTTCACTTTGTTGTAAAGTGAACTAAATTTGGAAAGAAGCCATATATTTCGACATATTTTTATTCTACGGAAATAGTTTTGTAAAAAATATATAAATATTACTTACGACTTTTAATATAAAAATCGTTTTTGTAGAATACAGTGTTGTCAAAATAGACTTTACTTAGCATACAATATGAAATACTTCAAAAATTTATTTTCAACTAATAGCCTACATGTAGGCTACATGTTGCTGTTAATTTTTTTCATCTTTACATTTAGTCTACATTTAGGAGCGGACTGTATTATTTAAAAAATCAGCTAAATTGCAATTAAATACAACAAAGTTGATAGAAAATTCTTTTTATACAAAAATTTCAATTTATGTATATTCTGGAAGTAATATATCCAAATTTTTGAACACCAACGTTTCTGTTAGGTTGAAATATTGCTTATTAGAAGAAACGTTTCAGAGGAAAACTGTACTATTGCATGAGGCACATCTATCTTTAAAATTGGATAATTTTGTTTTACTAAGAATTTGTCAGCTAGATGTCACTGATGGTATAATATGGAAATTATTTATTTTTTTCCATTTTTGTTTCATATTTCGAGGAATGGAATGAAAATCGAATTTTCAAAATTTTCCAAGAAATAGATATTCGAAATATTATTTAGATCTAACAAAAATAAATAAAAAGTCAGTGAAATATTCTAATATAATATTTAAATAAGTTAAAAATTCGTTCTTACAGCTTACAAATAAATGTAATTTTACGACCAAAAAAGGGATTCAAACTTTTCATTTGCGCTTTTATACATTTTATATAAGCTCAATTACAAGAATATTAAAAATATTTAATTGACTATCCATTAAGTTTTCACAGAAGTCATTTAATCCATTGTCAGTTTTCAAGCATTTCATATTCTTCATTTATTTTATATCATTCTTTAAACACAAAAACAACCATGTGAACATAAAAATAGTACAGTAAATAAATTTAGTTGTGCAATTCCATAAACTTGCCACTACAGCACTCTACCAGTGTCATTCACTCTACGACACACTTTAACAATTATAAATTACACTTCAAAATCAGTGCGAAGAAATTCATCATCACAAAAATGCACTTACAATTGCAATTTCATTTCATTTTTACTTTACACATTCTTCATTGTTGTTGTTGTGAATGTATGCATGCCAACAATTGTGTTTGTAGTGCAATTTATGCTTTTTTCATCAGCCACTTAATTCTTTTGTAGCATACTTTTCAGCGTACATTGCTCGTACACAAAATAAAAGAGAATACAACGGTTTTATTTGTGCAAATGCATGTGTATGTATGTGGGCGTGTGTACTCAAGCAGCAGTGGCTGAGTGTATGATTGGCAAGCGACAGGCGGCGAAGTAGCTAAACCATGAGCACTTCGAGATCTTATGCATTTCTGTGAAAGAGTGTGTTTGTGTGTGTATGCAATGCATTTTAATGGACCTAACCAACATATTAAGGCATCATTCATGCTGCTGCTGCTGCTGCTACTGCTGCCGTTTTCATGCAATTCACTTACTCCTTTCACATTCAGTGGCTGAAGTGGCCGAAATGGCTCTTTTATGTTTTGTCAGCTGCTCTGGCGAGGGGTGGGTGTTGCATCGGGCGTTTTAAGTGTCTAAACTACTTCTGTGTGTTTGCTGCTGCCTTGCTGTTGTGTGCAGCACGGAAATCGCATAATGTTTGTTTTAGTTAGTTAGTTCAGCGGTTGAGTTGCGTACAGCAGCAGATTTCCACTTCCTTGCTGTTCACTTCCTCCTGCTCTCAACTTGCCTTTCACTGTGCTTCCTATGCATTTGCTTTCCTCATTGCTTGCATTATTTCGTTGTTTTTGTTGTTGTTTGTTGTCCGCTCGCATATATCCCTTTTGTTGTGTACTCTTCCTCGGTCGTTTGCACTTAAAAAGTATTTGTAATGAATGTTGAGAGTTGTTTGGTTGTTTGTTTGCTCCCCTCGCTGCCACCACTTGTCCACTTAAGTTTGGCGTTAGCGTCTGTTTTGTGTCAGAAATCTCTTTTTAGCGCGCTGTTTATTTAGCTGAATTTTATTTATTGGTTTTGTTTGTTAATATTAGTTTCATTCACAGGCGTTTTTTCTACTAAGCATTTTCCGCATTGAAAAATTCTTATTTATTGTTATGTTTTAGGTTTTTACCCAAATTATATTTTGTGTAAGTAATTCTTTGTCGGATTTCCTAAGAAAATGTAAACGATAGAGATGGTATTGTTTTTATTATAGTAGCACTTGACGCTCAAAATTTTTTATTTGGGGTTTTTTTGTTGAGTCTAATTCTACAATAAAAATGTTACTTGACTGTGTTGTTCTAATAGACAACACTATTTCCTTTGCGGATTCATAGTCAATGAGTAAATATTTCATTCCATTTAATAGTATCTGACTTATATAGGTTAGGTTAGGTTAGGTACAAATGCTGAAAAGGAAACGCACTTAGAATATTAAGAACAATCCTTCGTGGTGTCATAAAATTCAACCCCCTCAATTAAATTTAAGAATTGGCAAAACGCCTAGAACCATAAATTTGCATACTTTTATATCCGCTAATTCGTAGGGGTGTCCAAAAAAGTGAGATTCCAGGATTTTAGCCTAGATCTCGCAAAAGCGCGGTATTCCAAAAGGAAATGTTGCGAAGATTCCACCTCATCCTCTTCCAAACAGCTTCTGCAGCTGGCATCCCGTAAAATTTTTAGTTTGGCCGATTTGATTTTGAATTTGATACGGGCTTGACCTTATGCGATTTACTTTGGGCCAGAATGATCTAGCGACAGAACAGGTTCTAGTGACTGTCCAGCAGAGACCCATTCATCCAGAAGTAAGTTGAATGAGGATAATGGTGCTCCTACTTGTTCCCATTCCACTGTGAGACCGACGTGCCTAGCCTATAAAGCTCATCAGCTTGCAGTTTCATGCGAATCCGCTGTGGCCAGGCACCAAAACTAGTATGATTACGAAGTGATCCGATGCAACAGATAGCGAGAACTGGTAACCCTTTATCAACCTGGAGCGCACAGTCATCGAGCTTAAGGAATTAGGTGGGTTTCCAAATTTCAAAATTTTTATTGTTTTATTAAATAGTGCAATTTGTTTAAAAAATATCAATTCAATCCGAGTAATATTCTAAGAATTCTATTCTATTCCGTCAGGCCACGTCAGTACGAATGTAAAACTTTAAACGCGTTTATCTCAAAACTCAAGTCGGTGGACACATTATCTCAGAAAGTTATGAAACGAATTTGTTAAAATTTTGCACACATATTTGGAATAACATTATCTAGTTAATGAACGAAGGATTTTTGATATTGTTATTATAACTATTTTTTTCGAGCCAATGTATTCCAAAAATTTTACCAAAAAAGTGAATTTGGTTAAAACTCTGTCAAAAATTCAAATTTTCGAAATACGTAAATAAAAATTGCGCAAAATACTGTTTAAACATGTATCTTTGATATGCTAAATTGTTTAAATGAAATATAGCCTCTGAAACCCATCTAATCCCTTAAGAATAATATCGCCTCTTTACTATCAGAAGGGATCGTCACCTCTCTAAAGGCTGCTGCGCCTTGCAGCAAAGAATCCGCTATAACCTTTATGGTAGCCACTTCCGCTTGAAAAACGCTACGATAGTCCGGAAGCCTGAACGTGCGATTGATGAGAAGTTTTCTGACTTATATCAAGAGCTTTAATAAAATCTATTAGTATTTTCGTGGAATCGGAAATTTTGCAGTTACCTGTTATACAATTTCATTAAAATGTTCTTATTAAAATATCTCAAATATGTTAATAAAAAATATAGGCTTTCATCAATTTAAATACCATGTGTGACATATATGACGACTTCATAAATAGAATTCTGCTTTTGAATTAAATTAAAAGTATTTTTGAATAACATTGTGCGACCTTGTTAGTAGCATATATCAATACATATCCTTAAAATGAAATGTAAAGCTCTCAGTACCATCTTTGTAAATATAAAATTGCGAATTATTTATTTATATAGTGAATACTTTTAATATCATAAATTGCCATTAAGTATGTGTACATACAGAAGTGGGCCATAGCCTCGATAAAACAAACACACAAATAAACATCCTTACACACACACACAATGTCCATGCTAACCGAGTTGGCAGTACATCTTTGTTTTATTGCCAAAATCGGCCAAGCTGATGGCACACAAAAAGCTTAAGTGCACTTTTGTAAAATCGTTGTAGTTGTCGTGGGCAGCAGCTGACAGTTGTCAAACCGTAGATTTTTCATTTATTTTACAATTTTTCTTTTCATACCAAATTAAGATAAATTGTTTTGTGGTTTTGAAAATTGACAGAGCATATTTAATGCGTTTTCAAGGTACTACTTACTAGTTAGAAGAACAATGAAAAACGATACACTATATGTTTGTTATGATTACATAAAAGGGTGTCCTTGAAATTCATATCATCAATAGAAAATGTAAATTTATATTTGTATATTTTTACTTATGTAGATGTAGTAACAATTTCCGGTTATTTTATATGACATGTATAAGCATTATTTGAAATGTCCTACCAAAAATTGAAGGTAAGAAATTTATGAACCATGAATTTTATCGCGGAACTCTTCCTAACGGGTAAGAAAGGTTTAATTTCAAAAACTAGATAACAAAACAGCTCATTAAAATTATATGTTTGTAAAATTTCTAGAGTTGTCTACAGTTTCTATGAAATAACTATTCGTTTTCGTGTGAAATTAATACTTCTTTACCATATTTTCTGTTGTATCTAATTATAAATCCGTATATTCATCTATATAAACTCCGTTCATCCAGTATCGGTTAAAATCAAGTATATCTCTACTAGGGATCCAGTACTAATTTTGCTCAAAATCTCATCTACTAAATTGTATTTATATAGCAAATCCAATATATAATAGAAGCCAAAGTAAATAAATACAGTGACGAGGCTTTGGAATGGTATACATATATCAATCTCTTCCAATCCGACCATAATATTTTGTTGTGATAAGACACATGATTTTTAACTGGTTTTTAAACCATACTATGCGGACATCATTAGAATATTATCTACAAAATTTGGTTCAAATTGGTGGAGTGGTTTTTGAGATTGGATAGATAGTAAACGATGCAATGCTCATGATCCAAGGTTAGAACCTAACCATAGGATGGATATTAGGTTGTCAAATATATCTCCCTTCCGCCTTTTTGTCTTTTGAATTTGGCGGCTATGTATGTACAAAGTGCTACAGAGCTCGCATCTGGCAATACTATACATCTGTGAAAGTTCTTGGCATAAACTACAAAACGACGCTATGCATGACTAGTTTGGATATTGCGTTCAACAGTTATAGACGTGTAAATATGGAATTCACTAACGCTGAAATTTGCTCTATTTTAAAGTTTTCCTTCGTTAAAGGCAAATCCGCTAGAGAAACGTTCCGTGAAATTAATGGTGTTTGGGGAATGGTACTTTATCACTTCGAACTGCGGACGAATGGTTTCGACCAGCCAGCCGAAGACCTGTGACGACGAATACCGATCAAATCATGAAAAACTTCGAGCTAGACCAGGAGATTGGAATTAGTCACCAAACGATTTTACACCATCTGCAGAAGGCTGGATACACAAAAAAGCTTAATGTTTGGGTGCAGCATGATTTGACGCGAAAAAACCTTCTGGACCGAATCATCGCCTGGGGTATGCTGCTGAAACGGAACGAACTCGACACATTTTTGAAGCGGATGGTGACTGGCGACGAAAACGAAAACGGTCGAGGTCGAAGGCCGGTGAATCGTCCCAAACAGTGCCCAAGCCAGGATTGACGGCCAGAAAGGTTTTGCTGTGTGTTTGGTGGGATTGGAAGGCAATCATCCACTATGAGCTGCTCCCATATGGCCAAACGATTAATTTTACCATCTACTGTGAACAACTGGACCGTTTGAAGCAGGCAATCGACCAGAAGCGTCCAGAATTGGGCAACAGGAAGAGTGTGTGTTCCACCAGGACAACGCCAAACCACACACTTCGTTGATGACTCGTCAGAAACTACGGCAGCTCGGATGGGAGATTTTATCGCATCCACCATATAGCCCGGACATAGCGCCAAGTGATTACCACCTATTCTTGTCCATGGCGAACGCCCTTAGAGGTGTAAAGTTGAACTCAAAAGAGGCTTGTGAAAAGTGGATGTCCGAGTTCTTCACAAATAAGGAGAGGGGATTCTAAGAGGGGGATGTTATGAAGTTGCCGCCTAGAGGGACACTTTTTATAAAGCATTGAATAAAGAGCAAAAAAGCGGAAGGAACAATATAGTATACCACTGAACTGCAGCAAAATAATAATTACTGGAACTTCCAAATAAACTGAGTTGCAAATGAGCTAATTGAAAATTTTCATTTCAAGCGCAATTTATACCAAGTATTCAATAAGCCACAGACATTTTGACGATTATGACAGAAAGCTAATCTCTCAGCTAACTTCAACTACAAATACTCCGAATGCTACTATGCAGTTAAATGTAGCATGCCTGCAAATCCTCAATATTTTGATTCAGAGAAGAGCAAAATCTGCTTATGTGCATGTGTGTAACAGTAAAAGTTGAAGTTGAAATGACAGCAGAGGCGGTCATGCAACAAGAATACTTGACCCATATCGTCATGCTGCAGTAGAAAAGTAAACAACAACAAAAACAAACTGAACACACAAACAACAAAATACACACAAAAAGTTATGATATAAGAACGAGCGAAACAACAACAATTGCTATACAAAACACACAGTTTATGGCATAAAAGTGAAAATAAAAAAAAATAAAAACCGTTTTGGTTTCAACGGCATTGCGTAAGAATCGTAGTTGTAAGAGCGCAACAAGCGCAGTAGTTCAGCAAAGCGGACTTAACTGTGTGAGCTCAGCAACAGCTGCTACCACTCAATTTGGCGTTTTGACTCGAGACAGTTTGTCATCTGGCAGCACACTCGGATTGCTTTGTGTTGCGCACTTGAGTGCACTTGCAACCTAATTTAGAGAACTTTGTGTGTGCGCATTTGACTTTGCTGTGTATTGGCACACTTTCGGACGCTTTCACTTTTCTACTTTCTCGAGCGCTACTTTGCGCTAAAGCTGGAGCACAAAGCTGTCAAGGCTAGTACTTTTCTACTGCTGTTTGTTGATACGAGCAGTTGCTGTTGCATAGTTTTGGGGTGTTTTTTAGGGATATCTGGTGGATTTTGGAACTTAAAATACTTATTTTATAAATAATAGATTCTAATTTGATATTCATTATAAAAATATTTCGTAACTTTGCTCTTAATTTAAGTGTTAATTTTGGTATTTTTGTATGTGTGCTGAGGTTACTCATAGGCCATGTCGTACCATAATTGGAAATATCCGATGAGTCTTCAGAGAGTGCTTAATGTTAATTTCACAGTTTGTATTGTAATACAAAATATATACACCTAATATATTATATTAACATTAAGCTAGAAACACGAATTTTAAAAATTTTTAAACTCAGAATTTATTATTTTTTTTATTAACAGCTAAAGAACTCAGCTTTAAAATTCTAATTTTTTTATAACTATGCAATAAAGAACTAACAGAAAGTCAAAAAGCCAATTTATGCAGTCAACATTTTTTACTAGAAAAAAAGAACTTTCCAACATAAACACCAAAGCTATGGAGCAGTTAAAGGAAAATTTTAACATATCGGGATATATTGGTTGGCAAATATCTCCCTTCCGCTTTTTTGTTATTTATGCAATGCTTTATAAAAAGTGTTACAGTGGTCGGATTTAGTTCAAATATGCGCCGTTTCGTTCGATAATATGTTTCCATCTAGACGGCAAATTCATAATACCCGCTCGTAGAAGCCCCCTCTCCTTATTTGCGATTAACTCGGACAAAAGTAGCACAAGCCTCTTTTGAGTTCAAATTTACATCACCAAGGGCGTTCACAATGGACAGGAACACTTGGCGCTATGTCCGGGCTATATTGTGGATGCGATTAAACCTCCCATCCGAGCTCCCGTAGTTTCTGACGAGTCACCAACGAGGTGTGTGGTCTGGCGTTGTCCTGGTGGAACACTACACCCTTCCTGTTGGCCAATTCTGGACGCTTCTGGTCGATCACCTCCTTCAAGCGGTCCAGTTGTTCACAGTAGATGGTAGAATTAAGCGTCTGGCCATATGGGAGCAGCTTATAGTGGATGATTCCCTTCCAATCCCACCAAACGCACAGCAAAACCTTCCTGTCCGTCAATTCCGGTTTGGCCACTGTTTGGGACGATTCACCGGCCTTCAACCAAGACCGTTTTCGCTTGATATTGTCGTATGTGATCCATTTTCGTCGCCAGTCACAATCCGCTTCAAAAATGGGTCGAGTTCGTTCCGTTAACGAAAGAAAACTTTAAAATAGCGCGAATTGCGGCGTCTATAACTGTTGATCGCAATATCAAAACTAATTATGCATAGCGTCGCTTTGTAGGTTATGTCAAGACCTTTCAAAGATGTATAGTATTGCCAGATACGAGCTCTGTAGCGCTTAATACATAGCTGCCAAATTCAAAAGACTAAAGGGCGGAATGAGATGACAACCTAATATATTGTAAGATTTCTGTTGTTATGAAAAATAAGCACCTAGTATAGATCTAGAACGCTTTAAACTTTTCTTAACTCCTCCATCTTTTTTATAGTTTATGAAGAAATATTTAAGTGATTCGAAAATTTGGCTCTACTGTTGACTATTTTGACGGTTCTGTCCCGTACATAAGAAAATTAAACTCAAAGTTCCTTGGTTGTTTATAAACCCAAAATCTGAAATTCGAGTTTATGGAATTAAATACGGCAGTACAAGCTTACGCTATATTCAAAGACTAATGAAGTTAAATTGAATTCAATCAATATTCAATCAATATATTTGACAATCAAATATCATTTTAGCACCTCGGCTGAATATAGTATCCGTATTATTCACGCGTGGCCAACTATAGTTCGTTATAAGCCCACCAATTTACTGAAAATAACTTATTAATATATGATATGAATATATTAAGTATTTCTTACGCAATAACATTTTTATTCCACTCAAACCCAAATATCTTCACTTCCACACTAATATTGGACACCACTAAGCCCACGTCTACACGCGCTCTCCACAGCGCAATCCTCAACGAAATGCGCACAGATTAATTTTAATTTGTTGCAAAGCTGACAACAATCCCTGAATGCTAAAAGCGTGTAAAATAAAACTTTGTTGCACGCATGACGACGACTATTTGCTGTGCACTGCTTGACGGTCACGCTGCCCAGTCCTCTCTACTCAGTGCATTTATATATATTTTATACGCTTGCGTGACCATTGTACTCACATGTGCATTTAAAGTTGTCTTTTATTCTTTATATAGTATACTCGTATACGCTTTAAACTTTATGCTCATTACACTTTATTTTCCGCTGTTGCAGGCGCGATTTCATTGTTACTTACGCAAACCTAACTTTTGCACCTGCTCAACGTCATTGTTGTTGTGCATGTGTATAGCACAGCTTTTATTTGTCAACGAAACAGTTAACTAGCAGAGTTATGTGTTGGCAGGAAGCTTACGATTCATTATGGGGGGTAACATGTTTGCAGCAAACGTGCATTTTTATTGTGATTATTATGAGTGTCGCCCCATCTGAATAAAATTTTATGTTTGCAGGTCGTCGGTGAAAAGTAGTTTCAAGTGAGTCATGCTTGAATTAAAATTATTTATTTCTTTTACAATTCAATTATTTTAAATAAACTGTCCAAATTTACTGGCATTTCACTGAAATAACCACTTGAAAAGAAGCAGTCGGTTCTCTGGTATCACACACGACTCTTACGGACACAAGATGAGTCATTGGGTATCATATCGGAATGAATATCAATTGTTAAGCGATTTTTTTTTAGTAAAACTGATAATACTCAAGAAGTACAATATATTTTACAGCCCCCAGTATATGCTTTCATTATTATGATTATATGCGTTTATTTAATATAATTCTTGGTTGTATAGAATTTTTTTTCAGAAAATCAATGTTACCAGTAATAATATATGTATGTATGTATCCGTAAACTCTAAATTTTCTGGTGTTAAATACGTGTTTAAGAATTCTGAAATTAAAATACTCTCCTTAAACTCTTGTTTGTTAGGAGAGTTTTAGGCTAAACTCTTAACTCAAAAATAAAATCGAGTTTAATTTTTTTGTTTATAAACAAATTGAATAACTTTTATTGGGGCGTCTTTATAATAAATTTTGGGTTAAATAAAAAAAATCGTATATATCTTCCTAAATATAATAATTCCATAAACAAGTAAGGAGGGGCTAAGTTCGGGTGTAACCGAACATTTTATACTCTCGCAATTTATTAATTTAACTTTATACATCTTATATAATACATAATTCGACCCACATATTCGTCATATATGTATATTGTAAGTCCATTGAAAGTGGGAAACCATAATATTAGGTTAGAAGCACCGAGGTCCTCATGTTCGATATACGGGGCCTTGAAAACCTATGGTCCGATTACAGCGATTTTTAGAAAGGGGCTGCCACACTATAAATGCAGTATTTATACAAAGTTCTGTTCCGATATCTTCACTAGTGCTTACTTTATATATTGTGGCAGTGGACCGATTTTGCCCATTTTCGAAAGCAACCTCCTCAGGATGCCAAGGAATATGTGTTCCAAGTTTCATTAAGATATCTTAATTTTTACTCAAGTTATCGCTTGCACGGACAGACGGACGGACAGACATCCGGATTTCAAATCCACTCGTCATCCTGAACATTTATGTATATATAACCCCATATCTAACTTTTATATTTCTTGGTGACACAAACAACCGTTAGGTGAACAAAACTATTAAACTCTGTGCAACAAGTTGCGAGAGTATAAAAATATGAAGTTCGAGTTTAAGCTTTGTTGTTCATGAGATACAGTTATAACAATACATACAATAATACAGTTATAACTTTTTATCACAGTTTTTATTTGTTAAATGGTTAAATTTTAAATAGATTCTGTAAATGATTGCGACATGCCAAAACGTCTAACTTTATAACCAAAAGGACTTCAGTAATAAATACTAAATATTAAGGAGCTATACCAATGTAATTCATGAAAAATTAAGCGAATTTCGTGATTTTTTTTTTTTTAAGAAAGTACTCGATTGAATGTTTCGAAGTTTTTTGGACTTAATAAAGTATATTTTCAGCTATATTTTAAATTTTTTTTACAAAAATATTGGAAACTTACAGAGAAATGTGCTGTCTTCGGAAGCGCCAAAAAAAAATTTCCCAATTGCTGTCATGATTCTGGCCGAATGAGTAGCTGAAACACAAAAAGTCAAAAAGATTATTAAAGTGGAAAATATTTCCTATATATACAATAAGCCACGATTTTTGAAAAATATCAAAAATTAACAAAATGACGTAGTTCTGAAAAAGTGTCGTTGTTTTAGGTAAAAAATTGTCGTTTTTTAATGCCAAATTAACAATTTTCAACCAATCAAAAATATATATTGAATAATACTCAGTTTTAGTTTGAAGTCGGTGATTTTACCGTTGAGCTATGATATCATCAATTTCACCTATTGCGGTTTATTCCTGTCAGCGGTCACTCTTTAGAACACTGTCATTCAAAAACTATTCAAGATATGACTTTGCCGAGTTCACAGGGTATTTTTTTTGGTATCCTGTGATAGTATAAGAAAAGAATAGTTTTTTCTATGTAAATAACTTTATTTAACTCCGTGTTTGTGGCAGAACTTTATGTTAAACTCTAAAAACAGTAATAAACTGGAGTTAAATGTTTAGTGTTTATGAAAAACCTTTGTGATTCTAAAGTGCGTTTTTATTTAATAAATTCTGTGTGAAATAAAAATATACTTTCTGTATCACAACAGCCAGTCAAAAAGTTATATGTCCGTAAACACTTAAAATGTGTAGTGTTTAATGCGAGTATATGAATAATAAAGTAAGTTTTGTAAATAATTAATTTTAACTCCGAGTTTATTGTAGTAATTAATGTTAAGCACCAAAAGTAATAATAAACTCGAGTTAAACATTTTATTTATATGAAAAATTGTCATGACTTCACATCGAGTGTTGATTTCATAAATACTGAATTTAATATGTTTAAACTTTGAAACTTAGCATTAGACCATAAACTTGTACTTCCTTAAACACTAAAAATTTTAGTGTTTTGTGTGAGTTTAAGAAATTAAAAAATTGCTCCCTTTTTAAGCAGTCTAATACTAACTAACGGCTAAATACCAAAAGTAATAATAAACTCGAGTTAAACATTTTGTGTTTATGAAAAATTGTCATGACTCGAGAGTTGATTAAATAAATTTCGGCTTAATTCGATTTGTTTTAGGTCGCATAACATTAGGCTAAAAAATTGTATTTCTGTAAACACTAAAAAAGGTGTGGTGTTTAATGCGAGTTTAAGAACAAAAATTTACTATAAAAATGTTTCCATTTTCTTTATCTCTCTAACTCACCTTTCGGAGTAGTGTTTAAGCTAAACACCAAAATCAATATTAAACTCGAGTTTGTTGTGCGAGCATGGTGTTATAAAAAGAAAAATGAATGCTTTTTCTCTACAATTTCTGACCTTCACATGCAAATTCTGTCTCCCAAAGTTCAATTATACTGCATAAATATTCCAGTGTTTGTAAAGAAAAATATCGATGATTCTCTGTACGATAAACCAATTAACAAGTGACATACGTAACTAAGAAGCGATGATATTTACAAGTGCATTCAACCGTTTGGCATCCTTTTGTAATAAACACTTGTCTAAACTTACTCAGCTGTCAGCATACAATTCCACACATGCCAAGCAATTTGACATCTGCCTTTTGACTTCGAGTTGGTGTCAACAACTAGCAGCCCAGAGGCACGTTTTCGGTTTTTAATGAATGCACACACACAAAGAAGCTTGAACGTAAAACAAAAGCTTTGTAGCGTACAAATTTCGCATTAATGATTTTTTGGTTGTTGTTGTTTAATTTGTAGTACTTTTGTTTTTGTTTTTTTTTGTTGTTGGTATTAACACGAGTTTTGAGACACCAACAAGAAATAACGCATGCATAATAAATGCCACGCGCCAAACTCACACATGCTTCTCCTTATATACTCTTATATACATATGTACATTCGAATATGTGGGTATCTCTGTGAGAGAGTGTGAGTGTGTGTGTCAGTGTGTGAGTATCTGTATGTATGTCACACGCATATGCGTGCCAATTGCAAATGCTAAATTATTCCAATCTGTTTCCGCACACACGACTTGTGGTGGCACCACCGTGAGGCGCCAACAAAAAACATCTTCTTCACAGCAAGCAACGGGATTTACCAAGAGTGTAGCATAAAAGAACGGAAGAGATTTTTTTCACTTCGTCGCTGCAATTAGGGAATTAGTTTTTTGTTGCTGTTAATACACATGTCTCTCGTATTTTTAACCTGTTTGCTGCTGTTTTATTGTTTGCTATTGTTGTTGTTTCTTTTATACGCCACTCATACTTCCGATTTGTGTCTTTTTGTTTACGTTATTCATTGCTGGCGCCGGAGTCAGCGCCAGTACTGGCATTCAAGCGGAAGCATGGATTTATTTCAGTTAAGCCGAACGCCTGCTGCGTATGCAAATACATACCTTCACCCATATAACTGTAAATTTGCACATATGTGCAAGGAAAAGAAGGTGTACTTCAAGTCCTTAAGGGTGGTGGAATGTGTAAAAAAAGCGAAATAAATTAATTTGCATGTGTCATAATGCGTGCGTACTCTCTACGTGCCGCTGCTCTGTGTATGTGTGTGTGTCTCTTCCTTTTTTCGCTTTCAACCCTTTTTGCTTTACTCAACTCACTGCATACATTGATGCGTATTCATGCATGCCATTTGTATATTTATGGGCATGTAAACAAATCTACTAGCGGATAAAGGGCGTAAAGCCACAAAAGTGCACCTGCTCTGCACTGCCCTGTGTTCCATTGATATTGGTTGTTGTCCATATATATACATATGTATATACATACATGTGCATATATGTGTTGTTGGTGTGAGTGCAATATGTCGCTTTTGTGTTAAAAGCCCACAGGCTTATTTACTAATTTGTTTAGCACACCATTATATGCTATGCTTGAGGTAAGATTAAAAAAAAAAAGTTGAAAGCTTTCGTCTTCTGTGGAAGTGTAGATAAAGTAATCGCTCACTTTTTAAAGAGTATATGGAAGGGAAATCAAAAAAGAATTATATATATTTATCCCCAGCAGTGCCTTCAGAATTGCCATTCCATCGTATTCGATGTTTCAGTGTACGGATTTAGCACATGGTTGCTTCGCTTCGCATAGAGCTGGAAAAATATTCATCAAGCCATTTCGAATTTTGTGTGATCTTCTTTGTTATATTGGAACATTATACTCCCAAGCTAGCGCCATTCTTTATAAAATTCATTGTATAATCAACAAAATTGAATCAGTTAGTTATTATGGGTTCATTTATACTATCTTATTCTTTAACATACTATACCAGTGTGACATTTTCAAAAATTGTGTTTATTCGATAGTTTATACTTTCAAAAACATCCTCTGAAATCGGTAATATTGGTAAATCATATCTTGAATAAGGTATAAACCTCTATAGTTGAACTTTAAGCGCGTTTTTATCGAAACGACATTTTTCGAAATTGCTGACACTATAACTCAATGAGAAATTGACCGATTTATAAATTTAAACTACGTATTCTTGAATATATTTACTACACAATGATCTACGATATTTTTCATTGCTTGAAAATTGTCAATTTGGCTTTAAAAAACAAAAAAAAAAAAATTACGTGAAAAACGACAGAGGTTGTTCGATATTCAACTTTGTCTGGCATTTTAATAAATTAAAATAATTTTATAGAATAAAAGCAAACATAAAATAAAACATATAACAATAAAGGACTGCTCGTCACATTTTCGTACCATTTGGACAGTGACACGTCGCACAAAATCGCTAAAATAAAAAAATCCTTAAAAACCCGAAACAAGCCGCAAAAACCTTCGGGAACAGTAAAAAATTAAATATTATATATTCCCGATTTACACCAGTTTATAACACAAAACGTGCTTGGTACCCTGGGAAGGTTTTCGTCAAAACCGCTTGGCAGGCAACGTGTTAATAAACTTTTTGAATTTTTTTGTTTCAGCTACTCATTCGGCCGGAATCAGGTCAGCAGTTGGGGAACTTTGTTTTGGCACCTTCAAAAAAATAGTAATAATGAAAAACTTAAAATTTTGATGAAAACATACATACCTTATTATGTTCAAAAAACTTCGAAACATTTGATCGAGTACTTTCTTTTAAAAAAATTCCCGAAAATCGCCTAATTTTCCATGTGTTACACTGGTATAGCTCCTTAAAACACCAATCATAAGATGTCTGAGGTGGAGAATAAAACGACTTATTACACAAATCTAACATATTATATAATTGTTAATGGAAGATTTTTTATATTTTTTAAATCTTTAGGGTACATCTTCATGACTGATATTTTACCCAACTTTTCAAAAGTACGTGTTCAAAAATTAACAGGAATTTTAAAATTAAAAATTTCGCGGTTTTCGAGCTTCCAATTATCAAAATTTGTATACTCTCGAGAGAGTATTATAGTTTTGTTCACATAACGGTTGTTTGTAACACCCAAAACTAAACGAGTTAGATATAGGGTTATATATACCAAAGTGATCAGGGTGAAGAGTGGAGTTCAAATCCGAATGTCTGTCTGTCCGTCCGTCCGTCCGTCCGTCTGTGCAAGCTGTAACTTGAGTAAAAATTAAGATATCTTGATTAAACTTGGCACACTTATTTCTTGGCACCATAGGTAGGTTGCTTTCGAAAATGAGCAAAATCGGACCACTGCCACGCCCACAAAATGGCGAAAACCGAAAACACATAAAGTGCCATAACTAAGCCATAAAAAAAGCTATGGAAATAAAATTTGGTATGAAGGATCGCACTATGAAGGGGCATATTTGGATGTAATTTTTTTGGGGCAACGCCCCCTACTAAGTTTTTTGTACATATCTCGCAAACCAATAGAGCTATAGAAACCAAACTTTCAGCAGTCGTTTTTTTAGCCACTTCTTAATACAGTCCAACAATGAAAGAAATCGGATCATAACCACGCCCACCTCCCATACAAAAGTTTGGTTGAAAATTACTAAAAGTGGGTTAACTCACTAACGGAAAACGTCAGAAACACTAAATTTCACATAAAATGGCAGATGGAAGCTGCACTCAGATTTTTTTACAAAATGGAAAATGGGCGTGGCGTCGCCCACTTATGGGTCAAAAACCATATCTCAGGAACAACTCGACCGATTTCAATGAAACTTGGTTTGTAATAGTTTCCTTACATCCCAATGATATGTTGTGAAAATAGGTCAAATCGCTTCACAACCACGCCTACTTCCTATATACCAGAACTTTGAAGACAATCTGAATTGATTACTTTACAATATATAAAGTAAGCACTAGTGAAGATATCGGTGCAGAACTTTGCACAAATACTATGTATATAGTGTGGCAGCCCCATTCTAAAAATCGCCCAAATCGGACCATTGGTTTTTAGGCCCCATATATCGAACACGAGCACCTCGGTGCTTCTAACCTAATCTTATGGATTCCAACTTTCAATGGACTTTATACAATATATATGACGAATATGTGGGTCAAATTGTGTATTATATAATATAAATAAAGTTAAATAAATAAATTGCGAGAGTATAAAATGTTCGGTTACATCCGAACTCAGCCCTTCCTTACTTGTTTTATTATGATATTCATCATTATTATGATAACCTTTGTTTGTAGCAACCGCTTAGGTTATATCATGTTCCGACAGAAAATTTGATGTGATTAGATTAGATTTAAACGCTTCATAAAACTACCCTGTTCTCAATGCCGTTGGAGAGTTATAAATCAGCTGTTTTTGACTGAGTAAGAGTGTTTTTGTAGTGTTAGCTAGCAAAGTTTCTGCTGTGAAACTATAAAAACACAAATTATGAGTTATTGTAAAAATTGATTAATTTTTTATTGTCATTCATTGGCTTTAGTTTAAAATATATTCCAAAGTAATTTATTTAATATTATACTGATAGGTTTTAAAAATAGTTTCTTCTTCTTCAGAAAGCCAACCTCAGCCAGCACCTACTAGCTATAAATAAACACTCTTCCCAGCTGTTGACCAAAGTTGTGACTTTTTTTTGACAGTTTGTAGTGAAAATCCACTCTGATTAAACATATGTGACCAACAGATGGCAATCAGAGTCGATTTAGAGTAGTTCAGCTTTAAATCACTTCGGTGACGTGATTATGAAATGTAATTTTTGTGTTTCGGAATCTTATTAAATCCAGCGGTTTAGTAAGTTAAACTACTCAACAGCTTAAGCCTCGCGGATTAGTGTTTTTCCTCGATGATCCAAAAACTCTCTTGTAAGGTCTTTTGCTAAACCTCCAAATCTTTATTTCAGAAAAACTATGTTTAATTGATTATTTTTTAGGAACTATACCATAACAATCGATGGACCCACTATATCTTCCAACAGTGGTGGGATTGTATTTCGAATGTAGACCCAAACTATATTACGTAGTAGGATTGTATTACTCTAGTTTGTGATAAAAGATAATATGAATCAACCCGTTGTTACTACTCAGCGTTTTAGGGAACAAACGACTTTTCGGATTAACCACATTCTATTCATCTGAATTTCGGAATACAGTTTCGCAAGCGTATTCATTTTAGATAGAGCAATGAACTAAATTAGCAGAGGTAGTAGAAAACGACTTCATTGAGATGGGACGAGACATTACATTAATAGTAGATGATATAACTCTTTTGAGTAAAATATCTGTTATTTCTTTACCGAACTAAAGTCACAATAATCTTCCGCCATAGTTTCGATCTTGTCATGCCATGGACAGCTAGCAGACCGGCATTAAACCGATGTCTTATTTGAACTAGTATAATTAAAATTTTCAGATTTCTTTCACATTGGCACTTAATCTGACATAAAATTGCGGGTTCTGAATTCGGGATGAATAACGATGCCGTTGGAAATACCCTATGTTATCCAGATTCATTTTGGTTAAAAAAATCGTTTGCTTTCCTTTGGAACCTTTAACACATTAAACAATAGTCTTACTGCCTATATGGATTGAGTGAGATATATTTCTTTGGATAAACGAACACCCAAGTTGACCTTCAGTCTACAACAAACTACACCGTGTGAACACCATTCGCAAGAACGCGCACGCCAAGTATTCCGCTCAAGGCGTCCAACTGCGATGAGCTGAGCACACATCGAGTGTGTCTCAATTCAATCGTCTCAGCTGTTTATATTTGCCGCTGATAAAGTGAAAAACACACAGCGTTGAAATGCTGCACAGTGAAAACTTTGCAAAGGGCAAAGATAAAAAGAAAAACAAAAGCAAAAGAATAAAAATCTTGTATTTGTTGTAAGGAAAAATAGTTGAGTAAGCATGAAGCGTGTATGGAAGGATAAAGCCTGCAGTTGCCCTACGAAAGGAAGTTGCCGGTGCTGGTTCAGCAATTTCAACAAGGCTGATTGCAGGCGAACACACACACACACACACACACATTTTATTTGCAGATTAACATTGTTGTTTTGTTTTCGAATTGCGCAAATGAACCGGAACGGTGACCGCCCGTCGCGTGGACACGGTCAGTCGATTGTATGTATGTATGAGTGGGGATATACCCCGGTCAGTTGCTCCACGCTGGCACACTCGGTCTGCCAATTATGAATCGCTTGTTCGGTTGAGACTTTTTCACTTTTTCTATGTTGGTTGTTCGGTTGTACCGTTATGGCATTCTTTTGTGAAACGATTTAAAGCCATTTAAGCTTTGCTGTTGCACGCATTGTTAGCGCATTCGCATTCGCTTGCCAGTCCAGAAATCCACTAACTTGTTCAATGCTGATTGCTGCTTGTCGTCGTCTAAGTTCTCCGTATCTTTGTTGTTTTGTTGTTTACATGTTTTGTTTCCAGCATTTTTATTGTTGAATAAAATTTGCAAAGCAAACGAATCAATGATCTGAAAATCATTGCTTTGCGCTTCGCTTGATAAAACTATAATAAAAACCGAATGTAGGTGAAGGAGAAATGTGATAGCATTTGTGGCAAGTTTTGTTGTGAACGCTTAGAAATTGGTAGTATAAAAGATAGCCGTAAATATACAAATATCTAGATGATACACCTATAAATAAAAAACTATAGTTATTTGTTTAGTGAAACACAGTTAGATAACTGTGGGACTAGAGAGAAGATCAAGGTGAAGATTTTTCGTTAATAAAATCATAAGAAATCATTAGTTCGGGCTGTAGTTTAGTTTAGTGGAGAATATGGGTGAATCCAGCTCTGTCAATATAAAATTCAGTTGGGACCTCAGAGCCAAACCTTAATATGTAGTTGTAGGCAAATTTGTCTCGGAATAAGTTTAAAATCTAGGGAAACCCAAAGATTTCTTCCTTTAACAACGGGTGTTACTCGGGCAATGAAAAAGTGAATTCTTCTCTTCTCAAGGACAACTAGGTTGTAGGTTGTAAGGACTTTAAAAGACAGTCCTTTGTGAAGCGTGGATCCGACCTAGATTAGCATTTATGAGTTGACAAAGCGCCCTGAACCTACTACAAATCTGCAGAGATTTTTAACTTATATATTCGCTATATACTCGCAAGAGTGAGATCCAAGAAATCTCTTTCTTGATCTCTCAAAGGCGGGGCATTCCAGAAGAAAGTGATGAGATGATTCGACCTCATCCTTCTCCATGCAGCTTCTACAGCTAGCGTACGGTAAGATTTTTTAACCATATAACATGGATTCCGATGAGGCTATGGCCAGTAAGAACCCCTACGACTAGAGATAGGTAACGCTTACTGAGAACAAAGCGCTCGGTAGACCTACCGCGGTTTACCTTGGGCCAGAAAGATCTTGCACACAAGAACAACTAAAGCCTTATAAACTTCCATCCCTTATATGGTTCAGTAGCTCGAAAGGGTACGAACTCTGGAGCCCTTGAAGTTTCGGGAGAGATAACCGTTGGAGGAAATGTGGAGGAGAAATACTTGAATCAAAAATACAAAGTCGATTCTTAAGAAATTGGGGATTGAAGAATTCATCTCTTAATCAGAGTCCGTTACTTGGCCTTGCCACAAGGGATGTTTACTGAATGTGGAGATAGAAATTCATAAATTGATTCTACAATTCGTACAGTACTGGCTATATTCCTCTCGACTTAATCCCTTAAAAAATCGAATTTTATTTTCCTTACATCAGTATTGGCAGTTCCACTTTTAAAGATACCTTAAACTCCAACCCACAGCTGAGAGTTGCTTTCTCACTCCACTTCCTGAAACAAAAAAAAAAAAAACACAATTGAAGCCAAAACACAAGAAAGGATTTTAATGCCAAACCGTATTCTTACGCAATTAGCATAATCAGAGTACAGAAAAATTGCGCACACAACACAAATTACATTGTGGCACAAGTGTGGAAATTACAAAATGGCAAAAGCCAACAACACAACTTCAAAACACTGTACTGTCGTAAACTACAGGCTGATGAGCTTTTCACAACGCATTCTCTGCACTTTCATTTTCTGTGTAATTGCCAATTTGGCATCGTCGCTTTGCTCCACATCTTCTAAGTTCATGAGAACGCTCTGACTTATGTACGTACCAGTCCGATTTAATTGCATCTACCTCTACGCTTCGGGTGAAGTTTCAAGTGTGCTGTTCGCATTAAAAATTAGAACGAGAGAGAGAGAGAAAGAAGGAATTAAAGAAAGAAAATTCTGGATCGATTTGTAGTTGCAAAAGTGTAGTTATGGAGTTTGCTTACTTTCTGTTTATTTCAAGTTTTCAATTTGGAGTGGAGCTTGAAGGGCGTTCACTTATATTTTCTGTGATATTTTAACTTTAATTTAATATTATTAAATTATGTATATGTATGTGACTACAGTGTAGTTCTTTTTAAGTTTTGAAATGTAGGTTGGTTTGGATAGTGAATATATCAGTATCAAATTTAATAGATCGGATATGGAGAAGATAAAAAATATTTATCAAACACGGTTGTCCAGGCGCCCTGGAGATGTCTGATATCCATTTGATATCGAATATGTGGCATCTATTTAACAGCTGACGGCAGACAGCTGACAACTGACATTTATTTATTTATTTATTGACATATCTTTGACTGTTTAATTTGAAAGTTTGACGTAAATTTGTTAGCTAATCAATTTATCTATGAATCCATTATGAAAACCGAAAATGTATTGGATTTAAGGAAAAAAAAACCCTTTCATTAAGAAATACAATTTTGTTCAAAAATCTCTGTTTCACTAAATTTTACTCTACACTTTGCACCACGTACAAACTGTATTTTATTGTCACTGCACTCTTTATTGTCTCATTCGCTATTACCATATTCCTATGATATGCAGCGTATCTTGCGCCATATCATTGCACCATCAGGTATCAGATTTTCGTATTTGCCACATGTGTCAACTGCAGCTGTCATTGCCACAATGCTCGTCCTCGCTCATAAAGATACTAATATATAACTGTGTGTGCATCTTGCAGCTGCTAACTGACTTGCATGCTTACCGACACTTGCGGGAATCTGTTGTTCGCGATGGCAAAAAGCAGATTTAAACGTGCAAAGGAAAATTTTTTATATTATGCACAAAACGTGCCTTGAATGTGTGGCAGAGTAAACGCAAAGTGCTTTATATATGGTACTTATGCTCGATGTGAAGAAAAGCGGTAGAATTTAAAATGCATGGAAAAAGTTTAAAAGCGGATTGGAAAATCACGGAAAAGAGTATGGAACATTTTTTGCATTATGAAAGTTGCTCTAATTTCTTTGAGTATAAATTCAGTGCTCGCCCACTTTTGGTACTTATTGGAAGAGAATTGTTGATTTTTGAAGTACGATATTATATTGTGGACTTTATATTTAAGCTAGACACATAGTTGAAAAAAGTGCATTTTGCATTGAAAGCAAAAGGGGTTAGGCCAGTCCAGAGCGCTAGACTATACTTTGACAACCTATTCAGGGAGTAAGGCTACTCCTACTGTCTACTTATCTTTGAACCCTACCATTTCATGAAAGTCTCTATAGATTACATTGATTCTAAGAACTCGTGATGCCTGATACAAGATAAAAAATGGGATCTCCATCTAAATAAGACCTCTTAGTAAAACGTTTCCCATTTCACTACCCTTTTCACTATGTGCTCAGCCTTAAATCAGTTTTCATATTTTCTTAACCAAATAAATTTAATTTAAATTTTTAATGCCTTCAATAAAAGTGTCAATCTCTTTCATGTTCAACTTTTTTATTGCCTAAAATGTTTTCCATGTGCTTGTGCTTGAAATATTCGTTTCACTAATCAAAGTGCACTCGAATATCCACTCAACTCCAAATGAAAAACATCATAGACAATTAAATGTTTTCGAATTCGTTTATTGATCCATAAACCAATGTCAATCAGTTGCATGACATCGATCATCAAGCCCATACATACTGACACAATTTCCACACTGCCAATCAAATTGCGATGAAAGTGAAAAGTGAGCAATGGCAGTGTTGGAAAAAGTTTCCAAATACAAGTGTGTTTGTAATAGCAGTTTAATTTTCAGCAAAAAAAAAAGTATCTACAAATTGAAAATCATTGAAATATGTCAAGAGCACGATTTATTCGTATTCCAGACTAATACTAACAAATATGTGAATTAAATAATATATATGTACATATGTATGTGTGTCTATATAGATAAATATGAGTATATACCCTTCTATTTGCTGATATCTATGCATATACAGGGTGGTCCGTATGGTAATATCTCAAAAAAAAAAATATAATTAAAAATCGATATTTTTTGCTATACGGAAGAACTCACTAACACGATATTACATTCTATAACAAAATTCTCCGAATATTTTTATGACAGAGTTTTTATTTACTGAGTTTTGGCGACTTCTTACCATATTTAGATTCTGGGTCGTTCAAAACCCTAGTGATTGATTATGTCTTTATTCTTCGAGTGAATTGTTCGATATTTTTCTTACTTACGAAGAAATCCCTTCGTAGTACAGAACCAATGATAATTTTAGAATTTTAGAAAATTTTAACAATGATGCTACCAACTTATTTTAATTAATTTTAAACAATATTTTAATTTTTCAATATGTACAGGAACACATACAGGTGTTCTGATCAACTGGGGCAGTAGTTTTACTTTTAAACATAGTAGAAAGGGCGCTTCTTGAGGAAAAAAATTGTTTCAAGTATTTTTTCTCACTTCAAATTTTTTATTAGGTGGCAACTCTGCTCCGAAATATGTTTAAATTGATGAATTGACTTGAATATTAAATTTTGTATTATAGTTTTTCTTTTTTTTCATCTTTTCGCACTATTCATTTTTTATGAGGTGGCAACCCTGCTCCAAAATATGTCTAAATTGATAAATTGACTAGAAATATTTTATATTTTGTATCATAGTTTTCCTTTTTACTAACTTTAAATTTTTATCAGGAGGCAACCCTATTCAAAAATATGTCTAAATTGATAAATTGACTGGAAATATTTTATATTTTGTATCATACTTTTATCAGGTGACAACCCTGCTCCAAAATATGTCTAAATTCATTAATTGACTTGGATATCAAATTTTGTATCATATTTTATTTTTTTTCTCATTTTGATTTTTTATCAGGTGACAACTCTGTTCCACAATATGTCTAAATTAATGAATTGACTAGAAATATTCCATAATTTGTATCATAGTTTTTCTTTTTTTCATTTTTTCTCACTTTGATTTTTTTACCAGGTGGCAACCCAGTTATAAAATATGACTAAATTGATGAATTGACTAGAAATATTTCTTAATTTGTAACATAGTTTTTCTTTTTTTTTAATTTTTTCGCACTTCGATTTTTTTATCAGGTGGCAACCCTGATCCAAAATATATCTAAATTGATAAATAGACTAGAAATATTCCATAATTTGTATCATAGTTTTTCTTTTTTTCATTTTTTCTCACTTTGATTTTTTTTATCAGGTGGCAGGTGTTTCACATTTTGTTTCGTAGTTTTTCCTTTTTTCAAATTTTCTCACTTTAAATTTTTAAACAGGTGGCAACTCCATTTCAAAATTTGTTTAGTTTGATGAATTAACTAGAAATACGTCATATTTTGTATTAGAAGTTGTTTTAATTTTTTCGTTAGGTGGCAACTCTATTCCTATATATGTCTTAATTTAAGATTTTATAATTATCAAGAATGGCAGTTTTGCCTTACGCTTCTTGCGACTTCTTAGACTTGCCAATAGTGACTTAGTAAAGAATCAAAAGCAGGTTGCCACAGTTGCCACTTAATGTGATTTAATTGATAAATATATATGTAAACTCCGCATGAACCACCCTTTCATGTCGCTAGCAGCCTGATTGCATAGAAAATCCAATGAAATGCGCTGCCTAAGCTCGTTATTTGTAAAATTTAATGTGCTGACTCAGCCAGTAAGCGCACATCGATGTCGCCTTTTAGCTGTGTCATTACGATGGGACATTAGTGACATAGCTGTCAACGCAGCCGCCATTAAATGGTCATGCCGGAGCGCAACAAGTTTCACTGCTGTCGATGGCATGACATCGAAAACACACACGCACGCAAGAACACACATAAACAATTTGATGTTTCTTGTTCGTTTTCTCTTAATTTGCTGTGTTTGATTTCTTACTCTTAGCTTTCCGCAACGTAAATCTGTGCTTGCACTCAAGTATGTGTATGTGCATGCGTGTGTGTTTCCGCGCATGTTCATGTTTATGCGCTCATGAATCAGCAGCTTTTGCTTTTATGCATGCAGCTAAAGCTTCCGGTTACCTGTTGCTGCTGCCTGCATGCGCCGTCATTGGTATTAGTTATGACCCTTTTGCTGCTGCTGTTTGCTGTTTATGTCGCTTCCGCTATTTATCGTTGTTACGCTTATGCCGCTCCTTTTTCGCTGCAACGGTGTTTTGCCACTGGTCGCCACCGCCATCTGATTGCACTTGTTAATGACAATTTTATGCTCGTATGGCTGTAGTACGTGCACCAGCCCAGGCACAAACACACACAGACATATAGCTTTAGTCCTACATCTTCCTTGCTGTGTTCTCTCCATGAACCGCTTACCTTTTCTAGCGGGTCCTTGAGTTAGTGTGTTTTATGTCCGCACTATCTTTGCTGATTGCAATATTTTCCCGTATCTGGAATTGCTTTCATGCACTTTGGCTTGGATTTTTAAAGCTTTTTCATGGCAGTTGACAGTTTTGTAATAGAAAAGTGGGAAAAGCGTTTGGTTTGGTGCATAAATTCAGGTAGATTTCTGCATTTCATTGTGGTGTAAACTAAGCATTATTGCGGTTATATTGCGACATGATAATCAACGAGTGTGGTGCCTGAACTCGATTTGATTAAAGTATCTGGTTGCCGGTGGTCGCATATAATATAATTTTTAAATGTTTATTTATTTAATCTTAAATTTAGAATCGTGAACATATTTTTGTGTTAAGAAACTCAGTTTCAGTAGTCTGTCTTTGATTCCTTATCTCTTAAAGTGATAACTCTAACCTAAAAACGTATTATATTAATGGTAGGTTGATTGGTTGAAAAGGGAGGAAAGAGGATCTGACTGCAAACTGCTGCACCAAAGCCATATTGTGCTCTCAAGAGATAGCCTAATAACAGTAAATTAACAACACAGTTGATGTGATGAAACTTCTCAGTTTATTCCATCCAGCCCAATTTCATCTAGGTTGTAGTATAGACCCACTGTTGGCTGGGTATTCGCAACGGTAATATTCAAGCGTCTCATCATCCTCCTTGCATGCCCTACATTCTGCCGATTTTATTATACCAAGTTTCTGAAGGTCGGATCTTAAAGTTAAGGCCTCCGTGATGATCCTACGATACCGCTTAAATTTCTCCTCCCTAGAAGTAAACGTTTTTTCTTACTGTTAGTTCCATGCATATGAACATGAATATTAAAATATAAATCTACAGAACATATGTAGTTCGAAAAAAAAGGATCTTAAAAGCCAAAAAATTTTCTTTTTTTCGAATGGATTGTTTCTCTGTACTCTCTTAAAGGGTTATATATGTTGAAGTCATGTCTTTCGAAAACGCGGAGACAATGTACATTCAATACATTTGGTCAGATGAAAAATGTAGCCTTTTTGGGAAAATCGTTTCCGTATGTAGACATTTTTATTTTTAATTTCAATGAATCGTTCAAGGACACCACAAGTTTTATGCTTTCAGTTAAGCTGATGGACAGGGATCGTAGTCACGACAATCCTCTTAAAAAAGCGTTTTGCGTAAAATGTCATAACTTTGACAATTATTAGTATTTTTTAATGTTATTGAGCTGATTTTGCAGATTAGATATTGTACTACGTAAGACATATACCAAGTATTCAATAAAAATATGGCTACATACTTCTACAACAAATCAAAATTTTCTCCATTATCTCGCACCTCAACATAAATAACTCCATAAGGAACGAGGATACTGTTACTCATGCTTTCATAGCAACGGTCTAATGATCTAAATTACGACTTTAGTAACATCTCAAAGAATAACGTAATACAAGAATGAAAGAAAGTTAATAATATTTGTCCGAATCTCAGATGGGTTCAGGTTGGAACTTCTTACTTTCTGTGTGGAAATGATCCGCACGGACTTTATAATTTATTCCGTCGATGCAGCTGTGAAAATTATTGAAGGTAGTAAGGTAGCTCTTTCTTTTTGTTGGCCCTTAGTGAGAGCTAGTTAAGTTTATTCCGAGCCCCTTGTAAAAACGACCACCAAGTCTTTTCCGGGTAAAGAGTTTAATAGCTTTCTTTGGTCCAGACGAAACTGACTATCTTATCTATACTTTTTCGGAGTGTTTTGAAATTAATTAATTTTAGAAAGCGGACATAGTAGCTCAACAAGTGTATGTAAATCACAGAAGAACATAGTTGGAGAAGCATAACTTATATCTGCAAAAATATTAAAAAATATATCGAATCGCTTCATCATTTTCCTAAATATTTGAAGTAAAACGAATCTGAAAGTAGTAAAAATCCGAAAATTATTATTTTTATTCAAATTTGTCTTTTTAGAGATACAGAACTGTGATCAGCTGAGACCACTGACTAAAACCACCGTATACTAAAAAAATGTTGTCTGACGTAGTCAAACATATGACTTAGGTGACTAATTGACAATTTCATTGTTCTTACTAATGGTATCACGAAAATTTAGATAATAGCTTTAGTTCCAGTGTAAGATTTTCTAACTGTCAAAATTGTCAAATATTGTGTTTACTTTGACAGCTAGTTTGACAGTTCATTTGACAACAGGCTTGACAGCTATCCCTCTGGGTTATCGTATGTCTTTCATAAACACTTTATTTGACTAAATAATCACTGGTTCAATTTCATTTCATCTCTGTGTTTCATTTACTTACTATAAATGATAATTAAATTAAATTTGAACAATAATATACAGCAATGCATTTTCAACATACATACATTCTGGAATTTCAGCTCTCACATAAATTTTTAGGAAATAATTGCCACAAATAAATAATTTTATTTGTCATTTTCAACTGTGTAATTTCATAATCGCAACAAATAAACTCAAATGTTGACCAATTTGTAGCAATTTCATGGAACACAAAACCATTTGACATTGTCTGCCATTGTCATTTGTAAGAGTTGATATAAATAATTGCCACTCCACTGCAAACCAAAAACAATAGCTACTTAAGTGCATACCCAACAACAAATACTCGTATTAGAATATCTCATATGGCAGATAAGTGTAGACAAACCTCAGCCGCTGTCTCGTGTCTCAATCTCCATCTCTGCCTCCGGCTTCATCTTTACGTCTAAGCAAATACTTGCATATCTGCTAGGATCCGTATATTAGCATCTCGGCATGACATGATAAATGTTATGATGCGTACGCATACTGAAGTTAATACTCATACTCACACACACATACTTTCATACAAACAAATATGCCAACATGTGCAAATATTTGTCTGAGAGTTACATGAATTTTGTCTTACCCTTCAAGAAAGTAGTAAGTGAAAGATGCGTAGTAATTTGCTTACATTCCGTTATCCTTTAAAATTTGCACAAAGACAATTTCTCGCATTCAAATCTGGCGGCTCATTTGGGTATAAAATGCATATGAGCTTCTAAGTCGATTTGTCGCCTCTGAATGTGTGTGAGTCGCTTGGTTAGTGTGTGTGTGTTTTCGTGTGCGTGATAATCTACTTATTTGTATACGATTTCATGTGGCATAAAAGGATTCGAAAGCTGCTCGGAATAATAATTTATTATGTCATGCATATTATTTTAGATGTATTTATGTATGTCCTCATGTAGCAAATATTTAATGCTTTAAAGAAATTCCATGAAATATGTGCGCAAAATATTATATAATTCATGTTGTCTTTGTAGTTCTGCTAAATTAAGTTTATTTGATATAGTGCATATGTATTTTATCAGTAGTTAATATGCCAGCAAACTAATTTGCATACCAAATGAAATAAATATATAGTTTAGTAATTTATTTGTGGCTTTGGAATGACGTGTCCAGCATATTTTAACTGAAATTCATGATTTATATCATATGAAAAATCACCATAAATAAATGGACTAGTTGGTGAGATCTGTCACAATAAGATAGGTTGTTTCTATCTATATAGAATCGAGTTGTTGTTACTAAAGCTTTTTTTATTCACCAAACACGAAAATGGCTTCATCAATTCCATTGAAAATTAGCTTAGGAATCCCCGATCGACAAAACAATTTCATATTTTTTCTTAAGAATTGCATACTTGGACTAAAAAGTTCAATGGATCTTATGTTGCTAACATGCCTTTAAAATTACGGTGGATCCCTATTTCCTTGAACCCTCCAAAAATAGAAAACAGGTCATTTGCGCTACTCAAAAACGATGGAAAACAAGTAAAGAAAGGCTAAGTTCGAGTGCAACCGAACATTTTATACTCTCGTAATTTATTGATATAGTTTTATTAAGCTAACACACAATTGGACCTCTATATACCGCATAAAGTCCAATAGAAAAACGAAAATCATCACAGATAATATACATATGAGGGCAGAACCGATTTCACTCATTTTCACCAGCAAGGTACACTATATCCAAGACTATATGCTCACTTACCCAGATTTTCGGTTAAAATTTACCCTTAGGCGCTGATTTTATCATGTTCGATATCTGGGGCATTGAAAAGTTATAGTCCGTTTTCGAAAATTTTTTCACAAGTGAAGCCAGAGATGATATGCACTATTTGTGTAAAGTTTTATTCCGCTATCTTCATTGGTTCCTTATGTATATATTATAAAGTGAAGGTATAAGATCGATTTCAAAATTGAGTTATAAATATTATATACCGAATTTCATTGGAATCTGTCGAGTAGTTCCTGACAATTTGGTGTTTATGATGTTTTTCGTTAGTGAGTTAACTCACTTTTAGTAATTTTCAACCTAACCTAACGCCCACTTCCCCAAAAAAATTACATCCAATTATCCCCTAATATGTCCTAGTACGATCCTTTATACCTCGGATTTCAACTCGTCTCGTCATCCTGATCATTTTGATATATATAATCCTATATCTAACTCGTTTAGTTTTATGACTTACAAACAATCGTTATGTGAACAAAACTATTATACTCTCTTAGGAACTTTTGTTGCGAGAGTGTAAAAATCATATAGCGTCTGAAGTTTGTTGCAAATCTGCTAAGGCCATTGATTCCGATTTCAATGTATTGTATCGAAAAATTTGTAGTTGAAATATAGAAATAGTCATATCTCGCTTTCATCCAGATCACTTCGACTCGAGTTTTTAAAACTATAGTAGGGAAAGCTGTACCTTCCTGAGAGTAAGGAGATCAATAGGTCTCTTGCAATTCTTCTCTACTGACCAGCCATTAACCGCAAAAAGGTAGTGGAATTCCATCCAATTGTGATGATAATTAGTCAAGGATATAATTTTTACCCCGGGATCCACAGTGGTAAACTCACCGTGATCTAATACAAAATTTTATCGCGAAGTTACTCGGTGCAGTTACACCCCTGATAAGTTAAAGCGAATCAAGTCAGTCAGAGTCAGAGAGCTCTAAGGTGACGATACTACTTTACCATTGATGTTAATAACAATATATGTATGTATATGAGGGAGGCAGCACTTTGTAGCAGTCAATACGGTTTGAAAAATCATCGATAGAGATTAGATCCCTGATAAGTTAAAGCGAATCGTCAGAGAGCTCTAAGGTGACGATACTAGCTTACCATTGATGTTAATAACAATATATGTATGTATATGAGGGAGGCAGCACTTTGTAGCAGTCAATACGCTTTGAAAAATCATCGATAGAGATTAGATCCACTTAGCAGTTATTAACAGTGTCACCGAAACAGCTCGAATCCTGGAATACAGTTGTCCAGCTGTTAGCCATTATTTGAAAGTCTTTAATTGAGAAACCTTGCTATATTCTATATAATTTGAGTTATCTTCTGGTTCTGTTGTTCTGAGTTGAAATTAAATTCCTTGTAGAAATATCATCGCTTCAACTGCCTACTTCTACAGGTATCCACAAACCACCCTAAGGTCATATGAGTATACGAAAAATATACATTTATCGCAAATTAACTTTCAAGGATAGGGCCATTAGAATCACACTCGTAGAATCTCATGAAGTTAACATTCATGTTAACAGAAGTATATACGCTAAATTATAAGCAAATCTCCTCAGACACATCTAACTAATTGCTACCACAAATACGAGATGGTATAAAAAGATTGCTTGCGAGCAAAAGTATTTACTAAGTGCCTGTTTGAGTGCGCTTAGCCGGCACTTTTGCAAATATTACCACTCAAAGCGTTACAGAGCAACAAAAAAGCGCCTTCCATGCGTATGGGTGAATGAGCAGAACAGTAGAGAGCAGACAAACGCAACAAAACATTCAAATACACATGCACGTACTTGAGTACTTAAGTGCCATCATAACATCAGTCAAAGAAAGGAAAACTGCGCCACAACAGTAATACAAACACTAAAAGACATTACACATATTATATACAAGCATATATTTATTTTTTGTTTGTAGGTATGTAAGCATATAAGGAAAGGCGGAAAAATTATATTTAGCTGTTGCTTTGTCGCCTTTAGACATACCCAAGCAATGCACTTCAATTATATACTCACTCTTATATAAACATGTATATTACATATGGTTATGTACCATAAAACACAAAGTGTCTGCAAGTCAAAGTGTTGGTAAACTCTGGCCATTACGAAAGCCTAAATCTTATGACAATTATGGGTTTATTTCTTGTAATCAAGCAGATTAAGGAGAACATAAGATTTTCTGTGTATGTTTGCCATAAAAAGACATTATAATAGTATAAGGGCAACAAGTTTGATTGAACCAAAATAAAGTGTCTATTTACAGTTTCTTTTATTCGGTAATGTGTAAATTATAATTTTTCCAAAATTCCTTCCACACTATCGTGATCACGTAATATTGGAATACAATTTGGAAGGGTCATTGATGACCAATCAGAAGGTATACATACCCTGTATAATGATTATCAGCTTTATTTACTAAGATCCCTTAAAATGTTCGAAATATACTCTAGCGATATGCGAACGATTCTTGGAGAATAATCGAAAAATACTCGTGAAATAACCGAATGATTCCCCAAGAAAAATATTATATTTCATGTCGGAATGTGCCATTCCGGTAAAGCTTAGCTCTCATTAGATTTTACGAATGTCACTTGTAATCAAGCGAACAAGTTAATTACAACTCTACTTGTTCACAAAAGTAAATCTAAAGACCCTTGGTCTAAATTGATCCCTTAAGCCTGTATTGACCATAATCATTAATTTTCTCAATTCCGGAAAGAAAACAGAACGATCGGTGATCCACAAAACTGGAGTATAGAAATGTAGTTAAAATTATTAAAGATTAAAAAAAATTGACAACGCTAATCTAGAAACCATTTGTGAAGGTAGTAGGCATTGCAAACCTTAGCTCAGTATTTATATTTGAGCCACTAAGGGTTCTTCTTCCCTTTGCTTCCTGTTATACTTTTTCTGATTTCGATAAGGATTTGAAGGACCTCACCATTGGGTCCACAATAATTTCCCACTGAAGAGCTGTTAATCCCCTGTTCACTCACTTTTTTGACCCAACATGAATGAAAACTTCGGTTACGATAGGGATCTGGATGCAAAGTGTACTTATTATGGACCCACGGGCATTCTAACCTTCAAACAATAGTAACAATTTTAACTTTTCCTTCATAATAATTGTCTCAATGTATAAGGAAGCATGAATCAAGCGAGTCAACTATTGCTATAGTCTTACTTACAAAACTACTAGAGGCAAGAACGCACATAGGTTACCTCTAGTACTGACATATATGTATTGTGTGTTTATTAGAACAAATACGCACCTTTACACGCAATGAAAAATGGGTTTCTGTGCTTATTTCTAGTCTAATAACCAACGCAGCGCTTCAATGGCTTAGCATTGTGTTGGCTGGTCTTCTAATATCCCTTTCTCATTGTTTTATTTATTTTCCTTTCTTGCTTTCTTTTTTCAGGCACCGTTACATGGACGAAGGACTCAGTCGAATGTAATTTACTTACGCGTTGACACAATTGGTTTAAGCGAAAAAAGAAACTTAAACTCAAAAAAAAAAGAGGTTAAGTGCCCTGAAGCACACGCTTGAAGGAACATTTGCCTCCACACACATACTCATTTCAGTGGCTTTTTGGGGTGTATGAGTGTGCGTAAATGCCCGTTGGGCTGCAATATCTTTTTAATAAGGATTGTTATTACTTAATATTCAAGAGCTTTTTTTCCAAGTGAACAATAAGTGTAAGCTTTTGAGTAAATAAAGCACAGGTAATTAATTTCTCACTCTCACTGTTCGACTTTTTAAGCATCGATTTTGAGTGTGTGCTCATAATTGTAAGCAGCTCATAATTAATTATTATTTTATAACCCTTAAGTGGTGTCAATTCCACAGAATTATTCAAGTGCAATTCTACTTGAGATTTTTATATTTTTTTTTTAATTTATGACGCATAAATAGATGTATAAATATGACTACTGACAAGTTTTGTGAGAAAGATTGGAACACACTCAAAGACCAATGTCAAAAAGATCTATATCATTGGGTCAAAAATTTGAACCTGAATTACGTACTATCATTAGATCTCAGACTAGACAGAATATTCAACCAAATAAAAATAAGCTCTTGGAAGGCGGTGTCGACCTTATACTTCTATAGTAGAGACCTATCGGACCAAACCTCTGAGTGATACTCATCTCTCATATCATATATCATCATGAAATCTATTACAGTGGGCCATATAGTATGAAATAAATCACAGATTTACTCAGGGACATGGTTGATGAAGTGGTTATACGAATTATACCAGGATCGTGTTTTCATTAATATTATATGGACCTTGGGGTAATGAGACTTATGCGTCCAAGAAAAATAGGAACGGTCGTGAATATCATCGAAAAGCGATAATTGCCCGAACGTTCTCTCTATATAAAATTTATTTTTTTTCTGATACTAGTGGACATATGTACATACGCACTGAATATTAGTCCTGTACTCCACGCAGTGCTTTTTCCAATATATTTGCTCTGATAAATCATACCAAGAATGATCTTCTAAAAATAAATTGACATTGATTTGATTTTTGCGAAATTCTTACAAATATTTCTTCCACTAGTTCCGCACGAGTCCAAGAGCGCGTGTTGTGCCATGACAGCAAATAAAAAGTAAAGTAAAAGTATTATTCTTTCAAACTTTGACATTTGATTGACACTTTAATACAATTAATTGAATTTCAGTTACAATAACAAATCGTCCAACATTCGCTACTTAACGTTTGCGCAAAATATGATTCGAAAGTTGCACCAAAGTTAATGAGCTCAGACAGAAGAACTTGAAATAAAAAAAAAACACAAAAGCGATAAAAATATAAAAATGTCGAGCAAAATTCTTGCACTCATATACATCTAAGTATAGCTACACACGTTTTTCAAAACGTACAAATTGAGTAACTTCACCAAACAATATTGAAGACGCCGACGTCGGCAAAAATCACTTACCACACCCGCTGTTGCGCAAATTTGCTGCAGATTAGCCTGCGGTCAACGCAAAAGTCTCTCTACGCACCATTAATGCTGCACGGGATTGCCAAGTTTTTAGCGAGCGCGCTCAGTTTCTCAATACTCGCCAACAACTGTCAAACAAATTTTTCGCCCGGCAAGCGAATAATACGATTTAATGTTGAGGCGGAAAAAGTTTGGCTGACATTTTTCGAGCTTCCCTTTTAATTTCACCGCTCATTGTCTCTGGGGGCACAGCTTGTGATATTACGATGGGAACGAAAAGCAAAAAAGGCATGACTAACCGAAAAATCAATGAGGCTAAGCCGGCTTTAAAATATGAAAATGAATTTTTTCATAAATTTGTTAAGTACAAAAATTAGTAAGGTATTATATGTACTTAGCGGGTTGTTTTTGAGGTCAAATTTATTAAATTTTTTCATCTCTTTTCAATTTCAGCTTTTGACCCAATTTGCATGGGTTTAAGTTTTTATGGGGTATTGTAAGGGAGGGAAATGTCAGAGGTATTACTGATATATAGCAATACCTCTGACATTTTTAATAAGATAAGTATAAATAATACATACATCGAGAAAAAAAAGGGTTTTAAGGTTTGCTTTCTCAAATGAAAAATAAGAAAAATTGGAAAATTAATTTAATACTTGATGTAGAATTTAAAAATTGATTTTAGTAAATATATTACAGGGATTTAAAAATACAAAATTAAGTATTTAATTCAAACTTCTTGTTGTCTTAAGATCGGTTAAGATTTTGAACTAGAATGGACGTAAGGAAAAAAATTAAATTGAAACAAGTAAGGTAAGGCTAAGTTCGGGTGTAACCGAACATTTTATACTCTCGCAATTTATTGCTATATTTTTATTAAGATAACACACAATTTGGCCTATATATTCGGCATAAAGTCCAATAGAAAAACGAAAATCTTCATATATAGTATATATGCTGAGGTAATTCCTGAACCGATTTCACTCATTTTCACCACCAACATACAGTACATATATGTATCTAAGATTATAAGCTCATTTAATTTTGCTAAGATATTTCACATATTAACCGATTTATCAGGCATTAGGTATATAAGAGCTAGGGGAAGTTGTGACCCGATTTTAACCATTTCTGGTCCAGAGACACACTATTCGAAGAAAAAGATTTCCTCTGAAATAAACTAAGATATCTGAGAAATTAACCGATATTTTGGATGAAAAATTACCTTAAGGTACTGAGTTCTTCATATTCGATATCTGGAGCATTTAAAAGTTGTGGACCGATTTCGGCAATTTTTTCACAAGTGCTGCCACAGATCATATACAGTAGATGTGTAAAGTTTTATTACACTATCTTCAATGGTTCCTTATGTATATCTTATAAAGTGAAGGAATGAGATGGAATTCCAAATTGAGTTATATGGGAAGTTGTTGTGGTTGTGAACCGATTTCATCTATTTTCTGCATGGGTCATCACGGTGTCAAGAAAATATTATATAATGAATTCCATTGAAATCGCTCGAGTAGTTCCTGAGATTTGGTTTTTGACCAATAAGTGGGCGATGCCACGCCTATTTTCCATTTTGTAAAAAAAATCTGAGTGCAGCTTCCTTCTGCAATTTCTTCTGTAAAATTTAGTGTTTCTGATGTTTTTCGTTAGAGAGTTAACCCACTTTTAGTCCTTTTCAACCTAACCTTTGTATGGGAGGTGGGCGTGGTTATTATCCGATTTCAAGTATTTTCATGGTGTGTGGTGGGGTACGTAAGGGAACTGACTGCAAAAAGTTTGGTTTATATTGCTTTATTGGTTTGCGAGATATATACAAAAAAATAATACAAAGATGTCCCGGATTTTGACTCGTCTCGTCACTCTGACCATTTTCATATATATAACCCTATATCTAACTCGTTTAGTTTTATGACTTACAAACAACCGTTATGTGAGCAAAACTGAGCAACTTTTGTTGCGAGAGTATAAAAAAAAATTTTGGTCTTGTATATCGAAGACCCGTCTAAAATTTCATCAAATCCGTTGAATATTTCTCGAAAATTCTTGAAAAGTGACCTTGAGAGCTGCAATACTAATTTTTGAGTGACAATAAAGTTATTTTGGAGCGCACAACTTCTTCAGGCTGTATATCCAAACTAGTATTTGAACTATTTAAAATTTAAGACAATATTCCAGAGATATTGTAAAAATTAATATAATTAAAATATAAAAAGGTTATTTATTGATACCTTGAAATGTCTCTCACATGCTCAGTTTTGCCTTTGTTCTCGGAGGGCTCTTTTAGATCAATTAGTATCTGGTATGTGTCTCCCCTGTAAAATACCCCTAAATTTAGGCAACAATTTGTTTTTATTATTTTATTACTGTTTTGTTCGAAAAGCCATTCTGTTATGATGAAATGAATTAAGGAAAGGGGAAGGGGAACTAAGGGAGGAGAGATTACATTTTAATCAAAAAGAAACATTAAATTATTTTTCTCTATCAAAATATTCGATTTTAATGTATCGCAAAGACCATCCTTTAATATCAAGCTGCCAACTAAACAATTACGAGCCAATAATCTCTTTTCTAGACGAAGTTAGAAAGTTTAAGAAACACAGCGAAACTTTTTCAATGATTGACCTGCGTTCATTGCCTCAGATAATACGAGTAATCATGTAAGCAAACAACGGAAGTGGCAGAGCTTCCGTGAAAACTTTGCAAGCAGAACTCAAGGAATTTCGACTTGATAGATATATGTGGGTCTGTATAAAGGCAACTAAAGCCAACTGAATAGAGTTTGAGTTACAGTGTTACAAGATTAATTTGAGTATATATTGCTGCTAAAAAATCTACATATTTCTACGTATTTGATATCTTTCAGTTATGTTAATTTGCTACACCAATATTTGTAGGAAGTTTAATAGACTTTACCTTAGCTCATGATACTTCTGCTGACGCCTGCTTATTTTAATTTCATTAAATTTGTTGAACTCAAAAACTTTGCACCACAACAAATAGCCCAAGTGGCTGAGAATGACGGACAATTTTAAATCTACACAATGCAGTAACAAACACGCACATATTTTATATATTACATAATATTTGTATGAGTGTAGATCGCATAACACTCGTGCATTCTCGAGGTGGCAGTAACTTTGTATAAAATTTTCAAGTAAACCACTTACCAGAGCTTTTAACTCATCGCCTTGCACCAGTGGGTAATTTAATTTGATGCTGCCTGCCACAGGTTTACCCCATACGCCCAGCAGTTGCTGCTCTGGTCAAGCTCGTTGACTGTTTGACAATGTTGGTGAATTACTTTTAAACTGCATAAGTACTTGTTGTTGTACTTGCTCTTGTATTTATAAACTAGTTGTGTATATAATAGTTGTTGTTGTTTAAGTATTGCTGCAGCAGCTATTGTTCTCTGCTCTCTCGCTTTTAGCTTTGGCATCTCTGTCTCTATTGTTCAACGCTCAAGTGGCGGCATAGTTTTGCTTTAGCCAATTAGTGTATGAATAAGCAATTTCAATAAATAATTAACTCTGAATAGTTGCATAGTACTTTTTAGTGCAAATTAATTGGCTAAAACTTTTATGAAATGTTTTAACAGAGTTGTTGTTGTCTAATGTTGCATAATTTAGTAGTTTCGCTTTAATTAAAATGCAATTGAATTAAAAGGAGCTTTTAGTTTTCATCAAATAATAATATATTCTGTGTAATGTAAATGTGTATTTATATATTTTATTTTATTGAATAGCTTCACGACTTTTTTTCGTTCGTCTCATGGCTGAAACCCTTTAGAATTACCTACAAGTCGGGGGTTCTCTGAAGCTGCTCAAACCTCTTAGAACACCCCCAAACAGGTTTGTTGTATATATCACGCAAACCAATAAAGCTATATAAACCAAACATCCTGCAGTCGGTTCCCTTATATACCCCACCATACACTATGAAAATAGTTGAAGACAAAGATTATGTTGAATATTACTAAAAGTGCGTTAACTCACTAACTCAAAACATCAGAAACACTAAATTTTACAGAAGAAGTTGCAGAAGGAAGCTGCACTCAGATTGTTTACAAAATGGAAAATGGGCGTGGCAATGCCCACTTATGGGTCAAAAACCATATCTCAGGAACTACTGGACCGATTTCAATGAGGTTCGGTATATAATATTTTCTTGACACCCTGATGATACGTGTGGTAAATTGATGAAATCGGTTCACAACCACGACCACTTTCCATATAACTCAATTTTGAATTCCATCTCATTCCTTCACTTTATAATATTAGGTCGGCAAATATCTCCCTTCCGCCTTTTTGTCTTTTGAATTTCGCGGCTATGTATAATAATACATCTATACTATACATCTTTGAAAGGTCTTGACATAACTTACAAAACGACGCTATGCATGATTAGTTTGGATATTGCGTTCAACAGTTATGGACGTGTAACGCCGAAATTCGCGCTATTTTAAGGTTTTCCTTCGTTAAAGACAAATCCGCAAATGCAACGTTCCGTAAGATTACTGGTGTTTTGTGGGATGTTACTCTATCACTTTGAACTGCGGAGGAATGGTTTCGACGATTCAGAGCGGGTGAAAACGACACCATGGATAAGCCAGCCGACGGAAGACCTGTGACAACGATTACCGATTAAATCATGGAAAACATCCAGTTAGACCGGCATGTGGCATCTCGTGACTTCGCCCAGGAGATGGTTTTATCGCATCCACCATATAGCCCGGACATAGCGCCAGGTGATTACCACCTGTTCCTGTCCATGGCGAACTCAAAAGAGGCTTGTGAAAAGTGGCTGTCTGAGTTCTTCGCAAATAAGGAGTAAGGTTTGACAACTTTTTTTCTTCACTATTGTTTTTTTATTTTTTTCCTGAACCATCAACATCAACATCTCAAGAATATTGTGTTAAAATTTCGGTCATTCGGAGAAAAACTAACGAAGTTACAGCAGGTTGAATAATGGTACCTCCAGCTACCTAGCTGAGTGTACAAAACTTTGAATCGATTTTCCCAAATATGTCATTTTGAAAGTCGGTGACCAGATATCTTTCAGTTATGTTAATTTGCTACACCAATATTTGTAGGAAGTTTAATAGACTTTACCTTAGCTCATGATACTTCTGCTGACGCCTGCTTATTTTAATTTCATTAAATTTGTTGAACTCAAAAACTTTGCACCACAACAAATAGCCCAAGTGGCTGAGAATGACGGACAATTTTAAATCTACACAATGCAGTAACAAACACGCACATATTTTATATATTACATAATATTTGTATGAGTGTAGATCGCATAACACTCGTGCATTCTCGAGGTGGCAGTAACTTTGTATAAAATTTTCAAGTAAACCACTTACCAGAGCTTTTAACTCATCGCCTTGCACCAGTGGGTAATTTAATTTGATGCTGCCTGCCACAGGTTTACCCCATACGCCCAGCAGTTGCTGCTCTGGTCAAGCTCGTTGACTGTTTGACAATGTTGGTGAATTACTTTTAAACTGCATAAGTACTTGTTGTTGTACTTGCTCTTGTATTTATAAACTAGTTGTGTATATAATAGTTGTTGTTGTTTAAGTATTGCTGCAGCAGCTATTGTTCTCTGCTCTCTCGCTTTTAGCTTTGGCATCTCTGTCTCTATTGTTCAACGCTCAAGTGGCGGCATAGTTTTGCTTTAGCCAATTAGTGTATGAATAAGCAATTTCAATAAATAATTAACTCTGAATAGTTGCATAGTACTTTTTAGTGCAAATTAATTGGCTAAAACTTTTATGAAATGTTTTAACAGAGTTGTTGTTGTCTAATGTTGCATAATTTAGTAGTTTCGCTTTAATTAAAATGCAATTGAATTAAAAGGAGCTTTTAGTTTTCATCAAATAATAATATATTCTGTGTAATGTAAATGTGTATTTATATATTTTATTTTATTGAATAGCTTCACGACTTTTTTTCGTTCGTCTCATGGCTGAAACCCTTTAGAATTACCTACAAGTCGGGGGTTCTCTGAAGCTGCTCAAACCTCTTAGAACACCCCCAAACAGGTTTGTTGTATATATCACGCAAACCAATAAAGCTATATAAACCAAACATCCTGCAGTCGGTTCCCTTATATACCCCACCATACACTATGAAAATAGTTGAAGACAAAGATTATGTTGAATATTACTAAAAGTGCGTTAACTCACTAACTCAAAACATCAGAAACACTAAATTTTACAGAAGAAGTTGCAGAAGGAAGCTGCACTCAGATTGTTTACAAAATGGAAAATGGGCGTGGCAATGCCCACTTATGGGTCAAAAACCATATCTCAGGAACTACTGGACCGATTTCAATGAGGTTCGGTATATAATATTTTCTTGACACCCTGATGATACGTGTGGTAAATTGATGAAATCGGTTCACAACCACGACCACTTTCCATATAACTCAATTTTGAATTCCATCTCATTCCTTCACTTTATAATATTAGGTCGGCAAATATCTCCCTTCCGCCTTTTTGTCTTTTGAATTTCGCGGCTATGTATAATAATACATCTATACTATACATCTTTGAAAGGTCTTGACATAACTTACAAAACGACGCTATGCATGATTAGTTTGGATATTGCGTTCAACAGTTATGGACGTGTAACGCCGAAATTCGCGCTATTTTAAGGTTTTCCTTCGTTAAAGACAAATCCGCAAATGCAACGTTCCGTAAGATTACTGGTGTTTTGTGGGATGTTACTCTATCACTTTGAACTGCGGAGGAATGGTTTCGACGATTCAGAGCGGGTGAAAACGACACCATGGATAAGCCAGCCGACGGAAGACCTGTGACAACGATTACCGATTAAATCATGGAAAACATCCAGTTAGACCGGCATGTGGCATCTCGTGACTTCGCCCAGGAGATGGTTTTATCGCATCCACCATATAGCCCGGACATAGCGCCAGGTGATTACCACCTGTTCCTGTCCATGGCGAACTCAAAAGAGGCTTGTGAAAAGTGGCTGTCTGAGTTCTTCGCAAATAAGGAGTAAGGTTTGACAACTTTTTTTCTTCACTATTGTTTTTTTATTTTTTTCCTGAACCATCAACATCAACATCTCAAGAATATTGTGTTAAAATTTCGGTCATTCGGAGAAAAACTAACGAAGTTACAGCAGGTTGAATAATGGTACCTCCAGCTACCTAGCTGAGTGTACAAAACTTTGAATCGATTTTCCCAAATATGTCATTTTGAAAGTCGGTGACCAGCCTACAGAAAAAACTACTGCATCGATCGTTTTTTTGAACAAATATTCTAAAATTTTGAACAAATATTCTACATATATATAGCTCTCGAATGACGTCGAGTTTTTCCAAAAATTTTAATTACTAACAATTTTACAATGACAAATAGGTCGATTTTTTCGTCTAAAATCGTCATTTTGGCTTGAAAATGATACCAAAAATTTAAAAAATTAAAAATTAAAAAAAAACTCGACGTCAATTGAAAGATAAACTAATAAACTAAAGAAAGCATTTTGATTTTTTGGTTTCGGATGATCCAGTGATGCTGTAGGCTGGTCACCGCACAAACACTTTTTTTCGCCTGCAGAGATCGACGATAAATCCGTTATTCCTCGCTATTTTTCGATCAAACTTTAGGACTAGGACTTAGTGCCTAGGCGTAATTTTCACCGAAAATATCGAAAAATCTCTTAGATATTTTAATGAGATTCAGAGGGCTTCTTTTTCTTCTAATAAAGTGTCTCTGTTCCAAAAATGGTTAAAATCGGTCATAACTGCCCCTATCTCCCATATAGCTAATTATAGGTGCAAAAAAACGGTGGACTTTATTCCGCACATATCGGTTAATATGTGATACATCTCGGATATAGTGAAAATGGGTGAAATCGGTGCAGGAACGACCTCAGCCCTCATACATAATGATTGTCGTTGTTCTATTGGACTTTATGCCTAATAGTATATGGGTCAAATTGTGTAATATTAATAAACTTTGCTCAATAAATTGCGAGAGTATAAAATGTTCGGTTACACCCGAACTTTGGCTCCCCTTACTTGTTTTAGATGAGATGATATTGAAGTATTTCAGACTTTTTAGTCCCCCTCACTTCATGTAACCGAAGGCAAAGAATCTCCTACTAAAATATACATTTGTCCTGCAAGAATCCTGCAGAAGAAGCCTTCTGTGATTTATTTGCGTTTTCTTTAAGTAGATCTCTTTGATTGTTGTTGTAAGTTGGATCTCTTTTCACTTATAGTAGCATTCCATTTCGGCAGACAATGCCATAATAGCTGAATTGAATGCATAGAAATATCCATAAAATACCAATGCAGCCAAATGATTTGCGAGCTCTGCAATATTTTGAGACAATAAGAGACACACTTGGCACACAAACAAAAAATAAATGTCTCACCGAGTATTTACCGTGTTTGACTGTCTGCGCATAGAGTACACTAGCTAAATACTCCAGAGACATTGGACGAACTAAGTGCTTATTGGCAAAACACTTACCAACAACGGGGAAAACAAATACGGAAGAGAGACACCAAAAGTGACAAGGTGGGACAAGCGGTGAGGAAGCACAAAACAACAAACAAGGCAAACAACAACAACAACAACAACAACAGCAAGCGCGAGAAAATCGCTGAGGAAGTAGTATCTACCAGAAGGGACTTTAGTAATCAGCAAAGACGTTAAGTAAGCGCTGATGGGTGTGAAAGGAGTAGAGAGGATTGAGGTGCTGAGATAGAACAATGGGCAAGGCACTTGTAAGTTTTCTCAGCGATGCACACACTTACTTCCGAGTGTTTTGATGTTGTTGTTGTTGTTGTTTATTGTATTGCTGTCTGCACTACGTCTCGTAGTCGGTAGAAACGCGGCTTTATGACTCGCTGATAGCTGATTGTGAAGTTGAGTAGCAGGCAAACTTGTTATGTATAGATTTGTATTTGTATATTACAATTTACAATAACAACTACTACTTATAACAACAACAACAATGCTGAAAGCCTCACTTGAATGACAAAGGCGGCTACAATGGATAGTGGAAATAGTGGAAGTGGCGCTGAAAAAATAAAGAAAAAGCAACAACAATACTTAAGTAGCAAGAAACTATGATTTCTTGCAACGAGAAATACATAACGGTATATAAGTTTATAAAAAAGCGCAAAACTTTTTTCCACAGAGTACCGTCCCGGGTATTGCATGCATTTATGCAACAGTCATCGAAATGACTTGCTATATGCCCTTTATGGCTATCGATGTGAATCATAACGAATTTGCGAAGAAAAAATAAAGAAAGCAAAATATTAGAACTAAATTGAAGAAAGTAGCAATAAGCCAAATGACTGTCTTACAAGTGTCATAATACGCCAGGCATTACGGGCGCCGAAAGCGCGCGCCGGGGCTAAAGGTGGCATGATGACGGATAAAAGCAATTCCAAATCTATTATGACATAAGCAAACAAGGAAAGCAGAGTGCAGAAAAAAAATTGCAAACAACAAAGAAATCAACAGTAATGTATATGAACCGTATGTATATATATACAATATGTATATATTAGATATATACTATATGCCGGCTATGCACCAACTAATGCTCAAGGGATTTCGTGAACCAAAAAAAAAAAAAAAACACTCAGACAGCATGCATTGCAAAATCGCAAGTCAACAACTATCACAACAAAAACAACACACACAAATACTATATCTATGTATATATGGGCATTAAGTTGACGAAAGTTTTTTGGCAGACAAGCATAGATAACGAGCAGTCAAGAGCGACTAAGTAGATTTTGGTGAGGAGAAGCTCAAGCACATACGAGTGTCTATAAAACTAATGTTAACACACACACACCTACACAAACATAATCAAAAACACAATCAAACATGCAGCCACACACTCCACCAACAAACACTCAAGTACATAAGCATACCCACTTCCATCCAAGAGAGAGCGGCAAAAGTAGTTGTTATGCCAAATATAATGTACTTATATAAATTTAGTGACAGTCAGCACAAACTCTCTCTCACACACACACACCCACATAAGCCGACAACAATCGGTTGTAGTGAAGGGCATACTTGTTTGTGCAACATTTCGTTTCGCCTTCTTGTGACTTGTGTGCATGCCCTTTGCGCCATCAAAATCAATTGTCAATCGCAATCATCACAACAATGTCAAATGGCAGGAAACTTCAATGGCGACAATAGTTTTGTTTTTCGTCTGTCTGACAGCGTCTACGGCAAGTGCGTCTAACTTTGCTTCTTCTTTATGGTTTAAGTTTGAATGGTTGCCAAAAAAGTCAATTGAGAAGAGAGTATTGGGGTATGATTGACGCTGAAGTTCAGCACAGACTGCAGACAAGAGCTAGAAAGGAAACTTTAAAGTGTTTCACTTTGAAGCTCGCTTGCAAGATTTAAAGGGTAGGATATTTATATTATTATTATAGCGATTTTGAACTTGAATTCTGGACTTTCAAATGCTTATTGTTCTCTTTTTCTCTACGCATGATGATGAAGTACAATATTACTTTAACTAAAATTTTAATCAAAAACGCAGAAATACAGAAACAAAGCTCCAACAAATATATATTGTTTGTTACATATATCTTCCCGTTCTGTTTAGTATCCCACTAATCATTGTGCTTTAGTTTCAAAGGCGACATTTTCATATTACATATTTACTTTTAGTTTTTGTTGTTGCAATTCTTCTCTTCGATACTCCCATTATTTACCTATACATTTAGCTTCTTCACTATTATATGATTTTACACAAGCATTTTTATTTTAAATTATTTTCTTATATAAATTTAAAAATATTTCCATGGTATGGGCAGGGCGTATACGTAACATTTTCTGATGTAAATTTTTAACAGTTGCCACTAAAGAGATAAAGCAGTATTTCACCGTTTTATTACTGAGATGCAATAATCGTTAAATTACCTTTAATTTTCAGCTGAATTAGTGCAGCTGTAAATATAATTTTACAGTTTCATGAACTGGATTATGTTACTAGTAATTTTACTGGGAAAATAATCGAAAATCCATAACGAAAATCAACTAAAAAGGCAGTTCTAGTAAATCATATCTATAAACATTATTTTTAGATTTAAATCAGACTCAAATAAGCGTAGCTTAAATTTAAGCCATTTTAAATCTTAACTACTTCTACGTAGAGCTAAGTTCCTATATTATGTGTAGATTTGTTACTCTTGAATAGGTCAGTTTTTAATTTTTCTAAAAAATTTTGAAAGTTGAAAATTCTTACAATGAATCTTTGTACGAAATTTCTGATAGTTATGAATTTCTTGTGTTCTATGGATACTGAAATATTCCTTACAAAAAATCTGAACGGTTAATATTTTGAAATCCCTTTTTCGTGATCTTTACTATTGGTGAATTTTGACGAAGCTGCGTAATTTTCCCTTTAAGCATATATGATAAGTATTGCCGTTCTCTTCACACAAATATGGAATAACTCATAATGTCCTCACCAATAATCCCTGAATGTCTTATCAGTGGTGTTTTTGCCGATTTGTAAAAATTTGCCGATATCTAAAAATTAAACTTTTGTCCTTAAATAAAATTATTTCCAAGAATTTATTTTTTTGTATTTATTTTGTATTTGAGAATATATGTAAAAATGTACACTTTTATTGGCTTCCATTTCAACTTTTTGCCAACGAATTTTCTTCAAAATAAAAAAAATAGAAAATAATCCGAAAAACGCAACAATTCACACAAACGTTAGTGAGCTTATTTAGAGAAGTATGAGTGCTGATGTAATAAAGTTAGCCAATACCAGAGATAAAAAGAATTTCGAATGCAGACGGAAATAATTGAATATTATTGAATTAGCAAATGCACTTTTTTTGAAATACATGCTAAATACAAACTATGTACACATTACAGGCCATTTTATACATAAATGAGAATTGAAACATGCGCCTCAAATATTCGGTAATTTTCTCCACAAATTGAATCAATTAAAAATTCACCGTATAACCAAATAAAGACATTTAGTGTGTATGTATATTCACCGAAATCACAGCTTAATTTTTATTTATGCTAAGCCTAAAACTTTGCAGACAAAATGCGAGAGATATTTGTTTGCCACATGCCACATGCCGCAAGAAATTGGTATTGAAATGAAATAGATGACGTGCAGCTGCTAAAATTCAGTATTTTAGTTGCTTGCCACAAATGTAACCAACTGCGTGCAACAATTATTGACACACACAAGCACACGCCGCACCCACAGCGCCAGCCGACAAATCAACTGAAGCAGAGATTTCCTTAGAAATTTGTGCACTAAATAATGTACGCGCTTTATTGAGTTTCACCTCGAGGAAGTCTACACTTGGCTTAGCTATTCGTGCAGGCTTATACGCTTGTATACATAGGTAGATGTGTTTGTGTGCAAATATTTGTGACATGCACATCTGCAACGAAGTGTCTATGTGAGTTGTTTCGACGGAAGTGGAAGCTTGTCATATGGAGTGAGGCAATCTCACATACAATTTTTATTTCGAATTTTTGATTTTCTGTCCAGAAGTTACGGCGTATTAAAAAAAATTTAAGATCCGAAGCACTTTTAAAACCGGTTTAATTAACAAAAATATTTGGAAGTAATTAAAATTAGTTTAATTGAAAGAAGAGTAATTTTTTTTTGCCTACTATAAATTAGTAAATCATACAAAATTCGTGTAAAATTGAGTTTCTCTTTATTTTATTTTATTTTATTTTATTTATTTTATTTTATTTTATTTTATTTTATTTTCTTTTTATTTTTTTTTTATTTTATTTTATTTTATTTCATGTTATTTTATTTTATTTCATGTTATTTTATTTTATTTTATTTTATTTTTTATTTTATTTTATTTTATTTTATTTTATTTTATTTTATTTTATTTTATTTTATTTTATTTTATTTTATTTCAGTTTTATTTTATTTTATTTTATTTTATTTTATTTTATTTTATTTAATTTTATTTTATTTAATTTAATTTTATTTTATTTTATTTTATTTTATTTTATTTTGTTTTATTTTATTTTATTTTATTTTAAAAAATCAACATCAACTGAATTATTGAAACGGTTAGAGCATAAAAAGATATACATCACATAATCTAACTGTAGAAATATATCGCATTACCATATTTTCATGCTACATTTTACATTTAAATCTCGCCGCATTCACCACAAAATCCTTACAGCGAACGCAATCGATATCAACAAAATATCGCTCACCAACAAAACAATTCAAATCTTGCGTACCTTAAACCACAACAAGAGTCTAGGATTACATTTCTGCTACACATTTACAAACACACAGGCGAAATAAAGTAAGCGCTTACGGTATGAGACGCCCACACTTAGCCACAGTGAATTCTCTGAACTATATTCATATATTTCTATACCACCTTCGTGTGTGTTTGTGTAATTTGTTATGGTCCTTTGAGTTTGGGCGCCTGCTCGATATGTTGTCAAAGGTCGTGGCAAAGTTTTTATTTTACCAAAAAGCGGAGGCGAAATGTACGTAACGCCGCCAAACTGGTATTTAAACCTGTACTTTTGCCAGAGAGTCAAACTGGAACAGAATCTCTCTTGCTATGCTAGCTACTCAGCTGAATTGTGAGTGTTTAACATTTGTATAGTACTGTTAAGCGGCATTGCCAGCAGCGAAATTAACATTTTGCTGTTAACCTCCGCTGTTGCGTCGCCGCTTTTGATTTTCAGATAAAACTTGCTTGTAATTTGTGCGATTTTCAGTAGTAGCTGAAGCTTCGCTACCTTAGTAACGAGCAGTGCTTGAAGAGGTAGAATGAATATCATATATTTATAGAATTTATTTACGTACTTACTAAAAATATAGTAAATTCGAAGAATAAATGAATTTTATTAAACTATTTTTTTTTTTCAAAATAACTTACATTTCAAATTTTATTTAATTTTATAAATTTAATAATATTTCCATGGTGTAGACAGGGCGAATACGTAACTTTTTATGCTGTAAATTTTTAACAGTTGCCATTAAAGAGATAAAGCAGTATTTCACCGTTTCATTACTCGAATGCAATAATCGTTAAATTACCTTTAATTTTCAGCTGGATTTGTGAGGCAGTAAATATTATTTTACAGTTTCATGAACTGGCTTAAGTTATTAGTAATTTTACAGGGAAAATAATCGAAAATCGACAATGACATATTTACCAAAAAGACACAAAACATAATCTGAAAACAGCTATACTTAAATTTATGCTGATAAGTTTATAATTAACGCAGTTGTAGGTAGAGCAGAACTACAACTAGTTAGGGTCAGAATAGTCACTTTTTTCGAACAAGATTTCAATATTTTTCTCTTGTCTGTGCGTTTATATCTGTCATGAAAAGGCCTCTGAAAAATAATTAGCCTATCGAATCCTCCTTAAAACTTGTAGATATCTTGAGAGTTAAAATTAAATTTGTCGGGTGTATTGCGGTTCGGGTCTTGACTGATGTCAGTTATTTATGAAATATAAATATAGTTTGCTTGTGAACATATTTCCATTAATTCTGTAAAAACACTCACAATATAATAACCGATTTTTTCTACTGTGATTACGAAAATAAGTATATCCATATAGTATGTGGAGGTTGGGGTGATTACTGAGCAGAGTTCATATATTTATGATATAACTACAATATATCCAAGGAAAAAAGGCTTTTTCAAAAGGAACAAAATCTATACCAAAATCAATACCGATAGGGACAGCATATTTTTCTCCGCTCTTTTAACACTTCTCTTCAGTACGGTTTGCCATTTCACCATCGAAAGATATTATTAAAATTTACTCCCGAAATGCGGTAGTGGCCTCAACTTTATGAGCGCTGCGACCAATATATATTGAGGCTCATTTCTGGCTGTATGGCTTCGACAATAAGCAAAATATACGTTATTGGTCAGACAGCAACCCACACGAACTCCATGAGTTACCATTGCATACCGAAAAGTTTGGTGAACGTGTTATCTCACGAAACGGCCCAGTCAATCGGCCGCCTCGGTGGTGCGATTTGACGCTGTTAGACTATTACCTGGGGGCTATGTTATGTAAATCTATGGTCTATGCCAACAAGCCAGCGCCGATAAATGAACTTCATATGAATATCGAACGTGAAATTGCAGCAGTATCGACTGATTTATGCTTGAAAAACGTCGAAAATTTGGTTCAGCGTCTGGGCTTCTGCAAGCGAGTCTGTGATGGCCATGCAAAAGAAATCGAGTTCCATACATAATGGGATCGAATGCACTTTCACAGGAAAAAGGAATTTCATTGATATCCCAAACCATTTTTGTTTTTACTTAAAAATACTTTGTGCTCTTATTGAAAACCCTTTATATTCACTTTATTTGATCGAGACATTTTACATATTGATCTATATATATAACGGCAACCGACAGTTCGAAAGTCATTATATTATGTATATGGGGGCTAAGAAAATTATTGAACTGATTTTATGGATTTTTGGTTTTTTATGCCGAATTTCATTAATATATCTCAAGGATTTCTCGATATTTTCGTGCGATTCGTGTCATTCTTATGCACTCAGGTCCTCATATTCGATATCTGGGGCCTTCATATATTAAAGTTCCATTTCAACCATTTTTTTCTAAAAAATTTAAAATTTCTCAAAATTTGAGAATCACTTACAAAACAATAGACAAAGCACTTCCTAGATGTACGCACAATTGTCTTCACCTTTGTAGCTTCCTCTCAGCTGTCACGGCATGTCAACTCACATTCACAAACGGCACATTCGCATCTGTCAAAGTCATTCAAGTGAAAGCACTGAAGTGCCACAAATATTATCTTTAAATATTTAAAGCTTATCGCTTTGCACCTGCCGCCAGCGAAGCAATAATGGCAACAAAAACAAGAAAACACCTAATGCCATAGCAAAATCTAATGTGAAAACAATACACAGTTATGTCAGACATTGTTTTTGCTTTATTTTGGCACGCATAAATAACGGTAAACAAAAACACACGAACGCAATGCGATATTGACTCGTCCATATATAAGTAAGTTTATGTATGTATGTATGAGTGTTGTCGAAATATATGGGCCAGAAGTTTGTTACTGAAGCAGCGCTCAAAAATGAAACGAAAAAGAACGCAACGACAACTGGAAATGTTACGACGCAATTATCGTGTCACCGCAACGCCAGCAACAACCACAACAATAATAATAATATGTAATATATGTATTACAAGAGCAAGCATGTGTGTGTGTGTGTGTGTGTGTGTGTGTGGCAACATTAATGAAGGCAGCGGCTACAGCAACAACAAGGACGCTGCACGCCGACAACTTGCTACGGCGGCGTCAACATCCTCATTACAACATCGACAAGCGCAACAACATGGCATACCAGCACCGAACGGTAAGCAAAAGGCACCTGCAACAACAACTACAGCACCAACAACAACAACAACATACAAGGTGCACAATATCAATAAGACTTATACGAAAAGCGAACGGTAAAACGACTGCGCCAATGGCAAGAACAGCAATAACATCAACAACAACAATAACAATTCGCAGTGACAACTATAGCAACAACAACAACAACAACATTTGTGCCAGCGACAACAACATAAACACGCACATGTTGCCGCATAAATTATTCAACATGTGAGGAAGCACTAAAGCAGCGAAGGCAACCAAGGCTGTTAGCGAGCGACAGTTGTAAGAACGAGCACATGCATTTGTATGTGTGTGTGTGTGTGTGACGCTACAAGGACCTCTCTGCACATACATATATATTAAATAATAACGATTACAACAATAGCAATGCATATAGTGAGCCAAAACAGCCGCTGGGCATACTTAAGCGTCAAGCAACAACAGAAAGTAATTACAACAACAACAATAACAAAGATGAGTACTGCTTAAAAAACTTAAATACGCTTAAAGCAATACAGCACCTAAGTGATATTGTTGCTTGTTTTCGGTAATTTGGTAGCGTCGTCGTCGCCGTCGTCGTCTGCCACTGACAACTGGCGATTACACATACGTTGTTGGCGTTGTTGCAACATTGTTTGTCGCATGTTGTTTCATTTGTAAGCTGTACGGATTTCAGTTGTCTGCTCAGCATAATCCGAAGTTCAAGTTGTCGGTGCCCTCGGGGTATATGAAAGTGTTTAATGCTCGTGCGCTCGTGTCTTGCGCCACACGTGGCTGTGTGGGGCAGGCAGACAGGCAGGCATATGTAAGACACACAGGTGCACGGTGTGTTGATATCGTTCTTTTGTGGGATTAAAAATAATCTATAAACGTGTGTATAAGTACTTAAAATTTATTTACATATTTGTACTTTATGTACTTTGAAGTTTCTTTGAGTTAAAGTTAGGCTGTAAGCTTTATGTTTTTGCTTTTGTGTATTTTCGTAAATAATGTATTAAGATTTCATGAAGGTGTTCTGAAAACTTGTTTCAAGTACAGCACTCAACTCTTAGAGATAATAATTGATATATTCAAACTCTTTAAGACTGAAGCGTAAGGATAAGTAGGATCTTTTTATATACCTTGTTCTGATTGGAAATATATATAAAATCTAAAAATAGATTACTAACTCGCAATCCTTATTTAAATCGGGTCTATACCCTGGCAAGAAATATTAAGATCTTTCAATTGCTTTCGACATTAACAAAAAATGCTATCTCTGAATCACTGTCTTCAAGCAGTCCTTGAACGAAGTCCTTTTTATAGATTCTGAAAAAAATTTAATGAAAATTCCTGAACTTTGATAAGCATTACTTTACTCGAGGCCTTCCATCCAGAAAATTGTAGTTTGTTAGTAAAAGTAGTTATGACCACAGCCGAATAAATTTGGTGATTTTGCCTGCTTCTCACCAGATATCGTTGACTCCCAATTTTCATCCTCGGCTCTTGGTGCTTTTGCTTAGATCTCAATTAATCTCACTAAATCATCTCTACAGGCACAGTTTCTTGCTCTATCTTCTCGACTCACACAGACTCTCAGTGGCTCTCTGAGATTATCTTTGATTACCTTCTCAATTGATTTCACTGATGCCCATACGCTTTCATTAGCTCTCACTTAGGCTCAACTCACAAGGGATTAGTCAAAAACGTCTTTGACTACTAAGACACAAACACGGATTTTACTCTAACCCAGTGGCCGGCACGAGAGGTATTATGACTATGCAGGTGAGCACGAAATAAAGGATACCCAGTGAGAACTCTGTAAACTTCCATTTTGAGAATGTTTTCCATTTTTTCATAAAACATGAAATTTCGTTTTTGCTGGTTCGACAACGACTGAACGTCATAGAGCGTAAGCGTACGTGTGATCCGAGTCGGCACAATTGTGCCAAGCAGTGCTGACCCAAACCAAGCGAACATGCGTTTCTGTCTTGTCTTGTTCGGTGTGGGTTGCTATGGGATGTTATTGTATCAGACAAGAAAGGACGTCTAAACAAATCCGGTGTAGGTTGAGCCTTCGTAATCGCGAATTATATTGGATCTCATTAGATTTTACCGGTTTCCATTAACTCTCATTAGCTCTCATCGGCTCTTTCTAACTGTAATTTGTTCCTTGTGATATTCTATATGTATGTTTCAAGGAATCAGGTGAAAATATTGCACATCTCCTATCTTACTGGGTCTCACATATCCTCTTTGATTCTCTTCTCAATTGCTCTCATTTGTTCTCACCCACTCTCATTTCTCACTTACTTTCTGCAACTGTTATTCGCTCTCATTGAGTACCACCGGTTCCAACATACTCACTCACTTTCACTCAGTCTCAGTAGCTCTCATCCGCTCTCACTGACTCTCTCCAGCTATAATTGACTTTTTTGTGATCTTCTATGTTCTAAGTTTAATAATCTTTATTCAAGGGAATCAGCTGCAAATTGTTGCACTTCTGTGCTCTAAAGCGCAGCTCTTAAGCTTATTAAATTTTGTACCCTCATTGTTGCCGAACTGCTGGCATAATACCGTTACCTCTGGTTATTGTCAATGCTATTATCACCTCATAACTCACAAGTCGTTGAGTAAAATTACCGATTTACAAAGCTACACATGTGCCCTGTAGCTTTTGTGTAGATGTGTGTGGAGCTTTATTGTTATGTGATGCAAATTTGATGCGTATCTGCCACATCAAGCGCCCATCATGTATACGCACTGCTTTCCGCATGCCATTATTTCTAACTGCTTTTGTATGTGAGTGTCTGTCTATATGTACATGGTGTGCTGTCTTAAGGATTAAGATGTCGGTAGTAGCGCACTGAGTTGGGTTCAACCTGTTTGCTATGCTGCCAAATTGGAAACGCTTGTGTCTCATTGTCACTTGGCAATTCGCCCATTTCCCTTATGTCGACCGCATTACAATTACCGGTTTTGGGGTTGCGAGTGAAGATTGCGGATTATTGCAAGCCAACTTAGTTTAACAACAGCAGTCAGAGGCCGATTATAATGATATCAGGCGGAATAATAAGTAGGTGAACATCACCCAAACTAATATATCGACAAACAAATGAGCAGAAATGGTTTATGAACCGAGCAACTCGAGTATTCAAGCAACTTTCACACCTTACACACCCACACAGAGACACTCATATAGAGAGACCCCCTTCGTATCCATAAATATCAAAATACTGCATCGGTGAAATATGGCCATGTAAATACGTTTTCGTACATATTTATTTATGTAAATTAAACTGTGTTGTTGCCAGCAGCAGAGCGTTTGAGCCAACGCCAGCGTTAAGCAGGCACAGCCAAGAGCCAAAAATAGCTGGCAGCCGGCATAAGCGTGTTGGCCCAGCTGCCGAGCGAGAGTTGGACAATACACAAACAGATACCTACAACAACATTAATCCCTCGTTGGAGCGACAATGCTGGTATTATTTAATTTTTGGCTGCTAGCAACCAATATACATATGTGTGAGTAAATTATATTCTCGTGGGTGCATGGAGTAAAAATCGAAACGGAAATGTTTAGCCTAGTTGTGTTAGGTATTACAAAATACGGGTAGGGTTCACCCTTGAGGTTAAAATCGTTTAATTTGTAAATACATCTCATATGAACATCACAATTACAAATACATATATGAGTATGTGCTTATATAAGTGAACATTAATAAATCTTTGCTTATGTAACCCAGTTAACAAATAATGAAATTCGGATTATAGCAGGAGAATCGCAAAATACCATGCTTCAGGTGCCTAAAGACCTAATATAGTGCCATTTTATCCGGCAGTCCCTCATATTTAAGCAAAGGTACTACAAGCTTGATATTAATAACTAACTACATTGATAAATATTCCAAAAGATACATAAAAACCCGGGGTTTGTGGTACCCAGAAAGACCTATATCGCCTGAAAAGAACTATCCGTTCAATTTCGGTACTCACTGAGGTCAGAAAGAACTGTTAACCAGTATTAATTAACAATGTTTGGAACTTCATCTCTTTGATGATTATAACCAAGAGATGTGGTAGCTTGCTAAAATCATGGTAATAATTTAAATATTACGACATAATACTTGGGAGAATAAAGATAGGAGTTCCGACTGTAGTTTCGGAGAGCAACCAAGCCAAAGCCTCTCAAAGCCTAAATCCATGATGACCCACATTTAAAGTTGAACGAATATAGAAGTTGAAAATACTCCTCGTTGTTTTCGACAGTCTACTTCAACAACGATAGAAGTTGTCTGAGGAACATACATAAACCACGGGGATGTTTGAAATAATTTGTATACTCTCGTAACAAAAGTTGCTAAGAGAGTATTATAGTTTTGTCCACATAACGGTTGTTTGTAAGTCCTAAAACTAAACGAGTTAGATATAGGCTTATATATACCAAAGTGATGAGTGGGTGACGAGTAAAGTTCAAATCCGGATGTCTGTCTGTCCGTCCGTCCGTCTGTGCAAGCTGTAACTTGAGTAAAAATTGAGATATCTTAATGAAACTTGGAACACGTGTTCCTTGGCACCATAACAAGGTTAAGTTCGAAGATGGTCACAATCGGACCACTGGCACGCCTACAAAATGGCCAAAACACATAAAGAGCTATAACTAAGCCATAAATAAAGTTATGAAAATAAAATTTGGAACATAGGATCGCATTAGGGAGGGGCACATTTGAATGTAATTTTTTTGGAAAAGTGGGCGTAACCCCGCTCCCAAATAGGTTTTTTGTATATATCTTGCAAACCAGTAAAGCTGTATAAACCAAACTTTGTGCCGTTTCCTTATACAGCCAAAAAATGAGAGAAATCGGATAATAACCACGCCCACCTCCCATACAAAGGTTAGGTTGAAAATGACTAAAAGTGCGTTAACTCACTAACGAGAAACGTCAGAAACACAAAATTTCACAGAAATGTTAGCAGAAAGAAACTACACTCAGATCTTTTTACAAAATGGGAAATGGGCGTGGCATCGCTCACTTATGGGTCAAAAACCATATCTCAGGAACTACTCGACAGATTTCAATGAAATTCGGTATATAATATTTTATTGACACCCTGATGACATGTGTGGAAAATGGATGAAACCGGTTCACAACCACTACTACTTTCTTTATAACTCAATTTTGAACTCCATCTGAATTCTTCACTTTATAATATATACATTAGGAACCAATGATGATAGCGAAATAAAACTTTACACAAATACAGTATATGATCTGTGGCATCACTTGTGAAAAAATTGTCGAAAACGGACTATAACTTAAAATTATTAAAATCGGGACACAACATCTCCTAGCTCCCATATACCTAATTGTAGGTTTTTCAAAAATTCGTTGGGCTTTATTACGCATATATGTATCGGTTAATATGTGATATATCTTAGTAAAATTAAGTGAGCGTATAGTATTGGATATAGTGTACCTTGCTGGTGAAATTGAATGAAATGGGTTCAGGAATTACCTCAGCCCTCCTATCTATATATGACGATTTTCGTTATTCTATTTAACTTTATGCCGAATTTATGGGTAAATTTGTGCGTTATCTTAATAAAGTTTCTTCAATAAATTGCGAGAGTATAAAATGTTCGGTTGCAACCGAACTTAGCTTTTCCTTACTTGTTTGTATTAAAATTTTTTTCGGTTTATCCTAGAAAAATATATTACAAATCGCGCTGCAAACTTCAGCGCCCACCCTAATTGCAATTGCTAACAAACAGGCCTAAACACTGTTCCCTGTAATTTTACTAAAAAATGCTATACAAGTAATTTTTGGAATTTAATTTGAACACAGCACCTTCTAGCCATAACCTCAAATAGCCATGACCTCAAATTTCAATATATTAATGGATTTATAAATGGCAATCCAACGCAGAATCACTCTTGCCAACAGATGCTACTTTGGGCTGAGTAGGCAATTGAAAGGTAAAGTCCTCTCTCGACGAACCAAAAACTAAACTCTACAAGTTCCTCATCATTCCCGTCCTACTTTATGGTGCAGAAGTGTGGACGATGTGAACATCCGATGAGACGACACTAGGAGTTTTCGAAAAAACGGTTTTGCGGAAAATTTACGGTCCCTTAAACATTGGCAACGGCGAATACCGCAGACGATGGAACGATGAGCTGTATGTGTTATTCGACGACATTGACATAGTTCAACGAATAAATAGACAGCGGCTACGCTGGCTAGGGCATGTTGTTCGAATGGACGAAAATACTCCAGCTCTGAAAGTGTTCGATGCAGTATCCGCTGGTGGAAGCCGAGGAAGGGGAAGACCTCCACTCCGATGGAAGGACCAGGTGGAGAAGGACCTAGCTTCACTTGGTATTATCAATTGGCGCAAAACTGCCAAAAGGAGAGATGCGTAGCGCGCTGTTGTGGCTATAGCCGCGTAAGTGGTGTCTACGCCAGTCAAGAAGAAGAAGACGGAGCCGTCACTTTTAAGGAGAGTTTTTGGGAGAATATACAGTTGAACTTACATAACTAGAACTTCAATAACTCGAAGTTCTCCATAACTCGAACTCTTGAAATGGTAGTTTTTGCTTATGGGGATTCGACCTAGGGAAGTTCAACTGTACTAGATTTAGGTCTTTGAAGCAATCTTATTCCACATAATATGAGATCTATGAAATCGAATACATTAATCTCAAAATAAATTCTTCTGCAGCGGGCGCTCAGGTTCCTTTCTAGAGCCAAATAAACAGCATATTTGAAATGAGTAACTTAAAGAATCAACGTCAGTTGGGTAACACCACTAACACAGTCTCTCTGGATAATGAAAACAGCAACTACACACACACATTCATTTCATTCCATAAATTTCCAAACAAGTTTCTAGGAAGATAGCAGCGCCATTTCTCATTCAACCTGATTATTTAGAAGTCAATCATAATACCTTGTCATGTCCATAGCAGACACACCAAATAGCAGAGGGTTTCACAGAAAACTTATAAATAGCAAATGTCCCTTCACACATACACATACACACACTTAAATACACTACTGAGAGTAGACGGGTTTAATTCCCAATATCATGTATGTGTACCTTTTGTAGTCGAGTCCAACAACAATTAATACAAACACATAACTACTTATTACCTCCGTGTGTGTGTGTATGTGTGTGTTTACCCTTCATTATGAATGCAGGCATAAATTTACCTAACTCACACAGCTAATAAATCACTTGTACGAATTTCAGTTAACCCTTTTGACTTTAAAAGCCTGGTTGAGCGCATTTGAGTGACTTTTGGATGATGCTTGACATTTTTTGTGCGAAAGTGATATGGTTTACCTAGCATTCATGTTTTTATTTTGTTTTTTGTTATTTGTGTTGTGACAGACACATAAAAAACTTTTTGGTCGCATATTTAAGCATATAAAACTAATTGAGTTTAACTTTTGAACGCTTATTTACATTAATTTATATGTAATCATGTGAGGGTTTTTTGTGTATAGCACTTAAATGACTTTTTTTTGCTATTTTGAGCTGCTGTGGGTCAACTCAATTAAGGCGCTTAGTGTTTTTTTGAGTAAATTATATTTAAATTGTAATCGTTTAGAGCGTCAATTATGGAATATAATAAATTACAATGATTATGAAAGTGGTAAATTTTTATTGACTTATAATGCGATACACACTGTGTAATTGTCAAATTGTATGCTCTTAATTGAGTAATCATATTTTCAATTAAATAAATCACTCAGGTTGCACTTTTTAGGTCATTTTTTTGGACGATTTTATTAAATTTATTTTATTTATTGTAGGTTGTGGAAACTTTTTATCAGTAAGCATTCATAAATTATTAACTGAAGCAAGTATCCTTTGAAAATAAAAAATAAATAAATGAAGTTATAAAGTATTTCTTTATTGCACAATTGCCTTTACACTGACGTCACTCATACGCCCTGTGCCACCACTATGGGCATTAAGCATATTTGCATAACTGACCCTACCGCCTACACATTAAGCAAAAGCGAGAGAAAAAAATGTGTGGAAGTACTAAAAATATCATAAAAAATGTTGAAAAGTAATAAAGAAGTTGGTTAGACCCTATAAAGCATGGCCAGTTGTACCTAAATATTATACTTGCAAACATTACGTACATAAATATGAGACACAAATATGCTGCGTATACAGACATATTTTCTGCATATCCCTTACCGTTACTTCGCAATAAAAAAGCGCAAACTTATTTTGCTGCTGTTTACACTGTGACCACCGCAAATCCATTTCTTTTATCTGACTTATTTGTTTACGTCGCCAATTTCGCGCTATTTGCATGCTTTCTTTTTGAGATATTTTTATGCTATTTTGTCGGCGATTTGCGGGAGTTTTATAGTCTTTGAAGTGGTGTGTGTGTTGCTTTTTGCAATTTTATATTTTTTCATTTCCACTTTCCATGATTTTTAATACCTTCAGCCTTTGTTTTCGTTTAGTTGTGACTGTGTCGCGAAATTGTGGACAAGCGTTAAATCGAATTTATGCGTTTTTCTAGAGCTTTTCAATATTTTGCGATTAAACAAGGGCTTAGTGCGGATTTTTATGTTTCTGTCTTCAAAAAAGCTTTAGATATAAGCATAAGTTCAGTTTCAGCTTTTGTAAAATCATGCTTGATGGTGTTAAAGATTTTGCTTTCTTTGGTACATGAGAATTGCTTTATAGATTTCTGCAAGTATGCTAATTTATGTCGTTTTTGTTAGAATTATGTTAATATTTTTCTGTAGAGAATATTAAGTATTATTTGAGCTTTGTGTTTAGAGATTGTAGTAACAATTCTTTAAATACTTTGCTCTATTCCATCTCATCCCATCATATACTATCCATTGGTATCGTATCGTGCCCTATCCCCTCCTATTGTATCCCACTCTAACTATTCTATTAAACCGAAACATATTCTCTCGTCTACACAAACCTATCGTACTCAATTCAATCCTTTCTAAACTTATCATACATTCCCTTGTTCTATATTATATTTTTGAAAAAGCAATCCTAGAAAGTTTCAGCATTTAAAGAAACTGGTGATAATTTGAGCAGTTTTTCAGAAAAGGTTTCCACAAGTTTTTCTAAACAGTTCTTCTAAAAAGTCTTTATAAAATGTATTTATCCACCATATCTCCTTCTGTAACCAATAACGTAATTTCATTCCCTTATTTTAGTTAATATTTGAAATATACAGAAAAATGTGTTTCTTCCCACATTTTTGCTAAACTTAAAACGTTAATCTCAATCATTTAATTAAAAAATGTGTGAAAGCTCGAACGATTTAAATCCAAACGAAAAATGTTTGCTTCAAAAATTCCCAACACCAAATCCACTTATCGACGCGATGTAATTTATTTGTGCGGCACAATAGCGCGCAAATTCATTATTTAATGCGACAACGAATTTCATAGTTAAAATCAACAACACTAAGCTCGAAATTCCGTCAAATCACAGCGAAACTGTCGACGTACAGCTAGCATAAGGCATACCATTACTTCGGGAAAATTTGAATTAACGCATTACCGAATGCCAGCACCACAACAGCATTCAGCGAAAATACCACTGACTCCCTCATCAACGCACCATCATTATGCGAACGCGAGCGCGCAGGTTACGTTGCCTTGCGTATTTACGAAAGCTTTCTTCCAATTAAGTCATAATCCCCGACGAGCCATGCCGAGTGGCGTGAGGAAATATCCCTACAGCGGCGGAAGTCAGAGATTATTTACCGAAAAAAGTTGTAGACGCACACATTTCGCTCCTCTCCAAATGTGTCTTCATTGCTTCCTTATAGTTGCTTTTTATATTTTTTTTTTGTTTTCTTTGCATTTCTTTGTGTCGTCGCGGTTAATGTATTTGTCAGCGTCACGTCACGTCAATTTCGCGGGCGTTCACATGGAAATCTGTCAGCTGGGGAAAATAAACTTTACGTCCAAGACTTGCGTGTGTTGTGTGTGTGCGTGGAAGTGGCCATAAAGGAGCTACTTACGTTTTGCAAGTGGAAAAATGCTATTGGACAGGATGAAAGGCAATATAAGTACATTAATAGCACTTGAGTGCAAAGAAATATTAATCACTGAGTGAAATTTATTTATTAAGCATTGTTAATAGGTTTTGTCGTGCGTTCGATTTGATTCCGATGCACTTAGTGCATTTGAAATGAGGACAATATTTTTTCCTACAAAATTTTCTTAAATTAGGCAGTAAGAGATACATAGTTACATCAACTGAAGACATAGCAATAATGTTGAGTAAGTTGGGTAGGTTGGGATCTTCCGTTTTCCTATTTAGGGGAACAGTTTTGCATCATATTTTATCTAGTACTATCCATAGTAGTGTAGTAAACCTAACCTATCCTATCCCATCCTACCCTATCCTATCCTATCCTATCCTATCCTATCCTATCCTATCCTATCCTATCCTAATCCTATCCTATCCTATCCTATCCTATCCTATCCTATCCTATCCTATCCCATCCTAATCCTATCCTATCCTATCCTAATCCTATCCTATCTTATCCTATCCTATCCTAATCCTATCCTATCCTATCCTAATCCTATCCTATCCTATCCTATCCTACACTACTATCAATTCCTTTCACTTTATTTTATATTCTGAATTTCAAAGCAGCATTCATCAAAAACTTTAAGGCTCAGACAGACTGCATTAGGTGTTAGGTCAGCCGATAGACTCTGCCACATATCATAATGTCTACGAGTCCATAAGCTTTTAGGTCTTACATTAATATTCTTCAATTCGCTAAATTGAATCTTAACTATTTCTCATATTATTGTATATTCGTAATATTTTCAATTCAAAAGTCATGAGAAATGCTCATCACACCATTCAAAAATACTTTACAGCAAATAAAGAAATTTAATATTTAAACGGTCGGCCGTCTTCACAACTCAACCAGCCGCCTTTACCGCAATAAACCAGCCGCTCGACCCCATTGGCTTATTAACAATTCTGTGGAGTCGCGGTCAAGGTGCAGGCACCCACAAAGTAACAAAAAGTTACGCCGAACGAATTTAAGTCAATCATGAAAAAACAGTAGTCCCATTTACGCCTTTTAAGCACTTTCGCTCTTCTTTGCTTGTTGTTGATAAAGCCCCCCAGGGAAACATCGCCACTGACCTCCTCTGCGCGCATTCGCATAATGAAGGTCCAACGTACAAAGGCAAACATTTACTGCTGAAGCTGAAGCCCGCGGATGAATTGGAGCATGTGTTTCCTTGTTACAGACGATTGTTTGTGCGCCGAAGTGGAGGGGTGAAGCGCGTAGTTTGGTGATTTTGTTGGCCACTCACTTTCACTTTTCTTTATGCGGTGTTTGTGTGTGCGTATTTGATTGCAGCAAAGTAGCCTAAAAGAAAGTGTATGAAAGGCAGTGAAATTGGTGAGCAAAAGAAGTGTTTCCTGAGTTAACCTTTTCGAATTTTTTTACCTGCGTGTTTCATCTTACTTCTTTAGGTATGTTTTTTCCTTTTGCCATCGCTTTAAGTTCGTTTGTCGGTTTGTTACACACATGGCTGCTGGTAGTCGATATGTGTCGACACATACGATTTTGTGAGTCTACAATCATATGTAACATACATATCGCCTCCGAGCGGGTTTATTAGGTTACTCGTTTTTTGCTCCTTCAATTTAGTCTTACTAATGAATTGCATAAAGGTGAATTCTCGCACTTCTTTTCTAGTTGTCTCTTTTATTATGCCCTTCCGACGTTTTTCATTATTTTTATACTCTCGCAACAAAAGTTGCTAAAGAGAGTATTTTAGTTTTGCCCACATAACGGTTGTTTGTAAGTCCTAAAACTAAACGAGTTAGATATAGGGTTATATATACCAAAGTGATCAGGGTGACGAGTAAAGTTCAAATCCGAATGTCTGTCCGGCCGTCTGTCCGTCCGTGCAAGCTGTAACTTGAGTAAAAATTGAGATAATGAAATTTGGAACACGTATTCCTTGGCACCATAAGAATGGGCAGAATCGGACCACTGCCACGCCCACAAAATGGCGAAAACCGAAAACGCTTAAAGAGCTATAACTAAGCCATAAATAAAGTTATGAAAATAAAATTTGGAACAGAGGATCGCATTAGGGGCACATTTGAATGTAATTTTTTTGGAAAAGTGCGTGTGACCCCGCCCCCAAATAGGTTTTTTTGTATATATCTTGCAAACCAATAAAGCTATATAAACCAAACTTTCTGCAGTCATTTCTTTTAGCCGTTTCCTTATACAGTCCAAATGAAATAAATCGGATAATAACCACGCCCACCTCCCATACAAAGGTTAGGTTGACAATGACTAAAAGTGCGTTAACTCACTAGCGAGAAGCGTCAGAAACACCAAATTTTACATAAGAAATGGCAGAAAGAAGCTGCATTGAGATGAGAAATTGGAAAATGGGCGTGGCATCGCCCACTTATGGGTCAAAAACCACTTCTCAGGAACTACTCGACAGATTTCAATGAAATTCGGTATATAATATTTTATTGACACCCTGATGACATGTGTGGAAAATGGATGAAATCGGTTCACAACTACGCCTACTTCCCATATAACTCAATTTTGAATCCTTCTGATTCTTTCACTTTATAATGTATACATAAGGAAACGATAAAGATAGCGAAATAAAACTTTACACAAATACTGTATTTGAGCTGTGACATCACTTGTGGAAAAATTGTCAAAATCGAACCATGACTTTTCAAGGACCCTGATATCAAACATGAAGAACTCAGTGCCTAAGGGTAATTTTTCACCGAAAATATTGGTAAATCTCTAAATAAATTGCGAGAGTATAAAATGTTCGGTTGCACCTGAACTTAGCCTTACTTGTTTTTGTAACGATTCCCTTTTTCAACAACTTCTGCACCTATTTTGAAATTAGCAGTCGATTCCAAGGGAATAAAAAACGCTAAAAGCACAAACAAAAATTCTATATTCGTTATTCTCCTTCATTCGTTCCATCTTTCAGCAGCGAAAAAATACCCAAAACATAATTCAAGACTACAGAACCCCAGGTACGAGTATATCATACTCAGAAGGTCTCTATGAGACCATGATTCTAGAGTTGAGCTTTTCTTGGTTAAAATACTTGAGCCAGGATGTCTAATATCGCAGAAGATGGAAAGCAATTATATGATTTACGAAGTTATGTTGAGTTAAGAAGCAGATCCATGGTGACAAGAATCACAAAAGATCCTGCTGGAAGTGCCGGTCCCTTGTGATGCCAGAAAAACCTATATATAGGAAGACCCTTATATTACATCGCCGAAGAGCTTTGTTCTTGACACACTTTCTTTGGGACGACTAATTTCGACTTAATTCGGCTTAATTTGGTGAAGTTACGACTACCAATATTCAGTCTTGCGAAAGCTCGACAGTAGAGGATAAAGTGACTGGATATTTACACCGATATTTACCGAGTTCACGAAAGGATTCAACACAGGACTCATCTTGAAGAAATTGGAACACAGGTATCTCGTTTTGCTCATCGGCCTGCAGATCTCTTCGATTCCGCTTTGTTCCAGAACCCAAATTAAAGTAGTTTGATGCTATAGATAATGGGGCCAAGTACTCCTTGACAGACCTGGACCTTGAGCACACAGTCAGCCAGCTGAGGTCATTATTGCCGCTCTACTCACGTAGTGAAAGCTCACTTTCCTGAAGGATATTACTGAGAACATGAAAATGCATCTGAAATCCTTACAACATTAGTAAATAGTGTAATTTTGGGTTATAGAAGTTCCTTTAATAAAATCATCTGTATTACACACGATATTGGAGTTTTAAAAATGCTATATCATTCCATTGAAAACATTTGTAAATTTGCTAAAAGCATTTGTAAATTTAAAAATTCTTGCATCTTTTCTGAAAAAGCTCAAATTTGCAACCTTTCTCACTAATTTCCACTGAGAGAACTCTGAACTAGCAATTTTTAATATTTTTGTACGTGTTCGTGTTATCGAAACACCCGAAGTATCAAAAATATCTGGCTAAAATAACCAATTGCAACTGAGAATTACCAATAAAACTACCAGGATGGTATTGGAGATGTGAAATAACATTACACTTGCAATAACAGTAAAGAAATATAGAGGAAGAATGAAATTGAAATTAATACAGTGTTGTTCATTGTGGCTGAGCAGCACATACCAGTAAAGTAACAATATGAACTTAACAATAATTGCTTTAGGCCATCCGCCACCCTGCCCACCAACTGGTCCGACAACTGTGCGCCCAGTTTTAACCACTTCTACGCCTGCACTTCCTGTTGGCTACTGCGCGCTCTCCTCCACACACTTTGCTTTCACTTGTTATGAGCAAAAGTGGGTAGAAACGTTTAGAGCAACCACAGACTAGAGTATAGAGATAACGGTAGAGTGAAAGGCTGGCAAATTATTTCTACAAAACGTGCAGCGGCTGCTTGCCAAACGGCGAATAAGTGAATATTCTGGTAAAGAAGAAGAGCGCACACACTCTTACATAATTACAGTGTATATTTACAGTTTTACTCCCGTATCTCAGGCGCACGTGACTGCCGCATTTTCTGGCAACATCCAAAAGTGTCTACCTCGAAAACAGTAGCGATAACAATGGAGAAGTCCCACTCGCTCCTTTTGTTCCTGCCACACACCAACTCCCAACAACCACAACCAGTGTGTGCGCCAGCGTGAGATTGTGCAACCAACTAACCGACTAACCTACTGGCTTCTGGTTGCACCTGTCCCACAACCGCCATGCACACGTGCAACTCCTCATTTACGAGCAGTGTGTGTGCAGCATATTTTAAACGCGTATGTAGTGGCAGCAGCCAGGCGCAAAAGATATGATTATGTGTAAAACTCAAATGTACTCAAAAGTAGCGAGAGTGCCGTGCGGAGAGTGTTTGCATAAATTGGTTGGCTTCTAGTGCCACTCTTATTAAATAGTAAATTATCTATCAATATTTTGTAGGTGGAAAGTGAAATTGCCAATATGAGTTGGATAGTTGGTTAAGTAGGTGAGTGGTTTGTAGAAATTTAGGGCAGATTAAGTGGAACTGAAACTCACAAGTGTTGCCGGATGTTTATGTTGACTTCTTTGCTTTGTTCTTGATATTATTTAAAGTCCTATTTTAATACAACTGCAACATTAGAAAACGTGTTTAATAAATTACGGTTATAGAATTAGTGTTCTGATCATATTTTCAAGTAAATTTCGTGGATAACGAACATAGCCTCAAAACATATCTGAATTAAGTATATTGTGGAACATGTCATTCATTTACGGGTACCGAAAGTATTCGACCAGAAGCAATAGGTATTGAAAAGTTTGATCGACTCCTTTGTGCTCTTTAGACCCAAGAAAATATTCGTTATATATATAACATTCGCCGAGACCGAAACTAATTTTGAAGAAAGAGAGAAATAGTGCTCCAAAAATGCTATCGAAAATCAAGAAGATCGCTGTGATCGTTGTATCGCTCTAGATGACCCTTGAAACCAATAAACTAACCAATGATTATGAATTGAAATATAAGTTTAACACTAAAACTGATAAGAGCCAATTTCTAAACTATGCCTGGAGCTGGAGAATTTCATAATATGGATCATACCATTAATCGATATCTACTAAATACGCAAGATTCAGATTTTCAGAATTGCTTTTGTTTGAAATTAAAACCAAACTCTCGAAAGTCAGTGCATTTTCTACTCAGCTCTCTTCTTCATGAAAATCCGTCATCTTTATTTAAATCAATGTCTGAGCAAATACCAAAATATTTATGTCTCATCAGGATTCCTAGAAGAAGACTTTTCAGTTAGTTGTAGGGAACCTCATTTATAAAAGGACATTTTTAGGTTAGGGTTTCATAGTAAAATAGTTAAAGAAGAAAATAAATGTAAATAGTTGTAGTAGGGTATTTTCAGATATTTTAATTTAATTCCGAGGGAATCTTTTTCATCTAATAAAGTGTCTCTGTACCAAAAATGGTTAAAATAGGGATATAACTTCCGCTAGCTCTCATATACCTACTTATAGGTTAAAAAAAAGAATAAAATTAATATAAAATAAAATTATACAGTGAAAGCTCGCTAATCCGAACGGTGTGTAATCCGAATTATCCAGTAATCCGAATTGAATAAAGTACGCGTTGCATATTCTATAGTCCGCATTGATTGCCGCTCTCTAATCCGAATTTTAATTTTTCTATCCTTTTGTAGCGTAGGTGCACATATTTGTTTTGACATACATAAGTGCAAACAACGTAGAAAGCCTGTTTCAACATGTTCTCGAAGTGTGAATGGAATTTTACAACTAACGGGACATCATTTGATATGCATACACATGTATGTATGTACAAATGAATGCATGTTCAATGATTTATTTTGTTATTATTTTAGTTCTGGAATAGCATTACACGCGACGACATCAATTTAAATTACAATATGGCAAAAAGACGTGCACATAAAACATTATCACTAGCTGATAAGATTAAAATAATACAAGAGATAGACCGCGGACAATCTGGAAAACTTTTGGCAGATAAATATGGTGTAGGAACTTCTACAATTTGTGACATAAAAAAAAATTCCGAAAATATTAGGAGGTATAGAATCCGTATTATGTACTAAAGTATCTTACAAAAATGAGTTAATTGTATACATACCTATTTTATCAGATTTGCTGAGAATTCTGATGAAAAACTTTTGAAGCAGCGCAAGACACTCAAAACGGGTGAGTACGAAGAGTTTGAGCAAAAATTATATGCTTGGTTTGAAGAGAAGCGGTCACGACATCAAACGATTTCAGCGGGAGTTTTACGACAAAAGGCAAAATCACTTTATCAGAAAATGTATAACAATGATTCGTTTAAAGCTAGCGATGGATGGTTTCAAAAGTTTAAGAAACGATTTTCTGTACGAAACTTAAAAATATGCGGAGAGTCTTTATCTGCTAGACCAGATCTTGTTCTTGCTTTTCAAAATGAGCTCTACAATGTAATTGAAGCTGAAAATTTGTTGGACGACCAAATTTACAATGCTGATGAGTCTGGACTTTTTTGGAAAATGTTTCCAGACAAAACTTTAGTGCACTTTAAAGAAAAATCAGCTCCAGGCACCAAAATGAGCAAAGAGAGAATCACCTTCTTATGTTGTGCTAATAAGACTGGAAGTCACAAGCTACAGATTGCAGTGGTTGGTAAATCAAAAAACCCTCGGTCATTTAAAAAACAAAGGGTGATTGAATATTACTCATCAAAAAATGCATGGATGACAACATACATTTTTACTGAATGGTTTTTCAAATCGTTTATACCACAGGTAAAAAACTATCAGACTGAAAATAATTTGCCGAAAAAAGGTCTATTGATATTGGATAATGCAACATGTCATGGGGAGCCGTTGGCATCTGAATGTGGACAATATAAAACTATGTTTCTCCCTCCAAATTGTACTAGCATTATCCAACCTATGGATCAAAATGCGATACGCCTGACTAAACTTTATTACAAAAAAGACCTCTTGTGTGAATTGGTCAATTCTGAATCAGACAGTACTGACATTTTTTTGAAAGAATTCAGTATGTACGACGCTTGTGAATTGCTTAAGCGATCTTGGAGCAGGGTATCGGATTCCACTCTAAAGTCCTGTTGGAAAAATATTCATACCCAGAGATGGGCTTCAGAAGATAACATTCCATTGTCAGTCTTACAACAAGAATTACCGGAGAGTGACCTTTCGGCTCGTTTTGAAGAAAATGAAGAATTTCGTGCAATCAGAAATTTATTTCGCCGCAATACTGACGTGGAACTTTCTGAAGATGAAGTTCTTGCCTGGATTAATGACTCTGGCAGCAGTGTGGTTGCATGTAGTACCTCAGAATTGGTTACAGAAGACGAAGAAGCAGAATCTAATATGATTGTGTGATTGGCGTTGCAACCGTTTAGCCGGTTATAGCCGAATCGACGATAGTGCGCCACCTGTCTCTCTCCTTTGCAGTTCGGCGCCAGTTGGAGATCCCAAGTGTAACCAGGTCGCTCTCCACCTGGTCCCTCCAACGGAGTGGAGGCCTTCCCCTTCCTCGGCTTCCTCCGGCGGGTACTGCATCGAACACTTTCAGGGCTGGAGTGTTTTCGTCCATTCGGACAACATGACCTAGCCAGCGTAGCCGCTGTCTTTTTATTCGCTGAACTATGTCAATGTCGTCGTATAACTCGTACAGCTCATCGTTCCATCGTCTGCGGTATTCGCCGTTGCCAATGTTCTGAGGACCATAAATCTTGCGCAAAATTTTCCTCTCGAAAACTCCTAGTGTCGTCTCATCTGATGTTGACATCGTCCAAGCTTCTGCACCGTAAAGCAGGACGGGAATGATAAGTGACTTGTAGAGCTTGATTTTGGTTCGTCGAGAGAGGACTTTACTGTTCAATTGCCTACTCAGTCCAAAGTAGCACCTGTTGGCAAGAGTTATTCTGCGCTGGATTTCGAGGCTGACATTGTTCGTGTTGTTGATGCTGGTTCCCAGGTATACGAAATTATCTACGACCTCGAAGTTATGACTGTCAACAGTGACGTGGGAGCCAAGACGCGAATGCGCCGACTGTTTGTTTGATGACAGGAGATATTTCGTCTTGTCCTCATTCACCTCCAGACCCATTCGCTTCGCCTCCTTATCCATGCGGGAAAAAGCAGAACAAACGGCGCGGTTGTTGCTTCCGATGATATCAATATTATCGGCGTACGCCAGGAGCTGTACACTCTTGTAGAAGATTGTACCTTCTCGGTTTAGCTCTGCAGCTCTTATAATTTTTTCCAGCATCAGGTTAAAGAAGTCGCACGATAGTGAGTCACCTTGTCTGAAACCTCGTTTGGTATCGAACGGCTCGGAGAGGTCCTTCCCAATCATGACGGAGCTTTTGGTGTTGCTCAACGTCAATTTACACAGCCGTATTAGTTTTGCGGGGATACCAAATTCAGACATCGCGGCGTAAAGGCAACTCCTTTTCGTGCTGTCGAAAGCAGCTTTAAAATCGACAAAAAGGTGGTGCGTGTCGATCCTCTTTTCTCGGGTCTTTTCCAAGATTTGGCGCATGGTGAATATCTGGTCAGTTGTCGATTTTCCAGGTCTAAAGCCACACTGATAAGGTCCAATCAGTTTGTTGACGGTGGGCTTTAGTCTTTCACACAATACGCTCGATAGAACCTTGTATGCGATATTTAGGAGGCTGATCCCACGGTAATTGGCGCAGATTGTGGGATCTCCCTTTTTATGGATTGGGCAGAGCACACTGAGATTCCAATCGTCAGGCATGCTTTCTTCCGACCATATTCTGCAAAGAAGCTGATGCATGCACCTTATCAGTTCTTCGCCGCCGTATTTGAATAGTTCTGCCGGTAATCTATCGGCCCCCGCTGCTTTGTTGTTCTTCAAGCGGGTAATTGCTATTCGAATTTCTTCATGGTCGGGTAATGGAACATCTGTTCCATCGTCATCGATTGGGGGATCGGGTTCGCCATCTCCTGGTGTTGTACTCTCACTGCCATTCAGCAGGTCGGAGAAGTGTTCCCTCCATAATCCCAGTATGCCCTGGACATCGGTTACCAGATTACCACCTTGGTCTCTACATGAGGATGCTCCGGTCTTGAAACCTTCGTTAAGTCGCTTCATTTTTTCATAAAATTTTCGAGCATTCCCTCTGTCTGCCAGCTTCTCAAGCTCTTCGTACTCACGCATTTCGGCCTCTTTCTTTTTTTGTCTGCAAATGCGTCTCGCTTCCCTCTTCAGCTCTCGGTATCTATCCCATCCCGCACGTGTTGTGGTCGTTTGCAATGTTGCGAGGTAGGCAGTCTGTTTTCTCTCCGCTGCGAGACGGCACTCCTCATCGTACCAGCTTGTTTTTTGTCGTTGCCGAAAACCAATTGTTTCGGCTGCAGCGGTACGCAGTGAGTTTGAGATGCCGTTCCACAGTTCCCTTATACCGAGATGCTGATGAGTGCTCTCAGAGAGCAGGAGTGCAAGTCGAGTAGAGTATTTCGTGGCTGTCTGTTGCGATTGCAGCTTTTCGACGTCGAACCTTCCTTGTGTTTGTTGACGGGCATTCTTTGCTGCACAGAGGCGGGTGCGTATCTTCGCTGCGACCAGATAATGGTCCGAGTCTATATTTGGTCCTCGGAGCGTACGCACGTCTAAAACACAGGAGACATGTCTTCCGTCTATCACAACGTGATCGATTTGGTTCCGCGTGTTTCGATCAGGAGACAGCCAAGTAGCTTGATGTATTTTCTTATGCTGGAATCTGGTACTACAGACGACCATATTTCGGGCCCCAGCGAAGTCGATCAGCCTCAGGCCGTTTGGCGATGTTTCGTCATGGAGGCTGAATTTTCCGACTGTTGTGCCAAAGACACCTTCTTTACCCACCCTGGCGTTAAAATCACCAAGCACGACTTTTACATCGTGGCGGGGGCAGCGCTCATAGGTGCGTTCTAGGCGCTCATAGAAAGCATCTTTGGTCACATCGTCCTTCTCTTCCGTTGGGGCGTGGGCGCAAATCAGCGATATGTTGAAGAACCTCGCTTTGATGCGGATTGTGGCTAGACGTTCATCCACCGGGGTGAATGCCAGGACTCTGCTACGGAGTCTCTCTCCCACCACAAATCCAACACCAAATTTGCGCTCCTTTATATGGCCGCTGTAGTAGATGTCACAAGGACCCACCTTCTTCCGTCCTTGTCCCGTCCATCGCACTTCTTGGATGGCGGTGATGTCAGCCTTAAGTCGTATGAGGACATCAACCAGCTGGGCAGAGGCACCTTCCCAATTAAGGGTCCGGACATTCCAGGTGCATGCCCTTATATCATTATCCTTAAAACGTTTGCAGGGGTCGTCATCAAAAGGGGGGTGTCTCATCCGAGGCTTTCGTAGATTTTTCATTGGGGGGTGTTTTTGTGTGGTGGGTCCCAAACCCTACGCACAACCGCATAAGCGGGCTTCGCCTTCTCACTTTAGCTCGCCTTCAAACGGATGTCTGTTGGCTACCCAGAGGATACTTGGTCTAAAACCGGAAGTCGTGAGCTGCTTGAACCATGTGGAGAAGAATCGTTTCTGGCCACTCCCAAGTGAGTGACAATCAAAAACTTTCCTCACTTGCGTGAACTTCTACACATGATCCCATCCTCCATGATTAAGCGCGTTAAAAATCATGAAGCTGTACAAGCTTTAAATATAAGTATAAATTGGGCAAAGCAACGAGGCATAGACACTGATCAAATATTAGTACTCAAGGAAATGCGTAATAAAGCTTTAGAAGCATGTGTATTGAAATAGAAACAAACTTGCATCACAAATTTCGTTAAAAAAACATAATAAATAAGGTGTAAGCAATATTCTTTCTTAAAAATATAATAATAAATAAAATTAGTTCTGAAGTACTATCCCGAGTTTTATTTTCGAATGGCGTCATCTTATGTGAAATAAAATACATAAATATAGCCTATCCACTAATCCGAATATTTCGCTAATCCGAATTGGGGTGTGCAATCATTAATTCGGATTAGCGAGCTTTCACTGTATCACTAAATGGCGAGAGTATAAAATGTTCTCTTATATCTGACCTTAGTCCTTCACTACTATTTTTGTTTGTTTTATTCTTCGAGTGGAATAACTCTATCTCCTAGTAAGGGATATCTGAATAAGATGGATATATCGAGATATTTAAATTATTCAACTTAATTGAGTGATTTAAGCTAGAAAAAATTGATCAATTTTTTTTTTTTAATTTTTGTTTGCTGAAGTACTTTGTTCTATCAAGTATTATTTTTTATGAATAGTTCCAGTACATATATCTACATATATTATTCAATAGACTTCTCATTTTTCATGTATGTATACCAGCGAATATACATTAAAAATCCTTATTAAAATTAAAAATATTTCAGTTGACTGCTGACTGATAACCGAAATTCCGTACATTGACCTATAAAATATCTTAAATATACCTTTTATATGACTTTATATTAATAGATATTTGCGGCAAATTATAATAAAAATATTTTTCTCATTTCAGCATTTCAATTTTGGTGACTAATGGTGAGTACACAATAAATCTATATATTTTGCAAAACAAACCCATTAGAAGTCACAAAAATAGCATTCCTCCCCCTCCAACGGCTAACGTCTGAAATACAGGAAAACATAAATACATTTATGTATTTCAATACTCTAAATTGCATAGAAATAAAAATCGCCTAAATGTGCGCCACAAATATTTCCATTTTCCACTTTTTTTCATTTTTCTAAAAATATGATTTACTATTTAATATGGCGTTGATAACGCAGCCAAAATATTTCCAATATTCCGCGCGAGTACGTATAGGTATGTATGTATGTGTGAGTAAGGCATGTTTGGTATGTGTGCACAAATCAATTATTTACACTCGGAGAAAAAAAATGAATTCTAAAAAATTGCCAATTCACGCTAAATGCCGGTGGAATGCAATTATTTATGCACTGTTGAGCATGCATGTTAGCATACCTTTATATACATGTTTGTATGTTTGTATGTTTGTATGTTTGTATGTATGTGTGTAGTCCATATAGTCCATAAAACGTGAGGCTTTATGAATTTTTGCGTTTCTATGACAACGCCGCAAATAATATTTAATTGAATTCTAGTATCTTTCCTTGTGAACGCTTTACCTTTCGCGAAGGCAAAAAAATAACGGTAAAACAATTTTGGTGTACAGTTAAATGGGTGCAAAAAGTCGTAAAAGACAGCCAATAGGTAATTTGAATCATAAATTTATGTAAAAAATAATAAAAAAAGTCAAACAAAACTATCTTAGTTTCGAAAATTTTTTTGTATACAATTTCGGAATAAATCTCTAATCAATAGATTAGAAAAGAACACTCCCATAATCCATATAATCTCATTCCTATTTCCTTCGGTAGGTGGCACTATAATACTTTTATATTCAAAACAATTTCTTAGATATGATATACCCAAGATCCCAATGTTTAAATTAGATTTTTTTGATGTCTGTAAGAATGGATTCAAATTACTATCAGTCTCAAATCGCTGATGATTTTTAATGCCATTGTAAAACATCAGTCGCTTACATGCTGTTTCTTAGAGTATCGAAGTCCAAAGTTGGGCTATTGTCATCGGTCAAGAAAAACTGGCTTTCTTCACTCTGCAATTATTAAGTTTATTATGTCGAACTCAGATAGATTTTATTTTTCAAAATATCTGCTTGGTATTATATTCGAAGCTCATAATTTCTCATTCTCCTTCACAATTAACTTATATTTTGATTCGTAGCATTTTTTTTACCAGTTTAGCGTGGACCAGACTATCATATAATATCACATCTAATACATGATAATCAATGATATACTTTGTCCCTGCAACCGTAACTTCTCGAAAACCTAAATATTTTAGATGGTCTCAATGCGATCACCTCACAGTAGTCATGGTGTAGCGCAGCTCCAAAAATTAAACCATTTCCTGTCACATATTCTTTAGACGAACAGTAAAAGACTTTGAAGCAGTTTCGACATTACAAGGTATCTGTCTGGTCCCCGTACTCAATTTATTCAGTTATGGTATTTGCAATTAAATGGAAGTTTTACCTTCATTGGTGGAAAGACTTCCTTCCAGTCTGTTAAAGGAGCCCAGAATTTATATTTAGATAGTTACTAAAACATCTACACAGTCCTGAGAACAACACTATAAGATGATATATGTGTATCCTGCTCTTGGAATCTAAATATGGATCTTTATGAATCTTTGAATCTTTCTCTAAAAAAGATCCACTTCGAAGGTCCTTTTCGAACATAGCTCACCACAATTCGTGATGAGCGTTAGCCAATACGTCGTGTTATGAATATAACGACTCAAGTTAAATGCGAAAATAGTGAAAGTGAAAGATGAAACAATGAGAAATTGCATAGCAACCGAAATTGAAACGACGAAAAAGATTTATTTATTTATCAATAATAAAGTAACCATGGTTTGGAATGTTGCTACGATATTTCGCACATCCTGCAGACTATCGATTAAATAGATTTGCATAACTTCGAGCAAAGCAGCCTCAAAAGACACATCCACAATAGCTTAATGCAAATAAATTAAATTAAATATGAAATTCTTTTTGAAAAAATGTCTACGGAAAAAGCCCGAAGAGATGAAACCAGGCGCCATACTAGACGCCGTCATTTCTCAGTCTTCGCCAACGGCCAACAAATGTCTGCTTTACAAGCTGGCAGACTACAAGCGAGGCGGCGATCTCATTGATGCGCTCAACACTGGCGGTCTGGTGGCCGTGGAGCAACTGATACGCGAGCAATTCGGCATCTTCATGTATAACGACGGCAAGGGACAAGTGATTAATCGCGCCGAATTCTTGCGTTGGAAATATCGCGATCACACCGAGGTCACCATACCGATTGAGGCATCACTGTCGCGACACGATCCACTCGGCAAGTGGGAGGACCACAAAGCTTGCTGGCAAATGCAGTTTAGGGGCGCACTCGGTGAGAGTTTACTGCATGTGCTCATCATATGCGATTCCAAGATACACACGAAGTTGGCACGTGTACTGATACGCGTCTTTCCGAATCTCGCACAAGATGTAATGGAAGGTGAGGAGTATTTGGGCGCCAGTGCGCTACATTTGGCGATCGCTTATAGCAATAATGAGCTCGTGGCCGATCTGATTGAAGCGGGCGCGGATATAAATCAACGTGCTATCGGTAGTTTCTTTCTGCCACGTGATCAACAGCGTCGCAATCCAGCCAAGTCGACGGACTACGAGGGTCTCGCTTATCTAGGTGAGTATCCGTTGGCTTGGGCCGCTTGTTGCGCAAACGAGAGCGTTTATAATTTATTGGTGGATTGCGGTGCGGATCCGGATGCGCAGGATTCCTTCGGAAATATGATACTACATATGGTGGTTGTGTGTGACAAGTTGGTGAGTTCGTTGATTAGTCGGCGTTACATTTCGAAAATAATAGAGTTAATACCATGCAGGATATGTTTGGTTATGCGTTGCGTCATCCGAAAACACCAGCCAAGAATGGTATTGCTAACCATGGTGGGCTCACACCGTTGACACTCTCTTGTAAATTGGGACGCGCAGAGGTCTTTCGCGAGATGTTGGAGCTTTCGGCACGTGAGTTCTGGCGTTACAGCAATATCACCTGCTCTGGCTATCCGCTAAATGCTTTGGATACTTTACTACCGGACGGACGCACTAGTGAGGTCTTGACAATTAGAGATCAGTTGCAGATAAATTGAAAATTTTTACATTCTTCAGACTGGAACTCAGCGCTCTTTATCATCTTGAACGGCACAAAAGAGGAACACTTGGATATGTTGGATGGCGGCATCATACAACGTTTGCTGGAGGAGAAATGGAAAACGTTTGCTCAGAATCAATTCTTAAAGCGCCTGTTGATTCTGCTAGTCCACCTGCTTTGTCTCTCCATTTCGGTTTACATGCGTCCAGCGCATGTGGCCGACGATGATGAAGACGAGGGAGCTGCAAGTGGCGTGATTTTGAAAGACACGAAAACGCTTGAGCTCGCAGAGGAGTCGGAAGACGAAGAGGAGTACGATGTGCAGACTATTGTGCGTTACTGCGCGGAGTTTGGTACGATTGCTGGCGTCCTGAGCTATGTCATCTTCCAACAGGGCGATGAGATAAAAAATCAAGGACTGCCGGCATTTCTCAAGCAATTAGTGAGTTCGTTTACTTTGGAACTTATCAGAAAATATATTTAGTCTTTGCTTATACCAATAGACCCACGCACCGGCTAAGGCTATATTTCTTGTTTCCAATCTGATGATTCTCGCTTGCATTCCTTTTCGTTTAATGGGTGATACAGACACCGAGGAGGCTATACTGATTTTTGCTGTCCCAGGCAGTTGGTTTTTACTAATGTTTTTTGCAGGGTGAGTGGTGTTGGTCTCACACTATTTATTGTAACGCCCAAAAATTATACTATTTATAACATAATGTATCCTGCTAGTGCTATTCGTCTGACAGGTCCTTTTGTCACCATGATCTACTCTATGATAACTGGTGACATGTTCACTTTCGGAATTATCTACTGCATTGTATTGTGTGGATTTTCACAAGCATTTTACTTTCTCTATAAAGGACATCCACAGATTCAGTCGACTATGTTCAACACCTTCCCAAGCACGTGGATGGCATTGTTTCAAACAACGCTCGGTGATTATAATGTGAGTTTGTTTTGAAATTAATTGAGTTTGTGGAGAGTGATTACTGATGATTGGAACCACTATATCTCATGTGCTTCCTCTTTTCTTTCCCACACACTAAATATCTTCTCGCACTCGAAAGTATCCCGACTTGAATAACACTACATATCCGAACTTATCAAAGACAGTGTTTGTGATCTTTATGATTTTTGTGCCCATACTTTTATTGAATATGTTAATCGCTATGATGGGCAATACGTACGCTCAGGTGATAGAGCGTTCCGAGAAGGAGTGGATGAAGCAGGTGAGAATTGTAAAAAGACTAGACTAGTAAACCCATTCTTATAGTCAATCCTTGCGGTTCGCAATTAGTGGGCCAAAATTGTAGTCACTTTGGAACGGGCTGTGCCACAGGCTGATGCGAAAAACTATCTGGAGGCCTATTCCATACCACTTGGACCGATAGATGACTCCGGCTATGAGGTGCGTGGTGTAATGGTTATCAAGAGTAAAGCAAAGACTCGAGCCAAGCAACGTAAAGGCGCTGTGTCAAATTGGAAAGTGAGTTAAAACCACATATATATCTATCAAGTAAATCATTGAATAATCTCCGCAAACTTGCAGCGCGTTGGACGCGTAACGCTGAATGCATTGAAGAAGCGCGGCATGACGGGTGAGCAAATGCGTCGTCTGATGTGGGGACGTGCTTCTATATCCAGTCCAATTAAAATAACAAAAAAGAAGCTTAAAGACCCCTACAATTTAAACCCACAAAGTGATCTCACTAGCGCGATGGATATGCTGTCCTTCGCCAACGATCCAGCCTCGAGTTCAGGCTTGCAACTACGCCCGTCTCTCACTGACACTGGCGCAAATGGCAAAACTGCACAAGAAATACAACAAAATCAACAGCCTGCACCCGATCCACTACGTGATCTAATCTTCCTTGCTGATCGTCGTCCTGAAGTGCATGATCCACAATATTTTGTCGGTCTACAACAGTTGGCCAACCAAGCTTTGGATTTGGTAGAGCAGACAATGGGTATGCATCCGATACCGACGCCAGCCACCGATGCATTACTCTTGTCGGCAGCTGCTGCTACAACAGCAATAGGCGCTGTGACAATACAAACAGCAAGCACTGTTGGCACAACCGTTTCGACAACAACAATAACCCCAGCAACAACTAGTGCCGCAGCAGCCGCAGTAGCTGCGCCAACAGAAGATTTAGTCACACCGCTCGGTGCAAATTTAACCACACTATTTCAGGACCCAAAGGATGTAGTTGATCCACAAAAGTTAGAAGAGTTCTTAAAAATGCTTGCCGACATCGAGACGGAGGAGAGCGATGGTGGTGGTAGACCTATTTTGGGCAAACTGTCACTATCGCGTCGTACAAAGAGCGCCTTGTCGAGAGCTCAAATTAAAAAGGAAACGATTGGCGGCAGTCCACTGAAGATAATTCCTTCGGTGTGGTCGCATAATTTACCACAGCCCGTGGAGGAACCGGTGAGTTAAATATTATATTTTAACTTCAAATTAAAAAGTATTGGAAAGGGGGGATATCTACTGAGGTCTTCTTCCGGAACAATTGGATGTACCGTTGAATTATTTAGTTCCAGGATTAAATAGCTCTGTCATGAAATTTATTTGATTCCTCTAAGTCTTTTAAGCTTCTTTCGAGCCGGAAGATTAGAATTGTATGTGGCAAATTTATAGATAGGTCTTTATCTAAGACCACAATCTGTCGACAGCTATGGTTTTCAGTGGACAGGCGAAGTCGAACTTATGTGGACTATTTATGAAAATTTGTTTCAGGTATTATTCCACCCAGATTGCCAAGGCTACAAAGACGTAAAGGCTCCTTAGTATCCTTCATTTGCAAAAATATATTTTTGGAAAATTTCTGAATCATCCGGACATAAAACAAAATTTCCTTTCCCGATCCTCGAAAATTAGTTATATAATCTATATTCTTTTCATTAGCAAAATCACATCATTTCTAAGCTCAAAATTTTTAGGAATTCAATTTCGAAGCCGCACTAGCCGAAGAGCATACACTCACCATCGAACAGGAGGCCGAGGTGGAAACGGAAACCGGCAACGAGCGTGACGACAGCGAAGACTGCCCCACTGTCGAGGAGGTGCATGCAACAATGAAGCAATTTCACCTGCGTAAGCGGCAATACCAGCAGGACGACGCAGCGCGACGCGCAAAAAGTGCACGCATCAAACGCAAAAATAGGTCAGCGATAATTTATCTAGCTTTTTTTCCATATATTTACACATATTGATTTTGCTTGCTGAAGCAGCAATATACACTCAAATTTCTCCGCATTTATACTATATACGCACAGGATTTCACCCGAGCAATCCCATGATGCTGACAACGGCAAAACAACACACCCACGCGGTGCCTCAGCGCCGGGCCGCAAGCAACCGGTGGACGAACGCTTATCGCCGCCAGATCCGCTAGAGCCCTGGAGTACACGCGAATTGCAAAATATCAACAAAATATTAGCGCGCAAGTGAAAATGAAAGCATCCACATTGCTATATATACATAGACAGTTATGTTTTTGTAGTTGTAGTTGGAAATACAAAATTGCTGCTCAAAAACCGTTAGGTCGTTTATTTACGGCTTTTTGCACAGTTTTATTTCGGGGTTTTGGAAAATTTGCCAACGCCATAGGTGTTATTATTTGTGTATAACGGTGAAAATTGCAGTTTTAGTCAGCATGGAAGAGGAAGAAATTGTCGATTTTCGGTAATTTGCAACACAGACAAGAATGTTTTTGTATATGAAAATTTGTATTTTAAGCGTTGAAACTCACTTTCATGTAATCTCTGCCGTTTCTGCAACAGCATTTTTTCGTTGAAGCCACACATACACACAAACATGTATCTAAACTGTCATTCATATCAACCTATACCCTTGTATGCTTTTATTTACCACTCACATGTAGTATTTTGTAGTTGTAGTACTTATGTACTCTCCAAAACCATTGCGCCCAAAACTTTTTAATTAAATTTCGCCAACAAAAAACACACACACAGACACAACAATAACAACAAAAAATGCAAAAAAAAAAAGTTTTTAATTAAATTTCAACTCCGTCTCGTCTTCTGTTGTAGTTGTTGCCTTAGCAGTGCTTGCGTATGCAAATAGGTGTAAATGTTGAAAAATTCTCACAGCTTTCCGAATGATTGTCGCCTGCAAGCGCTGTTTGTGCGTGTAGGCGTAAGTCCTAAGCTGATTTGTGCGCGCCATAGAAAGCGAAATGAGTATAATTTGCTTTCAATTCGCACGAATTTGCCAAAAATAAGTAACATTTGCCGTTTTCTTTGCTTTGGTTTACGCTTGAGCGTTGAAGCAGCAACATTATTTACGTCACCAAATTTATTTTGTATTTAAAATGACTCACTCTCCTGTGGCATTAAATAGCTGTTTGAAGCCTGCCTCGCCTAGTGGCTATTCTTCCATTTTTCTTTTTGAATTTCTGCGTCGACAAATTTACATGATTTTACATAATAAGCAACTAAGTAAGTGTGTTTAATTTACAATGGAGTGGAATAAGAAATTTAACTTGAATTGTTAGATTGGAACTTGAGTTGTGTATTTAAAGTGTAGGTGTTAGTTAGGAATTTAGTACAGTGAAAAGTTGCTTCCAATTTATATTTTACTTACATTTTTAGTGATTACCAACGAAGCACAATTCAACAACTAAATGGGATCGAACATTTCATAAAGCTTTCCTTTTAAATTGAAATACTTGAAGCCATTGAAAATCAACCGTCCAGAGACTGGACATTAACAAAGCTATTGTTCAAAGTGTTTCTAATTTCATTATATTTTACACATGTTCTGCATTCCTCTTTACTCTGTGTTTGAAGGGGAAGTATCAGCTTGAAGTGCTTTTGAAGATCTTTACCTTTGTACCCATTCCATCGTTCCTATATGTAGAGACAATTTGATCCGTAGAACACTGTTCAATGGCTCTGCATTTTCTTATCACAACTAAATACAATTATAGTAGGAATACCACTAAAGACTTGTAATTGATACTTCAATGTATATATATTTTTTAACAGAACAAATTTGGTTACTAGCCACGTAGCTAAAATAGTTTCTGAAAATATAACTCGACAAGGAAGCTCGGAGAAAATAAGAGATAATTACCGCAATAATGCTGAAAAAACCCGGAAAATTACAAGAGCTCAAGAAAATAGATTTGACCATTCCACAATGAATACCAAATATAGGTTCAACGTTGTAAAACGTTGATTGTGGTAAGACTGTATTCAGTCATTTTGGAATATCTAAGGTGGAGAACTTATTCAGTATCCATTATATATACAGTTGAACTTCCATAACTCGAACTTCTATAAGTCGAAGTTCTCCATAACTCGAACTCTTGAATTGGCAATAGAAGTCAAATTTCATTCAAATTGCCTTCCGCAAATCGAAAGTCTGTATATATTTTCTCGTAGTTCCTAAGTGGAACATAGCGCCTCAATAACCAAATTATAATTAATTTTATTTATAGCTAGGAATTTAATTTCTCGCCAAGAATAACCACTTCTTTGTGCTGCTGTTTCGACTTCCCTTCTCCAGGTGTTGGCTGGTCACCCATGTCTTCGGCTGTTCTACTAATGTCATCATGAGGCTTACGCCGTCGAATTTCGATATGGATCGGTAGCTGTTTGGTTACAGTCCAGAGATTAGCATTACTAATAACGTTAGGCTAGAAGATCCGCATAATTTTTCGAAGACATCGATTAAGAAAGGATTGCAGTGATTGTAAAACATTCGCTGAATATTCCACGTCTCGCAGCAATATAACACAACAGATTTCACGATTGAATCGAATATTTTTAGCTTCGTACATACGGATAGATGAGTCGATCTCCAGACTTTAGCCAACATGCCGATGGCAGCGCGACTTTTGGATATACGGTTTCGTATATCAGCCGCTGATCCATCATTTTTAGTTATAATACTATCTAAATATCAACTTTTCGTCACAAGTGATTTTAAGTCCCACTTGTACGGCGAGAGAACTAACAGCTTCGAGTTTTAAGGAGATGTGCGAATATTTATGGAACAACAGGCAACCTCTCAAACCCCACGATATTCCTCTGTTAATCGCACACGTTTGACGAGTCACCAAATCCAATACCAATTCAGTCTCCATTAATAGTATAGAAAGGTAAGGTTATTATTTTTAGCAGGGTCCGAGGGCTGTTTAAAATTTCTGTCGTATTTATGTGTTAAAAAAATATTGGAAATTTTTAAAATTCGAATTGTCCAAAGGTCCATTTGTTAAAATTGTATTTATTTTATTATGTTGATATACATACATGTATCCAAAGTAGGAGACAATTTTCAGTTGAAGTCATTGCTTTTTTGTCTGTAGCATCAGCTATGGTTAAACGTATTTTTATATGCTTGGCGAATTTCGTGTGTTAAAAGATCACAGTTCGTTGCTTGTTCGTGAATTCTTGGATAAAAATAATACGCTAGGCATGGCTTCGTCTACTTTTTTCTATTTCCAAAAATGAAGAGAATCTTAAAGGACCGTAATATTACAAGCATACCCGTAGATGAGATGGCTGAAAGAGCCAAAATTTATCCAAAAAAATGGAGTTTGAGAGGTGTTTTGAAAGTTTGAAGTAGCTCTGGCATAAGTACTTCATAAGGAAAGAGAACTATTTGAAGGGGACGAATGAATAAATATTTTTTTTTACCTAAAATCACATTATTTTTAACTTACTCGTGCATATCTACTGGAACTAGCTTAGAGCTAATTCTATCTGGATTCGGGATATTAAAATGAACCTTTCGATGTTTTATGACTTCTAGTATCTAAAAGAGGAGAGTGTACTGTATACTACATTTGATTAGAGGAAGGATAAATCAAAAACACCATTGATAGCTGAACATTTAAGCCCTGTAATAAACTTAGCTAAATTTTAAATTTCGAAGTATCCTGAGCTAACGAATGTAACTATTCGAAATATATCTTCATTTCTAAAATAAAAAACTCAAAATCTCCCAAAAGTATCCACAAGAAAATAAAAATGAAAAGAACAATTGCGCACTATCGATTTCAGCTAATCTCACAGCTGAATAATACAAAACAAATGACAATTGTCCACCACATGAGTGTGAGTGAGTGTCTGCAAACTGACCTTGCCACCCATAGAAAACTGACAGTAATCCACAAGCGCCACTATGGTGGCCAAGTCAACTGGGTCACATCAGAACGTGACTCGTGAATTTGTTCCCAACAAAAAAAGAAATGGAAAAACCAAAAAAAGCAAAACTTTTGATGTGATTTAATGTAACAAAGGGAAATACAAAAGCGAAAGTGGCAGAAGAAAAGAGAAACAGAAAACTAAATTACATAATGACAAATGAACGAACAACCAATCGTTTGTGTGTGTGTCTGTCTGTCCGTCCGCATGTCGTAAGCGTCGATAAATTGCATTTGCAATGATTTGTACCACTTTTTGTTGAGCGCCAACGAGGACAGCGGGCTAAAAAACACAATAAAAAGTGACACAGCACACAAAACTTTTGTAAAACATTGCAGCACTTTCGATTGCCTGATGCATGTTGCATGTCAAAATGATAGCAACAACAGCAACAACAACGGCAGCAGCAACATTACAAATATGATAATACAAGTGCAAGGGCGGAGAGGGTTTCCTATGAAGCGCCAAACGAGGGTGCGCATTAAACACGCGTGCACTAACAACAATTTTAACTCAGATTACAATAACAACAGCAGCATATTGTTTAAATGACAGCAAGAAGCTTGTGCTGCACTCATAACCACAAATGTGTTTACGTTACACACATACATACACACTCATCAGCAAGTTATAGATTTGTATTGGGGGAAATATGCAGCTCTTGTAAATTAAGCATTCAAAGGACATCGCAGGAGCTGCAGTACAACGAAAAATAAACATTGAGCTCCCTGATGTGTCATAAATTTCACAACACATTTTGTATATTGCCAAGCGCGCTCACTTGTAAGTGCAGCAATATGATTATTTGTTTGTTTTTACAATTATGTAATATATAGTTGTACGCTGGTGTGCGTGGGAGCTTTTATTAGTTGGCAGACAGTTGCTCTGGAAATTGGAGCTGCTTTTTTTTTAAGTTTTGAAAGTTCTTAGAAATTTGTCTATCCTCCTAATACATCGCTCCTGAGAGATTCAGTGCCGTAACATCCTTAAGTCGCTGAAACTAAATTGAAGTACCATCTGTAGAAAATGCTATTAACTTACTTATTTCCTATCACGATTAGAGCAATATTAAGTTCTTTAAGTTCAGACTACCCCCCAACATTTAGTTATAAAGAAATGTAAGCTATATTCATTATTCATTTCATAAATTCCCTGGTTAACACATTTCATAACTCTCTCATAGTAAATAATCATAATGAGCGCCATCTACAGCAACAATACATGGTATGAATACTGAGAGAGGGAGTAAGATTAGTGGACCAGATTAAACTCCTAGAATTCAAACCAAATATATTGCGAGCAGAGGAATAGTGCTACTTCTTCCTATGTCCTACCGATAGATGATTTTAGATAAAATTAAAATTTGAAGACATATTATTAGATGGTCATTAAGTAATTCCATAAAGAACGAAAATATGAACGCTTTGAACTACCTGTCACCAGTTTGCGCTATTAAACTCTTAATTGATATTTAAACTAGTTAGTAACTGATTGACAATGTAGAGGACCAGGGTCACATAATCCATTTACTGTTTATTTTCGCTCCTAATTCATCTCTACGAATCTCCGAATTATATTCAGAGTATTAGAGTTCTAGTGGGAAGAATTTCAAGATAGTCCCTCTTGAACTTAATAGATTTTTAGAATCATGTGGAGTCGATTTGTAAAGTCTTAGGTTAGGTTAGGTTATTCTGGTGGGGCAACAGGCCCCACATACACCAGTTATGGTCCTTAGCAATACCAATAGAGTGCCGTCACGTATTACGTAGTAGTAGTAGTAGTCATCACTTAGGATTGCAGCCCGACGATATCAGTTGTACAGACAATGCATGGGGTGCCAATGTCGATCACGTTTTCAGGTGACTGCCGAACACCAATCTTGGCAATCCTGTCCACGATTTCATTGTCTTCGAGGCCCTTATGGCCTGGCTTGTAAATTCCTAACTTATCTTTCAATATACTGGATATTCTATTTATGACACCATTGTTTGGTTCCAAAACATTATTTTTTAAATACAGCATTTTAGGGACCCATCGTATGACATTTGAGTTTGGAACAGATCAGATTAGATTTGAATTAGGTCTAGATCTCAGAACTTTAACTAAAAAGTTGCTATACAAAAACATAATTTTTTTATATTTTATATAACTCTCGAAGTTTTGACCAAAACAGGCATCTGAAATCATCGGTTCTCATGTTCATGAAATCATGTGTTTTGCACACAGTATTGATGGTCAAAGAATACGAGTACAATTGCAGATGCAGTTCCCGAGAATTTTTTTGCTCAGAAACTTTGCTTTGAAATCATTTTAATGAGAGATCCTATCGTCGCACCAGATATCTAATCTCTAAAAATGCTTAGTAGTTTATTTTATTTTGAGATATTCTTAGTTAGATTGGGTTAGGTTTGAAGGTTGTAGAGAATCGTTTTAAAAATCTGTTCGAACATAATCCTATAATTGCTATATATGTATATGCACAATTTTGTATTTCTTAAATATTTATATATGTATTATAATACGAGCTAAATAGAGAAGGTACAATCTTTTATAAGAGTGTACAGCTGCTGGCGTACACTCATGATATTGATATCATCGGAAGCAACAACCGCGTCGTCGTTAGTTCTTCTTATTCCCGCCTGGATAAGGAAGCGAAGCGAATGGGTCTGGCTAGGTCATCTTGTACGAATGGACGAAAACACTCCAGCTCTGAGAGTGTTCGATGCAGTACCCGCCGGAGGAAGCCGAGGAAGGAGAACGTCTCCACTCCGTTGGAGGGACCATGTGGAGAACGATCTGGTTACACTTGGGATCTCCAACTGGCGATCTGCGCGGGCAAGAGAAGAGTGGCGCGCTATCATCGATTCGGCTATAACCGGCTAAACGGTTCCTACGCCAATCACATACATAGATAATAAATCCGTGAAGTTAAAAACTTAACAACTCAGAAATTAAAACTCATAAAAAATCCCTTTGAAATATTTTAGTTATGATTTAACGTACAAAAACCCCTACGCTTACTTTTCGAAGCGACTGTATGCTCTCATACATTTAAATATTATGTGCTAATGTGCTTGCTTTGGTGATTAATTAAAGTAAAGTGAAGTGTTTGGATTATGAATCGTGACAAATTGTGGCAGAGAGCAAAAAGACAAAGCGATACAGTAAGTATTACAGACATTTACACACACATATGTATGCATATGTTATAAATTAAACAATGTAACAAATCGCCAGAGGGAATATGTGTTACGTATGTGTGGAAATTGTACACATATGTACCTCCGCTTGCAATAAAGGTTTTAATGTTGAATGATGTAGTGTAAATAATTGCTCATTGAACTTTACTATAGTTTGCTTAGTAAAGTTATTTACAATAATATATTGAAGCTTAATCTTTCAGCCTCTCAAGCGTAATTAATTTGTCAGTCAATGATGTCCATAAAGTGATCAATAAATAAATGTTTTCAATCAAGAAGGAAATCAAATGCAGAAGACATACTTTGAGCATATTTCCTTTAGTTGGAGTGTAAATTATTAAAGTTGAGACTTACTTGAGGGGCCCTCAACTCTTGCTCAATTACTTAAATTTTATTTTAATTTATGCTCATACTCTCTATATGGCGCAAATTTTATTACAAGAGTATTTATGTATATACTGTGATATTAAATTAAACTTAAACGTCTTTGAAGACACTAGCACTAGCGTTGGCAAATTTCAGCCAGTCTAAATAAAATCACATTTGAATTTAATTAAAATATTTTACATTTCTCGCATGCACTCCTTGCTGCTGACGCCCTATTTGTCTTTTGTACTTTGCCAGACTCATTTTGCTTATTTGAAAATACTCACATACACACACACACTCATACATACAAACAACAATAAAAACATTGCAAATTGTTGGTAATAAATTGTAATAAACGCAGTGAACTCCTCTAAGCGCACTCTAACTACCAAAGCATTCAACTACATCTCTGCTCCAAACCTTCCACGCACCTATTGAGTTATTGTTGTTGTTGTTATTGTGTGTTATTGTTAGTGTGTGGGTGTGTGTTTTCATATTATTGAGACATTTTAAAGAAGAAATTCTCAACATTGAAACAATACAACTTGGCATTTTGATTAAATCAAATGAATATTAAGAGCGTAAATGCTTGTAGACAGCGGCAGTAGCAGCAGCAACAGCGAGTTTGCTTGTGCCTGACGTGCTGGCAGTTGTGTAAACAAACAGTCGTTGTTGTTGTTGTTGTAAATGTTATTTAAATAAATTACTTTAGCGTAGACGGCAGGAGCTACCCTTGCATTACTGGCATACTGAAGCGTGTACTTGCAATATATTGCTTTAGTTGCAGGTGAAAGGTTTATAGAAATTCTATATAGAAATACATATGTACATACCTACATATATAAAAATGCAGATGAAATATATATAAAATACTCTCGACACATTGGAATTCTCGGCAATACAAATTGCTTTGTGCGTCTATCTTGTATATAACTTTTAGAGGTTAACGGTATATGCATATGTATATATATCTTTCTTGTGTTAGAAAGTCTACTCACATTTTGGCCTTTTCTTAGAATTCTCAAGTGTATATGAATGTGTTTGTTTCTTCAGGTAATCATTTGCATTATTGCTGATTTATAGGTTACTCATACGCCCTGTAGCACCATGCTGATGAAGATGTGTTAATTAAAGACAGCTGCGAAAGTTGTTCTATAAAATTTATGTGTAGTAAAATGACAACATTTGAAGAGATAATAAATTGCGATTTAATAGATTTGTGATGAACGAGTGATATTAAAAAAGTACAAACTAAAGTGTATTAACAAATAGCTGATACTGGTACATTTAGGAATTTTGCTTTGTCCGAATACATGAAACTAAATACGACAATTATATTTTCTTACTCATTACTGTCTTTTCTAAACTGCTAGAAACCATATATGGCTCAGTTAAGTGACCATTTTTCATAGTTCCACAGCTCAAGACTGCCAAATCTCGCTATTTATGAGCTCAAACTTTAAATAGTTTATGACCTCAAACTTTAAACAGTTAGGCCTTCAATGTTAAAAAAGCGAAAATTCTTAGCAACTAATCCTTTTAACAAACGTCTTTCATCCTTTCCAAAATAAGATCCTTTCCTCCAGTTTCTTAATATCATTTTTATTCTCCACTTTTCGTCATCAGTGATTTCATTATTTTCGAAACTTTAACAATTTCAATTACCAACTGACGCAAATGTGGCCTCTTGTAAACATTTGCCTGGCAAACCGCAAATAAAGTTTTAAGCATTGCGACAAATTCAAGGCCAAGCACAATTCCAACAAACGGAAAAGTCGAGCGCAAAATTTTTGCGGTGAAAAGTTGAAAAAAAAATGATAATAAAATGTGACGTAATTTTTACATTTCATCACTTTTTCCGTGGCATAGCTGATTGAATTTGCGTCAAGTTGGAAAGTTGTACGTCATAGCGAAATTTATAATAGTAAAATGGTGCGAAGTAAAAAATTCAATAATTACAACAAAAACGCAATAACTTAAAAAATCAGAAAATAATTTTTAAAGATTTAAGATTTATGATTTATGATTTATGATTTATGATTTATGATTTATGATTTATGATTTATGATTTATGATTTATGATTTATGATTTATGATTTATGATTTATGATTTATGATTTATGATTTATGATTTATGATTTATGATTTATGATTTATGATTTATGATTTATGATTTATGATTTATGATTTATGATTTATGATTTATGATTTATGATTTATGATTTATGATTTATGATTTATGATTTTTGATTTTTGATTTTTGATTTAGGATTTAGGATTTATGATTTATGATTTTTGATTTTTGATTTTTGATTTAGGATTTATGATTTATGATTTATGATTTATGATTTATGATTTATGATTTATGATTTATGATTTATGATTTATGATTTATGATTTATGATTTATGATTTATGATTTAAAATTTAAGATTTAAGATAAAAAAATTTAAAAATTTATTTTAATGATTTGGGAATATTGACCGCATAAAATAACAAATATTAATTTCTACTCGAATTGGCTACTATCTCTTCCAACTGCTTTGGAGCAAAAAACTACCAACTCAAATTGAATTGAAAACATTCGCCATTTGATCCTTTATTGCACAAAAAAAAAATTATCTGCCCTTTTTACAAAGGCCCAAATTAATTCGTATCATAAATCAATTCCAATTTGAAAGCAATTAACTCAACTCAACTCAATAGCAGCTGAAAAGGCAAAGAAAGCCAACAACTTTTTGCGTACTTTCTGACAAAGTCATACAATAAAACAACTCAATATCGGGCACAAATTTCGCTGATCTAATTTCCATTAAAAGGAAGTCGGCAGCAACCTTTATTATACGCCTGTGCCGTGGCAATTTTCCGTAAAGGTGGGCGCCAGCGAGATAATAATTCTATTAAACAGCGCAACAAAGGCCAGTGACGGAGAGAGGGGGAAGGGGAACTTCCCTCGCGAGTTTCGCTGAAAAAGTCTGCTCATAATTGATTTATGATAAAATTCCCAACAAAAAGATGTTCGACCATTTTTCATGGCCCTCTGAACTGCGTAATAAATTTTTTGTGTGAAAAATGATTATTAGCGGCGGCTGGCGAGCTGGTGCGCTAATAAAATTAAATCTGGCCACTGCACAAAAGGTAAATAATAAACACCCACACAGTCGTACGCCTTCACGGTGCTAACAAACTTCAAATAAGCCGCAATTGCTGGAAAATGTGAGCTCGGGCAAGCAGGTAAAAATATAGTCTACATTTGATATGAAAATCTAAACTTAAGCTGCGACGAGACAAAAGCGTTTCTGCTGCTGCGACTCTTGTCGGTAATTTATGGCCAAATTTGTTTCTTCTGTTATTTGTTTATTAGCAAATTTGGCAAATGAATGCCAGCGTTTCTGCTTTTTTTGTCTTGTTCTGTTGTGCAGCATATTCTTTTTGATTACAAAAGCGGGAAAAACGTGCGCCACGAGTTTTTCAAGATTGTCATTGTTAACCGCAACTGAGCGAAAAAGATGTGGAAATTATTAAAATACATTAGACAAGGAAATTGTGTTTTTTGGTTATGTTTTATGAGAATTGTGGACAAAATATTTATGTATTGGATCTTACAGTATTGATTCCTCAGTATTATTTTTACTCAAGAGAAGGACCTACTACCACTAAGGACGACCTAGTACAGAAAATATTCTAGTAAGGAATATACCTTTAGATGCTTTAGAGTTATATTGAGCAGAAGAAAACTGACTGATTCCTTGTTCTCTACTATCATAGTGTCAATATATTGGGCAACACTCCCCAGTGTATCACAATGGGAATCTGAATTTTAGGCCTATTTTGAGACACCAAGCTTGAGTTATATGTTATAAAGTATAATAAACATATGGGATTCCAGAAGATTTTCAACGAGAAATATACGTAGTTGTTGTTCTCTCTAAGTTACCTGTTACGAACCAAATTTGGTTCACATCTGACAATGAGTTTTTTAGTTTTGATAGGGTAGTAGCTATAGGACCGGGACTTGGAATTACAGATTACAGATATCTAGTACGAAATGACAATAAACTTTTGAAATCAAAAAGGCTTCACCCATCATATGCTTCCGGATAAGGGGTTATACGTTCAATATATTAACAGGACTTTCAATAATACCTTAGACGTTCAATATATTAACAGGACTTTCAATAATACTTGCGCTCTCAAGTATATAGATACTGAAGTACATGATTTTCAAATATAATCGATTTCTTCCAATATTAAATAAAATATCGTAATTGTCTAGCAATTAGTTTTTGAAATTGACGAAATTTCATCACATCAATTTAAGTATACACTTATCGGAACTTACCCAAAAACGATCAAACGAAACGTTTGTCAACTCCATGATTATACGCGGAAACTTTTCAATTCCCATCAGCACTCCACTAACATACCGCCCGATTGCTTATCAAACTTTGCCATATCAAATGCAAGGCAATACTCGGTCAACAGCTTAACGACAAATCGCTCAAAACAAGAGAAGTTCAGAGTGAAGGGGAAAAGTTGAATTGCATGTACTGCCATTAGCAGTACTCGCCAATATTACACAAACCACATTGCCGTTAATAGCTTAACTAACAAACTTTTCTCGAGTTATGCATGCATTTTAAATAAACGGGTCATCGATAGTTGTGGCTATGGTTGTGTGGATTAGTTTGTGGAGAGGATAAAAGTTTATTATAAAAAAAATATCAATATAACTATGATCAATAAATACAGAGAAGGTAAATAAATTGAAAAATAATATTGAAGAGACAGTCGCAGATGTGAGACCCACCTCAAATGAAATTCGATTTCTAAAGAAATTTCAATATTTTTTTAAACAAAAAAAAAAAATGGTATTAGTGTTGCCTACAATTAGGATGAGAGCGGTTTTTGAGAGCCAGATATTTTGAGTGTAGGATGAAATAAACACTGAGAGAGATGAAGAGATTAGAGCCTAATATTGTATTTCACTGGTTTGCTTTTATTTGAACGCATCTCAGAATAGAAAGTATCAAAGTCACTTGCCTTATGTCAATCATCGACAATCAATTGCGGCCAGGGTTGTAGGGTCAAAGCAATTTGTCACCACACAGTGCAGCTTTGCAGAATGCTTGTCTTGAGAGCCACTTGGTAACTTTTCTCCACACAGCAAAGAGATGAGTAACGCTCTGAAAGAATTATGCAATAATAGTGTCAAATAGCAATGCAAAATTCTAGTGTGCAATTTCTATTTTGGTTTTATGGTGCCACAAAGGGGTGTTATGTATGAATATGTAGACCTAATCTTGTGAGTGTGTATTGCATTTACGGCTTGCAATCAATTCTGGTTTAGGTGTTTTGAACTCTCAAACTGTTCCGATTGCATGTATAATTTTATTCTTGGTATGTTGTCTGCATATATTCAACTGCAGATATAACTGTGCTTGCTTCTATCACTCTCCCCCTCCAGTTAGCTCACGCTTAATTTTGTTAAAATCTCGCACTCTTTGATGTGAATTGACAATTATTCTCCCTTATTCGCTGTGGAAAGAGAGGATTGAAGGGTGAAAAGTTTATTGGCGCACAACAGAGACTGTAACAACAAAATTTTACTTTCAATAAAACTTGCGTGGAAACAAGTTCAGAGTATTTCCATTTTCTATTTAATTTTCTTTTTATAGTTTATTTTTCCTTGTGCTTGTAAATGCGAAAAGTTGCCACATTATTGCCGAAGAAATTAAAATGCAAATGAGTCCCAGTTGTTGGGTAAGCAAAAGTGCAAACTATATAGTAAACATATACACACAGCGAATGATAATATTGAAGACAAACTGAATCAATTACTAATGACTTGTTTTAGTGTCTTGCAGAGTGTATGTGTGTATGTAGAAATGCATTAAGTTAAAGTTCCGTCTACACCGGCGCCACAAATTGCATCGTCAATAGTTGAACTTGGAAATGTTTTATTGCGAAACTTTGACGATGCGTTCACTTACATATATTTATTAACATATGTACACACATATTTGAGAACATAGATATTTATCATACACATTTGTTGGTAATCAATTACTCTCTGTAATGTAGTAGTAGTCCAACTCATATCTTAATCACAGTTACCCGTTCAGTATCATAATAACTGCTAAATTACTTGTTCTTCTGATATGAAGGTGCAACTACGATCTGGAAACCATGTCCATACCTTCTTTACTCTGATATATCGAATTCAAGATACTATCATTTGGTGCAAAAAATGGAAAAAATCAGCCGACAGCTTCTTTATACCCATATATACCTAATAGAATACCATAATGCTACCTATAATGCCACACAAAACATATAGATCGGGCAAGAGATATCTCAATGAACGAAAATGGAGATATTTTACTTAGCGTAATGCGATCCAGTAAAAATGTGTAAGATAAGAAATAAAGAGAGACTTCATATAAGTATATATATATATTTGGCGTAGGAACCGCTTTAAGCGATTATAGCCGAATCCACCAGAGCGCGCCACTCATTCCTCCTTTTTGCTTTTTGGCGCCAACTGGAAACACCAAGTGAAGCCAGGTCACTTTGCACTTGGTCTTTCCACCGGAGTGGAGGTCGTCCTCTTCCGCGGCTTCCTCCAGCGGGTACTGCATCGAATACTTTCAGAGCTGGAGTGTTTTCTTCCATCCGTACAACATGACCTAGCCAGCGTAGCCGCTGTCTTTTTATTTGCTGAACTATGTCAATGTCGTCGTATAAATCGTACAGCTCATCGTTCCATCGTCTGCGGTATTCGCCGTTGCCAATGTTTAGAGGACCATAAATCTTGTGCAAAACCTTTCTCCCGAAAACCCCAAGAGTCGTCTCATCGGATGTTGTCATCGTCCACGCTTCAGCGCCATACATCAGGACGGGAATAATGAGCGACTTATAGAGTTTGATTTTGGTTCGTCGAGAGAGGACTTTACTTTTCAATTGCCTACTCAGTCCAAAGTAGCACCTGTTGGCAAGAGGGATTCTGCGTTGGATTTCAAGGCTGACATTGTTGGTGTTGTTAATGCTGGTTCCCAGATAAACGAAATTATCTACAACTTCAAAGTTATGACTGTCAACAGTGACGTGGGAGCCAAGACGCGAGTGCGTGACTGTTTGTTTGATGACAGGAGATATTTCGTCTTGTCCTCATTCACCACCAGACCCATACGCTTCGCTTCTTTATCTAGTCTGGAAAACGCAGAACAAACGGCGCGGTTGTTGCTTCCGATGATATCAATATCATCGGCATACGCCAGGAGCTGTACACTCTTGTAGAAGATTGTACCCTCTCTGTTTAGTTCTGCAGCTCGTATTATTTTTTCCAGCAATAGATTGAAGAAGTCGCACGATAGAGAGTCACCCTGTCTGAAGCCTCGTTTGGTATCGAACGGCTCGGAGAGGTCTTTCCCGATCCTGACGGAGCTTTTGGTGTTGCTCAACGTCAGCTTACATAGCCGTATTAGTTTTGCAGGGACACCAAATTCAGACATCGCGGCATAAAGGCAGCTCCTTTTCGTGCTATCGAAGGCAGCTTTAAAATCGATAAAAAGATGGTGAGTATCGATTCTTCTCTCTCGGGTCTTTTCCAAGATTTGGCGCATGGTGAATATCTGGTCCATTGTGGATTTTCCAGGTCTAAATATAAGTAGTAAGAGTATATTTCAGTACTATCTTCAATAATGTCCATAAAATGAGAGACCAAAATTAAATTAATTGTTAAGTTTTGTACATTTTTAAATTTCATATTACTTTTCTGTTCTGTTCGGTTCAGTACGTTTCGGTTCTGTTCTATTAGGTTTGGTTCGGTTCTATTCCGTTCGTTTCGATTTTTGTTAGATTCGGTTCAATCGTTAAAGGAATAAATCGCGGAAGTGCTTTTAAGATAATGTGAGATTTTGAAAGGTCGGTATAATGAAAAAATTAAAAAAAGTTTCGTTCTTCGTGTCTCAGATTTAATTCAATTGCAAAGCCGGTACGTAACAAAGATGGAGTGACAGATGGCGGCTACTAAGGTAAGTTCCAATTTAATTGTATTTCATCAACTTAATAGTTATAAAAACGACAGTTTTTCCAATATTTTCGCCGAGTATCATTCTATGGCACAAATAAGTTTTCACAGGTTCCTCTGGCTAGTTCCAGCCATACTAGCTCCCACTTTCTTTCAGGGACTCTCACTGACTCTCTGTAAGGGGTCTAACTTTGTATAATTGTTCTCGAGTCTGGGTTTTCACTTTCGAAAAATCAGATTTTTTTTGTTTTATCTTATTGTTTAACATTATATATGTCCTCAAAATTTTAATCCGATCTAAGCACTATCCATGAAGTTATTGTTTAATTAGTCGGGGCCTTTAACGCTCTAACTTTTTTGAAGTCCGTGTTTACTGCCATTTGAAAACTACTCGACCGATTCATTTCAAACTTGGCACACATTTTCTTCACATAAAGTACCTCCCCCCTACGTTTAGAAATTTTTTTTTTAACATTAAGGGTGTTTCCCACCCTGAAAATGGCGGAAATTTTAGTCGAAAATAACGGTTCACACTTTAGATGGCCGCCAAAAATTTTTAAATAAAAAAAATAATAATCAGAGAACGTTGGGGGGAAGATTTGTTTAAAATTTCACTAAATTTTTATGGTTTTTCATTTTCTGATAATTTCCGGCCAAGTTACAGTGAACACCGCAAATTGTTTTTTTTTTTCAAGACGTCCTAGGGGAAGCTCTCTCACGGGTTAATGGTTTAATATTTTTGCATGAAAAATATACGGAATATAGTCAAAACTTTGCTCAATAATGTATAGAAGGTTTGAATAAAATTGTTTAATCGATATTTGAGATAAAAAATCACAAAAAAAGTTTTTTTATTGCGCTGAAACCCAGACAACACTTGCAGTTATTTAGGATAGCTCCTGGCACATAAATCCATTTCCGTTATAAAATTTATTTTCTTGACACTTTTGATGAATCACTTCATGTTGTCTGCCACTCATTCATATGACTGCGTTTGACCAGAAAAAAGTACTCCGATTAAAATTTTGCATGTACAAATCACAGAGCCAGTGGCATTCTAAATAAACATGACCGCAGAACATTTGTGAGAAATTAGTGGTTCACCAGAAAAACCAAAAAAAAACGAACACAAGCTGGTTGGTTAACCATGGGAAGAGGGATAAAAGAAATGTCATGTAAAACACACACAAAAAGAATAATTGCGAAATTGAGAAAAAGGTCGCTGTAATTGTCGGAAAATTTGAAGAACTCAAAAAAAGTAAGAGAATGGAAACATTACAAAAGCCAGCGGAATGAAGAAACAATAACGGGAGGTCGAGTAGTTGTTGTAGGCATACATACATACACACATAGAAGTACAAGTATCCTTGATGCACTAACTACCAATAGCAATGTCCTTGTCGCTTAGTGCGATTACAACTGCCGTTGGCATAACGCTACTCCATTGCGTCACCATTAGGTTTGTTTGTCGTCGCCGCATCACTTGCGGTTACACCAAATGCATGTTTCGTCTTTGAATAACTGAAATCTTCTGCACTTGATTGCTGCGTTTGGTTTTGTGGTGGCGCTGGCTGTTTGTCCTTGTTGGTGTCGTGTCTAGTGCTTGAAACAAATTTGGGGTCGAATATAGTTGTTTGGCGTTTTTGGAAAGCTCTATCTATATGTAAGTATGTGTGCAGTGCCTAATTTGCTGCTCTCAGTTGTACAGTAAGCTCTAACAGCAGTAGCTAATGCCTAACCCTTTGTTTGATTAATGACAAGCATACGAAACCCTTCTGTGTTGTTGGCATATTTTGTTTCCTTTCTGCTTCGCTCACCCGGTTTTTTCGACTCCCCCCGAAATTATCTTAATAATTGTTGAGAATTTGATATATTGCCTGTATAATTATTTCAGCTTTATGACTTCCTGATAGTAAGTAGCTTGGTTTAGGTGATGGTTGAATGAGTGTTGGGTTAATGTTTTAATTGACTTATAGACCTCTATTTTAAATACTCAAGTAAACCCTTTTACTGTTCAAATGATGTCAGATTGAAACTGTTTTATTAAAAACAGGGGCTGTAAAAAGAGGTAAAGTGAGGAAAATTTCCGACTGCATTGATTATTGGCCTTATATAAGTTGGGCCGCTTCTGTTTATTAGATATTTTAACATGGTTCCCCATACATCTCAGATATTTGAGGATATTTGTTAAAAGAAAAGTCGTCCAATCGGGTTCTCGCCTTCCGGAGCTCCCCCAATCCTTGGAAGTCCATAAAACTTTACATATGCATATATTAGTGTTACGCCAAACTCTGCTGAGTTGGTTTAAACATCAATGTTCTCTTCCAGAGGATATCGTTTCAAACTCGTCTTGTGTCTCAAATTCAGTCTGATGACAAATTTGTTGTCTGTATCGATGTGAAAAAGACCAGTTTCAAGAGAACATGATTTGAATAGTAGTAGAGTCCGACCGGTTGACCTAGAATACCCTTAATGTTTATGAAGGGCCCCTCGATAGGAGACTAGAACCTTTGGCTTAACTTTGTTAATAGACTAGGGATAACTAAGTTAATAGACTGAGTACTGATTTAAATCGAAGAATAACTGTCTTTACTTCTACTATTTCCAATTGGTTCTAAAATAATCTGTTCGTGGAAGATATACGGAAAACTGAGGAATTAAACAGATCCTTAAAATTTCCGTTCGTGTTCCAAGCAGAAGCGAGTTCTTTCTATATCCAGACAGACTAAAAATCTCAACCAAGTCAATCAGATGTGTTGACTAAATGATCTCTCAGATTTTAACGTTAGATATGCCAAATAACCAACCATGAACCGGAAATTACGCATAATCTAACCTAATATTGAACAAATTCAAAAAAGCAGGAAAAATCAAACATAACATTCGTGCTCATATTTAAATTGACGAAGAGAAAAATATGTACAAATCTAAAATATGCAGAATAATCATGCAATAAAATGAAATATAACCTCAAAAATATCGGTAATCCTCTACACCAATAAGACCGTCGAACTGTATAAACACGAACATAGCAATATAGTGTCATGTGACCGCGGCCGGCAGGAAGTGTGGCAGGTAATAAATTTTGCAGGTCCACAATCCACATAACTGTCATACTGAAATTGCGATGTGTAGACATTCATAATAGCGGTAAAATGAACCAAAATATATATTCCATTCATATATTGACGAACTCAATGACTGTTAACTGTATAAATATATATAAATAGGTACATATATGGTACATGCATAAATAAATATATTTAGCGTACATTGACCTGCTGGTACAAAATTCTCCCCAAATTGGCAATATTTGTGTACGCCACCATGACACACGTGGCAATGCAAATATTTCGCACGTTTTTGCTCATTTACCACTACCGGTATGATTGCAAATAGATCCGCATGTGTGCGTAAATAAATGCTGTTATCTACATTGTGCCACACCATTGAATTTCATCAAGTGTGATTGACCTGTTTATGAGCGAATTTTATGTGTCTTCTGAGCTGTCATTAAATGCCTACCGTTTGCTCTGTATAGGCTTTTATTTGCAGAAATGTAATCTTTTACTGGAGTGGGTTGACAAAATTTCACAATATTTTTTAGGGCTTTTCGACATTTTTCTATAATAATGTCACCAATTTGTATGGAATTTTCATAAATATTAACCATTTTACGTGAAATATACATATAATTTTTAGAACGACAGATTTTTTTGAAACTTTGAACAACCAGAAAGATAGGTTTGAGGAAAAGCTTTGAAGTCTGTTCGTTAAAAGCTCTGAGCGCTTTCGAACTTCCGAGTCCAGAATTTTGTTTGAACTGTTTCTTCAATTGCTATGGATTAATTACGAGAGTTTTAACTAATTTCCGTGACGATTGCAACCCTGCCTAAACTGAATTCCCAGAAAGCTGCTACAAAGGTAAGTTGCTATCTAATGGCGGATGGTCCAAACAAGATTAGGGATGGGAGTGAAAACTGATTTCAAATCTTTATTTACCGGGATCTTTCGATAACTTTATTCTCAATAATACTAAAAATGCTTCGAGAGAACGTTATACAGAAACGCTTGATATTTTGTAAAACACTAATTTTTGAAAAAAATGTATGAAGTAAATAAATAAACGACCTTATTGTCCCCGCCAGAGCATTTGACAGAAAAATTATATACAATAATTTTTTGGCCTAAGAAAAAACGGAATGAACATTAAGCCTTTTGAGTTTTAGATATTCAAAACAATCAAAAAAGCATCATAAGGGGTGACTCTCGACAATGCGGAAGAGAGATAGAGACACTTTGCTAAAGCTATATGGAAGCTTGTTTGCTTTACGAAATTTAAAACGACCTCAGCATAGCCAGTGGTGATTTAAGTCTTCTTTCCGTTGATTAATTACAAAGCCACACAAAAAAAAATTTTCATGACCTCTTACTATGTGTACCATCAGTTTTTGGGGTCGCTGAATCCAAATCCGAGGTCCATTTAACACAACCAGATCAGAGTTTTGAGACAACACCCAAAAACCAAAATAGCGAAGAGCGATTTTTAAAATTCATCGATTACGAATCTTGTGTCGGGTTTTTTCAAAATGGCGGATCCAATATGGATGGACATGGCAGATGCTTTTTTGAAAACTTCATCGGAATCGCTCGAATCTCGTTACTCGGGGGTTCTCGGGATCGATGATTACGTAATATATTCTAATAAGAAATGAAAGCAAGCCGTTATAACCCATTCATGAGAGACTCCCATACTCTTCACTTATTGAGCTCAACTGGTTAACCATGTTTGCTATTTCGTGTAAGAGAGCGGCGCTTGAGCCTGACGAGGAAAGAAGTGGCGAATCGAAGACGATTAACGAATGCTCTCTATTCTCAGCTCACAGCTCAATTTATACGAAAAAGATACGAAGAAGCAAGTTTATTTGTATTAAAAATTAGCTATTCACTTTAATATAAATTTTTACTGAATTTATTTCCGCCATTTTTAAATACAGACATTTGTATATAGACTTAAGTACATAAGCCCTTAAGGAGTATACATAGCCTAGTCATTATTATTGAGCCGCTGCCATAAATTGACAGATTTTTCATGGTAATCGCTATTTGAATTGCGTGTTTATCAACATTTAGGCTTATTTATTGTTGCCACATTTCGCTCGTACAATTTGTCATTGCCGCAGTGTCACCTAAGCTAATATTTATTTTTAGTCCACATTACCGGGTATATACTTACTTAGAAACATAGAGTTGTACTACATACAAACATATATAACCAACCGCCGTCGTCCCACGTGTGCCGTAAAAAGCGAGAAATTCAATTTTATTGCGACAATCTCAATTTTATGGTGACAGTAAATTCACTTTCGTGCCACACAGCGATTATTGTACGTAATTTTATTATTGCCAATGACAAACGGACTGCCTCACTGGCCCTTCAGTCAAATATTTGACTAGCATTTAGCACACTAAAGTACGAAGAGTAACAGATATATAAATGAAAATAATGAGTAGAAGCGTCAAAGTTAAAGCAAATGGTGGAGCAACAACAACAATTTGAAAGAGAATGCTAGCAACAAGCAAGTCATAAATGAATGCATTTGCTTCCTTGGAAAAGTTATAATGAAATTTGAAATTCTTCAACGCCAACGCCGTAATAAAAAAAAGCCAACGCCTTTGTCATTTTCAACAGCAACAATGAATTCTTTTATATATATTTGTAAGGACATCTCGCAAGCTATCTTCCTACTGCGTGACCCTGCCCGTTACGCTTGATTTCCGCTTTATTGCCAGTGCGTTAGCAAGAAGAAAATATCGTTTTTATGCTCTTTGCGCTTTCTAATGAAGAATCTAATTAGTAGCAACGGCAGCAGCAGCAGCAGCAAGCATCAACAACATTGCACGCCAACAACAGTTGCTGAGTCCATCTTCTGTGCTATATGAGCGCACTCTTCTCGGCAGTCCATCACTATGCTATATTTAGCTAGCATTTTGTTTTTGCTTTTGCATCACTCGACGCGTACCCTTCGCTTGGCAGTGGCAATAATATCCTTGACAGCTACAAGTGTACGCGGTTAATTAGTTACTAAGTGCCAGCCAGTCCAGACTAGTCGGTCGGTTGGTATGTGGTCGTACGCTTGCTCGCTCCATTGCAGTTGTTGTTTTTGTAAAAGAGGTGTCTGAGCATGCTTAATTGTTGGTGCGGCGATTCTACACTGCACTGTACTCTAGTAGACTTACTCGGGTGTGGGCGTGTGCTCCATAATTTGCTTAGCTACTGCCCTACTTTGTTGCATTAATGAGCTTTAATGTGAATTATTGCTGTTCAATTAATATGTTCAGACGCACTTGACCTAGCATATTCCGAGTGGTTGTTGGTACTTTTGTTGTTGACTTTATGAGTGGGGCGCATGTATTTGCTAGGAGTTGAGCGAATTGAATTGAGGCGGTAATGATGATAAGCTGTTTTGAATGATATCAGTATTCCATAGGCGTAGCGCTACATTTTCTTATGGGCTCTGTTGCTATAAGAGAGTATTGTCGAGGTCTGGATTCATAGTTTTTAGCAAAAAAAAGGAATGAAGAACGGATATAGTTATCTAACTAACAACACACTTATCCTAAAGTTATGTTAAAGAAGATACTTGCTAATTACATTATCTTCACAACATACTAACCGCGAACTGTTCTCCGATTCACCCACTTCAATCGGCTTCCATCAAATAAGTGTGTCTCTTTCTCTTTCTATTTTACCTTTTGTTAATATACATTTCCAGCTTACTTTCCGGCAAACAGTAGGAGAAGCATTTCTCGCGGAACCAATTATTCTTTAGGATTCTTTCGGAGAAAAAGTATATAGCCTCCGTATAAGGCTATAACCACCTCGGATTTATGTTATAAGACCTGTGGAACTGTGTATCATTTATAGATTCTGATAGATATAAAGTATTCTGGTTCTTTCTTCTCCACGGATAACCGTCAAACTACTTATTTCGTGACATCTCTCTCTGAGGCCTTATTTCTATAACAAAAAGTTGGTATCCGTTAGAGAACAAAGTGATGTACCAAACGGGTTTCAAATGAGTAAAAACTGCTTTAATACATTATAGAAAAGGTTGGTAAGGTTCATTAGTTAGGTTAGGTTTGTAGACAGATCTCTTCAAATACAGAAGTTCTCATTTAGATAGTCTTGAGCGTTGTCCTTTGGGATACCAATAAACTCCTAATGGATCCTTAAAGACCCTTAAGATTCAGCAAAACGCTAGGAATCTGTTACGAACTTCTTTAGTCTACGTTCTAGCCAATTCGCTAAGTTCGCCGCAGGTGGGCCTTCCAAGGTGTTTCAACCTCAATCTTGCAAAAGCTGGTCGGTGGAGGAGGAAATACTTAGATGATTCCACCTCGCCTTCCCCCAAATAGTTTTAGCAACTTGCATCTGCCAAGATCCCAAGTCTCAACGACAATGTCCAGTAAGCACATCAATGATCGCGCTGATATGGCCCTTGATAAGAGATAGCAGTTCAATTGACCTTTTACGCTCCACAGCGGGCCGAAAGGATCTCGCAGCTACACAGGTGCTGGTTGTTGACCAGCGCTTGGCGAGATCATGCCTAATCAGCATGTCCAGCGCTCTTACGCAGGTGGACTATGGACCCGCTCCCATTCTGACGTCAATGTTGCTAGGGTACCCTTTCCCTAGCTTGTCCGCTTTACATTTACCAAGGATTCCGCGGTGACGGGTACTCACACGAGTCGGATAACAAAATAGCTAGCATTGCCGCTCTGCTGTCGGAGTGACTACATACCTCACTAAAAGAAGCCACCATGCGGAGCAGTGTGTCCACTGCTGGGAAGACGGTTCACAAGTTACTGCTGATAATTGTAGTAGTTATTCCGATATATTTTAAGAAATTAACTTTTTTAACTGAATTGGAATACATTTTGAGATGAGTGTGTTTAAGAGAGCATTCAACGATATATTGTCAATGCGGTACGAAGGGTTCTTCCATGTTGGCATATATTACGTATGTGGAACTCAAGTTTCGATTAATAGGTTCTTCGCCAGCTAGGTTGTTATGTTCATTTGCAGAATAAATGAAGTTTCTTTGTAACGGAATATAGCTCCAGTTTTTCGTTAGTGTCCTGGAGTCATATTTTACCCTATTATTCAATATTAATTTATATCAATTATTCCTATATAAAACTCTATTAATTATTCCATCACCACTCTTGACGAATTATTGCAACAAACTTGATATACATATACCTTTATCCATCCATCCATCAATTATTGACATTATCTCATGACATTCTTTATCATTTGCACTTCATTCATTTCAATTTAATTGCATTTTCTCTCCTTCTAATTTGTTTGCCCTAAATTAAATATCAACAAAAAGTGTTAATAGCCAACTGATTGCATTTTCTTTCTCTATCCTTTACAGTATTACGCTCAACTTTTGTACTAACAATTTATATGTAGGTGTTACATGCCTGACGACTCACTTTAAATGTTTTGAAAATCACTGGAGATTTTCTCATATTATAGTCTTTCTTATGTACCATATAAACGTGTAATATTTACTTTCATAGTCAGTGCATATACATAGCTATAACAAACAATTACTCACACCAAGCTTTGTAGTTCCAGTGAAGAATTTATAATCTCTCTGTGTGTGTGTGTTAGTATTTAAAAACTGCCAACAACATTAATTTATAAACATGTATGTATGTTAATGTGTGTGCTAAATATTACTATGTGAGAGAGGCAAGTAAAAATTCCCTCATGAAAGCTATGCTCGTCTTCAAACACAGCCAGCCAAAACTCATTTAGTGCAAATATGTAGGAGTAAATACGCAAGTAAATTACTCATACTTATTTGCATTATATTAACTTCATTTAGTTACAGACACAACCAGACACACACACATATGTACATATGTACATACTTGCTCACTATACGTTTGAAAATTCACTTTAAGTGACCCGGAAAATATGCTTACTCATCTAAACATATAACTCCGAATTTATATATACATATATGTATGTATATATTCTAGATATAATAAATAGCCACTGCACCGTCCATGGCCCATACACACACATAAATATATTAGAGATATTTGCATCAATATATGTATTATCAACTAAGCGCCCACTGTTGGACACTCAGTGCTCCCACACGTTCCCCTGTAGGGTCAATATTAACAAAGCAATCGATTATTAATTTATTTTATTTTGTTTAAGGAAATACGTTGCGGAAATTGTTGTGCGTAATTTTCGTAATTGAGAGTCATTAAATTGAGACCAATTTAATACATAATAGAATAATGCAGTAGGATACGTATGTATGTTTATGATTAGATTATCAGCATATGGTAGAAGATAATATTTTGTATATCTAACTGAGAATTTTAAAGTACTTTTTTATTAAACGGGAAGTGAATTAATTGGGATATATATTTATATAGCAAATTTATGTAAAGGATCTGTTAAAGAGGCAGCTTAACGAACAAGTCATCTATCTATCGTTTGATACTATCCTCTAAGTAACATTTAGAAACCCAACATTTATTTTGGGTTGTCTTATAAAACTTATAATCTTAGTTGCACTTGTTTTAGAAGTCTCAATCCACTACTGTTCTAATAATGAATGACCTCCATTAGTATATTAATGAAATATGTAAAATGTACGGAGTGAGTCAGAGAAAGCGTTGATCTGAATCAACAAAAAAAATTATTGGAACTTATAATATCACTCCCTCCAACCCCGTCACGTTAAGAAACTTTTACAGTGTTCTACCTCTTTGGGGATACAGAGCCCCAATTGTCTGTCCCATTTTGTTCGCGATCGCCGGACAGTCAAGGAGTAAGTGCTCTGCTTGAGAATCGCAGAATCGGCAAAGATCCGACGAATAGATTCCCAGTTTGTGCAGATGACACTGTAGTCTGTAGTGGCCGGTATAGAGTGCCACTAGTTGTCTCAGATTGTTCCTGGGGAGCGCCATTAACTCTTTGAATATTTTCAGATTGTATCCTCCGAGGAACATTTTGGAGTGGCGAAGTCCCAGCATGTGCAGCCAGCAGCGATTCCTGCTTGCCACTTCCTCTTCTTGCAAACGGCTGCTAAGAACGTGCCGACCATGAAGGGCTCCGGCCCTATTGGGATGGTAGCCGCGGCATTCCTTGCCAGTTGATCCGCAAGTTCATTTCCTTGAATACCTTTATGTCCTGGAACCCAGATCATGGTTAAGTTGTTGTTGTTGTTACAAATTCTGTTCAGATTGTCTAAACAGTCCATAACCAGTACCGAGTCCACTTCAAAGGATGATATTGCCTGGAGAGCTGCTTGGCTATCGCTGATAATGGTTATACGCTCATTATGGTAGTTCCTGTTTAATATGACCTCTGCACATTTAGTAATGGCATAGACTTCAGCTTGGAAAATGCTGGGGAATTGGCTCATGGATAAAGACAGCTTGAGGCGTAGCCCCGTTATACCGGCGCCTATACCAACTGCTGTCTTATATCCGTCCGTGTACCGTTGTTGTGTGCTCTGCGTATGCGTTCCTAGAGAGTTGATTGCCTTTCCATTCCCTTTTATTCCACAGAAAATTTTTAAATCGTCTCACAAAGTGTACGCTTTTGATGATATCGTCCCTTGGGAGGAGAGTCGTTGGAAACTTTCTTCCGATGACCTCCAATTGCCGGGCACTTAACATTCTGCTGTCTCCTAGACCTGGTCTCGTTAGGGCCAATAAGGTCTTGTTGGCCATAGCGCCAACCACCATATGAAGTGGGGTGAGGTTCAGGACTGCCTCCAAAGCTGCAGTTGAACAAGTGCGCATTGCACCATCATTGCGCCAACCGCTGCAATTAGGTCAACTGTTTTTCAGCTGTCGCCAGGGAAATAAATAAAAATATAAAATGCATTAACTATAGAGAATTAATATTACGGTCTTATGTTCGTACACTTCTAATACTGTCAAACGTCTTTGAGATTTATTTGAGATATAAAATAAACGCTAGAAATACAGGATTATTGACGAGCTCAAGCACAAATACTTGCTTCAAGTAAATCAAAGTTATATTCAATAAGACAGTCTTTAATTGATATCATATTCCCATTGTCCAGTTAATCTGAGATAAAGTCGTGGCTTACCCGATTCATATTTCTTAATTTATATTTTTAGAATTTTTATTGCACAAATACGGTAGTAGGATATCAGTTTTTACACCTAGAATATTCGACTTTAGTAGGCGAATGAACGATCTATGAAACTAGGTGTACCTGCAAGTTCTCTACATAAGTAATATTTGTTTGGAAATATAATTCACAAAGCAATTTTGGTAGACAACTTTTATTGTAACATCTTCTCATCCTGGTTAAAGTATCTAAACAATCTAATCATAGGACTTTACTTTTTGAAGAGTGATCTTCCTTACTTCCATTCCCAAAGGCTTTTTATTTTTGAAATCCTGATCCAAAATGCAGATCCAGATATGCATGCGAACATATGAGATGAAAAATCGTCGAAAGAATTCAATTTATACTTATCTACTGATTAGTACAACTCTCTTTAACTAAAAGGACTGGGAATATATATAAAGTAGTATTGAAAAAAGTTGATTTGATATTACTTTTTGCACCACTTTTTCGCTTTGTACAAAAAATAAGAGAGTAAATGTGAACCGGGTATACCTCATGCAAGCGTTTATAAGAATTTGAAAGAAAACAAGTTAGGAAGGGCTAAGTTCGGGTGTAACCCCGCATTATATATTCTCGCAAGTAATTTATTTAATCTTATTAAGATTACATACACATCGTTCTGTAGATTCGCCATAAATTCACTACAATAACGAAAATCATCATATATTGTTATGGGGGCTGGGATAATACCTGGACCGATTTCATTAATTTTCATCACCAAGCTACAGTATATCAAAGATCTTACGCTAACTTAATTGTGCTAAAATATCTGACATACGTATTAACCGATATATGCGGTATAAAGTCCACCAGAAGTTTGAAAATCGGTGTTTGAGGTATATCGGGGCTAGAGGAAATGTTGGCCCGATTTTTCCGTAATTTCAGATTTTGGCAAAAAGACAAACAATTAGAAAAATCACATCTCCTTAGAATTTGTTTTGAATATCTGAGAGATTTACCGATATTTTCGATAAAAAATTAGACAAAGGCTCCCCATGTTTTTATACTGGCTGTTATACACTAGAAATACGATATTTGTGCAAAATTTGGTTCCGATATCTTCACTGGTACTTAACTTATATATTGAAAACGAATCAGTTGGACTTCAAAATTGTGGTATACGGGAAGTAAACGTAGCTGCGAATCGATTTCGCTCATTTTCAAACTATAGAATTGGAGTCCAAGGAAATGGTTCGAACCAAATTTCGTTGAAATTCATCTAGTATTTTCTGAAATATGTTTTTTGACCGAGAAGTGAGCGGATCCACGCCCTTTTCAAATTTTGTATAGAAATTTGAGTGTAGCCCTTCTGTGTCATCTTTACCATGAAATTTTTAAGATTTCTGGTATTTTTCCTTACAGAATTAAAACATTTTTAGTAGTTTTCAACACAACCTTTGTTGATAGCCATACAATATCAATATCTTCAAGGTGCCAAGGAAATTGATATACATGATATCTTCATCTCATCATACTGATCAACTCCAAATATATAGTACACCTCTATATTTATCTGGATAAGTTATAGGAGTTACAAACAACCTGTAAGCGAACAATACTCTCTGCAACATGTTGCAATTTCTATACATAGAAGAAGAACATTTTATAGACTTTGGTAATGCATTTGAATATATTTGATTAATCAATTTTCATGATTCTGAATATAAAAATAACAGTGTTTAATATACAAGCATACGTTCTTAAATATAAATATGCAGTTAAAACGGAATATTTATTTAGTTTCATGAATTTAAATTGCTCAACATCAATCGCCTAATGCATTGTGTAGTTGGTCGTATCATCATTTGCGCAAACGGTAAAGTTTCGCCCTTTTGTATTGCATTCCAATTCACATTATCCCCATATACACCATTTAGAAAACTGTAAAATAAACGATATATCATCACACACTCGGATAAGTAAAATGTTTTTACCAGTTATAACAGCTGTAGAACCACCAACCGCCATACCAACCCTCTGCACAATTATAATTTTCATAGACATCATTATCACGATCGCGTGTTGAAAATTTGTATCCCAAATGACGATTTAAGGAATCGCCAGCATTTCCGCTATAATTACCCAATTTCTTCAAAGCATCAGCGATTAGCAATGCAGAATATTTTGCATAATATTCTGTGCCGTTACGACTTTTCATTTGAATATACAACTCCTGTTCACAGCTGCTAGTGATCGCGTGTAGTTTTTCCAAACCGATCCAATAGTTTCCCGTTAAGTCGCCAAATCCCTTCTTATATTCTTGCCAATCTCTATTAAAATCCACTGTGCCATTTAGACGCCGTTGAATAACTATCCATCCACCAAAATCCACGTCTTCTTCACAAAACACCTTCACGTTAGTGATATTAATCTTTTCGATCTGGATTTCATAAACCCCACTCTTCCAGCTGTTAGCTGCTGCTTCCAGACAACTAGACGATTTTGATGCGCTGAAAGAACAATTAATAATTTTGAGCACTCCGGCATAACTGTATATGTATTTAAAAACACCTAATATAAGTACTTTAACATTTTAAAATTTTTAAGAGATTTTTAAATAGAAATAGTTAAAGAGTTTTACCGTTTTGCAGTTAACTGTTTTTCGATGTTATCGGTAGACTTCTTCATGTCTTTCATGTCTTCCATCACTGTTTTAACGATTTCTATTTCTACATCACAAATGCAATCATACACTTTACATGTTTCATTATTCTCACAAAGTACAAATTTAATTCGAAAAATGAGAATATAATGCAGCAAAATAATGAAAAGAAAGCGAAACATTTTTGCGTGAATTGCGCGCACTGTTTGGATGCTGAATTAAAACTGATACTTTCTGAAGAATTGATTAATGTCAAATAACCTACTTAATTTATATATACAATATACACGGAAGTAATATATTGTAAAAATGCGACGTGGAATATTATGATAAGCAATTTAAAATTGTGCACGAATTCAGCATTGTTTTTCTTGAATTGAGAAAGTACATTGCACTTATAAAAACTTTGATAACAACAAATAAGGAAGGGCAAAGGTATAACCGAAGAATTTATTTATATAATAGCTGTGTTACCGTACTGCTAGCGAGTGATAGCTGATCAAGCTTGTGCTGGAAAAATGTTTCTTAACTCAACAAGTAAGGAAGAGCAAAGTTCGGGTGTAACCGAACATTATATACTCTCACAATTCATTTATTTGATTCACTAGAATAACAAAAAATATTATATGTAGTATATGTGGGCTGGAGTAATTTACGTACCGAATTCACTTATTTTCATCACCAATGCGGTATAAAGTCCATAGGAAATTTAAAAATCAGTGTATGAGTTATATGGAGGCTAGAGGAAATATTGATCAGATTTTCCCTTTTTTGACACAGAGGCACACTGTTTAAAGTAATATTTCTTGAATTTCTTTTGAATATCTGAGAGGTTTACCAATATTTTCGATAAAAAATTAGACAAAACCTTGGAGGTCCTCATCTGGCCGATCCAGGTCTTGAAAAGTTCTAGTCCGGTTTTGGTGATTTTTATACGGGCTATGCCAAACATGAATTGGAATCTTTGTGCAAAGTTTTGTTCCGATATCTTCACTGATGCTTAACTTATACTATAGTTAAAAGTTAAAAGTGAAAAGTGAATGAATCAGTTGGACTTCAAAATTGTGGTATGTGGGAACTAAACATGGCTGTGAATCGATTTCGCCCATTTTCAAATTATAGAATTGGGATGCCAAGGAAATGGTTCGAACCGAATTTCGTTAAATTGATCGAGCGGTTTCTGAGATATGATTTTGACCTAGAAGTGGGCGGAGCCACGCACATTTCAAATTTTGTAAACAAATTTCAGTGTAGCCCTTGTGCGCTATCTTTACTATTAAATTTAAGGTTTCTGGTGATTTTCCGTACTGCATTAAAACATTTTTAGTAGTTTTTAACATAACCTTTGAATGGGAGGTAGGCGTGGTTATAATCCAATTTCCTTCATTAGGCTGTATAAGGAAGAGGCTAAAAGATATGACCCTAGACAGTTTGGTTGATATAGCTTTTGTAGTTTACGAGAAATGTACAAAAAACTTGGTAGGGTGCGGGGCCACGCCCACTTTCCCGAAAAAAATACATCCACATATGCCTCTTACCAATAATATTATAATTACATATGTACGTATATAGAATATTCAACCATTCTATTCACACACCAACACAAACAAAACTAAATGTAAAAGCCGAGCAAATCATGTCAGAAGCATCGTCAGCGCAAAGTGTCTTTCCATGTCACTAATCTTGTAGGATAAAAACATTTTCACTCCAGACGAATGGGACATGTCTTGAACACGCCAAATTTGCGCACGCCAAACAGACTTGTCGTCACGTGAAACAAAAACACCGTAGATAGCGCAAGAAAGAAAATGCTGAAAAGTAATAGGTAAAATCTTATCACTCAGTCGAAATGAAAGTCGAGATCGGCGGAAGCAGCACGTGGTCGCTTTTCATTTCGTTTGTCAAGTCTCCCGGACAACTCAACAAATTGATGATATATTGAATGAGTGTGCGTGTGTATGTGTGTGAATGCTTAGGAAAACGTGCAAAGTGGATTGGTAAGCAAAGCTGATACACCTTCCTCGCTCTAATCTCTTAGACGTCTATTGAGAATTTGTTGCGGCTGCCACAGCTTTGGGGAATTTGTTGTATCACGCTGCTGCGTATAAAGTGAAAGCTCCAGAAACCACGAAAGTGACGCAATGGAAAAATGAAAATGGAAAATGTATTTGCTATGCAGCAGGCACACGGGATATTGCTTTCGCATACAGCAGTTGGGAAGAAAGCAGTCAAATAAATGTTTTCGGGTAAACAACCGTTGGCATTCATGAGTTGTTGCTGCTGCAACTGTCGCACTGACCTTATTCTTGTTCTGCATATACAAGTTTGATTGAGTGAAAGTAGAATAATTACGTAATTTCTTAGCAAATTCGGTAGAAGGTCATCTTGCTAGTGGTACATTAATTTTTCGAAAATCAATTATCGTTCCTAGGATCGCTAATCTTCGTAAGTCGGTTTAGCAACTTGACTTTTTTTTTGAGGTGTGGTCTCTAGGTTGGCTGAAGATTCATCTACGATTACTTTAGAACGTGCTCTTAATGAATTACTTTTCAGATTTCTGCTATACATTAGTAGACCCGGAAGCGAGGTGGTCGTTATAGAAGTCCTCTGAGTTAACTGAGACTTTACATATTTTTTTTGCTCTTTACAGTCCGAGTTCTACAATTCGAGCTCTCTTTTTATTGATCATAAGTTAAATATTAACTAAAATTGTATAGTAACCTGAAGACTGTCTCTGGAGATCTCAATAAATGATAGTCTGCACATTTCATGTTTTATGCTTTTCAGAGAGCATCCCACGCGCATAACGCTATAATGTAAGCGACCTTAAGCGTGAAAGGGGACCCACGAGATGCGCAGAGCCTCCCCTCGATATCTGTTCTGAAAACTATCTATATTGATGGCTTCAGAAAACTTTGATTCCAATCTTAGGTTAGTTACTTTTTGTGTTATATAACTTTGGGTTAAACATTTTCAGTGTTGTTCGTGATAAGATCGCATACGAAATCTCGTGAATATCCGATGGTATTTGTCTACCTAATGTAGTAGGTAGTGTATGCCAGATATATCTCAATTGTCAGTTACTTTCTATCTCGTCTGCGCCCTCTTACATTCCGTGGATTTGAGTCCGCGTTCTAAGTTTTGGGTAAGATTCCAAAACAAGCTTGTTCATTCTGATAGGCAAGATGTATTAAATGTATACTCCATCATTAAATTCAACCAACTTTAATTCCTTTAACCTTCTTAATCCGGTCATCAGTGCATTTTTAAAGGAACTCAATGAACCATACGGGTCATAAAACCGTTCTAATCATTTCCATATCAACAGCAGCCTAATATGCATTAACGCCAATGGCGAAGAAATTCACGCAGTAATGGAGAATCGAATATGTAGAATACTCATTACAGTAAAAGAGAAGGCATACTAATGAAGAAAAAATATACACAATCTAGGAAAAAAAGCTGGAAAATACAGCAAATACAAGTCATATGGAAATAATTAAAGGATAAAACGTTGCAATGATTTCCAAAAATAATCTAAGCCGGCAATATCAAGCCTAGCAAATAAATATTTATTCAGCGCGTGCGTGCATATTTTTCACATTAGTACCAATATGCTCTATGCCAAGTATGAATATGGAGATGGAAGGATGGAAGCTATATGCTCGCACAAATTGCTTTGAAGTAAGGAAATATGTGTGAGATTGTGGGTGGGTATGTATGTCATAATGGCTGTAATAAAAAGGGAACAAACTCAGCAACATAATCGGATAATGTGATTTCATCAGACGGCACAGAGCAGGCCTATGGTTGTGTCTGATTATATCTATGTATAGACTTATGCAAAGAGCCACAATCCCGCTAAGAAATTTTGGGTGAATTAATAATATGAATAACAATCCTCTCTCCAACTTAAATCAAAGTTTCGGATCTTTCTGAATGATTCCAAAACACCCCATGATAGGTCTAGAAACTTTGAGGGCTAGCCAAAATGTACATTAAAATCTCTCTCAAAATCTGTCATTCCATAAAAGAGCTGCCAATATCGATCTTTTCTGGCGCTGGTCTAAGCTGACGACAGTTGTAAAAGCAGTCGTCGAAGAAATCGAGGTTCTCAAGCATGTAATAGGATACGCTCAGAACAGTCTCATTTATCAAGCTGAAGCTTTCGTGACTATGAGAATCTTCCTCTGGACAGTTATTCTTCGAATCAGGTTCTCCCAAGATCTCAAGAACCTCTGTTTCAGATTCTGAACCATCCGCTGAAACATAATTTTACTGGTACCTAACAACCTTATCCTTTCGTTCAACTTCCTGTCACAGCAATCAGCGGCAGTTGGTAACGAGACAGAATTTGGCGCACTTAACGCATAAGAATCTCGGAGTGCGAGTAAATGAGAAAATGCCAAAACGATCGGGATTCAAAGTGTAGGGTAAAAATTGTGACAAGCGTCCTTTCGGAGTATACTATAGTGCATGTATATGTAGATATGTACGATAAGTATGCGATTGCGAACGGAAAGTGAAAAGCAAAGAGACACTTATAGCAACAACAACAAGAGGATTTAGGTAAACAGCTGGCAGCTTAGAGATGCCTATCAGCAACAAGCAAACAACCAAAATGAGCAACTCAAACGAATTGCGAGGACCAAACTGGATTGGGCCAGGCGGCATGCAGTGAAATTGAATTGAACTGTGCCAAACCAGGCCAAGTCGTACTGAGCAGAGCGAAGTTGAGTTGAGCTAAATCAAACAAAACTGCTGCTGCGAATTGAGTTGACTAAATATTGCGACGACAGGAAGACATACACAAGACACACACAAAGCTGAACATAATCGCGAGTGCCGACATAGAAGCAACAGGAAAATATGAAGTGGCGGAAGGCGGCCGTTTTCCGGCAAACGACAATATGCTGCTGATACAAATTTCCATAAGTCAGATAAGAGCTTAAGGCGACGCAGATATGCATGGGAGAGTACACATACTCGTATTTGTGCTGCGAAGATGCGTCATAAAGCGGAAACACAGTTGACAAACTGGCGGGAAGTGTTGCTTGTTTGCAGCTAAGCTTCGAGATGCCTGCTCCAAGCCTTGTCTTCTCGTCCATTCACTTAACTGGTGTACATTATATATTATATGTTCATATGGCCACACTCGACGGACGTTGCTTATGTTTGTGAAAACTTACGCCTATCTGTTTCGTCACGCATCTCACTGTCTCAATCTCAGTCGCTCAGTTTCCCAGTCGAAGTTAAAGCGCAGCAAAGTGACAAACAATGCGACAAAGCCGGCGCTGAAGACGGCTAAATGTCAGCTAAAGTTGAAAGAACTCGGTGATTTTTTATGCCAAAAGAAAGAGCATTTAAGCGAAGCGGGGAAAGCCGTAATGTCTTCCGAAAATAAGAAAAGTCTACATATGTATATGTATTTTTGTTTGATTGAGGACAAAGGACTCATTTTATTGTATGAGCAAACAATTTCAGCTTAAACTGTTTGCTTTTCTCTTTTGAGTAAAAGAGTATTTTGCCAAAAATATTAAATGAAAGATAATTCCTATCTCATATAGCTCGGAAGAGATGTGTGGGCGACTAAAACTTCGATATTCGTATGAGAGACCCTACAATTTAATCGAGAGTTTGGCAAAGAAGTCTCCAAATGAGTCTGATCTATACAAATTAGCTTAATCAATGAGCCCAGTTATTACCCCTTACCACTAGAGGTCTATAAATGAGTCGGCTATAGAAAAACTATTACAAGCGCCTGGAACTTGAATGAATAAAGGGAACTAGTCCATTTCGCAAGATCTATGTGTTTCAGATACGAACCCCTGGGACTATCTCAGACCTAAAATCGGTCTTAAAGTCGTGACTAAAACAACTTTAAATAGAGGATTGCAGTGACAGAGCTCACTTGGTCAATAAAACGGTTCCTAATGGAGCGGGTCTAAACGTTCTGCTAGAACTTGAATTCCAAACCAGTTTTCCGAATCCTCACACGGACAAGCTACCGTTCGGACGTAAACTTTGAACGACTCGACTAATAGACACCACAGAATACAGTTTTTACCAAGGCCAAGTCCTTATTTTCATTTACAAATCCGTCATTAGGACGCATGACTTTCAGAGCTCTATAAATTCAATAAATCCCAGGGTCAATGCATCAATCCAACACAACTGAAACTTTAAACCAATACCAACAGTGACCAACCAATTGAGTTTATCACATCACATCATCACAAAACTAATCACATTATATGGCCAACAGCAGTAAAAATCCACAAGTGCATGAAAGATAAACAGCAAAGTACATTGGTCAGAGCGCACACTTGTCTTACTTGTCCTGCTACAAGAAAGGCGTGCGAGTTCACGGATATTACAAAGCTAACAAAGCGAGTGCAAGTGCCTTCAACCGCTTTTGTCTCATAAACTCTTTCACTAGCGTGCATTGTTGTTTTAGTGGCGCATTCCAACACTTTCAATACCTTCACATTGGTTGCGTTACACAGTTCAATGAAGCATTTTATCGATCAGCAAAGTAAACGTAGTTGGGTCGAGTTACGGTATGTGCGCTTTCATATGAAAGCGATATAAAATTCTTTTGTAATATGAGTGAATAACTAGAAAGGGTGATCTAGGAGGAATTAAAGCTGCGGAAGCTTTTGATTCGAGCGTTATTATTCTGGTGTTCGAATAATCGAAACGATTACTTTCGATGAAGCTTTAAAGATGAGCATTGAGTGAAAGCTCTAATACTATGTTGTCGAAAGTCTCTCAGTTTTAATTTCTAAGAATGAGCTTACCGAACTGCGTTGCTTCTCAATCAATATATTTTTTGATTATTTCCACTTTTTGCGCTTCAACTATCTTGTGCCACCCTTTACTTTCGCAAGTACTATAACAATTTGCCGATAAACCTTGCCAGCGACTTTGCCCAACTTGCTCCGTCCAACTTAACCCCAATAAATTCTGTGTACGCATTCACTTAATGAAAAGTTTTAAATGTAAACAATTTTCTTTGGGTCAAAAGACCCACGCAGTGAGCCCGCAAAGAGTTTAAGCACTTTCGGATCAAATGCGAGGGCAATTGTTACAAAGTACATAAAGTAGACTAGCATACAAACTTACTACTTTCTTTTGAACAATTTTTTCCCGTAGGTGTACTTTACGTATTTGTTAAGTGAGTTGTGGTCGGAAGCAATTTAATTCGAAAAGCAGAATATAATAAGGTGTGAGTAATTTGGCGCTTTACTAGCATAAATTTTTGTTAAATAAAGCTTGTCTAATTAATGTTTATATTAGTAAGAAGTTTGGGGTAGGATTTAGTGGATTAACAGCGTTCGGTTGACCGTTGGTTCGTTACCAACAACAGTGATCTAAAATTAGCTGACTTAAACTCTAAGTGAGTTACAAAAATAAATACTTGTGGAGAGTGGAACTCATTTTTTACTGTGGAAGCTTCAGTGAAACCATTTTTATATCTTTCTACTAGGGATACACTAAAGTTCGAAACATTTATACATCAAAAAATTGCCGAAAATATAATATTTACAAAAAAAAAACGTCAAATTCTCACTGATGTTCATCCGCACTCTCTCAGATATGAGGATTATGGTTTGCAAAAACCTTGGGTTAGTCTGCACCACCAAGTATTCGGTAAAGTTAAATGACCAATTTTTTTTACGGATTTAGGGGCAGTAGGATTTTCTTAAAATCAAAAGTTGCTGTTTCGGTTAGTATAATATCTTAAAAATATTCTATGAAAATTTGAAATTGGTCGGATAATAACTTTTTGAGTTCTTCGACAAATAACAAAGAGCGCTTAGGCACTAGCGTCAAACTTTAAATGCGTTTATCTCAAAACTATTTTTTTGAACTGATGACAAATGTAAATCGAAAACTGAATACCTAATAATACTAATCGAAACTTTTTGTTTTTTTTTTCAAAATTTCGATTTTTTAAGACCAATTAACTGTTGATAACTTGCAAGTCATTCTCTTCGCATCGTAATCGCGTAGCAGAGAGTCGAATAACGAGCGCTCGCAACTGCTTGCTGAACAAAATTTCAAAACCAACCAAGTACGCTCTTAAGAGTTGAGTACGGAGCGTGTGCAGCGGCTTGAAGAACAAAATATTAGAAATATACAAGTGCACTAGGGCGTCGAACTCTGAGCATTCCCAACGCCTTCATATTCAGAGAGAAAGACAACGGACACCAAAGACTAGAGATCGTAATCAAGTTTTAGCTCATTGTAAATAAAATATAATTTCATATTCGAATTTTCTTCATGTAAAAATTTATGAGTTTTGATATGTTTGTTAAACCCGGGCGAAGCCGCAGCGGTCAGCAAGTTAAAAATAAATAGAATAAAAAAGCTTCGATCAGACCCAAAATTAGCTATTTATAAAACTAATTTTTCTAATCCGATTGATTTTAGATGAATCCCCACGGACTTATAATTGTCACCGCAAGGACATTTTTTGAAACTGGGTCAACGGGTACGGCTATAACTTTAGAAATTATAATTTTTTTCAAATTATCGTGACTTTTGTAAAGTTTAATGCAAAATTAGATTTAATGCAAAAAAATTCTAAAATTTTCGTGTCTCTGACTACCTACCCGCTTAAGGGGTTCCATTAGTTTTTATCGGGTAAAAAAGGCCTATTTTCAATATTTTTTATGTAAAAAAAGATTTATTCAATACAATCTTTTTTCTGTCTCATAGATACATAATTTCTGAAATTTTCAGAAAAAAATTAAAACTCCTCCATTATGACGTCATTTACATTTACCCCTCGGAAAAAAGGTGCGCCCGCGTTGTTAGCATAACTACTGACAAAATCATCCAAAATGAAAAAAAATAAAATTAGTGTTTTAGTTAAGAGCATAAGCTCGTGCTTGCACGAAGGAAAGACAAAAAAATTGAAAATTGGAATTTTGGCAGACGTTTTTCCAAAAAAAGAATAATGTCGGTCAAATTTGCTTAAAATTTTATTTTTTTTTTAAATAGTTGTAATTTAAAAAAAAATCCTTCGTCCAAACACGTGTAAATTGTATCTCGAGCACCTGTGCAAAATTTCATCCAGATCGGTTGAGTAGTTTTCGAAAGCATTAAACAACCGACTTTGACTATGACTGTTGGTAGAGTTTCTATTATAAAAACCAGTTAGTTATTTTCGAAGATATATATTTATTTAGTCCAACAATATCATATTTCTTGCTGTATATTTAGAACATAGGTAGTAGTGTCATAATACTGATGTATTGACGTCAAATTTTCAAAGGTTTCTGATGGGTTCCAAACAGTGTGGAATAGGTTCATCTTTGAGCTGCAATGTGTGACTACTTAAGGAGATACGATTGAGTAGTAGATATTGGGGTATTTACTTCATTAGATGCAGTTTTCATTGTGTCAAATTTAATGACAATCATGGAAGTCGTTGTCATTTCACTTTTGTAGGTTTGTTTTGACAATTTTTATTTCATCTGATGAATATGACATCAAAATTTGAGCTGTTCTATAACACAAATTCATATTGGTTGTTCGCTTTAATATTTTTCTTGTCAGTAATTTCATACAGCTATAAAAAATATATTCAAAATAACTTCTAATAGTCACAAATATTTAACTACGTATTTAGTAAAAAATACAGAATTTTATATATTTTTTTGCCATCATAAAAATTGCGTGCCATAAAAATACTGGCAATATACTCCGCAATAAAAATTTTCTCACACATGTTTTAAATAATTTACAAATGACACACACACACATTAGCATACAACATACAAGCATGGCGCCAGAACATTTTCAACAAATGCCTTCGATGTTATTTAAATAATTTCGATTTCACAAATGTACATTTGATATGCATTTGCTGACAGGAAACATCGACACACGCCACCATTTCAACGATCAACATACACTCAAATATACTTACATTTATATATATATATATATATATATATGAGTATGTCTGTTGGTGTGTTTGTGCGCCGGCAATGCATTCCAACCGCCGAGCGCTGTTTGAGGTCACTGCAGTTGCATTCGCATTCAAGTGCAACGGATTGCATTTCGCCTTTTCATGTTTTTCCACAACATTTCCATGAAAAATTTTATTTTGTTTTCCATTTTGCCATGTATTTGTTTGTCTATTTCGGTGCTCGTCCAGCTTATGATGTTGTCATAACATCATTTTGTAATGTCAACGAGCGCGAGAGTGCGCTTGCAGCAGTTGGCGCTGTTGAATTACTGAGTGATGTGTGCACCAGGCGATGATGGCAGCATTTTAGGATTCATATTCACACAATCGCACTTAGTTTAATGCACTGTGTCACCGCTGTGTGTTGCCAATGCAATGAACGCTTCAATTGTTGTGTTTATGTTGAATATTCATGACTCTTCGGTACACATGTGTTTGACTCGCACACAATAAAATGATACCAGAGCTAGGCTTACATGACTCAGTTCGTAGCAGTTGACTTCACTCAATTTCTCTTCCCAAATGCAACGTCGCTTCTGTCAAAAAGCAGCTGTTTATGCACTACTGTCATGTTTTTTAGCTATATTCGACATAAATATGTCATTGTGGGTGGGTGAAACAAATCTGAAATTATAGTCGATTTATGTCTAAAGTATTCTTGAAAAAATGTCCACCAGCTGTAACAACTTACAACTCATATGACAAATCATTTCTAGTACAATTAAAGGGCATATCGAAGAGACGAATAGAACTTCAATAGAGCATCAGCCGATGCTGTAAAATTCAAATGATTGCCTTTATTCGCAGTAACGTTTTAGTAAAAGTCAAGCAAATTATATCTTTGCTTAAATATTCGGCGACTCTTACTGAGTGAGATTGAATTATCTATTAAAATTTAAAATATTTTTTCCGAACAAAAACGATTTCGTATTCTCCAGCACATTTCTGGCATTGGAATGAAGCTTAAAAGACTCCTGTTACAAGTTATTATTACAATAGCAACTATTAGTGGGAAAAGAAGCCACTGTATTGTGGAGTTCACCTAATCTCTTAAGGGGTTATATATGTATGTTGGGAAAATGGGGAAAATGTTTATTTAATAATTGGTATACGTCTTGCATAGTACATTGTCTAATCTGTAAAATCATCTCAAGAACGTAAAAAAATGATGAAATGTATTGAAAAATTCACAATATTGATATGAAAATTTGAACGAAGAAATGAAATCGTTCAAGGACACGGCAAATAAATTTCGAAGAATTTCGAAGAATTTGAAAAAAAAATAAAATCGGTTGAAAATTCTTTCGGCAGTTCAAGTCACTGCAACGACGTTTTCGAAAAAACATGGTTTCGAGATAATTGCATTTAAAATTTCAAGTACACTTTTGTCTAGTGTAGCGGAGTAAGATGCAATCCCCTATGACTACGCTTCTACTGCTGAAATCTCTATAAAAATTTTAGATAACATTCTTAAGAACGTATTATTTAAAATAAAAGAATAAAAAAATTTTGATTTTTTGACCGCCTTCAACATATCTACATATACTATAATACTATTATAAAGAGGAAAGATTTGTATATATGTTTGTAATGAATAAACTCAAAAACTACTGTGCCGATTTCAAAGATTTTTCATCATTGGCTACATTTACCCCGAGTAACATAGGCTACATTTATAGCTAGAATCTCAACTTTCTGGAAATAGTTTCTAGGTAAGGGTATCAAAAAGACTCCGTGATGGAGAATCTTTATCAGAAACTGAAAAGCGTCTTGCAATTCAATCTCTTCGCATGCAATCGCGTGCCAGAGAGTCGAGTAACGAGCGCTCGCAGCTGCTTGCTGAACAAAATATTAGAAATATACAAACTCGCACTAGGGCGTCAAGCTCTGAACGTCTCCAACGGATTCATAATCACACCAAAGACTAGAGATCGTAATCAAGTTTTAGCTCATTGCAAATAAAAGAGTTCCAGAGCTCGAAGGTTATTATTGATGCAATTATAGTTTGAAAATGCCAATAAAGGCATTATTGATTTTCCAGTTGACTTCAAACTTTGTTTGCATTGTTTACTGAAAAACACAACAAACAATCACTGCAATTATTTCACAACGATTCCTAAGGAAGCATATCTTAAAAAATTAAAGTTTTGTATGAGTTCTTAGCTCTTAGTTCTAACACAAAAATTCTAAATTACAATAATAAAAAGGCAAAATCATTATTAAAAAGCAAATACACGGCTTACAAGAAAACTTAGTGCAAAAAACTTTCTTGTTATATATTGTAACAACTTTTGCGCCAAAACAAGAAGACATTGACAAGCAAAAATTATGTCAAGGTGCAAGCAACAACAATAAATGTAGATACAAGCAAGTACACATATGCAAGCGGGCAAACAAATCATATATACCTATATATACCTTATATGTATATGAATACTAATGAAAATACTTCAAAATTAAATGTACAGCTAAAATACGAAAGACTCTCTCACACATACTCAGTGAAAGTTGAAAAACCGCAATGACCTTGCCACAAAGAAACCAGCAAAACACAATAATATAATAACAAGCAACCAAATAAGCAAAACAATGGAAAGCGGTAAATGAAATTTCTTGAACTAACATAAATACATACTCATATGCGGCATTCAACAAAAAGCTTGATACACACATATAAAGGTTTTCGGTGGCAACTAAGTTGTGCTGTGTAGTGGTTTACTCGCACACCAATATGCGAGTCAAAGTAATAGAAAATCAGGACATTTTTATGACAACTTACTGTCGAGCTAACAAGCGAACAAACAAACAGCAGTGTATGTCGGTAGTGGGTAAATAAGTGCAGTGTTGCCGTTTCAACAATAGGCACGCCATGCAGTAGACGAACATGTGAGTTTTTGCAAAATCAAAACAAAATGAGAAAATATTTTGTAGGCAACAATGTTGTCACAGTCAACATTACATTTTTCATTGGAAATAAAGTGGAATGAAAGCAAAGCAGCGAAAAATACATATAAAAGCGCTTAAAAGGTTTTCAGGTTTCGAATAATTTATGGATTTGTTTTTTAAGTAAATAGAAAACTATATTTGCTCCTAGTGATTTGGAGATTTTTTTCTTTCTAACCTAAATATGCTTGTGTTGTAACCTCAACGCGCATATAATTTTTTATTCATACCTTAATGGAATCCGCTCTCACAGGAGTATATTTCACAATGTTTAAAAACAAAAAAAAAATTAATATTTTACTTTGGAAAGAACTCTGTGAACTTACTTAAGTCTTAAAAACATTCTATGAGCGGTGAGTAACTAATATCTTTGAGAGAAATTGGGAAAATTTGAAGAAAAATCTGAAACAAAGATAGACTTTAATCACATAAACATTTCAAAGAGAATATGAATAAAGAAACAGTAGCTTACGAGCCACGGAATGCCCTTTTATAAACTCTGGACCAGAACCCCTTCTAAAGAGTTAAAAAAAAAGCTACAATAGTACACCGATAGGGACAGCAAACGACGCCATATTTTTCCAGCTCATTCGATACTTTTCTTCAGTAAGGTTTGCCATTTCATCATGGGAAGATATGCGATCCAATAACGAGTCGAAATTATAAAAATATTACTTCCTAAATTCGGAGTCAGTGGCCTCAACTTTAAGAGCGCTACGCCCAATTTATTGTTGTTATTGTTGTTGTAACGGTTAACGGCTAATTGTCATCGACGTCATCTAACGGGAGGTCTAAGAAACGTGCTGTTTCGATGAGTATTAGATAAGTACGGTTAAGGGGGTATGCAAGGAGATGGTTAGTGTCAAGCGTGGACTCTTTGCATGCAGGACAGGTGTTGAGTATGTCAGGGTCTAGTCTGGATAGGTAGGAGTTTAGTCTGCTAGAGTATCCAGAACGAAGTTTCGCAAGGTCCACAACATCCCCACAACAGCCGGTTCTGCGACACCGGGATTGACTCAGATTTTCGGATCCGACCAAGGGCTGTTATTAAGTTCTTGTCAAATGTATGTTCGTCATGAATGGCTTCATCAATAAGCAAAATGAATGCGTTACTGATCAGGCAGCAATCCACTGCATCCCGAAAAATTACGGTTTGGTGCGGTTTATGGCCGACGGCGTCATTGGGCCGTACTTCTTCCGGGATGATCAAGACTGGTACGTTACTGTGAATAAGATTCGCTACTGCTCAATGATAACCGAATTTTTTTGGCTCGAATTGGATGTGGTTCCAACAGGATGGCGCCACAATCCACCCAACGAATGTCACAATGGATTTATTGAAAACCAAGTTTGGTGAACGTGTCATCTCACGAAATGGCCCAGTCAATTGGTCACCTCGGTGGTGCGATTTGACGCCATTAGACTATTTCCTGTGGGGCTACGTCTATGTGGGGCGCAAGTATATGGTCTATGCCAAGAAACCAGGGAGGATTGATGAACTTAATATGAATATCGAACGTGAAATTGCTGCAGTATCGGACGATTTATGCTTGAAAACTGTAGAAAATTGGGTTCAGCGTCTGGGCTTCTGCTAGCGAGCCCGTGACGACCTTGCAAAAGAAATCGAGTTCCATAAATAATGACATAAAGAATTTCATTGATATCCTAAATCGTTATTTACAAAAAAACTATTGTAGCGCTCTCATCGGAGCTTTTACTTTGGTGTGAACTAAAATTGTCCGTGCCTTATATTTCTTTCTTTAATCACTAAAGAGCTTCGAGAGCACTTTTCTTAAAGAAATATTTTTTTTTTCATAATTTGAATGCACGGGATAGCTGATAGTAACCTGAAACTTGTGAAGAATCTCAATGAAAATGTGTATTTTAATAAATATATTTGAGCAAACCTACAATGAAGAATGGATAATTTAATTTACGGATATATCATCATTGACCGAATATTTAAATTTTCAATTCATAGCTAAAGCGTTAGTAATCACATCCAACTAATTATTTCTGAACTCAACACCAACACTTAAAAGTCCTTTAAATCATTCTTTACAGTGAAAACAGCAATAGAGTCGCTTGTTGCCCACAAAATGCCACCACAAATGGATTGAACGACTCAACGTCAAAACTCTCACTTCATACATATGAATGTGAATGTGAATGTGTATATCAATCAGCATGTACACATAGATAGATCACCGCTTGACATGAAGCGCCGCAACCAAAGTGATGCCAACAGCTGCGCGTCAATGCACATCATCAACAATGGCGGCCTAAATTTCGCATGTCAATATGTCAACGTTATACTCCACACACGCACACACACACACACACTTTCGTTTCGCATTTTCATATGGGGCTATGCAAAGTTACATTGGCAGTTTTGTTTGCACAACAATAAGTTGTTGTGTTGCCTTTCGGACCTACATATGTACGCTCACACTCATGTAAAGGTAAACAAAAAATGTTTCGCTCGTTGAATGGGTGTAAAAGTGTGTAAGAAATAAACTTACAAATTGCATTCAAATGTCTGTGTCAAATGTGGCATTCTCTTGCTATATACTGCTATGTATGTATATTAAGCGCTCGCTCTGTATTCATCTGCCGTTTGTATGGGGATGTTACTCATACGCACTGTCCCATTTTTGTTGCGATTTTGTTGAACGGTGGAATTTAGGTGACTCGTTGGCATAGAAGTGCATGTTAAAGTAGGTGAAAGACAGTTACTGCTTTTGTCATGTCACTTGTTGTTGTTTGTTTACAAATAGGTTGCTGTTGCTGTTGATGTTGTTGACGTGTCTGTGCTTGTTTTTTTTTTGCAACAAAAGTTTATTAAATTTTGTCATTTGTATGACTACAGGGGAGCCTAGAAATTAAATTTTATAATTTCTATTCAGATTTTTAATAATAGGAGGCTGATATTTATGAAGAAATCGTATATCCTGTCAAATGGGCGTAACTGTAACCGATTTATATTCATTTTTTTCTTCAAATCATCTGCTAGTTATACGGAATGTTTTCTCAGGATGACACTGAACACTATCCATATTCAGAATTTTCATAATTTCTTAAATTTCGACTTATACTTTCCTATTGATTTCTTCAATTTCAATTATCTTAAGATATCTGATACATTTGTATGGCATAAGACAGGTTAGGTTCAGTTCTAGGACTTGAGTTCGATATCTGATATTGGGATCACAATTGTATAGCTATGGACGAGTTGTTAACAAAGCTAAAAAGATTGCTAAGGTTGGATCTTATGACTTCAGAAATGGTCTTGAACCCGACCCAAATCCGTTTGGATGTTAATTTCCATGCCTGCTGGTTCACCTAGTTGAGAGATCTATTTAGTTTCTACCCCGATTTGGCAATCGAGGTTGACAGTCCCTCGGGAAGTGTTGGGATGATTCTACTAAACGCGAGGCCATTATATTATTAAGACAAACTTTTGGTAATGCTGTAATATCAGCAGCATTCCAATTTGTCATCTAGGCCACGTCATTTGACTCCGTTGATCCTTTTTTCTTATGGGCTCACTAATTTCTTATTCTTCAGTAAATCTTATCCGACTATTTTTCCAAATGTATCGAAAAGTTATAACTACCCATAAGATTGTCTGATCATCTGTCATCGGCTCTGATTTGAGATGATCTTCGCAATTTCGATGGCATAATTTTAGATTTCTTACTTAGTCAGACTCAAGCAAATCTTCTTCTTCTTCTTGACTGGCGTAGATACCGCTTACGCGGTTATAGCCGAGTCCACAACAGCGCGCCACGCATCTCTTCCTTTGGCAGTTTGGCGCCAATTGGTAATACCAAGTGTAGACAAGTCCTTCTCCACCTGGTCCTTCCATCGGAGTGGAGGTCTCCCTCTTCCTCAGCTTCCACCAGCGGGTACTGCATCGAAAACTTTCAGAGCTGGGGCACTTTCGTCCATTCGAACAACATGACCCAGCCAGAGTAGCCGCTGTCTTTTTATTCGCTGGGCTATGTCTATGTCGTCGCATAAAACATACAGCTCATCATTCCATCTGCTGCGGTATTCGCCGTTGCCAATGTTTAAGGGACCATAAATCTTCGGCAAAACCTTTCTCTCGAAAACTCCTAGTGCCGTCTCATCGGATGTTGACATCGCCCATCCTTCTGCACCATAAAGTAGGACGGGAATGATGAGGGACTTGTAGAGTTTGGTTTTTTGTTCGTCAAGAGAGGACTCAAGCAAGTAGAGCTTCTTACTTTCACCATTTAATCGGTTTGATGATTCTAACATATCAAATATTTACTCAGAAATACCACTATGTCAAGAGTGGCTATTGATTTACATACTGTATATCATGAGAGGTAGAAATTAATCTTACTTTTTAATTACAACCAAGAAGAGAGGACAACACAAAATAATAAATATCAATTATAAATGAGTACAAAAGGACTCCTCAGAGTAGTAATCCCTACTGAAATAAATCGGCCGCACAACATATGCCACATCAACGCGCGAACGAGACTGACATTTCTGTTTGCCAACTGCTCTGCGCTGTTTGTTGTTCGTTGACTTTCATATCTGTGAATCAGATCGGCGTCCTATCATTATTTACTTACTGCTGCTTATACATTCATTTTGCTGAAATGCATTTAATGCATTGAATTATGTTTTCTTGACCGTAACTGCTACACAGTTTTTCATGCATTGTATATTTACTTTTAACGACACGCTTCTTCATTTGCCACTTGCGAGGAAGCGCAGGAAAAAAAAGAGTCAGCAGTTGTAAAGAAAAGCCACAAATCTGCGCGTAATTTCCGCATACTCGAATTTCGTAATTGCGAAGATTTTCATTACGCAGAAGTTGACAGCTCAAAAAAGAAAACGTAGACAATCTGAACGAATGACTCAGACAGCACAGAGATAAGTGGAGGCTCGTATGTTTAAACAGAGATACGTACATCTGTACTTATAAGTATGTGATTTTAAAAGCAGTAAATAGCCGTTTAAAATACCCACCACTTGCGAAAACAAACCACATAAGAAGAAAATTAAAATGGCAATCGGCAGCAACGAAGCCGCTTTTACTTTACATAAGCTTCATACGAAATTGCTTGGGTAGTGATTTAAATATTTTATCGCTAAAGGATCCCTTGTAATGAATTTCTCCATTGCAGTGATTGACTTTTCCTCACAGAAACTCAATCACGGTGATTAAGTATTATCGGAAAATTCAGAACGAATAATGACTCAGTTGACTCAGTTTCAAAGTGTTTTAGGTTGTTAAATATTGAAATACTGTATGAACAGTTAAATACGGCCTCGCTATAAACCAGTACTTGAATTTCTTTTCTTCGTCCAAGCCAATGAACTTCACAATTGCTATCAACAGCAAGTACTTCGGCAACTTCGTCGTCAAAAAATTCGAAAGATAACCGATATCAGCATGCGGACTCATTTGAAGATCTCAAGGTGAAAATCTTTCCACACCTCCCCGACAGTCTGAGAGACTCAGTAAATATTATATTTTCCCGACCATTCACCTTCACAAAACCACAGAAACAGCATGAGGGACTCCTTTAAATCTCCATTCCGACGTCAAAACAAATTACTTTTTAGAGCTTTTCCCATATATAGACCTAAGATCTTATGCAGCTACAGCTTGTTTAGCCTCCTCAGGCACTCAACCTCCTAAGTGCTATACCGTATTCGGAGTTTACGTTAGGCTACTCGAGACCAATTGGATAGGGACCGTAAACCATTGCGGTTCTTATGCTGCGGCTTCGTTTTCGTTGGACATCAGCTAGTATATCTAGACGTGTTATCATCTCTATAGAGTACCACCCACGGAGGCAATGTCAAGATTGACGCATAACCTTAAGGGCCAGACTGGACCCAAAGGTAGTTATCAACTCCAATGAACATACACTGCCTTATGGCAACAGAAGAGGAAGACTCCCTTAATTTTAACGGATCACAGACGAAGACAATATGAAAGACCGTCCGGGCACTCTTGAAGAATTTTACGCAGACTTAATCAGTTATCGAAGCAGCGTAACCCCGAAACCAAAAACCTCAAAGGGCAGGTTGTCCGTTCGAAATTATCCGATAATTCTAACTACTTCCCGCTGAGTGGACATGCTTTAACGTGAAGACAAATGCCCCTCGAATTGAAACATAAAAAATAATAGCGGCTTATATTGGATTTCTTTCCCATAATTTCCAAAGAATCACGTAATTAATTTTTAACTACATATATCAAATCTCAATTGCTTTCACCCCATTAAAAGCGAATACTTTGTATTGAGCATTAAGCGAAAGCAAAAAAAAAAGAAAATATTTATATACTACAATAATAAATAGAAGCGAGCTAGCTGCAAACATTGCCACAATGAGTAAATGTTTACCGTTAACAGCCAACAACAAACACGCAACCAAGTCAATAACTAAACACACTCGCTCGCTCCGAAGCCAAACGTATAAAGCGAAACTATTTAAGGATCATTAAACACAAAAACACAAACAAAGCTACAACAAATACCAAAAAAAACTCCCACGCCCGAGTAGCGCACAATCAGTGCTAAGGCGAAGAGCTTAAGTTATGACTAGACAAACAAATATCGACGAAAGTCAATGCTCTCTTCGGCACGATGGAAGACCTTAATAATACTATAAGACTAAGGACTGGGACTATTGGAGTACATAATGCTCATAAAATATGTAGGTGTGTGCGTTGGCGCAGGTAGTTTTGCTTTGCTGCGCACTACTTACTAGCGAAATTTATGTGTTGTTGCATTGTGGTGTGGAGCTAGTGGGTTTGATATATGACTGATGACGTATGCGTATGAAATATGACATAAAATAAGAGAATGTAATAAATCACGAGAGATTTATTTATTTTTTTCAAGAAATGATAGAGTAAAGTGCAAGAACATAATACATACTATCTGTGTAAAAGTATATTTTTAGTGCGTGTCAAAGTATGTACGGTTTCGCCATTTTACTTTTTAATAGGGTTGTAAGTTCCCTGAATCTAGTAATACTTGCGATCACACAAGAATATATCACAGTCTCAAAAAGGATCAAAAGATTTGCTCCGAGAGAATATCTACTGCAGATATAGATAGAATATGTATATCTGAGATCGATCTAGATCCCAGTAATTATGCGATTCAGGATATTGTTCAAGAAAACAACATTGTAGTACCTCTATAAGGGTCAACCCACACCGGATTAGTAACGATGTCTTTTCTTGCCCATAGTGTGACAACTCACACCAAACAAGACGAGGCAAAAACTCACGTTCACTTCGTGTGGGTTAGAGCAAAATAGAGATACCACATAACCAGCGTTTGAAAAACTACGCTACTCTCGTAGCACTAATTCTAGAAATTTTGCTGCTCCAGAGTAGTAAATGAGAACCCTGCCCATAACCATTAAAACTCTGAGTTACAAAGTCTAATTAGACTTGTGGCAACCTTATAATGTCTTCTTTGTTTACAAGATTTCAAGAACTCTTCATCCAAACGTAACACTAAAGACTTAGGAAAAAATGAGAACTTCATGTTTTCACAACTTGTTTAAAATTCGAAGACCTTCAGACGGAACAATATTAAAAATGAGAAATCTGGAAACGGTCATAATAATGATACATCACTTATGAGAACATTTTTATCCCTGAGATGGAGTTTTGGAACTATTGTGCTTCATTATAGTGCCAAATTATATTGCCGAAGTTAGTTTGCCTAGTTCATTTCGGTATAGTTATTCCAGATACATACGTCATTATATCAAACGGACAGACCAGACTAGATAGCAGTCGTTATCAAGGTTCAAGGGGGTGATATGGACTGATTTAAAATTTTAACACCGATTCATATTATGTTACATATAATATATCCAGTCTATAATCTCATATTACACTTTTTCTGTTGTTACATCTTAGATACTAAATGCACTTGTGGTAGAGGACAAAATGAAATAAAGATCAAAATTGGGGATACTTATATTTCTTTTACTTTTTCTATTAATTGAGAATAAAGATTTAATATTATCTTTAAATTAAATTCAATAATGAATTAAAGTTTAATTAAAACATATTTCAATATACACAAATAGATTCTATTACTGACATACTATTCTTAAATTCATACACGTCGCTCTATACAAATAAATACCCGAAGTTTTCTTTATAAATTCGCACAACTTTTTGTTTATCACATTTTTGTTTATCCACAAAAGTGACATTTAAAAGACTGGATTTTAATTAAATAAATTCCATGTTATAAACTTATTATGTTTTATTGGTTTTTATCTGAGAATTTCATTTAAAATTGTCTAAGGATTTAAGTGGTTTGCTTAGCTGGCAGCTAAAATCTAAAGTATAAATCTTAAATTTTGTATTACTTGTATGCGTGTGTGTATTAAAGAGCCAGACACTGCACATTTATCTTTGAATAACTAAAAATAGTTTTGGCTCTTATTTTGCGTAAATACTTAGTTTCACTGGATTTATATTTTATATGAATGTATAAATATATTTTTTATTCTACCGTAACATTTTGCAGAGAGTAAAATAGTTATCAGAATAAAATGTTGAAAATAGTTCTTCTTATCTATGACACCATTCCTCTAAAAATGTTGAAACTCGGACTTTTCCATTTCAAGTCCCAGATACCGAATATGAGAATTTCATAACCTATGATTAAATTTTTATCGAAAATATTGGTAAATCTCTGAGATGTCTTACGAGTATTCAGCGAGCGTTTTTATCCATGCTCCCCAACATGAATCGAGGAAAATCAATATATTTTCAAGCTCCCATACACTTAATATATGGTCAAGATTTAAGATATCTTATTGTCACTTTAAAATTAAATAATTAAATTATATTCGACATAGTGTAGTTCAGTGACGAAAATGGTTGAAATCGGTTCATGAAAATCCGAAATCTATACTATTGTTATAAAGAGGAAACTCGAAAACTACTGTGCCGATTTCAAAAATTCTTTCACCATTGGAAAGCTACATTCACCCCGACTAAAATATACTATATTTATTGCTAGAATCTCAACTTTCTGGAAATAGTTCCCAGGCGAGGGTATCAAAAAAACTCCGTGATGAGGAATCTTAATCTGAAAATCGTCTTGTAAGTCATTTTCTTCGCATCGCAATCGCGTGCCAAAGAGCTGAGTTACGAGCGCTCGCAGCTGCTTGCTGAACAAAATTTCAAAACCTGCCAAATACGCGCTTGAGAGTCGAGTACGGGGGCGTGTGCCGCGGCTTGAAGAACAAATTATTGGATATATATAAGCTCACACTAAAAAATATAATTTCATGTTCAAATGTTCCTCATTTTACTTTTTTAAAATGAACCCACGCAAGAAATGGAAATGGAGTGGTCTGCTTGTAACAAATATGTATATTGATTTCCGTTATACCAGTTGAGCGTATGATATTCAGCATCGGATAACGTATGTAGGATTTATTTTAATGAAATGAAAATGTTCTCTAGACCATATTTTTAACTAATGAAACAGTCCATATCTTTCTCTAGAACCTACAAACCCAATATATTGATTTTTGACTTTTCTTTTGGCCTCGTCCCTAAGATAACCTTCAATATGTGGCATATTTTATTGGCATTAAGTAAACGAGATATTTTAGACAATGTTCGATTGCACTCGAACTCAACTCTTCCTTACATGTTTTGTTTGCTTAGGCAATTTATACAGATTGTCTTGCAAGCACACATCAGTCGAAATACAATAGGGTATGTGTATGTAATCTCTTATGAGAGAGAGAGAGCTTAAGGAAGAACATAACGCTTTCTCGTAGCGGTTTCCCTTGCAATATTGACTAGTGTCCTCCTGGGGGCAACATTCTCCCACATAAATATAATCTGCAGAGATGTACGGGTATGCCGCAAGTATTTTTCATTTATCTAGACTTTGACAGCTTGTTGTCACTTTTACATATTGCTCATATAGGTATATGAAGATATGAATATAAAGAAGATGTACATATACTCTAGCTCATTGTAACCTTGCCGGCTGACTTTTCCATGCAACCAATTGATAATATTTTCGTGTTGAAGTTTCTTCTAATATATGCAGACAGATTTATACTAGTTTGAAGGCATACTTGCTATTTGGTATAAGTTATACTAGTTGTCTTCGATTTGACAAGCGCTCGAGAATAGCAAGTCGAACAATCAATGCTAGGAATATTGTATCCGCAAGCTCGCTTAATTTGGAATAATTTTATTTTAACATGCGGTTTTTTCAGGTGCGCCGAGCTTTCTTTCTGAAAAGCACTTCTTAGAAAACGTTACAAGATTGAAGCTTCTCTCAGTAGTTCGGTTTTAGACTGGAGCGTAGTTGAAAAATATTATTCAATTATTTTTCCTTCTATTACTCTTTATATCAATTTATTGACCACCATATTTCACTCATTTCAAAACTTCATAGCCATTTTCAATTCTTACGTTGCATATTTTTAATTTTACAATTTTTATTATGCTCTCAGAACACAGGTGCACAATCCTTACTGCGATTTTCCCCCTTTTCTTTGCTCATTCTGATTTATTACAGCGCAAAACAAAATCGATTTTGTAGCTAAGCATTTACGATACGAGTTTCGATTGACATTGATTTGCGGTTCGCTATAAATTATAAATAAGGACAGACTTTGGTTTCAATCATTATTTGCACGCAAACCCAGGCTTCACATTTCAAATAAATAAATTGCAATAAAACAAACGGAAACGGAAGCGGAAGCGGTAACTCAAGGGAACAAAGCAAAATCGAGAAAGAATATTTGAAAGAATGTGGTTGTTGTAATCGTATTAAATAACGCAATGCCTTAAAGCTTGCGGTCTAGTAGCCCACAATCATATTTAGAATTTGTATCAATGAGGGTGAATATGCTTTAAATTCGGAGAAATTGTATCTAGTCTATTCACCATAACCTGCAAATATTCTTATGAAACCCTTGAAAGTTGTCTTTTGCCCTCTAACACCCAAGTTGTTCACTTTACAATAACATATCATATATCAATCAAAAATATGACCACCCACACCCACACACAGCTATGAAGATGTATTTGCTTCAAATATTTCTTCTTCTTTCCGCAATTATGACGTCATAGACAGTTTTACCCACCGACACCTACATCAAAAGAGTACACGTGCAGGCAATGATGATTGTTGAACTGTGTGACATTGTTGTTGCTGTAGGATAAACGGATTTGCATAATTTAAATTTATGAAATCGATATGTTGACCTACATTTATTAGATCAAAAGCTTAGCGGGGATTCGTGCATACAATATTTCTTACATATACGATGGAATTCATTCATTTTGCAAAATATACCCGAGAACTAATTATAATTTATTTGGAAATAATCCAATAATGCACTACTTCTTTGTAGCTTTTTTGTCTTATTAATTAAAATGTGAAAATAGTGAAGACTACATAGTAGCTTCTAGGAATATTTTTCCTTTTGTATCATCTCATCTTTTAAGGTATATTTATTTCTATAAAGAGGGAGTTGTTTAACACAGTCTTCCAAATCATAGGAAGTTATCAGTCTCGTCTGAGGGGTCTGAGCTACGCTCTACTAACTAAAATAACAAGCGATTAAATGGGCAGTTGGGAAGGAATTAGTAACTTTTTCTAGATGCAACCCTCCGAAAAATATATCTGATATGAAAGTAAGAGTCGCAGTAGTATACTTCAAGAGATGAATATGCTGAGAGAATCAATTTGGGTGAAATCTTATTTCCTTTGCGCACAGGAGCTAATTGATCAATTAACCGGCCTCTGCTCGATTAAAACGCCAATTTACCAAACAAGATTAAATTTTTCTGCATTCATTTCTAATTGAATTTTAATCGACTTGAAAATGAAATATGAAATTCTGCGATAAAGACCATCAAGACCTTCAATATCAATACCAATATGTAGAATATCAATCAGCTGATGAAACATACCAACTTATTTTGAAAAGCAAAAACACAAATGTGTAACAACTGATCGATTATCAATTAGCCGGCGATGTGAAGGGCAAAAACTAATTTCTCAATACAAATTTTAATTGATCAATTAACTTGGCTGTATAAAAAGGCTATTACAAAGTATCTCCCCAGTATCTAACTAAAAGCATTCAAAAAACTGAAATTTTTTAGAAATTTCCTATTGAAATTTCAAAATTCAAGCCTCCATCCTCATGTGAGTCGGCTAAATGGAGTTGAAAATTATTGATATGGATGACATTCGTCAGTAGAGACCAAACAAGTAAGCAACAGAGTGTTATTAAACGCTAAATTTGGAACTGTAAGCGTTTTTGGCTTTAAATACGTATGTGAATCAACGCTTGGACAATTGGAAAATTTTCGCATTGATAGGCAATTGTGGTCGCTTGAAAATAGCTGAAGGCAACGTTTAATTTGTATAACCAGTGCTTGGCTCTGTGTGATGATATCATGGCATATATTTATACATTAGGGTGGTTAGATATTTTTGAAAGGTTTTTTAAATCTCCAACTCTTTCTGTGTTATACAAATGTTAGAGTTATTATATAAAATTTCATCTGTAGATGCAGGAGAGATACGTAGAAGCTGTAAAATAAATGTTAAACGATATAAAAATCGAATATTGAATATATTGAATGAAAATTTTTCAGTTTTTAGATTCTTCAGCGCGTTATCCATACGTTAACCCTTGTGTAGCGCACATCTTTAAGTCAATCCAAATTTGAAATGGAATATTTTTTTCTTTTAGAAATCTTTGTTTTTTGTTTCATTGCGTTTGGGCACTGAATACCAAATTATTATTATTTTTGGAATATCTACATGTTAATCTTAAATCGAACCTCTCTCTAATAAGCATAAAATCTTCCATATTTTACTGCCAACTTCAATATTATCGATTGAAGTGGAAACTTATTTTTTAATGACCACCCTAATATGCTTGAATTCTCAATTGCTTCCAAAACATGCAACCTGTCGCTGGAATTTCATGAAAATCGCCCTGATTGTCGGCATTCAACTCTAGATTTCGGTTATTGCGCGCTTATCAGCTATTAGCTGCGAGTCTCTATTAACAGCTACGGACTTAACGGTATACAAGTTGTATGTATTTGAATTTGATGACATTTGTTGGCACAACCAGCTGGCTAGCAACATTGTCAGTGTTTTTGGCCATGCGGCTTCAATAACAATTTTCACAAACTCACTCGATGGAGACACCAACCATAGATGCTTACATATACATATATGTTTGTATATACGAGTATATATGTATATATATATGTATATGTAAACAATATGTTTTTGCATTTAACCCATGGCTTTCAGTTTCATTCACTGCTCAACGTTTCGCATCATGAACTCCTTAAACACAAGCGAACTTCAATGCAAACACACACACTCATACATTTGTTGTTGGACTACACTAACAGCTGCATTTATTAAACAAATATGCTGTGTGACGCATCTCAATATGGCAATTGGATCCACTGTGCGGCTTCGTCGCACACAATTAAATTCGGGAGGGAATTGCTTTTGGACGATTGCTGTTTGCCCACGCTACTGCAATTATTGTTGGTTTTCAGCGCATACATATACAAATACATATATACAGAAATATATATATACATATATACACACGATCACATGCACATAAATACACGTGTTTTTACTCAGCTTACCGCCTCTAATCGTTATGGCGAGCATTTGCTGCTCGTTAAAGCGCGTTATGACTCCAGCAGCAACAGCGTGTCGCGCGTTGCATACACACACATACATACTCACATTGATTTGCGTGTATTCGTGTGACAATTTGTGTTGTGTTGTGTTAACTGTGTGATGTGCGCATTGCTTTAGTTTTACACTTTCAGCTTCAGCTACATATTTTTTCAACAATTTATTTTTCATGCAACAAAGCGTGAAAATTCACGGTTATCACTGACACTTGTGGCAAATGACAATAACCATATGGTTGCTTTAGCTATGTAACGAATATTGTATATAGTACACATTGTTGTTGGGGATATTGGACGTTTTTCATAAATTGTTTGAAGAATAGTTGTAGAAGGCAATGAACTTCAAATTGTGGGAGAGTTTATTGAATAGGCTTTTCGAAGGTGAAGGGTATAATTTTAATGTTGAGTGGCATATCTTCCGGATAATCTTCGCTTTGTTTTAGGGGTAAAGTAATTTTAATTATAATAAATCGAGGGAAATGATACTCTCCGTACAATAAGTGGAGATACGACGACGAAGTGAGTAGAGTTCAAGAGGTATGCTCCTATATGAGTTATAAGCAATTCTGAATAGCCTCTATAGGTTCGGTTGTCTCTAGAAAAAGTTAAGATTTGATGTGGTATGCTTGTCGAAGAGAGTGTGAGTCCCATACTTTTAAGGTTCACACTATACTATTCACTCCTTAAGGCTACTTCTCTTATTCGTCAAAATGTGTTTCAAAAATTGATTACAATGAATGTTCAGTTGGCCATTAGGGTGAATTAATTTTACTACAACAACAACGGAGTAATAAAAAACTCAATACATGTCATCTCCACTTATTTGTAGTAAAATCAGTTTTAAGTTAGGTTAGGTTAATCTGGTAAGCCAGAAAGCCACACATAGACCAGTATTGGTCCTTTGTGATACCAGATGGACTACCGTCACGTAGTCAATGAGAAGTAATCATCCTTTATGTCCGCACTTGATGTGAATTTCAAGAGATGATGTGTATTCACTAACTATATCTCTTCAAATTATCGTATTGCAAGGCACTCTGAAGCCGTCGCCTTGACACTGCAGGGCAAGCACACAAGATATGTTCCATTGTTTTTCTGGTACCTTGCTCTTGGCATTTTATGCAGTCTTCGCGATCTGTGAGCTCCATCTTGAAGACGTGCGTCGCCACCAGACTGTGTCCAGTGTGTATGCCGACCATGTTCTTACATTTCCTTCTATCAAGCGTCAGTAGGAACTTCGTATATTTCTGATCTACCACTTTATACATAAACGGTTTTGCATCCCGGTGGATCGATCTGATCATCATATATGCATGAGTTTACCTACCTCTCTTAGCAATCTCGCCCACTACCTCGTTACTCTCAATGCCTCTGCGGCCTGGCACCCAGTAGAAAATCAGTTTAAATTCGACAAATGTTGGAGAGTAGCGAATCGAACAAGCTATACTAGCTATTTAAACAAACTGCTAGAGTTTTGTGTGAAGTTTTTATGAGTCTTAAAAAATATCCAAGCAAACCTGATAAAATTGAAGACAATGGTTATACTACTAAAACGAGGTGTACGAGTACTCTCTTATACGGAATTCAACTCGATAACTTTTTTATTGCTAAAAGTTAAATTTTTTTCAAAGATAGAGATAGAGAGAAGAGAAACGGTGAATTAGATAGCTTTACATTGAAAAGTTCAAACACCTCACCATAAATACCGTTCAACATGGTATAAACTATATAGATCTTAAATTTTTGGTGATTATAAAAAGCTTAAAAAATATATATAAGTCATACCTAAATAATTGAGTTGTAAATCTTTGAAGTATTTGAGGAAAATCTTTAATTGGAAGAAAAAATACCATTCTTCCTTATATACAAAAATTATTCACTCAAATAATTCCTAAAGTCCTTCCTATTCCTATAAAGTCCTACGACAGCTCACCATATTGATTCATTCGTTTTCAATATTGCGTCGTCCATTATTCGCTTGATCAACAACATCGGTGGTCTTTCTCACTGTCTGTCAGTCAATGTGTTCAATGTGTCATTGTTGTTTATTACTTAGCAGCACGTGGCATCCGACGACAATTTCTTATCATGCCGCAGTCTTAAGATGGACGATAGCACACAGGCAAACCAACACACCTACATATATCAACGAGGACTTCTACGCAGCACATTCGAACATTAAGAGCAACAGCAGTTAGTTTGCATGTGTAGATGTACTGTTTTTCCATTTTCTCGTTCTCATCTCTTGACACACTGCCTCAACGTACGCCTCTACTATTATTTAACCGTTATTCGATGACTATGGCTCACGCCTTCGTTACAGCTATTACTAATGCGGCAGTTTTACGAGTATGTGTCCTAATAGTTTGATCAAATTGCCTGTCAAATAGACGTCATTCGGTTCCATCTCAGAGACCTCTCTTCGTGTGTATACAAATGTGTGTAGCTGTGTGGGTGTGGGTAGATTGACTGTTTATCAGGCTACATAAGCTGCAATGAAATGAACGTTATTTTTTTCGTGTGAAAGTAAAAGTAAACGTGACAAAAATTTTAATGTCATGGTCCACAGGCGTTAGTCTCACCAACTAGCAAATATATGTATACATATGTATACTCTTATATGCACATATTCGGTAATATTGGCTGTCAATGTTGTTGTTCATACTATGCATCAGTTTCCTATTAAGTTAGTATATGAAATTGGTTCAAAGAAATGTTGCAAGTATAAATGGCAAAAATATTGTATTATCGTTACATATAGAAATATATAAATGTTGTAATTTAGGTAATTTTTCGCTTTAAATTTTGTTGGTCAAATATTTTAAATTCCTATCTGTATTCCCGTTATACCCATTCGAATATTTAGCTAGCCCAAAACTTTTATTTAGAAGATTCATAGAAGCGCATCTTAGCCCTTTTTATTGCTTGATACTAGTATGTAGTATTTAACAAGTTATAGTTTTATTAAGATAACACACAAATTGACTCATAAATTCGCCATAAAGCCATGCCCATTTTCCGTTTTGTAAAAAAATCTGAGTGCAGCTTCCTTCTGGTATTTCTTCTGTAAAATTTTGTGTTTCTGATGTGATGCGTTAGTGAGTTAACGCACTTTTAGTAATTTTCAACATAACCCCTTTGTATGGGAGGTGGGCGTTATTATCCGATTTCCACTGTTTTCGTGGTGTATGATGGGGTGCGTAAGGGAAACGACTGCAGAAAGTGTTGCTTATTTAGCTTTATATGCTAAGATATAACTATCAATATCGGAGAAAACTCTTTAAATTTTTGTTCTTTTGCTATTTCTATTGACGTCTATTGACATGATTAGCGAAGTATTTTCGTAAGAAAACAAGATAGCCCATTCCTGCCGTATTCCTATTTGTACCTCCAGGATATTAACAATCATATTCGATAAACAACAGCTATTAAATACAAACACATAAGCGGAAGACATTATTTGATGGTATTGTAATAGAGTACAATTGCTACAAGACGTGAGTAGCATATAATATAAATACATGCTATTCAATGCATATTATTACAAATAGTTATTCAATATGTGTCTGTTTATTCGACAATAATATCGTATTTAGCCTCTCTTTTAATGAATGGGGAATATACTTTAGTATAAAACGATAAATTTGATTTTTTTAGGTTTGAGGTACAAATAAATATAACATAAAAGGAGAAAACATTGAAAATATTTAGTAAAAAAAACTTGGAACCTACATGTACATGAATTCAGTATTTTGTCGTAAGACATATATGTTAGATTAGGTTAGGTCGAGGGGTAGATCCCCGCATCTACAGAGAATCTCACCTAGGCAGCAAAGACCGTCTTTTGTGACACCCAAATACTTCTAACGGATCGTTAAGACCCATATGATTCAACAAAGCGCTTGGACTCTGTTATAACGTTCTTAAGTTCGCTAATTTCGATTCCAGTCATTTCGCTGGGTTCGCCGAAGGTGTGCCTACGGAGGTGTTTTAACCTTAGTCTGGCAAATGATGGACATTGCTGGAGAAAGTCCTTGGATGACTCATTTTCCCCTTCATCCAAGCAGCTTAGGTTCTGGCTTGATTCCTAATCTCACCGCATGTGTGTCTATTGGATAGTGACCAGTAAGCACTCCTATGATTGCGGCGATCTGAACCTTCCTAAGCGACAGTAGCTGGATGGGCCGTTTTCGGTCCACCACGGTGCCAGAAGGACCTCGCTACTGCACAGATGTTGTTGGTTTTCAGCGTTCCAGCGTTTTCCGAGCTCATTCGAAGTCAGTGTGTCCAGCACTTCGGAACAAAATTTCTACTGCTACCTTAGCCAATGGTCTGGTAGCCGAAGACTGGAGTCGAAAGAGAGCTTCAGACAGAATATTCCCCCTCCCTCCCATTACGAAACACGCAAGAAGAGTTGAAGCAAAACTATTCTTGGATAATTTGCCAGACCCCCGCTGTGTCGTTTCCTTTTTCTGTCCTTACTTCTTCTTTTCTTCATTTTCAGCATTTCTACAACTACTCACGAGACTTTACATACAACTTCGTATTGTTCCTTCCGTTACTTTCTCAGCTATATAACCAGACTATTGTGAATTCAACTCTCAAAAAACTCTTAAGTTTAAAGAATTTAAAAACTGCTCATACAGTAATATAACGGTAATACATATTCCTGGCAATAAATAATAAATATTTCATGGCAAAGTAAACTCTCACCTTACCAAAAACCAATGCTACTCAAGTGTCGTTTAACATTTCCAAACTGTATAGAAAACCCGACATCAAAGCAAAACTAAAACCGAAACAACAAATAAACGCTTCGGTTGCATGTCATGTTTATCAGCATTTGGCCAAGAAGCCAAAAGTCATTACCTTTGCTGCAGTCCGCAGTCCGTCTTGTTCCGCGATATTTGGCTCAGCAAGCAGGACAGCGTCATTACAGTAATTAAAGCCAACCTCAAGATATATATTATATAAATGTATACTTTGTGTGTAGTTTTGTATGCATTTCGAATTGGAAACTACCCGCATTCGTTTAGACGGACGATTGCACAATCGCGAATGTTCGTTTGGTCGACTGCAACCCAACCAAGCGGAACAATTTAATTATTTTCCATAGAAGTTTTGATTTTACTATTGTATAAGGCAACGTAATTGCATCACACCAAAAACACCTCCTTGAGACACCCAGACGGATGTAATGAGAGCGAAACAGGGTGACACAGTTGAAATGTTGATTTAAATTTTTTTTAAACTTACTTAAAAGCACATAACGTAACGTAAGGTGACATAACATACACGTAACGCAACAAGCACCTAAATCAAAATAAGCAAGTATTGACAGACTAACATAATAAAACAAAAACTCACTTAAAATAACGTAACATAATATTAAGGAACTTAACGTAACGTAACATAACTTAACATAAAAAAATAATCATTAAATACATTTTAGCAGGCGATGATTTATGCCACTACCACTTAAAATAACGTAACATAACTAATTACGTTAAGGAACTTAACGTAACGTAACATAACTTAACATAAATAAAATAATTAAATATATTCAGCAGACTATCCTTTAACCCATCACCACTTAAAATAGCATAACATAACTTGTTACGTTAAGTAACGTAACATAGCATAACATAACTTAACATAAATAAAATAACAATAATAAATAAATACATTTTACCATACGATGCTTCCACTTAAACCAACGTTACATAACTTAATACGTTAAGGAACTTAAAGTAACGTAACATAAAAAAAAATAATTAAATAAATTCTAGCATATAATGCTTTGAGGTTAACGTAACGTAACCTTTTACGTGAAGGAAGTTAACGTAACGTAACATAACGTAACATAAAAAAAATAATAATTAAATAAATTCTAGCATGTGATGCTTTGAGCTTTGAGGTTAAAAAACGTATCCTTTTACGTCAAGGAACTTATCGTAACGTAACAATACATAACTTATTTAAGTTCACCACCGAAGCAGGTGACAGTAGTAGTCGTGATGAAATATCTCAATGAACTTTTACGCTTCGTAAACATTTAAGTGTTGCTGTTGTTGTAGAACTATATTAAGCAATTATTTATGGCATTTTGAGCGAAGAACCGAAATATTTGCATGCCCGTAGATGCCAGCGTTTAACTTTATTACACAAATACGACCATAAATTTTACAGCGACACAAATTCATGGCATCTTTATTAAACACTAAACTTTAACTTTGTCTACACTAGTCGCATTTTAATAAACTCACTTCATATACAGACACACATTTGTATAAGTAGCTGTGCATTAAATGAACGATATGTTGGGTAATAAAATTTAATTGAGACACACCCATTAAATGGCAAATTACTGACATTTAAATGTAGAATACACACACACGCACACACTACTACTTAGCTACAAATACAACAAAACAATATAATGAACTGTGGAGACACGTAAAATTTGCATATGCAGCTGATTTATGTCACATAGTAAATAGCTAAGAACAAGCAAAGTCAGCGCATTGTGTCAGTCAACCGAAGTTTTCTGCCCGAAATCAGCTACGAGCACAAAACGGCAGCAACACCAAAACACTCTTCAATTGTTGTTGTTTATTGTTGTTGTATGTTGTATATGTATATAACTTTATTTGGCGTGCATTTGAAATAAAACTGCCATCAACATAAGCCAAACAAAATGATTATCTACAATTTATTGCATTACCAGAGTTGAGGGACATACATAAACATAACGGTACACATACTTTTGCTTTCTCAGTGTAGGTATGCCTTTTAATTTTAAGCTTGTAAATTATTGGCAAATAAAGCAAATACAGCAACAACCAGTCCAACATGCCAGTAATATTTAACATTAATTTTATGCTCATCAAAAGCAGTCTAAACACATTAAGTTTTATGTCTTAGTATGTGCCCACGCAGCTGTGTGCCGGGCAAATGCACGAGCGCTGTGCCAATATTGAGCGCTTATATAGCTCATAAAACGGTATAGTAAAGAGATGAGCGCATTTTGAGCAAGAGCAACAGTTGAGTTGAAGAACCACAGCCACCAGGATGTCTTGTTGAGGTTCCACATTGAAATTAATTGCAGTGATTAGTTAGCGGAACTTCTTGGAGACTTCCCAAAAAGAAGATTAACTTAAAAATTGTCAAACTACTTATAAAAAATACAGGTTCACCTCCTTTTTGTCATTAAGGTATTATACACAAAATGAGAAAACCGAAAACCTATATCGGTAACATCGGTTCCGGTAACATCATATCTGGCCAACCCATTTCCTGATCCGGTCGCCTAATCCGGATGCCCATATCCGGCCACCCAATTTTGGTAACATCATATCCGGTTACCCCATACCCGGTTCCGGTTGCCCATATCCTGCCACCACATTTCCGGTTTCGTTAACATCAGTTCCCGGTAACATCATATCCGGTAACTCAATTTTTGGTTCCGGTTCCGGATGCCCATACCCTGCCACCACATTTCCAAAAGCATCATTTCCGGTTCCGGCTGTCTAATTTCTGAATGTCCATATCCGGTTATCCCATTTCCGGTTCCGGAAACATCATATCATTATATCATACCCCATACCCATATTTTAGAATCTACTCGATCGATTTCAATCAAATTCGGTATATAAACTTTCTTGACACCCTGATGATGTATGTGATTGGCGTTCAACCGTTTAGCCGGTTATAGCCGAATCGATGAGAGCACGCCACTCCTATCTTTCCTTCGCAGTTCGGCGTCAGTTGGAGATTCCAAGTGTAACCAGGTCGCTCTCCACCTGGTCCCTCCAACGGAGTGGAGGCCTTCCCATTCCTCGGTTTCCTCCGGCGGGTACTGCATCGAACAATTTCAGAGCTGGAGTGTTTTCGTCCATTCGGACAACATGACCTAGCCAGCGTAGCCGCTGTCTTTTTATTCGCTGAACTATATCAATGTCGTCGTATAACTCGTACAGCTCATCGTTCCATCGTCTGCGGTATTCGCCGTTGCCAATGTTCTGAGGTCCGTAAATCTTGCGCAAAATTTTCCTCTCGAAAACTCCTAGTGTCGTCTCATCTGATGTTGACATCGTCCAAGCTTCTGCACCATAAAACAGGACGGGAATGATAAGCGAATTGTAGAGTTTGATTTTGGTTCGTCGAGAGAGGACTTTATTGTTCAATTGCCTACTTAGTCCAAAGTAGCACCTGTTGGCAAGAGTTATTCTGCGCTGGATTTCGAGGCTAACATTGTTGGTGTTGTTGATACTGGTTCCCAGGTATACGAAATTATCTACAACTTTGAAGTTATGACTGTCAACAGTGACGTGGGAGCCAAGACGAGAGTGCGCCGACTGTTTGCTTGATGACAGGAGATATTTCGTCTTATCCTCATTCACCTCCAGACCCATTCGCTTCGCCTCCCCTGATGATACGTATGGAAAATGAGCAGAATCGGTTCACAACCGCGCTAACTTCCCATATAACTCAATTTTGAATTTTAACTGATTTCTTAACTTTATAACGTACACATAAGGAACTGATGAAGATAATATTTTTCTTCTAATAGTGTGTCTCTGTTCCAAAAATTATTAAAATCGAGTCATATCTTCCCCTAGCTCGCATATACCTAATTATAGGTTTTTCAAAAAATACGGTGGGCTTTATTCCGCATATTTGTATTCGTTAATCTGTGAGTTACCTTAGCAAAATTAAGTGAGCGTATAGTCTTGGATACATGTAGTATACCTTTGTGATGAAAATGAGTGAAATTGGTTCAGGAATTATCTCAGCCCTCATATACTATATATGATGGTTTTCGTTATTCTATTGGACGAATATACATATGAGTCAAATTGTGTGAAAATAATTTATTCCCGTTAGTAGGATTTGTAATCACTCTTGGCTTTGACTGCTCTCAAAAAATTCAAAAATAGATCGGCATGAATTATACTATATAAGGTTCTTATAAAGTTTTTATAGCAGTGAATATATTTCTCAAATGGCGCCATTCCCCAAAGAAATATTGTATATATTTTCTATATCTATCCAACATTTGTTAAATATAATAAAGGTCAAATTCTTCCAATTCTTCATACTTATATATGAATTTAATAACTTCTGCAACCAATTTTCGTTTTCCTTGACCTCTCTGCGTTTTTAATACCTTTAGTGAACTTCAGAATAATTGGTCGCATCCTATGGTATAATAGCGTCCTTTTTTACCTGCCAAAACGTTAGCAGAGTAACTTCCTGCATTTTATCTATTGCACTTGCTTCTTTGAAGGTATGCAGCGCAATTATTTGCGGAAATTTTAGCTATGAAGTAATAAGCGGAAGCAGGAAGTCGAAATTTTCGCTTTATAATGAAAAATAAAACGTGTATCTTTTTTAATTTTATTATTTTTTAAACTGCTGCGTGGTTAATATTAATTATTTAGGCGATTTAATATAAAAAGCTATATGTTGTCTAGGCAAATATTTCACTTTTATTAATTATTATTTATGCCTTAAAACTACATACGCTTCCCTGCACAGTTATTTATTCATTCCTATTTGATTTAATATAATTCCAACCTCTTTAACTTAAAAAAAAATCACCATTCAAACATATTTATGCTAAAAATTAAAAGCATTCGCCATTCACGCTGTGGGCATACAGGGCGTATACGCAATAAAAACAATCGTCGAACAATTCATCATAAATACAACAACAGCGAATGGAATGTGACCAAAGGACAATAGCAAAGTAAAATAGCAAAGCAAATAAGCAGATATGTGGTCAAAACATTGTTGGTCTAATTTCCATAGCGTGACTAAGCGAAATTCCGCTAGCTTTTAAGTTTGAAAGACAAAACGAGCGGATTAATGCTTTTTATGGAGTATCAAAGATTTTTCCTTTTTTGTGGCTATTTTCACAGTTATAACTAAAAGTTGCGTTTAGCATTTTTGAGTGTGATTTATGTCAAACGCGTTAAGGGTATCATAGATCGTATGGAAATGAGATAGCAATAGGAAATTTTTGACATTTTTTATATAAGCTTATTTTGCAAGCAAATATTATTTTTTCTTATTCTTAATACGCATTTCTTACTTATACTCTTTTTTATAGAAATATATGTGTGACGTACGTGTTGGATTTCCGCTTCCCGGAAGGGCTATCGACATATCATGTGAAGCACATACACATATGTGTAATAGAAGCCTGTACACATAAGTATATATGTATGCATCTGCCAAGCTCATGTGGCTTTTCTATACACATAATGTATGCCAGTATTTCTGCCTATCTACCCCCATTGCTGACACTGACGAATCGCTGCCGCATCGCTGCGTGACTTGCGACAGTTTGACTAATACTCATACCAAATCGGCGTGACAAATTTGGATTCAAAAACGCTGACAATAATTCATTGGGGTAAGTGGTTTGAGCTAATCTCATATTTTACGCATGAAATCTTCATATTAATAAAACATAAAAATTTCTAAATTTATCACCAACACTGTAAAGTTTAGTCAAATTACGTTTTTAGTTAAAAAATTTTTTAATATTGATAGAATTGGTAATTAGAACAAATATGTTTACGAACTTAGTTCCCAAGTTTAAATTTTATTTTAATTCATCGAAGCAAAAAAGGGTCCGAAATCATCTTGCCTTTAAGTTTCTGTACATATAGCCGAAATGTTCTAACTGACTTGGGATTATCTACTTTAATAAATAATTTTTTTATTTTCTTTGAAAGTATGATGAGATGCATCTCCAACTCAACGGTGGTGAGTCTCGATTAACTTTAATTCATATTGAGATAGTTATTGTCCATTTATGGTATAATCAGGTTCTCCAACATAATGGAAATTATCTCATTTTGCTTTGATTGTCCAGCCTCTCCAATGGCTCTCTTCTTCATCTCTCACAATATTTTTTAACATTCTTGCTCTCTCACACTCTCCGAATAACTCATATCTCCCCACCTCTTTCATTCGCTGTGACTCTTTGCCCGGTTCTCCCAATGTTTCACACTTCGGCGATCTCATTATCTCACATCATCTGCTACTTTCCTGAGCCATCCCTCTCGGGATTCACCCCTGTGTGCCATTACATTTCACAATCGAAACAACATAGCGACGACTTAACCACATTGACATTAACATCAACCCTTGAACCGCATTATTATTATTTTACTTTATCTTTGCTAATTCCATTCAATTAGAATTGCTAATCCTTTTGTATGCGACTATTTGGCATTAAGTCAGACACTAACACACCCTTCACGTCTCGGGCAATGCAATTTGTAAGCAGCTTTGCATTCGCATTTGCAGTTTGCTGCATTTACTGCAAGCATTTCGATTGACTGAAATTTCCCACACCCTGAACATCACTCAAGCTGCTTTGGCTTTCCTTGGCAGTGTTGCATTCAAATCGTACAGTTGCTTAGCAAGAATAGAAGTTGGCGGAACCCCTTCATTATTAAATAGCCTTTATTCGTAAATAGCCTGCTAACTAACGCCTTTAATTCATCAAGACATTTCTAATCATGTCTAAATGTCAGCTGGCAAGGAATCAAAAAAATAGACAAGGAACCGTAATACCAAATAAAGTAAAATAACGTAAAATCAGCTACTTTGAAATAACCAAAAAAAAATTCGAATAATTACCGTAGAGCCCAAGAGTAATGGACCATGGATCTCGAAAACTTTTCTTTAATTTCTACTCCAAATAAAGGACAAGCTTGCAAGGGAGGGTACCCTAGCTACATTGACGTCGGATGGGAGCGCGTTGGTATGGTCCATCTGCGCAAGAGCGCTGGACATGCAGACTACGCATGAGTTCGTCAAACGCTGGTAAACAACCAACACTTGTGCAGTGGCGAGGTCCTTTTGGCCCTCTGTGGAGCGCAAGAGGTCGTCTCAACTGTTTTCTCTGGGCAAGGTCCATCTCAGCGCGTTCATTAGTGTGCTTACTGGACATTGTCCAATGGCTACCCATGCGTTGAGACTTGGGATCGTGGCTGACGCAAGTTGACAAAGCTGTATTGAGGAAGGTGACGTAGAATCATCTAAGCATTTCCTTCACCATTTTTTTTTTTTTTTTTTGCAAGACTGCGGTTGAAACACCTCGGAAGGCCCTTTTTCGGCGATTCAAGCGAATTAGCTGGAATCGACATTAGCCGTCTAAAGAAATTCGTAACGGATTCCAAGCGTTTTGCTGAATCTTAATGGTCGTTGATCCAAAGGGAGTTTTACTGGCATCACAATGGATAGGGCTCTAAGCTGTCTAAGTGAAATCTTCTGTGTTTTTGCAGAGATCTGCCTACAAACCTAACCTAACCCTAACTCCAAATAAAGATAGTCCTACACACAAATCACATCTTTGAACCACCCTTCCATTTGTATCATCAAATTTTGCTACTCGCCACTTGTAGCAAATTTTCATTAACTCACTTCCACTTAGAGAAACTGGAAAGTTCATCACTTTCACAAACAATTTGCAATTTCAGCACATTTTTGACAAAACACAAACAAAATTAATAAAATAAGAAAGAGCATCAACCAAGAGACACTGTCAATTTACATACTAGGTCAAGTCAGGCGCGTTCACGCTCTTACGCACCGCGACAGTAACCTGACCGACGCCCCGCAGGCATAATAAGCGCCGTGTCACTCATACGCCCGTCCTTCCGTCCATTCGCCATGCAAATAATGACGCCTTAAATAGCCGCTGGGCATAAAGGCACTAACGGCAACTGGTGCTGGTAAGTGTCATGACCCGAAAACTTGGCCGCCAATTACACGTTAATTTTTGACTTGACACTTTCATCGCACGCTTCCCCGCACTCGCCACATTTTGCTTATTATTCATCTTTTCTGGTCATTTGTTGGCAATTGACAATTTTCGCAATAACTTTGTGGTTTATTAAAATTTTAGTACATACCGTAATTGCCGTGCCACGTAAGAAGGGTGGGGTAAGTGAAAAGCTTGATGGATGCATGCGCCAAATGTCAAAGGGTCAAGTTGACAGCGCAAAAACTTCTGAATGAAGCAATAAGATAAACGTTGCGAAACAGTTGTCAGTGTTAAGATATAAAAACGATGATAGTAGTCAATTGAAGAATTCTTATTCACGCAGGAATGATGTTCACTTTGTAACGCAGCTTCGAGGATAACCTGTAGGAAAATTTTTGAAAGAATTTACAGTGCGATAGTAGTTCTTCAAAACTATCGAACAGATTTGCTTCAATGTGATCGTTTAAGAAATCATACCGACCAAAAAAAAATCTATATTATATTGGTATCCTAAGACACTTACTGTCAGCTCATTGAACAACGATACATCATCCAGAATTGCCTGATTCATCTTCTCATAAAAAATGATAAAGTTTGTTCTCTCAAATGAAAACATTCCACACTTCTCTCACCACGCCCTAATTTTTCTCCAAAAATATATAAATATCTCACTGCAATCTAAGCAGTTAAAACTCGTGCTTGTCGAAAGAATAGTGACCGCATTGAGCCAGATACTCAAGTTCCGATTGAAAACTACTGAGTTCATGATTCAGTGTATATTGATATCGAAGTGGATCATTAGACTCGGAAACAGTCAAAACAATGGGACTCATAAAACTATGAACCGCCCTCAATAGAAATCAACCAAAAAATACAAAGGTCGATCCTCGAGGTATAGACTATTTATCGAAAGAAGAACCAGGAGAATCCATTTCGGAACTCCGGAACCCGTGTCCTTCACAAAGCCCATCTCTGAATGAGAAGTTTGTTAGGTATGATTTTGCGGCATGTTAACTTCTTAAAATTTTGGATTACAGGAGCAGATAAAGTTCATGCATCTCATCAAGAGAGTAGATCCCGCCTTCAACTTTTCCTTCAAACAAAAATCCGGTACCCGCTTAATCGCAGTTGGGTAAAGTCTGATGATCTATATATATTAGTTCTCAATATTTGTATTTGGTGGAACTATAAAACAAACCGTTATTTGGAGAGAGAGAAATATGGAAATAGAAAAGAGAGTATAACCAAGCTCATACGAAACCTCAACATTTCCAACAGGCCCAACTGTTGACTTTTGTAAAATCACTTGACATTCGCCATTTCTACTACATTGTTGTGTTCCATTTGCTGTTGTAGCTGCTCATTACCAGCAAGTGTCGAAAATGTACACTCTTACAATTCCACTGTCACAATGTGTCGAAACTCAATTTTTGTTCTTGTTTTTATTTTACATTGAAAACTTTTTCGCGTGCGTTTTATTACAGTTTTGCCATTTTTATATTCAGTTTTCTTTGCAATTTTCAGCATGCATTATGTCTCCAGCAGCCCTCCGCACTAAGCACGTCATTTCGCATTTATTCCACTACTTGTTTTCCCTCATCTTCAGTTGCTCTTGTGTATATTTCACTTTGATTGTCCCTAACAAGCTGTCAACTGGTATCGCATAAAATTTTGTTATACCTCTCTCAATTAAAGCGTAATAGTTGTCCTTTAGAAGCGTCAGTGTTTTACAAGTGCTCACTATGGCTGCCATAATAATATTATTTTTGTACACATAACATGAAGGGTGAGCGCACATTTTTTGACTGGCACTTGACGCCGAATAACGGTGGTAATTCAATCTTCATGATAATTACCCGCATAATATGCTTTACTAAGTGATGTGACGGATGTTAATGGTAGAGACCACAATGTGTATGATATTCTGTTGACTTTAGACCAGATGGAGCACAGGAAGCTCATAATACCGGCTAAATCGGTTGGAACTAGGAAAGTGGTAGAACACTGAGTAAGGATGAGTCTTAAAAATGTAAATAATTTCCATCTCGCGTCTAAATATGGTTTCGGGCATTCTCTTCGGTGCTTCTAAGAGAAAAAAAAAACATATAATAGGGCTTCATTGGACTGGAACTCGGGTACTCCTTTGGTACTTCTGAGAGAAAAATCAATCTAACTGAGTTTCAGTGGACTGAGAGCCTCTGCGGGTACTGATAGATACAGACACTGTTCAGAGTTTAACAATTTTCTTGGAACCTCAATATAATGGATTGCTTTCTTAACTTGTGACTTGCTGTAAGGTCAACTTGTAAGAGCCATGGATTACCAGTGATTCTAAAACAAAAGATTATTTATTTTTCGTGAGATCTAATAAGGTAGTCTTCTTCTCTTCCCTCGCTTTTGCGCTTCTCTAAACCGATCAAAACTGGAATTCGTTCCGAATCCCAAAGTTGAAGGAAATGCCATTAAATTTTGGATTTATGCTACACACACCTCATGTTCTTTTACGTTATAACAGGCCTTTAGATGGGTCCATCCATCACTTGATTAACAACTAACTGATATATAATTTTACTAAAGTCGTCAAAAAAGTATTCCGGACCAGCCGTATTATACAGGGAATCGGTAGGTGTGGAACAACCCTGTTCTATCTGATGTTTTTAATAAGTAGAAACATAGCCGAATAGCTTTCAAGAACGAAATTGGGTTATAAGATTTACCGAGATTACTTGTTCTATATGAGATTGAGGTGTACTCTCACTTGGAGAAGAATATATCATCGTATCTTCGAAAACTTGAAACAGTTATTTTCAATAGCTTTTGATCCCAAGCCTTTAACTCTGATAGAGAGAGGTCCCAATAAGTGATGAAACTTCAATACCCCCCAACTGCATTCAATCTTGAGAATTATGATGTAAAAGCTTCTCTCAGGCTACATATTTCCATCATTTAAAATTAATAAGCCGCTTAAATGTTGTTAGCTGTTGACTGCAGCTGATTGACACAAAGTAATAGTGCTCTCCGTAGTGGAATATTAAGTTTATAGCATTCCACACTATGCGTTCCTCGCCGCCGCGTTCATAATTAATGAATTCACGTCAAGTGTTTCGAAATTAGCTAGTTAAAGTTTTTGCTTGTCGTTAATGACTAGCAGTAATACTGAGAATCCAACGAAATTAATTGGCAACAATGACACAAACAAAAAGTGCCGATTCAACAGCGTGCGATTAAAATCAGCTGGCGACGCGGCACACCTGTTTGCAGCAAGAAGTCAAAAGCGTTAGGCAACATTTAATTCCAAAAGGGAATCACAGCCTTCACCAGTTGGCTAAGTGAAATATCATTACTCCTTACACATCTCAATCGCATGCTGCCTGCCGCAGCTAATGACTGCTAAGCGGCGTGATATCTGCTGCCAACCGTTTCTCATCGTCTGCGTGTTGATGAGCGACAGTTTTTCGCTTACGGTGCTTTAATGAAGATTATAATTACAGGAATGCTTTAACGGTAAATGTCACAGACAGCTAAGCGACATCAGTCTTGCGGGTGCTTAGATAAAGCGGCAGAAATATGCCACTTGTTAAAACAGCGCAAAAGCACAGTTAATTATTAGCATCGTCATATTTGTTAAAGTGGTTTGAGTAAAATACCTTAGCGAATAAACTCAAAAGGCGCAACTTGCAAAAGGCAGCAATTGTGAGGGAATAATATATACATACAAACATATAATATGAGAGTCCACCTTTCCCACAAACAACGTCGTCAATTAGGAATTATTTAATTTTCATCAACATTTCTTATCGCCCTTTGGCCACTCTGAATTGCTTAGACTGTAAAAGGAAATTTTAATTCAACTCGAGATGGACTGGTAATCGTCAAAGCTTTGAACTTTCCCTTTAATACACTGCTTTTATAAGTTAATGACTTTAAGTTCAATTCCGAGAAATTTTAATTGATTAAAATAGAGATATTTTCTTATGGAAAAACTCTTTTGGTTTTGAACAAACTGAAACAGAAATTTATTGTTATTGAATATGGTCGATAGGGTGGTATCTCACAGAGTTCTTCAATTAAGGGGTTAGGGATAGTCAGAGACACGAAAAAATTAGAATTAGAAATCATGTTATTTTACAAAAGTAATAATATGGCATTATTACACAATATTTTTACTCGAAGTCACGAAAATTTAATTTCCAAAGTCATGGCTGTTTGTGTTGAAAAAAAAGGTCCGTGCGGTCATAAGTCCTTTAAAATCAATCGGATAGGTTAGGTTAGGTTAAGTGGCTGTCAAATGACGCACCTAGACCTTTGGGAGGCCCATTGTGATACCACTGGGACTGAGATCCCTCACACTGTCGAGTCATCATTGAACTACCCTGTGGTCCTGACAAAGTGAAAAAGTTCGCACAATTTGACATGAGCAACTTCACCCACATCCTCGAGAAAACCGCGTCCAATGGTTGCGATTCTTTTTCTGTACAGAGCCTTGCATCCCCAAAGAAGGTGTGTAATCGTTTCTTCCTCTTCTTCTTCTTGGCAGCTCCTGCAGTAATCATTGAAAGGTAGCCACAGTCTGCTGGCGTGTCTCCCAATCAGACAGTGTCCCGTTAACACCCCTATAAGGGTTCTTGTATCATTCCTCTTAAATTTCAATAAGCGACAAGTACGGAGCAAGTCGTTACTTGTTTCCATTGTGATTCAGCCATATCTACTGCATGTTTATCGATTAAGTATTTGCAGATTGCCAGAGGTATATAGATTGCCTCTTTATCGGCCTCCAACTGCAGTGTGGTGCCCAATCTGGCTAGTTCGTCTGCAACACAGTTCCCATGGATGTCACTATGTCCTAGGACCCATTGTAGGTGTATCGGATAAGAAAAATTAGTTTTATAAATAGATAATCCTGGGCTGGATCAAAACCTTTTTTTTCAAAAATTTACAAAATGGTGGCAACCGAAAATTTTTTGTAGATTTTCAGGAAAAATCTACAGTTAATTGGTCTTAATAAATCGTAATTTTTGGAAAAATTAGCCCAGTGTTATTTTGTATTCTAAAAGCTGTAGAAATTACATTAAAATCTGCTGAGCGGTTTTCGAGTTACAGTTGTCTCCAGTTCAAAAAACAGTTGTCTCCAGTTTTGAGAAAACGCATTTAAAGTTTCACACTAGCGTTTTGGAGTGCCCGAGCGCTCTTTGCTATTTGTCAAATAACTCGAAAAGTAATTATGGGATCAACTTTCAAATTGTCTGTGAATATTTTTAAGTTATTACACTTAAGGAAAATGAAAAAAAAAATGATTTTTTGAAAAACCTGACTACCCCTAACCCCTTAAAAAAGTAAAGTAAAAAAAGAAATATTGCTTCTACTTTTTTAAAAACGTATTCTTCTCTCGATATAACAAAAATTGCTTCAGTGTTATGTTGAAGAAGTAGCCATATGCTTAAGAGCGAACAAACTAACGGATTATATTCGATCGGTTTCGATTTCCACTACACGTTCTATTCATAAAATATGTTCTTTTCAAAACTCAGTTGTTTGGCATTCGTCAGCTCCCGTTCACCAAATTCGATCAAGGTTGTATTGTAATTGCTTTGATTGATTTGATGAAACTTTACTCAATGCTTTCGACAGCAGGAATTGTAGGTATTAGAACCCAATATTTGATATATTTAAGACCCATCTTTAGTTTATATCTAGACGAACTTAAAACTTATATTTCTGTATTAACAATCTCATTCGTTTCCGAGAATTAGATATATTAATCTCTAAATACATTTTCAAAGTACGTACTAATAATTATCCCAACTCTGTTTATGCTTCCATTGTGAATTTGCTGAAACTATTTATATTTTTGTATGTGAAAAATTAATATCCGTCACAAACTATTTAAATATTCCGATATTAAATAACTAGTGAAAGGCATATGCAACTCATTTTATACCATCCAATTTACTACCTAATTAAGAACAGTCTTTAATTAATTGAATATGTGTCTATGTCATAGTAGCAAAGCATTCAGCCAACCTATGATAAACTATTGTAGACAATAATAAATATGAAATTTGCTTTTAAACTAATACTAAACAAGTAAGAAGGTGTTGAATTCGAGGGCAACCGAATATTTAATACTCTAGGAAATAGTCAGACCTTTAATACATATAAACTAGGCGAACTTGTGAACCCTGAAACTAAATCTTCTATATATATTAGGTATATGACGGAGAAGGAAGCCAATGAACAGGGTTCAGAACGGAGTTCTAGGCAAAATGGGCGTGGTTAATTCTATTTCGCTCTCTTTCGAATTGTGCAAAGTAGACGTAATTTGAATGTTATAAACCGAATTTGGCTTAAATCGGTCGAGTAGTTTGTGAGATTATGAAAGGTTTCTCAAAAGTGGGCGTGGCAACAGTCATTAAGTGATTTTAGAGAGAACTGACATAAATCTTATATAATCTCCTTGGCGTTATTCGTTAGAGAAATATCACTTCCTGAATAGATTCGTAATGGTTCAATGAAAGGTGGGCGTGGTTACTTCCAGATTTCCCTCATTATCAAAAAATTGGAATATATTCCGATTATTTATAAATTTATATAACTCTGTATCCATCACTATTAGTTTTGCACCTTTTGGTGAACAAAACTGTTAAACCCCGAGCAACATGTAGCGAGTGTATAATAAACTACAAATGCATAGTGCAGCTGTATATGGTATTATAAATAAACTAATTTGTGCGCTCAAACATATTTTTAACACAACATGACGGATGTCAAACTGCCGATGTGGTTGATTTGACATCGACATATTGCCGTGCTCATTATATTACAATATTTATGCGAGAGCGATGCATGTGCAGGCGCTAAGCGAGCGCTGTGAATATGAAACCGCGCTGAAAGCCGATCTGTGCAATTTGTGCATTTGCATATTCAATAAAAATTAATACCATGCAATTCAAGCGAAAAATATTACGGACTATCATATACATACATACATACATACTTGTATATAAATATCAGTTCAATTGTGCGCCGGAAATTAACTCGAAAAGCCTGCGGTGGCTCAGTCAACCAAACGTTCGTGCATCAAAACTTGCAAATATGATGCGCTAATAATTTTAATTTGTTGAGCAAAACTGCAATGACACAAGCACAACAGACAAAATATGACTGTTCATATATTTCTATTTGCAGCAATACCCTAAAATATTGAATTGGTTTTAGCAACCTAATTGGAGCGACTTCTATAGCAGCCCAGTGGTAGAATGTGAGAACAAAATTTAATATGGATAGTGAATATCAAAATGCAAACCCTCTTAAAATATATTTATGGCCTCTAGCTTCATCTGCAGTGTTTCAATATTTTATCCACTAGTTTACTTCAAACTTTCAAACAGTTGGCAACCATTAAACTTTTAATTCTGTTTTAGGCGTTAGTAAAGTCCAAAAATATAATAAAATCTTTCCTTCTTCAATTTCTTTGTCGACGATTTTAATACCGTTCCTATATTCGAGGGTTGCCACCTGTTCAATATTTTTATTTAGTAAGGTTGATAAGATAAATGAATAATTATAATACATACACCATTGGCTTTAAGCTAAAAGAAAACTTGCAATAATTTCTTTTCTAGGGTTGCCACCTGTTAAGTTATTTTATTGAAGAAAAACAAAAATAATACATGTATTAATATTGGTTGCCAGTTAAATAGGCTTAACAGAGATTTCCTTAAAAAAAATTGTAGGAAGGGTTGCCACCTTTTTTGAAAATAAATAAATAATTTAATAAATTAGAAAGTTTGACTAGGACTTAAAAAAGGCATAAAATATACTAAAAGTTTAATTTACTAAAATTGGGAGACAGAGCTTTTCTTCGCAGGGTTATTATTGAAAAATAGTAATATGTATAGGAGTTTATAAAGCAATCTTTACAATATGTTTTTTTGCAATAATTTGACGGGCAATATTTTGGTATAATTTATGTTAAATTTAATAATACATTAAAGTATCACATTTCAATGGCTACCGGCACATTAACTGCAATGCACAGTGGAACAAAATAAAAAAAATGGGAAAAAAATGATATTTTTTTTTAATGGTACCAGCAGATTTTAACGTAACCACTATATGAATGCTGAGCTTTTTCCACATTTTTCTCTCTGACAAAATTTTTTTATGAGTAATACTCCATTCAACTCAAATACGGCGTCGTATACTTAACTAGCTCTTCGACGGACTGTCAAATTTACTAGGTGACAATTACAAATTGGCAATTATCTCCCTTCCGCTTTTTTGAATTTCGGGCTATGTATAAAGCCCTACAGAGCTCGTATCTGGCTGCTTGATGTTTGGGTGCCGCATGATTTGACGCAAAAAACCCTTCTGGACCGAATCAACGCCTGCGGTATGCTGTTGAACGAACTCGACCCATTTTTGAAACGGATGGTGACTGGCGACGAAAAATGGATCACATACGACAATATCAGGCGAAAAAGGCCGTGGTCGAAGGCCGGTGAATCATTCCAAACGGTGGCCAAGCCGGGATTGACGGCCAGGTTTTGATGTGTGTTTAGTGGGATTGGAAGGGAATCATCCTCTATGAGCTGCTCCCATATGGCCAAACGCTTAATTCTACCATCTACTGCGAACAACTGGACCGCTTAAAGCAGGCGATCGACCAGAAACGTCCAGAATTGGTCAACCGGCAGGGTGCAGTGTTCCACCAGCACAACTCCAGGCCACACACTTCGTTGATGAGTCGTCAGTAGAAGGGAGGTTTTATCGCATCCACCATATAGCCCGGACATAGCGCCAAGTGATTACCACCTGTTCCTCTCCATGGCGAACGCCCCTGGTGGTGTAAAGTTGAACTCAAAAGTGGCTGTCCGAGATCTTCGCAAATAAGGAGCGGGGCTTCTACGAGGTGGGTATTGTGAAGTTGTCATCTAGATGGAAACAGATTATCAAACGAAACGGCGCGTATTTGAACTAAATCCGATCACTGTAACAATTTTTATAAAGCATTGAATAAAGAGCAAAGCAAAGCGGACGGGAGATATTTGCCAACCTATATTATCGAGCGAGAGACAAAATATTAAAGGAACATGACTGGAAGCCATTCTGTGGTTGATTCAGTTGTCAGTGAAAATTCATTTTTGGAAAATAATGCATTTTTTCCGATTTATGGGCATGAGTCACTTTTGATTCTCTACCACGCATTCGCGACCCACTGTGCTGCAATGCATCACCAACAACACACATCCATCTCCATCAGACCGACTGCAATTTATTTGCAAAACAATAGATTTTGTTTGTGCCATTTCGCTCACTTGTTGTCTTTATTATTCTTATTGTTATTGTTATTGTAACTGTTGTTTACGGTTTTCCTTTTGTCTCTCATTCGATTGATTATTTATGATTGTGGTTTTGTGTCACAATAACAGCAGCAACAACAACAACTGCTGCCGGCCGCTGACAAAGTGAGCAATGAATTTTTGACGATTTCACCAACGAATATTGTTTGGCCATATTAAATTTCATTGATTTGTTGTCATTAAGCGACCAACAAACCGTACACCACTACGCTACCAACACCACTGCTCGCCACCGCTGAGTAATTATGTGGTTTAGTGTGCGCGGGGGAGCGTGCGTTCAGCGCAGCTTACTTCGATGTATGCTTTGTTGCATTGCGTTCACAGCTGCTGACTTACTATTGTTGTTTTATTCCTGCTGTTGTTGTTGTTGTTGTCTGGTTGATTCGATGCGGTTGCCGTCCAGCTGGTTGGTTGCTTGCTCGGTTGCTCGGTCGGTGGGTTAGCGTTGCCGGTTTGTTTGATTTCGCATTCGCATTTTGATGTTCCATTGGCCTGAATATTTCAATTAGTTGCAATTAGTATTGTTGCTGTGGTGTTTGTGGGCAACATGGCGATTGCACTCAATTGCCCGCTGCCCGATAACAACAACAATAACAACTACAGTGGGATTCAAGTGAATATGTAAGTAAATGTGTAGTTATGCATGCAAGTAGGTTTGTTGTTGCAATTTACAACAACAATACCACATTACAACAACAAACAAAGAACAACCACTCCAACATGCATTGTCATTGTTGTTACCGTTAAGCTCTGTTGATGGCTGTTATTTTTTATTGTTGTTCGATTGAATGTTGTGAAGCTGCGCTGTTGCATTGTAAGGGTGTGTGTATGTATATATAAAGGTGTATATATCTGTGGTTGTGCATATTATTGCAGTTGTTTGCATTTTAATTGCCGTCACTAAAAGTGCGCTGCTGGCCATTGTTATTGTTTTTTGTACATATGTATAATGCAATTTTGTTGTTGTTGCGGATGCTGCAGTTGATGCCGTTACTCGCTGCTGTTCATTGCAATAACCTTTTATTGTTGGGGTTTTCAGCGTTGGTTTTTGTTGTTGTTGGCGCTACTTTAAAATTGTTGCTGCTGCTTTTTTGTCAGCATTGTTGTTGTTTTTGGTGTTTTTTATGTTTTTCACTTCACTGTTACCCACAACTCAGCGCTGCCAGCAGCACATTCCCACGCTTGCCTTTTTCCACCTTCTGCTTTGTTTTACACGATTGTTTTTGTTATTGTTATTTTTTTTATTTTCGCCTCGTTGCAACGTTTTGTTCCGCTTCCGGTTTTGCAATTGCTGTTTCTTTCATTCTTAACGCTAGCGACCAACCAACCGACCGCCCGAACAAAGTAATTGTTTCAATTGTTGTGGCACAGAAAATCTGCTGTTTTATGAGTTTTACTTTTGCCGAGCTGTAAATACAGTTAACTATTGAACACGATATAAATACATACACTCTCATATATATGTGCAACTATGGCGAAACTCATCTATACTGTGACAAATGCTGTAAATATAGTCAACGAATCACTTAAAGCGTCCGAAGTGTACTTAAACGGTCGGGTTTTTAATTGAATGACTCAAAGTGCATGCTTTCAAATATGTGGTTTAGTGGTGAATCTACGTGCACAATTGCGATTAAAGTACCACAGATGGATAGCTTTTCATGTAGAAATTAAATCTATCAACACAACAGTCATTTGACGCAACAATAAAAATGATGTAATAACTCTAGAGACTAGTCAATGTCTTTAAAGTAGATAAGCTTATGCAAAAATCATCAAGCATATTTATTTTTATTAAGGCTCGATAAAAAGACGGTCTTACTATAGCTTTATTGGCATAAAACTAACATATAGTTTCCATAATGTTTAAAGTTGAGCCCAACATTCAAAATAAAACTTACAAACTTATTCTTCCTTACTGCAATCATAGCAGAGAAGTCCTGATGATGTTCTTGTTGTTGTGGTTTAAAACAAAATTCCCACATAAATTCGAGGAATGTTGGAGATTTGACAGCTGCTTTCGACAGCACCAAAAGAAGCTGCCTTTATGCCGAGATGTCTGAATTTGGTATCCCCTCAAAACTAATACGGCTGTGTAAGCTGACGTTGAGCAACACCAAAAGCTCCGTCAGGATCGGGAAGGACCTCTCCGAGCACTTAACTCTTTCCTTGCAACATTCTTACGTACCCATAAGCCATAAAAATTCCGATTTATATTCGAGTACTCTTTCTCCGTTTTAATAGTTTCGAATGTTATGAAGTTATATACGGCATTAAACATAAATACAATTGCTTATCGTAAGATACGACAATGATGATCTTTTTCTGTCAACGAATAAATAATGGCATTGATAAAGAATCGATATTGATCACATCTTCCCTCCATCAAACTAACTTGCATTTTAAGAATTTAATCATAGACTTTCCCCGTTTAAAACTATTAGTTGTCAAAAATCACGAAAGAAATGGGCAGAAATAACAACGTGGACCTCGAGAACTCGGAAGCAAGCAACCACTATTTTCAGTAAATTCTACAAAGACCGACCAAACTACCATGTACTGAAAAAAAGCGTCCTTGAAGAGCATCAACGTGTGAGAGGAAATAGTAGTAGAAGTATATTGGTAACGTTTTATGGACGTAAAATTTGAAAACTGTTTTTTTTTTTACGTTAGGTTCGATGGCTGTTCCCAAAGTAAACACACTTCGGCAGTCCTTTGTGATGCCAAAATTGTACACCTTCACTTAAATTTAAGCATCGACAAAGCGCCCAGAACCTACCAAAAATCTACAGAAGTCTATAGCACTAAGTCTGTACAACGTGTTTCAGTTTCAAAGCGGCTTATCCATGCGATGGTATTATGGAAAAAAAGTAATCTCATCAAACCCATTTTTAATAACTAAACCCAAAAATTTCCGTTACAAAAGTTTATTCTTTTAATAAGACCATCTCCTTAAATTCACCAAAACATTAATATGAAATATTCCATTACCCTCTATTACTCATATAACAGCAGTTTTGATATTGATAATATAAAAATGTGGCACGTGGCTATTTTACGATCATTGACCGGCCTAATGGCCAGCAACACTTAGCCATTTAGCGTGAAACGTGAAGTATTGTTTTAAGTACAAAAAATGCATCAACCGATTGAAGCCTGATTAGAAAATGGTGAAAGTACAAAGAGAGCCTAGAATATTGATTCTATTTGTCGCTTACGTGCTCTCCACCGAATTGGTCAACTGATAATAATGGACAAAAGCAGAATAGACACAATACGAACGCAAATAACATACATGTGTGGTATATAGAGATATATTTACTATGTGTTAGAGGTTACAGTGTGCGTCATTTTCTTAGACCCATTTGTACTGTACTAAAATATTGTCTTCTTAGAGAAAATGTAATTTTTTAGTTAGTTGAGACAAACGGATTAGCCAGCCGGCGGAAGGCCTATGACGACGAATACCGATCAAATCATGGAAAACATCAAGTTAGACTGGCATATGGCATCTCGTGACATCGCCCAGGAGATGTGAGTTAGTTACCAAACCATTTTAAACCATATGCAAAAGGCTGGATACACAAAAAGGCGTGATGTTTGGGTGCCGTATGATTTGATGCAAAAAAACCTTCTGGACCGAATCAACGCCTAACGCCCGCGATATGCTGTTGATCGAACTCGACCCATTCTTGAAGCGGATGTTGACTGGCGACGAAAAATGGATTACATATCAAGCGAAAACGGTAGTGGTCGAAGGCCGGTGAATCGTCCCAAACAGTGGATTGACGGCCAGGAAGGTTTGCTGTGTGTTTGGTGGGATTGGAAGGAAATCATCGACTAACAACAGACGGTCGACCAGAAGCGTCCAGAATTGGCCAACAGGAAGGGTGTAGTGTTTCACCAGGACAACGCCAGACCACACACTTCGTTGATGACTCGTCAGAAGCTACGGGAGCTCCGATGGAAGTTTTTATCGCATCCACCATATAGCCCGGACATAGCTCCAAGTGATTACCACCTGTTCCTGTCCATGGCGAGCGCCTTTGGTGGGGTAAAGTTGAACTCAAAAGAGGCTTGTGAAAAGTGGCTGTCCGAGTTCTTCGCAAATGAGGAGCGGGGCTTCTAAGATGTGGGTATTATGAAGTTGCCGTCTATATGGAAACAGATTATGGAACCAAATTCTATCACTATACCACTTTTTATAAAGCATTGAATACAGACCAAAGCAAAGCGACCGGGAGATATTTGCCAACCTAATATTAAGTTTTAGAGGGCCGTTGTTAAGAAACTTCTCCTGCTTTATCCAGACCATTTTATTGATCTTAATACAGCCGCCGGTAGTTCTGTCAAAGGGAGAAAGGAAAAAGTCTGACAGTGAATAAAACTGTCAGTACGATAGTATATTCTACCTAACAGAAACAGATTTGGATTTATATCCGAACACGGAGTGTAAACTCGACAGAATTCCATCGAATTTTTTGGGCATGTTTTCTACCGCTAGAACAAAAACAAACTCTTCATTTTCAATCTGCCGTCAGACATGAATCTTGGTTGTCATGTCTCAGTTGACTGTGAGAACTCTGAAGTAACCATTTCGTCTATGAAGGAACCAGAAATAAAAGATCAGTCTTCCACCATTGGAAGCCTCTTGATAACTTGTGCTTTTTGAACTGAGTGGAGGTTAGAGAGCCAAGACAGTTCTCTTAACAAAAAAAAACAGTAAATAGAGTATATCTTCATACCCATTATTTTACATCATACAGAAGAGTTTATGACACGCTAACTTAGTTCTTCGAATATTTTGAAAACATATTTGCAGAAAATTTAAAATTTAGGCCTTTGAATATCGATTTGGCAAATAGGCCTTTTATTATTTTCCTTCCTGAGGTTAAATATATGACGCGTACTGTATACAGTATGTGTATAAGCTCTTAGATGGACATAGATACGTGAAATTTTCCACGCCGCATGTCTCATTTAGCCTAAGAGATCTCCACACACATGCACACAAATCCATCCATACGCGTGCACTCCAATACAAACGTATTGTACGATGGACAAAAAGAGTACAGGCAAACTGATAACCAATAATAGATAATGGCATTTTGTTGTTACATTCGCTTGTCGCCACCGCCACCGCCGTGCTGTGCTGCAATTGATGCGGCACGTTGCACGAACGAATAAGCGCCAAGTGAGCGTAACACTGTGTGTACTAGCGCTGAAATATCATGAAACAAAAGTAAAAGAGCATAGTATATTACATGCCACATGCCACATGCAACAGCGCGGGGTTAGGGGTAAACTGGAAAAAATGGCAAGGGCGTTTAATGTTTGACTTTCACCAATTTGCGGCACACACTGCTCCCCAAATTAACGCAACGAAAAATGCGCTGTTATTAACATGCAACACGGCGGCTACTGATATAGCACAACGCCAGCGTATGTAAGTAGAGTCATTTGAGGTGACTGTGGGGGGGGGACTGAACGCGTGCTCCAAATGTACGTGGGTTTTTTTGAGTGTGTGTGTGTGTATGTGTGTGTGCTGCGGCAACCACAATACGCGATTAATGTTTGGTGTGTGCATACGTGTAGCCGAAAATGAAAAATCGAACGTGTGGCATGCAATACAACCACACACATACGCGCCGCGCCGTGTGTTGCTGCCACTTAGTAAATTTGCTTTACGCGCTCGCTTCAGTTTCAGCTTCAGCTTTGTGGCAACACTCGACAGCATCAGTACAGCTACTGCTGGTTTTACTGCTGCGTTAAGCCCACTTCAATAACGGAGTAATCCAATATATTGCTTGCCATATGCAACAACAACGACACACACACACACACTGGCACACCAACCAATAATAATATGCGTACGAGCGCGCTCAACGTCCAACGCTTTGTTGGCATATGAATTGAATGGACAAGCGGGCGTGCAACCGCGTGCGCTGTGTTGCACGTGCCACAGTATCTCCTCAACAACAACATGCGCGCACTTATCGCCCGCAAAGAAGCTGTGTTGCACTTATTTCCACGCTCTTCGCCCCACTTCTCATCGGCTATCTTTTTTTGTTTCCGCTGTGGCATACAAATTTCCTTTTGTTGCAAGCGGCCAGCGTACAAATTTAATAAAAATAAAAACAATTTCCTCGCGAGTGTGATTGTGTGTGTGTGCTAGGGCATTGCCAAATGTTGCTTACATGTCGCTGTTCGCTGCTTGGCAAAGCCATAACTCTAATGCAACCCCATATTGACTGCTGCATTCACACACATATCTGCATGTTCGTGTATGTGTGTGCCACTTTATATGGTGGTCGCGTGCATGTCGTAGGTGCTGAAAATATATTGGTTTGATTATTATCAATGCTACAACCAAGCGCCGTATGCAATTACCCTAGCAATTGCATACGTTTATTTATTTATGAATATACAGGGTCTTTAATAGGGATCGATCGGCATTACCGGAGCAAAGTATTTGATCAGCACCCGAAAGCATAAAAATCACGCGATCATGAATGATCATGAATAATAATGAATGGTTACCTAAGATCCTCTCAATTAGGTCCAAGTAGGGATCTTATCCTCCAAACTGTGGGTCGTACATACAGGGCTTTTCATTGGGATACAATAGATCAACACCAATAAGTCGAAAAATTACGAGATCATGAATGGTAAGGAAATAAGGGTTTAAAATCTAGGGTTTGCTCAGTTAGGCCACCTTTATCATACAGACGAAAGCCCTAAGGAACGGTTCAAACATACATATATGTGGACCATAGTAAAGCCAATCTGATCTTTTAATTAAAAAGTACCAAGTAAATACATCAAGAAACTCCCAACGTGGACTCGTCCAAAAGAATACCGAAAAAACACTCTTCGAGACTGAATTTAGAGTCGAATTCTAGAAGCATCGAAAAGAGTTGAATGTCAGTACTTTTTAAGACCTTTCTCTATCAGGTTTACTCATATAACGACTTCTATGTAGATATAATTAGGATCCTAAGATAAAATTATAACTTGAAATTCAATAAGGAGGCTAAGTTTGTTTTTTCGGGTAACTTTAAAATTTTTGTCCAAATGCTCTCTGACTTAGCTTCGGAACTTTTGAGAAATCCAATGTGGAATACAAGCCACATATTGGAGACTGAAAGGTCTGTGATTTCGGTTGTCTTCAAATTTTATACCATCCGACCCTGAAAAAAACTTTTCTTATAGAGATTTCTGGGACCGCCAAAGGCTGCTATCTTGTCCGGTTGTCGGTTCAGGTTCCCATAAAAACCTTTCAATTATTACCGATATCACTTTTTTGAAACACCCTTTATATACATATATTGAAAATATGTATATATTGTTTGTACTCTCCCAAAATACCCGCTCGCTGTGCTATCAATGAGCTGTAATAAATTGTAAATGATCCTTTTCCCTCCACTCCACTTTAGCGCTCCGCCCTGCCATCCGTCTTGCCATAACGCCCCTGCCACGCCATTCTTTCGCCTTTCTCCGTGCGTATTTTATTGTTCGAAAACTAATTAGTGCGGCATTGCACATTTTTCAAATCTTATTGGCATCTAATTGACACTAAAGCAATGAAGATATTCTCAGTTAGTATTTTATTGCTCACAATTGAGAGACAATTTTCATTCTAGGCATTCATTCAGTGGCGCTTATTGGTTGTGTGAAAGGGCTCGAGCTTTGTTTGTATATATGTATGTGTGACGCAGTGTTGCTAACAAATATTGGAATTTTGATGATTAATTAAATAAATTGATTTATCTGTAGATTTTATTAAGCTGTTGGATATGATTAAACAAATTTTGTATGACTCCATACAGTTCATAGTGGTTCAAGGTTTAATAATCTGAAAGTGAGGTTTTTTATAGATCTGGTTCGTTCGTTTCATACCTATTTACAAGTTAATGCTATTAATATGTTATAGGCGAAATCAGACCAGACTATTTTCTTATCCCAACGATTGAGATAAATTCAGACTTTATGATCCATAACCTCATTTTTCATCTTGATTTTTCACAGGCATTCGGACCATTTTTCTCATTCCACAAATACTTTCACTTTATTGTCTTACCTTTATTAACACCATATTTTTTTAAAAGAAATCGGCATAAATGATCAACTTATCACTTCTGTTCTCCATATCGAAAAACCTTATATCACTTCTTCAGAAATACACCCTCATTTTCCAGAGTCTATAGGGAATTACTATACAGTGGTACCTCGACATCCGAGTTTAATTCGTTCCGCAACCTTGCTCGTATCTTGAATTACTCGTATTTTCCCCATACAAAATAATTGAACTACCATTAATCCGTTCCAACCTCCAAAATGTCACGCCAGTTATTTTTGTTATGTGGTTTTGAATAATAAAAACGTATTTATAAATATCAAATATTTATTACACAAAAACAAAAAAGAGAATGTAAAGAAATAAATTAGATATCCTCATTGGTCTTTGCTTTTTTCGCTACATTTTTCTCGCTTTCACCTGTAGGCCGTTTAGAAAAAAACATGTCCAAGGAGGTTTGTTTCTTCCTCCCTCTCAGAATGTTCTGGATATGAGTTAGGCAACTGTCATTAAAAAGGTCAGATGCACGACCTGTTGCAACTTTTTCAGGGTGTTTTTTTCCACGAACTGTGAAACTCTCTCCCACATTCCTAAGATCTCTTTTATCTCACTTGTAGAAATAACCTCTTCCTCTGACTCTGACCAAACCGAACTCGTATCTCGAATTTCGCTCGTAACTAAAAACAAAAAATCACTTGCTCGTCGGCTCGTATCTCGAAAAACTCGTATGTTGGAGCACTCGTATGTCGAGGTACCACTGTACATATATTCGCTTTAACTGAAATAATAATTTATTAATTATGAATTATCGTTCAATAAGTCCAATTCTAACGTCAGTGGACTTTCTGAATTTGTCGCATAAATAAACTATAAAGACATCGACTAAGGCATATCGATGAACCCCGCATACATGGATCAACTCTTTATTTTGAATCCCATAAATCATCATCGTCATACCAAGACATCGCAACCTTTACTTTATTAACGAAGTCTTTCAAAATGTATCTTATAACTAATATCACTGTCTAGGAATGCTCTGATCCAGATGCTGCGTCATCTGAAAAATATTAACTAGTAATGGAAATGTTTAGGACAGTGCATTGAACTCTCCACTCTAAAAAAATATTATGTCACTATATGGACCACACTTTGTATAGCTATGAATACATTCACATAAATCTTAATAAAAAATCTCACTTGTCGGAAATTTGTCGAAGCAGACGCCATAAAGTCTGCTCGAGATTGTCTTGATTTAAAGACCGGTACTTAAAAAACTTGGACTCAATCTCAAAAATGAGTTCAGTCAAGCTCACTCACAAAAGGTGGCACTATGGTTCGGAAGTGACCCAAGAGATCTATCTTAGACTAACTATTGGCAATTAAAATATAAAATATGAGATGAAAACATATACAAGAGAAAAGATTGTTTGAAATACTTCTTGATTTTCATTCCTTCTTGATTTCTTGATTTTTGCTTAAATAAAAAAAATACTAATTTAAACTCAAATGCCTTAAAAACCTTATAAAATTAACACACACCTCACAAAATTGGCATTAGCCATCCAACAAAAGATTTCCCCTTTGCTAGCGTAAACAACACTCGTCGCCAAGCAGCACACGAGTCATACTTTAAATTCGCCCCAAAAATGTGGCATACTTTTAGGCTAACTCCCCCACGCACTGAGCCAACAAAACAGCTGTTCACGCACAACATTTCTGCCACTCTTCGCCGCGCACACCAACTTCGCTGCTGTAACAAGACACACAAAAGAGAGCCACACAGTGCAAGCACACAGCTGAATTGCAGCAGAAAGAGAGCGCACTTGCCTGCTCACTGCTAAATGCACTGAGCGGCATTGCCAGCTGTGAATAACTCTGCTGCCTTCGATTCGCTGACTTACTAGCGCACTACTAAATTAAAGTAACAGAAGCAACAACAACTACTCAACATGTGCTCTAGCAGCTGGCTGAAAACTCTACTGGTGCTGCTGCAACGGCGACGCCGACTGCTGCTACCTTCGTCATTCGTGTGACGTCGCATTCGGCTCTTCTGTGCTTGCGTTGTTTCTGTTGACGCTGCTGCTGCTGCTGCCGTGCCAGCTGCCTGACACTTCAGTTGTTTCTTAAAAGCCGGTCGAAGCTGTTGTACGGAGTCGGTTAGTGCGCGATCGATGTGAGAATTTCTATTTATTGGTGCTCGCTACCAACAATAACAGCAACAACAACACGCATTATCAAAGTGCGATGCATACGAATTTGTTTGTCGATTTACGAAGTTATTAAAAAGAGAGTTCGAAATATAATAAAAGTGAATTTATCCCGTGCGCGTGAAGAATTGAAATGAAAAAAGTATAGGCGCTTAATCTAAAGCGAATGCTGAATTAAACAATAAAAGCGCAAAATATTTACAATTGTTTACATTCTTGTGGAGCCTCCTCCAAAAAAATAATAATTATCCACTGTGAAAGGTGAATTATATTAAATCGAATACGAAGTTAATGCAAAGCAACAAACAACGAAATTTGAAGTGAAGTACACACAACCTATTTAGCGACGAAAATTAAAGTGGCGTTGCAGAAGAAAAAGAATATGAGCAAGGCAAAGCTAGTAATTGAAGTGAAGTGAAAGAAAGTAACACGAAACTAGTGGCTAAAGTGTGGAAGAAGCAGCGCGGAGGCAAGCAAAGCAAAGCAAATGTCGAAAAGTCTGTAAGTGTGTAGCAGAGAAGTGCAAATGCAATTGGAGTAAATACATACACGACATACATACATACATACAGAAATAAATAAATATGTAATGAGTACAGTGTTGCGCTTTGAAATTGTTACAAATTAATTTAATTGGAGTACTCAACAAATGAAGTGAAATACAAATACAAAAGAAATATACCTATATTGAAAATAACAAAACAACAAAAGCATAACCTAAACGAATTCGAAGTGTATGTGCAAGTATACATTGAAAAAAAATGAAATAAATCAAGTGAAATTGATGTGAGCGGAAAGTGTAATTGAAACAAAGTGAGAAATTAAAATAAAATAATTGAAAAAAGTTATTATTATTGTAAACAACTGAAATTAAATGGAATACTGCAGGCACAACTGGCAGCCAACAAACTTGTGTTAGTGCTAATGCTGAAACGTGCTAATTAATATTCAAATATAAAAAAGGTAAATAATTTTAATTGGATGAATATATAGACATAAATATATATACATATAATACTAACTACAACGGTGTATAGAACGTTTTAGTTAAAAAGTCAGGCATTGTGTGTAGATCTGACATTGAAGGGACGATTGTTTAATAATAACAAAAAATATTTATGATTATTTAAGTCAATATAAATAAGGTACGTCAACTGAAAAGTCAATAATTTTAAAATTTTTAATTTAATTTTTAATTAGTAATCAGAAAGATGTGAATTCCCATTTGAGAGGTTTTGTTATGTTGCCTACATACATACGGCTGAAATATATACATAAATGTCTATTGAAAAGGTGTTTTTTAATTGAAAAAATTTGCCTTAAATATGAAAATAGAAAATTATCAAAATTATAAACAATGAAAGTGATTTTCAAAAATAAATAATTTTAATAAAAAAGGAAATAATAAATATACATATAAAATAATAAAAAATAACAAAAAAAAATTATAAAATGGAATCTATTAAAAATAATAAAAATATAAAAAATTACAGTTGAACTTCCCAAACCCGAATCACCATAATCCACAAAAAACTTCGAGTTACGGAAGATAATTTGTATGAAGTTTGACTTCTATTGCCAATTCAAGGCTGCGAGTTATGGAAGTTCAACTGCAACAAGTAAATTAAAATAATTATCTTTAATTATTAATATGAATTATCTAAAAATATTAAATAAGAAATATTAATTTAATTAAAAATTGAAAAATGAAATGTAGAAATAATACCATAAAAAAATAAAGCATGACTAAAAAAAAATAAATAAAAATATTGACTAAATTCAAATAACAAAGAAATTGGAATAAATAAAAATAAAAAGAATATCAAAACAAAATAATATTTCTTCTTATTGAAAATATTTGATTAGAAAGACATGAAAAAAGAAGTTGACAAGGAACTTGAGAAAACAATCGCAGATTTTATTAAATGATAAAATACTTCTACATTTCTTTTGTTGTTGTTGTATATATCAGCTCTTGCGATTGTTCAACTAATTTTGAAAGAATTTCGCTTAACTGATAAACAGTGCCTTTACTATGAGCTCCCAAAATAGCACTTCTTCAGATGGATCAGATTTTCTTGAGTACCACTTGACATATCTTGTTATATTTCTGTCAAAACTATTGCTCTGACACTCATTTTAAAATATTATATTTAGTACTGTAGTTAATGAACTGTTGCTTTATAGTTGAATTCTTCAAATTATCTTTGAAAGCAACAAGTCTAAACACCTTCACCTTCACCAAAAGTCAATAGCTCAGCTGACTCACTTATGAATTCATTGGGCAGGCAAGTTATTCGAAAAAAAAAAAATATTTCGATGTAAACTTCACTTGAATATGATATTTTTCGAATAGAACTGGTATAGAAAAAATTTGGGGGAATATTTGAGTTACTTTGGGTATATTGAGTATGAAACAAGTTCGACTTGGCTATGCTACTGAGTTTATCTGCTTAATAATTTGTATAAATCGATTGGAATTTTTAATTTACACAGTCTTAGGTGGATACTAGTTCACCAAACGGCTTAGAGAGCAATTTCTAAATCATAATTTTATTTCTTTTCTTCATCTTTAATGAGTATTTAAATTAATAATTTTAGTTTTTACAAACAACAAAAACAAAACGATATAAAGAAATTTGAATAACGGTATAACTGCCACAATTGTTATAGCTTTCAAAGCGCAATAATGACCCAGACCTCAAACAAAAAACGTTTTTAACATTTTAGTGCTTGAATAAATCAACCAAAATATTTTGTATAGAAATTCATCCGTCTTTGTACATATGAATTTCTATATGCGCACTTCAGCGCATCTTAACCTTCTACAAAAGCAAATAAAATAAAAACCATTCGAACAATTCTCACATGCATGCAGCATCTAGATATTAAAATAAATGAATATTTTAATAGTTGAGCTAAACGTTTATGGTGTACAATTTAAATAATAATTAAAATAGAATTGTCTGAAACGATTGCCTTTTAAGTGCATATGGATGCAGTGACTAAAGCGGCATGGCAAACTCGTACGCTGCGGTATCCCCAGCACCGCCGCATCCCCATAAGCCACCACATTTGTGTCGTGACCACCGTTGAACCGACTGGATCAACCGGTTTACAACAAAAACACACACACACACAAATCTATGCACCACTGATTGCCTGTGTATGTGCGTGTGTGTGTACAAATATTGAATTGTATGTGACCACAACCAGTCAGCGGCACATGCAGTCAACCAACCAGTCAAATGTCAGTTAGTCAGCCAGAAAACCAAAGTAATAACCAGCAAAAGACACGCTAACAACAGCGTATGCAACAGCAAGCTGCAGCTTCATTTGGGGCAAGTTGCAAGTACTTTGCTGTTGTTGTTGTAGCTTTGTAGCGAAGTCGTAAATGCTGGAGCGCAAGCGTGCTTGGATTTTTTCAATATACTCCAGTTGAAAAAATACATATGTATTTTGTATCTATATTTATAAGTGTGTGTACTCGTACATTTACGTCATTGCTAAATGCCAATTATATTCTCTTTCTATTTTGTTTTCCATTACGTATACAATTTTTTTCTAATATACTTTGCTAGCTGCTGTGGTGACCAGCAGCAGCGCCTCCAGTCGCAATAATAATTTCCAACGTTCACTTAATCTGAAATATTTGCACTGCCCCTTTGCCCCATCCCACTTGTTGACTTCATGTACGAGCGTTCGCTCGCCCGTGCTGTTTTCTCAACTGCTTTAGTCGAGTGCACTACTTCGAGTATTTATTTATTTATTTATTTTAATTTATTATTGCATTATTCCAGTTTTTGTTTGCCCACTCCGTTATGCCTTGTTGGTAGACAGCACACACAACAACAGCAGCAGTAATTACTTGTGTTTCTATTTATACCACATGTTTTTTGTTGTTATTTGCTATTATTAATATACTGTAGAGTGGCAAAATTATTCGCTTGATTTAGGCGTAGTAAAGAAAATATTTGAATACCTAGAAAGAGTTGGTATGAAAAAATATTTAAATTAATTATTACAGAATATGTTATATTTACCGTTATTTATAAGCAAACTTAATTATAACTTAAAAAATTGTTTTCTATCAACAACAACAGAATCAAAATTATTTGATAATTAATAAATTAACAAGTTTAAATTTTTAAAATGAAATTATCTGCGAAAAAGCATAAAAAATATGATAAAAAAAATTTTATAAAAAAATTTAATAAATATAAATAAAATATAAACAAATATTTAGTAGTATAAAATAAAAAATAATTAATGTTTAACGATAGATATTCAATTGAACTTCGCTAACTCGAATCACCATAATCCACTATTCTATTACCAATTCAAGCGTTCAAGTTATGGAGAACTTCGAGTTATAGACGTTCGAGTTACGGAAACTCGAACTGTATTTACAAATTAACCTGTTAAAATATACTTAAAATTAACTTTAAACTTCAAATTTGAATTAAATTAACGTTAATACAAAATTGAAATTGAAAAATTATTGGAAAATAATAAAATAAAATAGATTATTTATATAAAAATATTTGTATATATATTATAAAATAGATTTAAACAAAGGTACCTAATATAAAAAAAAAAAACAAAAAAATTTAACCAAAAACATACGTTTTTTTAATTTACTTAATATTAGGAAAAATTAAATTTAATAAAAAAAAATAGGAAACAATATAATTATGTGATATACAAAAAATTAGATTTATTAAAAATTAAATAAATTGGAATTATACAATAAAAATAAGAAATACATGTGAAAATATGAAAATATTAATACTTAAAACAAATAAATAAATAAAATTTAAAAAATACAAAAAACACAAACATTAATAATTTTTTTTCGATAATAATTTGATATTTAAAAAAAAAAATGATAAACAAAAAAAATAAGATAAACAAATTAATTGGATAAATATACATATTTGACAATTTTAAACAAATTATTCAATTTATGATAAACAAGAAATAAAAACAATCGAAGAGAATTAAAAAAAAAGTATATGAACTCTAAATGAAACTAATCCAAAATCAATAAAACAGTAATAAATACCAAAATATGAATAGATGAAATTATAAAATATATTCATATAACCTAAACAATAATATAAATAATATTAAATTAATCCATATAAAACAAAGAAACATATAAATAATATAAAAAATTAAAGTGGAACTTATATAACTCGAAGTTCTCCATAACACGAACTCTTGAAGAGGCAATAGAGTGCAACTTTCATACAAATTTTCTTCCATAAATCGAACTTCTTGGTCAGGACATAATACAAAATTTAAAATTTTACTATCGAGACAGAATTTTAAAAGAGTCCCTCTATATTGTACGTAGGCAAACAAAAAATATAATATCTTTTAAAATCTATGTTTTAATGAAAATTTCTATAACTAACTCGAAGTTTTTTTGTGGTTTATGGTGATTCGAGTTAGAGAAGTTCAACTGTATTTATAATAAAAAATATACAAAAAAAAAGGAAAATTAATTTAGAAAATAAAATGTGTTCAAAATGAATATGGCATCAATAAATACCAAAATATCAGCAGAAACAAATATGAAATGTATTCAAATAACCTAAAAAATATTATAATTTTTTTATAAATCGAGTATATGTATTGAAATTAAAAATTTAATAAATGCAAATGAAATATTTATATACTATGTAAATATGTTCAGAATTCTAGAATCAGAGCTCTAATTATTGAAACCATGAATCATAACGACAAAGCTACTGACGAAACCACTACAAAAATTAGCTCGAAGAACGTAAAAAACCGTTGTAAATAATGAAAAAATATGAAATATTACCCCAACATTTAAAAAGTAAGACACACACATCCAGCGAGAGACGAAAAGCAAGTAAAATATATGTAAATGAATACCAGCCCACGCGCTTACCTGTGTTCCCTACCGCACAGTGCTCCACTGCTTATCCGTTACTGTCTTATTCCCAGCGCCTGCTATCCGTCCGTCCGTCCTCCTGCTGTATGCGAGGTGAGTTATTGGCAAACACGCGCAAACCAGTTTTTAAGCGTCATCAGCAGCCAGCTCACACAATTCGCAAAAGATTTAAGCGACGGAAGCCTGATTGGGGCAACCAAAACAAAACAAAAAGAAAATAATAAAAAAACAATAAACAAAAAAAAAGAAAATACAAAAAACTTGAAAAATCAACGAAATCTCAAACAGGCGTCTTTGTAAAATCCCAGCAACTGTCCAGCTTGCAAACAAGTACAAAAACAACAATAATAACGCCAAAAATGCTGCCGAAAAACTTTGGCGCTAACTAAACAAGATGAGACACTGCAATAAAAACGCAAGCAATGAGTTAAAATATCTATAAAATTAAAAGAAAAAGCGACGCCGCCAAAACTTGTTTTTGAAAATACACAAAAACCACATACGTATGTACATAACATTTGTATGTCTGTATGTGTGGTATATGAAGAAGCACGGACGCTACTTTGGTGCTTAATGTGATTTTGCTACTGTTGTTGTTGTTGTCGCCGTTTTTATTTGTTTTTATGGCTCCTCCATGCGCTGGTTTTCGTCTGTACTTTTATTGTTTTGTTGTTGTTGTTGTTGTCAGTGATTTTTCTGTGCTATTTATTACGTTATTCTCAAACACGCTTTGTTGATTTATTATATATTTCTTCTTCCACTGCATTTGCGTTCCTTTTACGGCTTTTATGCTTATTCTCCTTTACTTTACTTTAAAAAATTATACTTTTATTATTATTTTGTTTTTATTATTATTTTTATTTTTATTATTTTTTTGCTATTTTTTATTGTAATTTTTTTTTTTTAATTTTTTTGTATTTATTTTAATATTCTTTTTTATTTTTTTTCCTCCTTCTTTATTTATTATTATTCTAAAAAGTAGTAGCAACACAACAACTTCACTTTACTCAAAGGCTTTCTTACTTGTCTCTGCTTTGAACTACCTTCGCGCCGCTTCTGTAATGTTGTTGTTGTTGCTGCTCTTCTGCTTCTTCTTCCTGCTCCTTTTCTTGTCTTGGCTCGGCTGTCATTGCTGCTGCTGCTCGTTCTTCATCCATATGTAGCCGCTTCAAGTGTTGTTGTCGTCATTTAATGTGAGTAGTTGGTCTGCTTGCCTGTTTGGCTTTGATGATTTGTGGTTGTTCTTATTATTGTTGTTGTTGTTCTTCTTCATGACTTTGTGGTACGCTGATGGCAGTCGGTGCACGCGCTGTGTCCGCTGGACTACCTACATATGCATTACCAGGCTGCATTATGAACAACAAAAAAACAGGCACAACAACAACACAAGAAAAAGTACAACAACAATTACAATAATAATATCAACAAAAAGCCACACTCATCTGCTGTCATTATTTATGCGCTGGCAGTTGCCTGCACCCGCGCGTTTTTCACCCTAACTTAGTGCTTTATTGTTGTTGTTGTTTATTTTTTATCGTTCACCTTTTTAGCATTCTCTTTGCTTCTTTCTTCTTACTACTTTTTTTGTCTGTTTTTTATAAATTGTTCTTAGTGCGTGTTTTTGTTGTTCTTTGAACGTTTTATTTCAACCACTGCGCTGCTGGTTCAACTACTTTCGGTCACACACACACACACACTTAAGCACCACCACTTGATTGCATCGGCGTCTTCTTCTGCTTCTTGTGTCTTGTGCCTTTGTGTCCATAAACTCCTGCTGCTTCTTTCTTCAACTGCTGTTTCAATGTTATTTGTTGTTGTTGTTGCTTCTCTTGAAGATTCTTTGGTGGTTGCTGTACCCATAATGTTGCTGCAGCTTCTTTACGTCTTTTTTGCCACTTGTATTTCTACTTGCCTCTTCTTCAACCAGCGTAGGTACTCCTGCAATCTCGAGATTGTTTACCGCCATCCAGTTAGACTGTCTTTAGACACACACACGCACATACAGTGAAACAAAAGTATCTACAGTTCTTGGTTGGTCTATCTGTGTTTCTGTTTTGTCTCGCTTCTTCTCTGTGCATTCTTCGTCCGCTCCTTTTTCGGCTGGTCAATCACTCCAATCCATGGTGGCTTGTGTTGGTGCTGCTTTACTGAAGAATTGTATGACCAAATTTGTCTTGCTTTCGAAATCTTTTGCTGCTGCTGCAGTCGCTGAATTGGCCGTTAAATGCAGTTCTCCTTTTTGGTGTTGTTCTTTTAAATATTTTTTTTTTTGGAGCAATTAATTTTCTTGCTCTCACGCTTTGTGTAGGCAACTTGCTTGCTCTCTTAATCTCTATACAAACTTAAGTAAATAGCTTAATACATATAACCTCTAGCAATAAATAAAATTAAAAGAAAAATCACTTCAATTCCAAAAGGTGTTAATTAAAATAAATATTTTTTCTCTTTTCTCACCTTTATTCCAGCAATTCTCAACGCTTTTATTGCGAAAGTTCTCCAGTTGTCTTGCTGAGACAAATTCTACGTAAAGTGCTCGAAGAAACGTGTTATTTAAGCTGCATGATTATCTGAATACATAAATACATTGTGTATACTGTGTCTCGGTGCTTAAGGTTAAAACAACGGTTACTTGCGATTGATTGCATTTTTGTGGATTTAAATTCGTTGAAAAATAAATTCGCTAATTCGCTATACAGTCATACGTAGAGACATACGTGCATATGTATGCAGAGTGATACAACAGGTTATTTGGCTTGTGGTGAGTAAGAATTTATTATTATTTATTTAAAAAAAAATTAAGACTCGTTCTATAATAACTATTAATTTTTCATCAATCTATCCAATATACATAAATACTTTTTTTTTAACAAAATACTTATTTTATACATATAAAAAATATCCAAAAAAATTCTGATGACAACATTTAATTCCTATATTTATCAAAAATACTATTCGCCTAAAATTTAAATCCATTTTCAAATTCTAGTGTGAGTAAATGTACCATTCAAAACCGAACTACTCACCTAATACCGTTACAAATTCCGATGTTCAATTCAATATAACGGGAATTCAACTAGTTTCCAATAGTTTCAGTGTTCAGGCTGATTCTCAAGTTGAAGATCACTCCTTTAGAAGCTATAGCCAAATAATTTGTAATGTGCAAAATTTCAGAACATGTTTCTCATCTCTAAAAATGTCGCCTTGTATCCACAATACTATAAAGTAACGGGTGATTTTTTTGAGGTTAGGATTTTCATGCATTAGTATTTGACAGATCACGTGGGATTTCAGACATGGTGTCAAAGAGAAAGATGCTCAGTATGCTTTGACATTTCATCATGAATAGACTTACTAACGAGCAACGCTTGCAAATCATTGAATTTTATTACCAAAATCAGTGTTCGGTTCGAAATGTGTTTCGCGCTTTACGTCCGATTTATGGTCTACATAATCGACCAAGTGAGCAAACAATTAATGCGATTGTGACCAAGTTTCGCACTCAGTTTACTTTATTGGACATTAAACCAACCACACGAATGCGTACAGTGCGTACAGAAGAGAATATTGCGTCTGTTTCTGAGAGTGTGGCTGAAGACCGTGAAATGTCGATTCGTCGCCGTTCGCAGCAATTGGGTTTGTGTTATTCGACCACATGGAAGATTTTACGCAAAGATCTTGGTGTAAAACCGTATAAAATACAGCTCGTGCAAGAACTGAAGCCGAACGATCTGCCACAACGTCGAATTTTCAGTGAATGGGCCCTAGAAAAGTTGGCAGAAAATCCGCTTTTTTATCGACAAATTTTGTTCAGCGATGAGGCTCATTTCTGGTTGAATGGCTACGTAAATAAGCAAAATTGCCGCATTTGGGGTGAAGAGCAACCAGAAGCCGTTCAAGAACTGCCCATGCATCCCGAAAAATGCACTGTTTGGTGTGGTTTGTACGCTGGTGGAATCATTGCACCGTATTTTTTCAAAGATGCTGTTGGACGCAACGTTACGGTGAATGGCGATCGCTATCGTTCGATGCTAACAAACTTTTTGTTGCCAAAAATGGAAGAACTGAACTTGGTTGACATGTGGTTTCAACAAGATGGCGCTACATGCCGCACAGCTCGCGATTCTATGGCCATTTTGAGGGAAAACTTCGGAGAACAATTCATCTCAAGAAATGGACCCGTAAGTTGGCCACCAAGATCATGCGATTTAACGCCTTTAGACTATTTTTTGTGGGGCTACGTCAAGTCTAAAGTCTACAGAAATAAGCCAGCAACTATTCCAGCTTTGGAAGACAACATTTCCGAAGAAATTCGGGCTATTCCGGCCGAAATGCTCGAAAAAGTTGCCCAAAATTGGACTTTCCGAATGGACCACCTAAGACGCAGCCGCGGTCAACATTTAAATGAAATTATCTTCAAAAAGTAAATGTCATGAACCAATCTAACGTTTCAAATAAAGAACCGATGAGATTTTGCAAATTTTATGCGTTTTTTTTTTTTAAAAAGTTATCAAGCTCTTAAAAAATCACCCTTTACATATCGTAAGATTTTGAATAAGATTGTTCCCAGGACTATCGGGTCTACGTCATCGCAACGAACCTGAATTTGTATCTACTTAACTCAGAACGATTCCAACTAGCCCTCCAATATGTTTATAACAACAAATGAGAGCCTCACAACAAATACCAATTGTTTTACCCAAAGCCGTCGTTGTCCAATATCTCGAGGTATTCCTAAAAACACGGTCTTTTGGTAAAAGCAATTTGTAAAACTTTGCGAAATAAAGTGGTTAAAGGAAAGTAAACATTTTATATGCAGACTAGTATTAGAATACAGAAGTAGTTCGTGCTCTCAGGGATGGTTTGACTAGTCATCTTGTTGGAGCCCGTGTCCGCTAAGACCTTTTCAAACAATTGAGCTCAACCATAATGAACCAACATTCATTGATTCCGATTTTCATCGACTTCTTCATTTCATTCGGAATAATTTAGTCCAAAAGTGGTTTTGACCCAAGCAACCCTAGAAACAGTATCTTTTGGATATTCAATGAAGTTTAATATATGTATCTTTAATTGATATGCTGTGATGGGTTTCGTGGTTACAATTATTCTGAATTGAGGTTTCTAAAACAGGTCTAACGAACTCAGTCGGTGAAATGAATTTAAAGTGGCAAGTTCTTCATAACGCTATAAAAAATTGAACACCCTATAAGTGTAAAAATTCTCCTCATAGTAAAACTTGACACTAGAATTAGTATAACAAAGTATTACATTTTCTTAAGTAGAAAGCAGAGTCATAGATAACAACTCTGTCTAAACATCTCAGCCATCCATGGAGAACCAGAAGTGAACTATTTTCGTAACTACTCTCAAATCAACACACGCAAACATGTAGAAATTTATCTGTACTTGTATGTGTGTAGCTATTTTTTCATATCACATATCACCAAGTACATTGAACTGATAAATACAATATTGACAGATTTATATCGCACTTCATAACAAATTTATAGCGTTTTTCTATTTAAGTTAGATATGAAGCTTCAAAATGATTGAAAATATGACATTTTTACTTTTCACTAAAAAAATATAGACACTGCTGACAAGTAATGTCAAAACCACGCAGTGCATTTTAGCATTTGTGGAAAAAAATGGAAGCTTTTTCATATATCCAGTTCAATCAATCGATAACTACTATCAACAAAAATCACATTTCACATCCGTCCAACGGCCATTAATATTTACTTAACATGAGTTTATCACTGCAAATGTTAAATATTTGTTATTGACACAGCAAATGAGAAAGGGTGATTATCTATGAGGTGTAATATATAAAAAAAGATATAAAATATATAAAATAAAGTGCAGTGCTCTTGTAATAAATAATGTGTCCCCACGGCGTTTCCTGTAGGTGTATTGATACAGTGCTCATAAAATGTGGAAATGCATACAATTCTTTAGAAAAAAGCTTTTGTGATTAATTGTGTAGATACATACATACTTATGTAAGTACTATATATATACATACAGACATCTGTACATTTCTGAGCTTATCTGCTTAATACTATACCTGGAAGGAGGAGTAACTCTTGCTATTAAAATGGTAAATTAATCGCTTGCAGCCTTGAGCGATATTTTAATGTTAAATTCTTATAAGCATGCGTTTATTAGGGTGAACCATTTTTTAAATCACTACTTTTAGCTTATTTCCAATATAGCGATTTTTGGCAAAAACTTTTCATTTGAAAGCAACAACAAAGCTGTGCATTGGACTTCATTGCAACAATGTTTGTTGGAAAATAATTAAATTGATATAATTTGTTGTTTTCTTTTTGTATTTATTATTTTTCTTTCTCTATTTAATTATACCAGTTTACCTTATTTATACCAGATTTCGTACTTTTCGTCCCGCTTCAAAGATTTGTACATTTAACCCACTGATTAACGTTTTTAAGTGTTTATACCAGTTTTTTATAATTTATACCAGTTTATACCAGTTCCCAAATTTTTGCAGAATTAATAAATTTTCAATTTCTAACCATCTTAATGTTATAAATATTGGTAATTGCCGCTGTAATCTAAGGTGTTGCTTTAATAAAGAAAATTATTATGATTTATGTCAATAAATTGCTTTGTGTGAGTGTATATGTATATGCGCTTATGAAATATGATTGCTAAATAAACATGCAAGATATCTTCATAAAATTCAACAAATACAAATGTGTATATTGCAATCGAGCAATAAAATTCTCAATAAAACAAACTCCAATCGAAGTTACTCCTATTTGGAAATATTTCCTTTTCACGTACTTTATGATTTCCAAAGCCATTACGGCGCGCAGTTAACTGACAAGGTAAGGCGTGCAATCCTAACTAAGTAAGCAACAACAATGTTGCAGGTGTATGCGCATATAATAATTTAATATTTGCTCGCACATTCACTTTTTATTTAACTTCTACTTGAGTAACGACACGGCACGGCATGGCATGACAGCTAGAGACCGTTTTGCCATCACGATTTGCTCATTTGTTGGTTCATTCTTGGCTCACTCTTGGCGTTCTTGCGTATTTTCTTTTATTATCGGTTATCAACTTCACATTAAATATCCTCCGCACCTTGTTTCTACCTCGAGGCGCGTACTCAGCAGAAATTCAATGTGAGCTGTATAAGAAGCCAACAATAAAAAGAACGTGAGACGGTGCTGGTGTAGCGTCTTATCACGCCCGACAGCGTGAGTATCTAAGCGATATACTTGCCTATGTGTGTATATATGTATGTATGCAAGTAGAACACACGGGAAGTGAGGAAGAAGTTGTAGCATACATACAAACACACTTATACTTATACGTACTTATATATTAATGTAAACAAATAGCATATAGCGCGCAAACAAACACGCTTCTCAGTTCAATTTTTTATTTGTAATTTGTTTTTTTTTTTTGTTCGTTTCAAACTTTTGCTGGCGTTATCAATCTTTGGCGCTCGTTTCGTTTGGCGGCCCGCATGCGAAGCAGTCTTTTTCAAGCAATTTAATTTTCTTGCTTGTATTTTTTGTTGTATTCGTTTGTGCTCGCATTATTCTTTGCTTTTCCTGTTTGTGCTGCACTTTTGCTCGCTTGCCGCGCTATTGATTTTATTTCGTGTTATCAGCGAAAATTGTATTTGCGGCGGTTCGGCAAAAAAAAAAAATTGTTGGCGGGGAGCTGCTTAGAATTGTATACATATTCATACATCTCTATACATATGAGTATACAAATAGAGCGGTGTGTGGGCGCGCTGTGGCGGTAAAAAATAGATGCAGAGTATCAGCTGAAAGCTAATGTCTGCACAAATCTATGCGGGTACCTGTTGTCTGCCGCTGTGTGTGATTATTTGGGTTAGTGCTTTATTCAGGAAAAATGCACAGTGTTCTGAATTGCATAAAAAATTTTTTATACCTTTGCTTAATTAAAAATATAAAAAATTGATTACATCCAATGTGAAACTAACTTGTAATAATCATTCTTAGAACAGTGCTCACTGCGTTAGTAGTATGGTATCAGCACCTAGAAAGCCAAACACAAAGGTTTTACTTTATTTCTAACATAAATTTTCCAATTTGTTGGAAAACAACAAGAGGAACACCAAAAAATTGGGTCTAAAGTTCGGTAAAACACCTAACCAATGACTTCGCGTTTGGCGTAATAATTTATTATCAATTCTCTTTACAAAAATACTCATCTAAGTCGATTGTACTGAACTATAACCTCTTTAAGAGCACCCACTGCATCAGATTTCTATACTCTCGCAACAAAAGTTGCTAAGAGAGTATACTAGTTTGGTTCACAAAACGGTTGGTTGTAAGCCCTAAAACTAAAAGAGTCAGATATAGTGTTATATACAAAATTGATCAAGGCGACGAGTAGAGTTGAAATACTAAGTTTTTTGTATATATCTCATAAACTATAATACTAAAGCTATATCAACGAAAATCTCAGCTGCCGTTTTCTTCAGGCACTTCTTTATACAGTCCAAAAAATGGAGAAAATCGGATTATAACCACGCCCACCTCCCTTACAATTATGTTCAAAATTACTAAAAATGCTTTAATTCATAATAAGGAAAACCACCAGAAACCTTTAATTTCATTATAAAGATGGTACAGAAGAGCAGCACTCAAAATGGTATACAAAATTTTAAATGGGTGTAGCTCCGCACACTTATGGGTCAACACCATATCTAAAAAACTACTCGACCAAATTCATTGAAATTCGGTTTATAATATATTCCTGGCTTCACAATGATATGTTGTGAATATAGTTCAAATCGGTTCACAACTACGCCTACTTCCCTTATACCAGAACTTTGAAGTCGATCTGAATCGTTTACTTTACCATATATAAAATTAAATTAAGCACCAGTGAAGATATCGGGATAGAACTTTGCGCAAATACTGCATTTTTACTGTGGTATCGCCCTTTTATATGAGTACCTCAGAGCTTCAACTAATTTTTTTTTACCGAAAATAAAGGTAAATCTCTCAGATATTTTGAAGAAATTCAGAGGGAATATTTTTCTTCTAATAATATTTCTCCGCACTAAAAATTTGTGAAATCGAGTCATAACTTCTCCTAATATTAGGGTTTCCAACTTTCAATATATACTATATACCATATATATACGAATATGTGGGTCAAATTGTTTGTTATATTAATAAATTTAAATAAATAAATTGCGAGAGTATAAAATGTTCGGTGATACCCAAACTTAGCTCCTCCTTACTTCTCCTTGATGTCTATAGAAAAGATTCTGAGAACTACCACGATATTTCATCTTTATTATTACATGTTATATTCTGAGAAATATCAGTAATATTACTTCTTTCAACACTCTGATTCGATCCATTAAATATATAAATTTTATGTGTAATACTATAGAACAAAGCGATTAATTAGGAAAAGATAAGGTAAACCTCTACAGTAAATTAGGGTACAATAGTGAACAAACAAGAGTTGAATTTATCAGGATGATTTGTTTTGGATTACTTGTTTAAAGTGCTTCCAAAAGAATATATCTATAATATCTATAATATATTCCACAAATTGTAAAATCTGTACAAATTAGGTTACTAGCGCCACCTAGCGGTTTCATTTTCAAACTTGAGAATAAACATAGTTTCTAGAGGTTAAGGCATGCCTGAAATTTTCAAAAAATATTTTTTTCCTCGTTAAAAAGCTAAGAAAAGGTTGGATTAAATTGGTGATTATTTTCCGGCTTCCCACAACTTCAATTACGTCATTTATATTATTATTTTACTTTGATCTGCACTTTAATCACGTCGCTTCGTAAAACTTTAACTGAAACGTGCAACTGAACCTTAATTAAAACTGTAAATATAACTTTTATTTTCCCTGTAATTAGAGAAAAAAGTCTTAATATTCTCACACATTTCAAAAAAGCTGGAAAGAAGAAAGTATAGAAACAAACACACTGCCAAGCGACAAACACAATAAAGAAGCTTATAAAATAAAAATAAATAAAAAAAAGTTAATGTGAATTGTCGAAGAAAGCGTAAGGTAAAAAGCAATTGTTGCAAAGGTGCGACACCGACACCGACGTGACACTAGCGAAAATTGCAAAAATACTTGCGAAAGTGTTTGAAAATTGCGCAAGTTTGATAGCTGCCAGGTAAGCGAAAAAAAAAGAAAATATCAAAATAAAATGCGAAAAAATTAGAAAAAAAAATAAAAAAAAAATGTGAAAATAAGAGAAGAAAATGAAAATAAAAAATAAAAATTGCAAAAAAGAAGCTCGACAAAAATTTCGCACAATGAAAATCTAATCAAATAAAAAATGTATAAAATGAGATTTGGTGACTAAAGCGTGCTAGTATGAAGAAAAAATAAAAAAAAATATTAAAAGTATAATAATAAAATAAAATCTTACCTTTGCGCAGACAGTAACAAGAAATCAAACACACGCTTGAGAATTTTGTGGAAAAAATACTTCACACCAAATGTTTGAAGCGCATTTTTTCAACGGTCACATTTATCGAGCGCACATTTATATGTACATATAATATAACGGCATGATATGAACAGTCTACACTTAGTAGCTATGGAGTTGGAGATACACCCCAAAAATGTACTTAAGGTTTATCGCAACAACAAAATTTAATGCCTTATGGCATGTGTGTGTGCCGCGGCGCTTGCTAGTAGCGCTCACTAAGTGTTTGCGGTAAGACATAGTCTTCTTCTTACTGTACATACATATGGTGGAGTATTGGGGTGTCGTGGGACGACTGACAAAATCAATTTAACGATGACAGTCAGCAAAGTGACACTTAGTGAATTCCAAGGAAAATATTGACTGCATGTCACTTTCGACACTTGTTGTTGTTGTTGTTATTTTGTACTTCAGTAGTGCTGCGGCAGCTCAGCTTTTGCGTCAGCGAGGGGAGACTTGCACATATGTTCGTGCGTTCAGTGGTGTGGAGATAGTGCGTGGCGGCCGCTGCTGCGCTTTTTTTACACACATCTGTACATGCATATGTATGTTTGTATGTATGTATATGTATCGCTTAATGTCTATGCGCCTCTAGCTTTAGCTCTTATCGGCGGCAAAGAATGCGCTAGCTGCCCTACGACGATCAATGCGTATCTGTTGAGGAGTGTGCAACAACAACAACACACACACATGCATTTTCATATATACTCATATTCATTCTCATGTATAAATAAATATGACATGACATGTGAATAGATATATGCGTGCACTTATAAATAACTGCATTGCAGTGATGGTCAGACAAACAGTGTGAACATTGGAATTTGTCCCCAGTGTCAATATACGATAAATGGAGTGTCTTGCAATAATGAAATAGAAATGAACGAAATATTGAAAAATTGTCGCAGTCGAGCAATAAAAAAATCCGTTACAGCAGCAAATTGTTAATGCCTCACTTGTGGGACTTGTAATTGATAATTTCAGTCAATTACTGCAGCCATTATACGCACGTACACACACATTTATACCTACCACTACAGTTACTCGATGCGTTTGTATGTGTTGAGGCATATCAGCTTACCGAAATTTAACACACGCACACATACATCTTGTCATACATACTTGTGTGTGCTGCACTCTCAAGTGTCGTAATGTTCATAAATTTATTGATTTCCAACCGCTGCTCGGCCCTGCGCATTTAATTTATTGATTTTCAATTTTGCTTTACGCCCTTTTGGTTGAGCGATAAACGTGTCGAAATTGTTGTTGTTTTTATTATTTATTAATTTTTGTTTTTGTATTTTTCCACATTTTCCATTTCGTTTTTAATTGTATTAATTTAAATTTGCTTGCTTGTAATTGTGCGCAATCGTTAACAACAAATTGCTTGTTGCATTTGTTTAACGGTCTCGAAGCAACCGTAATTGAGCGGTAAAATTGATAAAATCTACTACTGTTATGCTTTCTTAGCGTCCATAAAAAGCTATGCTATTTATAGAAATATAAATTTGTTTTCGAAAATTAAGTTGTTAAAGAAATACATTAGTGAATAATGCATTCGATAAGCGCCGAGCGCTTTGGGCAATTGGCTTACATTATGCGTTTTTATGTAATACAATTTTTAAGATTATTTGATAATTTATGTATAAAGTGGAACTGTTTTTATTATGTCAATAAAAAAGTTGTAAGCCGATATTATCAACTTTCACTTTTATGTCTATAGTTTGGGTTTTAACAAAAAAAGAAATATTGTAAAAAAGGTTGCCACCTGTTTTTTTTTTAATTTTTTAACAAACAAATATTTTGTACAAATAGTTTTCAATTATATTACATTCAAAACCCCTTTTTATCAAAATAATATTTTCAGGGGTTGCCAGCTGGTTTCATTTGTAAATAAATTATGAGTTAAAAAATAGGTGCAAAGAATTTTGTATTGCTTCAAACAAAGTTCTTATGTACATACTTATGTTTATGGCAGTATTATCATTTGTAGAGGGTTGCCACCTGCACTGTTTTTATATTTTTTTTTCTGAAACTGACTTTTGTCCATTAAATTATAGTCTTATCTAATTAAATTCCAGTTTTTGCATTATTTCCTTCTTACTTACTCTTGAATTAATTTAATTACTTAAAAGAAAGATTTTGAAAGTAAAAAATATGTTTTTGATTTCGACAAAAAGTCTCTCTATAACTCGAAGTTCTCCATAACTCGAACCCTTGAATTGTCATTTGTCAAATTTAATATGTACAAATTTTCTTCCATAAATCGAAAAATTTTAGTATCGAGACAGAATCATAAAAGAGTCTCTCTATATCGTACGGAGGCGAAAAAAAATAAGATATTGCACTTATGGATTGCATAAAGAAGTTCCACTGCATTAATCTACCTCTCATGAGAATACCATTCTGTGGGCATTGGGCTTGTAGAACTTCTTTGTATATCGATTTCATAAATAGACCTTTTTAGTTAGTTATCTAAATTAATTTAATTGGTCGGTGAAATGTTATGTTTTTGTCTGAAAAATTTTAAATTTTGTTTTTGATTTCTTTTTTTTTGTTGTCTATTCTTTTTTTTATCTTCATAAATTTATATGTGCATAGTATTATAGTATTGGATTGAACAGAGATCTTTGTTTTATTGCTGTGTTGATCTAGAACAGCGAAATTTTAAACACATTGCAAGAACCATATCTGTGCAAAACATTTTTTTAATCCAAAATAATTTTTTAAAAATTCGAAATTTAAAATATTTTTCCAACAAGTGTTCGAAAGATTTATTAAATTTTTTTCCATTAGGATTCAGAATAACTACACTGCCCGAAACTTATTTTTTGATTTGTTTGCTTTGTTGAAGATCTCTATAACTCTAACTTTTGAATTGCCAATAGAAGTAAAATTTCATAACAATTTCCTTCCATAAATCAAACTTTTCGACCAAGGCATAATACAAAATTTAAAATTTTACTATCGAGGCAGAATTTAATTTTATTTAAAGTAGTCCCTATGTCGTATGTAGGCGAACAAAAAATAAGATATTACACTTATGGATCGTTAAATAAATAAAACTGTGTATAAATCTATAGTTTACAGCTTTTTGAAAAAGTTTATGTTTTAATGAAAATTCTGTAACTCGAAGTTTTTTTTTGGATTGTGGCGATACGATTGTAGAGAAGTTCCACTCTATATTTTATAATAGCTAGGTTCATGATTTTCTCACTCTTCATGCTTTGATCTCTACTTGAATTTATTAGTTAATATGCGGTTCAAAGATTTACAATCTAATTGCTCAAAATCTCCGTAATGATTACTAATAATGAGTTTATGTAATTGAATATAATCCTTAATTTATTTGTAGAGAAGAGGCATATTCTATAAATATTGTATTACTAACAGTTTTAATTATTAATATACAACTATTAAACTACTTAACCACGCAAAATACTAGACACATTTCTAGTAATTAATTGTATAATGCCCTCATACAATAAAATCTCAGAATGAGAAGGATTCGTAGAAATTTATCATTTGAATAATGACTGATGCTGCCAGAGCCAACAATAATATAAATATGTACCTACATACATATATGTTTTTGTATTACATCGTTGCATTTTATGAAAGCTAAATCTCCTACTTCCAATGCATTCATAATTAAATTTTGATAAAGCTCTCAAAATCTGCGCCATTTTCCGGCTTCTACTAGGCACTAAGCTATGAATATTCAAATTCCATGTTGCAAATGTATGTATGCGTAAAGCTTCCCTAGCGCATGCCGAAAATTCGATTTCGGCTGAAAAGCACTGCAACTCCACGAAACTGCTGTACAATGGAAATTATTTAATAAATTTTGATTATATGGAAAATATATTATTCTCACGGAAGCAACAGAATATAGTCTATAACATATTATATTAATATATGCATACATACATACAAATACATTCAAGCGCGCTGCTTCATAATCAAATGCATTTTTGTGCGCTCGCCTGACATTCTATGACTCTGCTTATGGATATCTAACTATGTGTGTTCCTATGTCTATGACAATAGGTATGCTTGTAGGTCTACGACCTGAATTTGAATTATTGCCATAGACGAAATTTCGGAATGGCATAATTTACTAGCTTTCATGAAAATAAATGTTTTGGCTGCACAAATTTGAGCACACACACACACGCTTACATACACACATACATACATATATATGTATGTATGTTAGAATGCCCGTAAATACATTTGGTGCGTTGTGGCGACGCCTGCGATACAATTGTTCCAAATTCACAGCAAGCCATTATCGGTGGAGTGCATCGCTGGTAAAAGGCCAGTCATGTCAGTAGCTCTACCTGGCTGCATACAAGCACACACACATGCATAGAAATAAGCTAAACTGTCTTCCTGACTGTGTTTACCTTCCGCCCTCTGCTCCGAAATTGTGCAAGCACGCCGCTGAGACACACTCACATACATATATACATATGTAGATATCATCTGCGCTATAAATGCGCATAATTGTTGTTGTTGTTCTTATTGTTGTTGGTTGGTTGGAAAATGTGCACGACGGCGCAGAATTTTCACTTATCTGCGCGCTTTCCTGTCTGTCCAAAATGCAGCTCATTCAAATAACAATAACAACAACATTTTACCAACAGCTGCGCTATTGTGCCGCCATTAATGTGACTGTCTATGTGTGTGTGTGTGTGTTTGCATTTATCTGCCTGTGACAATCTTTGTTTGGCCATTTCCGCGGTTAAGTTCAGTCAATTCGGCCATTTCGTTTTTGGTACTACAGTTGTTGTTGTATTGCGTTGTATTCGGCCGATTTGCTTGTTGGCCATTGCTGCTTTATTTGGCAGCATCATTATTGTTGTTGTTAGTTTATTTATGCTGTACATTTCCTTCACAGCGTTTTGAGGCAGCGGAATTCAAGCGAACATCTAAACGAGTAAATCGCAAATTCTCAAATAATTGCTGTCCAAAACACACTCGCCAGCGATGAAGGCGAAAAAAATACCTTGTGAGCAGTGAACAATGCCACTTTAATTACTTTACTTCGTGTGATTTTCTTGAAGCATGTTTTCTTTTGTTGTTTGCCCATAAGGGTGCCACTATAATGGCGTTTACGTCGAGAGGCATCATTAATAGTCATTGTAAGGTAACCCAAACCAATTTCTTAATATTATAATTGTTGTAAACGCATTAGGGGTTGTTGCGGTGGGATTGGTAAACATTTTTTTTTTTTATTTTTACTTTTTGATAAATGATATTCCTAAATTGTGCACTGTAACATTGTAAAGCGATTTTCAAACACTCATTGTCATTATTAGCACAGTTGTAAGAAAATATTGTGTTCTATGCTCAGTTGAGACTTTCACCTATATATACTAACTCGAGTACGCCTCGATAGATTGCTTTGAAAATTATAGAAAAGGCTTTATATGTAAAGAGTAAACTAAAATTATCCAAAAACTTGTTTTGGCAAAATAAAAATCATGAAACTGAATATTTTTATATCTAGAGAACCATAGTTCAAAAGAATTAATTCCTTCGACTTAGAGGTATTAATAGCCTCCAATTTTAATATTAATTTTCATACTATTACAGCGTTCTTAAAACATAAAGATCTGTCCAATGATCTCAATTCAGAAGTGAAGTTGGAAAGACCAAAATATGTATTTTTTGCCGTTGTTGATAGGTCTAAAACTGAATGCCGACGCTCAACGAACTCTCTTGCCTTTCAGAACCTCGTAAAAAGTTGCCAAAATTTATTTCTACTTTACAAAGGTCATGTAGGAGACATTGGCGATAGGTTTTTCGACCAAAATAACTTAAGATAGACAGCCAAAAAGGGGCTTTACGAACTTCGTTCATCTTGATACTTACGCTCAAGCCGTTATTGGACTGAGCGAATGTAGATTTTAGACTTCCAAGTTTGATAAAGCTCATCATCGATAATGCAAAGAGAGCAAGAGGATTTAGGTTTAGTAAAGGTTTACAATAAAAATTGCTGTTAAAACTGTGAAAACCGCATATATATGAATGAAAATCTATATTTTTCTCAACATAAAAGCTACCTCGACACCGTACTAATTAAATGCTGTATATAAAATTTTTTTTGTTTAATAAATTTACAATATTATATATGCACTGGGATTTCATTTTATACAATGTAATAATATTTTGAATACAGCAGCATGTAGTGGAAAACAAAGCCTATGCAATTAAAAAGTCGATACAATTTAAAGAGATTTAATTAAATTGCTATTAAATAAACATAAACAGTTTTACGAAGCCAAGGGAACGCTTTACGCGTAAACAATATAATATGTAATGGCAAAAAGTAAAAAACAAATACAAAATAATGTAAAAAATATGGTAAATAATATTGAAATGCTCAAAAGCATAAAAAGTGTAAACAAAAGGCACTGAAAAGACTACAAAATGAATGGCAATGCAATTAATAAAATAACTAATTAAACAGCGCTGAACAAATTAAATTTTATTAAGTGCGCTGTGGAGTATTGAAAAAACGGAAGACCTGTAGAATGGCTTTAAAGTATTGTAGAAATAATTTGTAGTTTATTTCAGATAAAAATTTTGCGGAATCGTTAATGAGAGATATTGAAAATTGTTAAGTGTAGTCACTGACTTTTGAGTCAAAAGTTCTTTATTTCAAAGATAAATAAATTTAATGGAAAATAGTCTCAAATTGGTATAGAACGGGAAAAAATGTGAGTAAAATTTAACATTTTACTTGAAAGTTTCATAATGAGTAAACTAGTGAGTAACTAGTTACTTATGGAGTAGATGTGAAACTAGTTGTTAACTAGTTCCGAAAAAGTTGTATTGTGTTTTTGACTGTAACAGGGAGCTATTACTTATCATAGCATACTATTCCACTTGTAACTGCATCAAAGACTCACCTCTCAAACACAGCGTACATGTGTATGTTTCTTCTGTACCCGCAGAATATTCCTAAATTATTCTTCCTGCAAAAAATGCATGAATACCTGCACAGCTAAACGCTTGAGTTGACACTTTGCACTGGAGTGCAAACAAATAGCTTTAAATCCAACTGAAGTGATATACACAATTATGAAAGCAAAAATGACACAAGTCTAGACTCAAGAGCTATGGCAGCGCGCAAATTGATGTGGTGAAAAGTCAAACCGAAATTCACGCAGAGTTGTTTATTTCTACGAAAAAATTTGTCAAAACACTCGAGTCAAGCGCTCACACTGCTGGCTGCTACAGTAAGCGTTGCCGCAAGTGCTGATGTTGCGCGCACTCAAGGCGCTGTCTCGCTTGTCATTTCGTTTGACTTTTTCAGATGTTTATTTGAATAAATGCGAATTTAGCGCATATTGTTTTTTCTATTTTTTTTCCGCGTAGCTTCGCACTCGAGTATAGTGTGTTTTGACGGCGCTTCGGATGCGCAAGCCATATAGACATGGATAAAGGCCACACAGAGTCAGCAGTTGAACTGATGAGTTGATGAATGAATGCTCCCTTGTTGTTGTACGAGTTGTTGTTGCTGTTGCATTGTAATTTTTGCGGCGCGCCATTTCAATTTTTATCTACAGATTGCTTTATAAGATTTCAATTTCAATTATTAGCGCTTTGCTTTTGCATTTTTTCGTGGCACGCGCAAATGCGTATGAGTCGTTGCCATTCATTCAATAGCAAGAAAAGCAAATCAGAAAAAAATATGAAATCTGCGCACTTGAATTGGATTTTCTGCTTTTCATTATTTCTTGCGATAATATGTTTTTTTGTGTATAAAAGGTTTCAGTGTCTATTGAGTTAACGAGTTTGAGATTAATAAACAACATGCGTTGCAGTCTGTAGCCATTAAAATGTCTGAAGAGTAGAAGCGACGTGAGGGGTGGTAGAGCGCACGTTTGTCGGCATTTGCGCCGTATAACAGCTGAAAATCATCAATTGGGAAAGCAAGCTGCAAACAGTTGAAGTGCCTGTACGCAAAAAATTGAATTGCAACAACAACAACAAATACAATAAAAGTAATGCAAAAATCAACCCTGTGGCAATTGCTGTAATTTATGCGGCATATGTGGCAGATAAGCCGTCGGCAGGACCATCAAACAGAACAAATGCATATTAAGAGCACCTCAGCCTCAACTGCCATAGACATCATCACGATCAGCAGCACCCCCACTTCCACCACCACCATGGCCATACACCCTTCACAGAGTTAAAATCATTGCCGGTCACCCCTCTTCCTGTCAACAACAGCAATGCCGCGCGCTCTTGCAACAACAAATTGCTGCTGTTGTTGCAGCGTTCTCATGCGTTTGGCGAAAGGCCAAAATGGCATGACAGTTACAGGGCACAACAAAGCGCAGAAAAACAACAACAATAACAAAGGATATCCCTTACTCTGCAAAAGACTTTCGGTTATGCGGCGGGGTGTTGGTTTGTATTGCACTTGTTTGTGCCCCGTCTCCCACATTTATTCTGTTACCCACTTCGATTTCATAGCATTTCATTTCATTTCCCTGGCCAACTGCATAATTTTGTATGGAAATTTCCACCCTCACAAATGATGGACTATTGAAACATGAAATTAACTCGCCTCGCCGTTATGCGTTGCGTTAGATGTGGCGCCAGTTTGGGGGTGGTTGCATGGAAAGAAATGCGGAGAAGGAAGTCATAATTCAGGCTATGTGTATATGGTTACAAAAGCAGAACTTTATTCCATCATCGATCCATGTATGTTCCAGAAGCATACAAGCATTTTTTTTTTGAGTGCAAGCTGTCAGAGTGGGGTTGTTAGTTTTCCTCATAAGTATTGAAATTCTATACATCAATTACTGATACCATAGAAATTTGTCATTATAGAAAAAATTTGTAGATATCTTTAAATGAACCTAATTGGTCCGAACCCCTGTCTGAAAAGGTCTCCAGCTACCATAAAACTATATATTCATAAGAATCTTTAACAAATGAATAAAAATTATTAAATTATGAAACTCTAACAACTGAATGTTCAATCAGCGACCAGAATTTGAAACAATTAATTTTCTGGTATTTGAGATTTCCATTTCAAAACACATTTTCGTCAAATGTTAGCTTCCTTTACGATCTGCAATGCAATTATCACCACACCTAACATGGAAGCATTTTAACAGACGTCCAACTTAAAAGGATACTATATTCTATTAACTCGAATTGGAAGCGGCATTCCAGCAAATATAGATCTCATTGCATACTTGTCATTAAGAATTGAAAGTGATTTTTATATGGTTTTTTTTTTGTCAGAAAATTTCTGTCTTCATCTCAGTATCTGTATTTCATTAGAAATATTTTGGATCGGTCGTCCGAATTACGAAGTATTACGATATGTACAAATATACGAACTCACTTATTAATGAATTTGATTTATTAATGTTTTTAAGACTTCTCGAATAATAATTATGTTGAAAAAAATAACAGTTAGAATTGAATTCGTAGATGTGCCGAACAGATTCCAGACCATTTAATGACGATTCAATGCAAAGCGACATCTAGCGGATTATTCATTTATTTATGCTCTGTCGATTTGTCGAGTGAAGAGAACGTGGGGACAGAAGTTCGAGATTCAACCAATCGTGAACAATTGCTCAAGTGATCCCAAAAAAAACCCATGCATGTCAAAGGACTTATTGCTTTGGGGAGGTCTTAAGGGGCTACACCAGAAAAATTATGCGATTTTCGTGATTTTTTTTTTTTAAGAAAGTATTCGATTGAAAGTTTCGAGGGTTTTTGGACATAACAAGGTATATTTCCAGCTATATTTTAAGATTTTTATTTTACAAAAATTTTGAAAAGTTCTGAAAAAAATGTTAGGTAAAAAAATTGTCGTTTTTAATGCCAAATTGACACTTTTCAACCAATCAAAAATATCGTAAGTATAGCAAACATATATTCAAGAAAATGTTCGCAGAAAAGGAGTCCAAACTGATCGTTTTCTATCGAATTTGAATCATTTCTATCAGCCTCAGTATTTTATATCGATATCGAGAATAATTTAAAAAAAATTTTTTTTTGTTAAAATTTAATGACATTTCTTTTAAAAGCTTCTGCTTAAAGGAAGTATATATTTAATATTTGTTTTTAGAAATGAGCAAAAAACATCTTGAGACAAATTTCTTTATAAGAAACCACATATGTACTATATATATGAATTGTTTTCTTATTATGTACTATATTCAGTGCGTCTGTTAAAAATAAATTTCCCGATAACGGCATTTCTTCTACTTCATTGTATTTATTTTGAAGCCACACTCTCCAACAGCTTCGGCACGTTTGTTTTGCGCACGGTAAATGTGGTATAAAATAACAACCCACAACCTCTCCCACACACACACACAAACACATCAAATCCACAATAAAACCAAATTGATACGCATTAGGTTAGATATTGCGCGAAGGAGTCAACGTTTACTTTTGAATGGCTTTTGCAGTCACGGTGTGTGGTTAGAGTATGAACCGTTATTTCCAACACACCACACAAAACCAACAAGTTATACTACATACTATAAACTAACTTACCTTATCAGGCACATGTCTCAAGCTATTGTGTTTAAGGTGGCCCCTCGTTCTGCAGTCGTCTGAACTGTGACTTCAAATAACACAGTCTTCCTATATTCAATCTATAGAGTTCAGTGTTTGGTTTGTCGTCTGCATAAAATAATATGTCTGTGTATGCGTGTGTGTGTGGGGGTATGTATGTTTCGTGTATTGTAGGGATTTGTGTGCTTTTCCACGTTGCAATTTTTATGAGCGTAATAAATCGAAAGCAAGATCGTGCATATTATGAATAAATACACACACTCACACGAACATATACATATGTAGATATGTGTGTATTCATGTGGCATGCAGGCAACGCTTGGCAAAATTTATAGTTTCCTTTCCAGTTTAAAGCCAAGAAATCCAAGAAAGCAAATCGCAGCAGCCATAAAGGTTCGTCTGTTAGGCAGGGGGAGGTTATTATTATGTTTTTTTTTTGCTCAAAGCGCGCTCTTGTACATTAGCACAGTTCGTTGGCCGCGCGCAGGGCGTGGTCATCGAAGATAAATTTCTTATTTAGTTTACAAAATGAGCTGGATTGAGTGGGTTGTTCTTATTTCAATTTTTGAAACATTTTTATTGTTGTTGTTTGCGGTAAACAAGTGATTTACTCCTTTGTGTGTGTACTACGGGTTGTATGGCAAACAAAGTGAGTGATAAAAAAACATAAAAAAGTGAATAAACGTGAATCAATATTAGGGAGTTTAGGGGTTAATGTAAGTAATTGTTTTGTGGCATATGGCTTTATTTGTTGCCATTGCAACAAGAGCAGTGAAGGGAATGAAATTCCATGCATGTAAATTATAAGTATATGTTTACATTTCAATTTCACGCGACACACCCTTTTGTGCCATGTAATTTACTGCGCTATCTAATGAGCTGCTTCTCTTGTAACGCATAACATTTTTATTGGGAGATTAAAAAAATATGAATTGGAAGACATTATAAGGGTCTGATGTAGTCAAAATATCATGTCAGAAATTTCGAAAGTATTTTAGAGCAAGTAGTGAGAACCGAAATCAGTCCTCATTGATATTAGCTCACTTAGACGAGTAGCGAATAGAACAAACAAGTGGTATAAATTAAACTGACTGGTATAAGTAACCAAAGACTGAAATGTAAGATAGAGAGCCTATCTTAAACAGTATAATATCCATTCCCAAGGAGTTTAAAAAGACACAACGTGCCTTAAGGTAGAAAACTAAGCAATCGGAAAGGACCAAACAATAAACAATATGTAAACTGGTCGAAAAAAGCTTGAAAATTAAAATAATATCCCGTTAAACTGTATTTTCCGAGAGAATATGTCCAATAATTTTAGCTCCAGATGATATTCGTAGACCAAACTATGCTTAACCATCGAGTTAAACTTACCACATCTGTATTCGGCACATTTAAAAGCATAATTGCAGTGTAGCTTTAACATTTCATTCGATTAAAAACAAGCTTTTGAGCTTCTCAACCGGCTAATGGAATAAAAAGTGTATAAAACCTGTTGCAATATTAGACTAATTCTCGCCTGATCTGATACTCGAATAAATACTGAAGTGAAACAGTGTATTCTAAGCATATTCAGTTGTCCTTTGGTATTTATTTAATATATAAATTACAGTATTTGCTAAAATTATACTTCTGTATACTCTCCATTACTTTAATATGCCTAACATTGAAACAGCGTGTAATTATTGACTTCTGGCATATTCAGGCTATAACTTACCTGCTACACTCGAGTTAATTTATGAAGTTCATATACCTCTAAAAGCTTTTGCACACAATTTATCTCAGCGGAGCATTCCACTATCAACGTTTGCTCAATTTTAGGAGTCTCCCATTTATATTTGTATATTTGTGAGCACTTCCCAAAAAGGGAAACACCATTTATGATGCTCCGCCAAACCCAAGTCCGCACTTTGCTAAAAGTAAATTATTTTCACATTCTCAAAATGTCTAGGCCGGCATTTGTAAAGCCATTCCTTTAAATAAATGCTTTTGAGCACCGCTGGTTAACCGAACAAAAGCTAGCAACGTTTCGGCACTTAGCGCCACAAACAGCTGTGACTTTGAGCCCCAAAAACGCCAAATGTGTGCGCCATTTAAACTACTTGCCTGAACACCTATGAGCACGGACTGGTGGATATACGTGTACATATAAGGATATGGGGTTTGTAGTCATTAATATATGCAGAGTACATATGTTGTCTCATTGTTAGCTCACATACGTTTAGTCGCCATTAAACCATGAAAATGGTGACAGTCGTAGCGGGTAAATGCTTTCTGTGGAGTTGAACTTGTGGAACGGAAAGCGTACTGAGGACACAAAAGCGTGTCTTATCATAGACTGTTCATTAATTATACAGTTCTAACTTTGTTGCTTATGATGAATAACTCTCTTTACGTTTTAGAGGTTCGCTTTTGGAACTTGGTTAACGTTTTGGACGTGTTTTTGCAGTATTTCTTAAAGGTTTATTGGTCGAGGAAGTTGGAGAGTATAAGATGATGCCTCAAATAGACGATTATGTAGGAATTGAGATTTTTAAATAATTTTAGAAATCTACATGAACAAAAATTTTAATTTTTCCTACAGGGTATGTACTAAATTGGATGTCAGACTTGGTCTCTGTCATCGACTAAAGTCTTAAAACATTGTATTAGTCTCTTTAGCCGAAAATGTTTAACAATTTTACAAATATGAGTAAAAAAATTAAAATTTCCTACAGGGTATGTACTAGAATCGAGGTCAGAGTTCATTTTTGTCGCTAACTAGTATATTAATGGAGTATGTGAGTTTGTTTAAGTCATATTTTTCAACAATTGAAGAAATCTAAGTGAATAAAATCAAAAATTTTCCTACTGGTTATGTACTAAAAATCTCATCTTCGGCGAAACGTGCATTTATTGAATCAGCTGCTGGTCTCTCGCCATTTTCAAGCAAAAATGCGCGCATAAAAAGTGTTTAAATGTATCTGCTCACTCTCACTTGACCTCACATGAGACCTTGATTTTACAAGCGCTTACGTTGCATGCGTGTTCTTTTGGTCGCGTGCATTTCCTGCAGACGACGAGTTGAATAATTTATGCAGCAGCATGTGTGCTACAGAAACGAAAAAGTAAACGTTTTTGCTTGAAAATCTTTTAAAACTCACTTTTATTGTTGTTTGTTGTTGTTAGAATGAATTGTTGCTTAATGTTTCGTTGGTGGACTCATTATTGTGTATGCATAATTGCATGGCTATAACAATGAAAATAAATATAACAGTAAAATAAATGTATACGAACGCTCGCGCGCCCATATGTATGCTTTCACACGAGTAAAACACACACTTGTAAGCAAGTATATATATACATATATGTGTGCCTTCACACCCCCACTAATGTCACTTGCTTCTCACCAAAAAAAATAAAACAAAAAATAAACAACCACCAGTCGACAATCGACTGCTAACCGCCGACAAACAACGATCAAGAATCAAGAAACAATGCCGATCAACAAGCGTGGCATGGCAACCACAATAAAAACAACAACAACAAATAACTTTAACATTTGCCATGTACACCAATCTAACAATTAGTGTATGAAATTTGTTGCAACAGGACACTTTTTGGCATTCAACCAACTACTCGGAGCACGCCTTTTTGTCTTGTGTTTGTTGTTGTTGCTTGCTTCAAATTTTGTGTTACTCGCTGACGCCGGTCGCAACTTTTCCACTTGAGTTGCGCGCCATGAAATTCGAGTGTCAAGCGACAGCTGCTCAAAGCAGCAGCGAAGCAGAAGAAGAAAGTAAACAACAACAACAACAACGAATATAAACAAACACATGTGAAGTTGAAACAAAAAACAGGGAAATTGCCGGGAATATCAAGCGTCCGACGCAAAAGCTGTAATTACTTGGTATACACCCTCTTTGGAAGAATTTTGGTAATTTTTTTTTGGACTTCTTGAAGGACTTCAATGGGAAACTGATAAATATGTATTTGTGTGTGTTTGTATTTTGAATGCCTTCATCTACATATCTGCAACATCTGCTCGCACTGCTTCGCATTGAAGTAGATATCCAAAGGGTGCCATAATTCTGGGACCAGGCTGATGGAGTTGAAGCGTCTTTCGCTTTGTTTATATACTCTCCATTCTTAATGTTATGCTCTTATGTTTATTGTGTATATATCATACATAAATGGTGTATAATATTCGCGCCAATATTTTGCGAGATTGCAAAATTTCAGCTGCTCCGTTAAGTTCGGTGAATTTTCAGGGTTATATCTGTAAATAAATATAGCAGTTTGTTGAAAATAAGAGAAAAAAGCAGATTGAGATTTCTTTAAGCGACTTTCAGAGTAAGCCATTCGAAACTTATTATATTCTCGATCCCACTGTCGTCGAATCGTACTGTCCTAAAGACAACCAACATAACAAAAGATATTTTTTTATTTTATTCATTAATTATATATATTTTTTGCTTTTGTATTTTCAGAGTATTTCATGCAAGAACACACCGTGTTCCAAAAGGAATTCAATCCAAACAATAGAAATATAAGGTATGTATGTATTGAAAAATATTTCAGTTTCAAAATCATTTCCATTTTTGTATAAATTTATTAGGGGATCATCCCAATTGACTGTTCGTGATTTAAAAAAAATTTTTCTACGACAATTTCAAATTTCTAAAAATCGTATTCTAGACATTTTAAAAAATCAATTTATGATAAAAAAAAAATTCTGAGCCCATCACATGGGTTGACCCCCTTAAGTTACTATTGATTATGGGGGAGACCAGGGTGAGCTCCAAAAGCTGGAACAACTCCGGGGAAATTCAATTTATTACTGCTTCGTGAAAATTTTCATTATATATTTTCTAAAAAGCATATTTCCATCGCTATGAATTATAATAACACTCGGAGCTATCCAAATGTAACACAAATTCTAGATAGTCTAGTATTTCATAGTCTTCCCTATATTCCTTTGAATAAATAAACATCCCATAAATCAAAGCAAATTTATTCAATGATATTGACTATGTGGATCTGTCATCGGCGGACATCTGGTAAGAGTCCCCATTTGAAAGTTACCAGAATATAAGTCATGTTATTCCAAATTTCTAGATACTATACATAATTTATTATTTAAAATGTACCTACAACTATCTTAGAAGTTTTTAAAATTATTCGTGAACGCAATCGGGAATAGTTAGTGCTATGAAAGACACAAGACACAATTTTATGAAATGATGTTTCAATGCAACTCTGCGACAAGGAACGTATTTGTAATTATATATGTATATATATGTATAAGATAGTTGTAGGTCACGTTCTTTGTCTACGAGTAGTTGTTCACGCTGCTCGACGGTAGATGTCGCTACAGGATATAGATAATAAAATAGCAATCAGCTGATGAAACTGAGCAACTTCTTATGAAAAGCAAAAACAAAAATTTATAACAGCTGATCGATTATCAAGTAGCCGGAAGTGCGAAGAGCAAAAACTGGTTTCTCAATTAAAATTTTATTTGATCAATTAATTTGGCTGTGCGAAAAGTCCATAAGGTTTATAGTGGTTGGATGACGAAAATTAAATTTAGAGTTATTCAAAAATATTAATTGTCCCTGCTGGAGCTCCCAGCATAATTATCAAATATAAATAATCCTTAAATTCTTATGTGGGATTTCACTTTGAGTTCGGTATGGGGTTTCCCTACAAAAAAAGCATTTAAGACTAAATTAAACTGCAATGCCTTGCAATTAAACGTCCTTGTGCCATTTGCTTTAGTTTCATATAATATTTTTGAAAAAAAAAAATATAAAAATGAGCGCACTTAATACAAATATCCTGTCAACAGCTTAAAAGCTGCGCAATAAATTCAACACTCAACTGCATAAATTTAACACCGCGTAGCTTTATCACTAGCAGACAACGGTTTTTATATTGAAATTCAAGGTTAAAAAATGTATTTTGTAACAAAAATATTTTTTTAAGCGCTTTAGGTTCGACCACACAACTCATCAACCGACTCATAAACGAAGAAAAGTCGCATTTTTTCAAAAACCACCGCATTGTGGATATCAATGGTATCTATCAGTTGGCGTTTTTTGCATAGGCGTGTGGCAGCCGCCATATTCATTACATTTTATTTAAATTTTCACGCAATATTCCCAATGTGTGTGCGTGCACATGCGTGTATTTAAATAAGCTTTGGCGCATTTGCGCGCCATTCACACTCGCCACATTACAATAATTGCGCCTGTTGCCATTTTATTTGCTGCCACACTTCATTTTCTGCGTCGTTTTCATTTTCACATTTCTTGTTGCGTATTCTTTTTTCGCTTTATTTCATTTTCTTGTGCTTTCCTGCCGCAGCGCATAATCATTTCATTTTTAAATTATTATAACAGTGGCACATGCACTCATACACACAAGCGTCGGTGAAACCGTAATATTTGCATACGCCTGCGTATGCGCCCTTCCGCATCCTGCCATTGTCAACGCCACGACGGTGTTTTTTCTCCCCTTTTTTCACTTTTAATTTTTTTATGCATTTATTCTGCAGTTTTTTCGCGTTTTTTTTTTTTTGTGTTGAGCGCGCCCATTTATGTTATTGTCACTTTTTGAACGAGTTGGCAATTGTTGCGGCCGCCACAGAGGCAGCTGCGTACCCAAGAACGCACAAATGAAGGCCAGCAAGCGCAGAGGCAGGCATACATATATAATATATTATTTATAAGCACAATATTGTTTGCTTATTTGCACTTTACATAAGTATTGGTGCATGTGTGTGTATGTGTGTTCGCTTACAACTGCTCACTGATGTTGCAGAGCGGTGAACGGGTAGCGGTAAGCACCGCCACCGCATGACTTTTGTTATTTGCTCGGCATTTTCTCATTAATTTTCGCAAACGTAGCGAAAAAATCACGCACAATGTACACATACTCCCCCGCTGACACACATACACACACACACTCACATACTCACGCACTCTCGCGAAGGCTGCGTTATCCTTTCAACATACACACACACACATATGTTTAAGTATATGCCACTCATTTGGCAGCTGTGCATGTTTTGCACACATTTTAACGGCCGCCAACACCGCCGAAAACAACGCCGCCATTATCCAGTCAACAACAACAATAGTGAGCATACAGCTTAATAATTGTCGTTGTCGTAATCAGTGCCGGCAGCATTACCACCTGCAGCTGTTGCCCTGCGCTTATTTCACGGCCGCTTGACACGCATCCTGACACCTGCTGAGCCTAACAGATTTATGCCTCCGTGGCATATACACAATTCGGCTGAAAAGTGTAAAAAAATATGTTTTCTGCATTAAAATTTTCTGCTGTCACGGTTTTCAACGGACTCAACTGGTGCTTTGTTCTCATCTCTCGGCTCGTGGCGGTGTATGGGTGTGAGCTTTTCGCTGTTAATTTACGCGATCGGAACTATTTTTGCAGCGACAACTGCTGATTTATTGTGTCTGCTATTAAGGATATGTCATTTAGTACTCGGGCAGACCAGGTGCTTTGGTATAGAAATCCTTGAGTTTTTCATATCTTGAGGTAATTCATCAGTTTTATTATCGTAACTTCCTTTTTCCGGAAGCGATTCGGTTTTATATCCGAAAAAGCAGGTTTTATTAAAACTTAATGCATGAACACTTGCCAACACCTGCCAAGTGACTCTATAAAGCCTAAGGTTTCCCATAATAATCCCACAATCCATGTTGCGCCAAACCTGTTGGGATCTTGGACGGTATTGCTATCCCAAAACTACTAGAAATTGCCGTCGGCTTATCCAAGTCGTAACAGTTTAGTGATCTTACTGTTAGTCAATCTCATATGATCTTCAAAAATGTTATTTCATGGTTCGTGGATAAAATGTATTATAGTATGTGGTACAAAAAAGCTGTGTATGATCTAAGGGTTTTAGGAAAATATATACTCTGTACCGCGAACATCGATTTAATTTCTTTCTTTTCACCCACTCACTCAGTCTCTTTTCTATGAAGATGTTTAAAAAGAAGGTTCCAAAAAGAAGGTGTTTAGATACAGATAGTTCTGAGATCTTCAAAAATGTTATTTCAACGTTCGTGGATAAAATGTATTATAGTATATATATATATATATATTTGGCGTAGGAACCGCTTTAAGCGATTATAGCCGAATGTATTATAGTATGTGGTACAAAAAGCTCTTGAGGGTGTTAGGCTTCAAGAGAAAGTTATTGGAACCCTAACATGGCAGATTTTTTCCATTTACTCCTTCTCTCTTTTCCCACAGAACTATATGTTCCAAAAGAGGGTGTTTCAGTGCAGTATATATCTGAGATCTCAATCTAGGACATAAAAACTGTGTAGGATCTAAGGGTTTTAGGAAAATATATACTCCGTACCGCGAACGTCGATTTTATTTCTTTATTTTCACCCACTCACTCAGTCTCTTTTCTATGAAGGTGTTTAAAAAGAAGCTGTTAAGGTACGGTTAGTTCTGAGATCTGAATGTAGATAGACAACTTCGATAGATATACAGCCAGCTGGCAGAATTCCATTTGTGTATATGATCTGATCTTGCTTCGGCAGATATAGTTACAATAATATTGATGTTACTTTTAGACCTAAGCACTACAAAGTTCTCTTCAGCGTTGTACTTAGGGATCAATACCTCGATTTTTATAAGTCTTGTCTGAAGATGGCAGTTACCGTCCTCTACATAGATCGGAAGATTTAATTTCCATATTTACAGTTAGTCTTTAGTTTTTGCCTCTCTCTCTCCCACTCCCTCTCTCTTTCTCTCTCACACATCAATTATCGCCATTATTTATATGGTTTATGTTGAAAGTATCGTTATAAGGTTCAAGCCTAGCAACATTTTTAAATATTCTAAAGTATGAAACTTTTAACTCATTAGGGTTGTTCTAAATTTTCAGTTTCGATAACTAAAACGTATTTATGAAATGAAAATGATTAAATTTCATAAAATGAACCTTCTCACGATATTCAAGTACGGATTTTTTTTAAATTTCACCAATGTTTTTCACATTAGGGTTGTTATTAAATATTTTTTAAAATATATTTTATTGACATAATTTTTCATGTAGTTCTGTATTTATATAGAAACTACTGTTTGCAATTAAAATTTGGAAAAATATAAAACCTAAAATTTAGAACATCCCTAATATTAACATATTATCTAATTTTAGACCCAGTAAAACTGCTTTATAAGCGTAGGCGATTTTTGATTAAAATTCTGCCTTACATGTTTACACGGGCAAATTTAATTTATTTTAATTTTAATTTCTTTATTTTTTTTCAAGCTCAGCAACATTTTATAATTGCAAATTGCTTTGCATACACATTTATTTTTTTCTACAACTTCACTAGCATTTCGGCTTGGCTTGCAAGAGTAGAGTTATATTACATTTGTTTGCAACATTAATTCACTCTCGCTGACAGAAACACACACATGAGTTCCTGCCACGCGACTTCGCTGTTGCAGCATCAAAGTTGACAAGCCAGCGAATCAACAGAGTGGCGAGCGCACCAGCCAAAAAACGCTGCTGCTCAGGTGGCAATGCGGCTGACATGAATGCTTGCAACAGCTGACGTATGAAAACACTGCACTTGGCGACACCAGCACTACCAACAACAAAAACTGCCACTTGCATGTAATCAAAAAAGACGCGCTTGTACAATGTTGCTATGGGAATTGTTGCAACACAGCGCCTTGACAGGTGATTGCTGACTGCTGTTGTTGTTGTTGTAGCTGTCATAAGCGTTGGCATGAGCGCAAATTTACAAACTTACCGTTATTGCGTTGAGTGTATGCAAAAAAAAATATGCATACCAAAGGAAGTTAGTGCAGCAACGAAGTAACGTCACTTTTGCCGGCACACCTAAATGTATATAAACATATGTATCTGTGTGTTGCCAGCACTAAAAAACATAACAGTCACCTAAGTCACCAGCCAAATTACATGTTGCTGAGTTGTCGTTGTTGTTGTTGCTAGTAAAAGTTTGTTGTAAGCAATATCGCGTTGTGTTGCATGCATCACTGCTTGAGTTGATGAATCACGTGGCAGTTGTTGGCGCCACACAGCCAAAGGTGGGCATAACATGACGAAGCTATGGTAAAAAGTAACAACAACAACAACAACAACAACGAGAGCTATCATCTATATTAGCTAAGCAAGCGCTCATGTATGTAGTGCCTCTGGAGGTATGTGCCACATCAAAACTCTCAACAGCTGAGTAATTTGGTTGTCGTCTGCGCGTTCATTTTGTTTTTGTTGTTTCAGATTTTCGACTGCTTTTCATCATGCTTGCTAGCAACATTTTTTACATGCTTGCAACATGCTTCCATATACATATATATATGTATGTATGTGTGCACAGCAGCCACAGGGCAATGATTGTCATTTACTGTTATTTTTATATGCTCTTTTGCTGGACAATCAGTTTCATGTTTTGTTTTTATTTTTGCCATTTTAAGCTGACATGTTACGGCTACCACATGTGGCATGTTGCAATACATTGCGAAACCGAAACCAACCGAATGGTGGGGGCGGGGAGGTTAAAATGTGTGCTGGGGTGCATTTCGGGAAGCCGTTGAACTGGAAAATTCCCGAAAGCGTACAGTGTGCGATTTTTAACAATCTTTTTTGTTGTTTTTGCTTTGGTGGATGCAAAAAATTTGAAATTTCTTCAAATTTGTTTATGTGCAACTATCGCTATTTTATTCATTGTTTTTGGCATAAGATTTAATTGCAAAGCACGGCATCACAGTTTGGCTAAAAAAGTAGTGAGTGTAGTAGTATCGGGTGGGATATGGTTGATCTAGACTCTAGATTCTAGAGAAATAGAGGTTGGTGTGGGCAGTGTTGAGCGAGTAGTTGTATATATTTGAGATTATTATTCTTTCATCTGTTTTTCATTATTTGATTAGTGTGAGGAAATTTTTTAAAAATATTTCAACAAATAAAAGGGTGTTTTTCGGATTTTTTTTTATTTTATTTGAAAGAGCAGAGAATTTAGTGAAATTATCAATATCTTGTTAAGCTGAATTTGTAGCATCTCTTTTTTTTTCAATGTTGAAAATTTTTTCTAAATTTCATGTTTCTAAAACAAACACCTTATATATTATAATTACGAAGTATTATTATTTATTTTAGAGATAACTAAAACTGCGAATAAAAATTTCCATTTTTTGTTGCTGTTTATTTTTTTTTTCGCCGCATGATCGAAAATGAAATAAGTAAGGAAGACCTAACTTCGGGTGTAACCGAACATTTTATACTCTCGCAATTTATTAATATAACACACAATTTTCTCCCATATTCGGCATAAAGTTCATTAGAATAACGAAAATCATTATACATACATATATAGTATTTGGGGGTCTGTGGTAATTCCTGAACCGTTTTCAAAAACAGGAAAATATTATCAACAGAACTACGTTCCGAACCCATAAGTGGGCGGAGACACGCCCATTTAAAATTTTGTATAGAAATTTGAGTGCTGCCCTTACGTATCATCGTCTTTTCAACATAACCTTTGTATGGGGTGAAGTGGGCGTGGTTATTATTCAATTTCACCTATTTTTATGATGTGTTGGTTTTATGTAATGGGGTAAGATTTCGGTATTGATTTGCGAAATATATGCAAAAAACCTAGTTGAGGGCGGGACAATGCTCATTTTTCAAAAAAATACACCGAAATATGTCGCCCCCTAATATGATCTTTTGTACCAAATTTGACTTTTATAACATTATTTTTGGCTTAGTTATGGCATTTTATATGTTTTCGGCTTTCACCATTTTTTTGGGCGTGGCAGTTCAATAGCAACCTTCTCATGGTGCCAAGGAACATGTGGTACTCAGTTTCATCAAGACATCTCAACTCAAGTTATCGCTTGTACAGACGGACAGACAGACGTCCGAAATTCAAAACTACTCGTCACCCTGATCGCTTTGGTATATATAACTCCATATCAAATTGGATTAATTTTAGGTGTGACAAACAGCCATTATGTGAACAAAACTACTATACTCTCTTAGCAACTTTGTTGCGAGAGTATAAAAATGAAATATATACTTTGCTGCAGCGCTTATTCAAATTTGTATTAGTTATATTAGCCGGCGCTGATAAGAGAACACCGTGTTGTTTAGTTGTGATTTATCCAGAGATTAGCAGCTCTTATTAATATTATTATATTTTTGTATTTCATGTATGTATATTTAATAATCAGTATTATTTCTTGTGACTTATGATTCCTGGAAAAATATAATATTAAACACACGTGATTCTGTCATAAAAATTATTTTTTTTTCCTTAAGTAAATAATGATTATCAGCAGTATTGTATTATTTAGAAAGTTCTGGGAAACGAAATAAAATCATTTTTAAATCGATTTCTGAGAATTCAAATAACTCCGTTATTGACGACCTACTAATATACGCAACACTTGTTGTGAAAAGGAATCGAATCTTCATAAAATGCTGCATATAATGGCCTCAAAAAGTGAAAATCACTGAAAAAAGTCAAAATGAATTTGAATTTGTTGACAGGAAATTTTGTACGAATGTCCGAAGTTTTCTAAAACTGGCAATATACTGTTTGAACTATGCCTTTATGTCTCAAACTGATAAAAAACAAGTAAGGAAGGGCTAAGTTCGGGTGTAACCGAACATTTTATACTCTCGCAATTTATTGATGTAATTTTATAAAGACAACACAATTCGACCCATATACTCGGCATAAAGTTCAATAGAATAACGAAAATCATCATAAATAGTATATGGGGACTGAGGTAATTCCTAAACCGATTTCACTCGTTTTCACCACCAAGATACAATGTATCGAAGACTATACGATCACTTAATTTAATATTACTTATAATTAGGTATATAGGATCTGGGGGAAGTTATGACCCGATTTTTACCATTTCAGGTACAGAGAGAAACTGTTATAAGAAAAAAATTCAGAGGGAATGAATTACATTAAAATATCTGAGGGATTTACCTATATTTTCGGTGAAAAATTAACCTTAGGCACTGAGTTCTTCATGTTTGATATCAGGGGCCTTGAAAAGTCATGGTCCGATTTTGACATTTTTTCCACAAGTGATGTCACAGCTCAAATACAGTATTTGTGTAAAGTTTTATTCCGCTAGCTTCATTGGTTCCTTATGAATACATTATAAAGTGATCGAATCAGATGGAATTCAAAATTGGGTTATATGGGAAGTAGACGTAGTTGTGAACCGATTTCGCCCATATTCCACCCGTGTCATCAGGGTGTCAAGAAAGTGTTATATACCGAATTTCATTGAAATCGGTCGAATAGTTCTTGAGATATGGTTTTTGACCCATAAGTGGGCGACGCCACGCCCATTTTCCATTTTGTAAAAAAATCTCAGTGCAGCTTTCTTTTGTAATTTCTTATGTAAAATTTGGTGTTTCTGGCGTTTTTCGTTAGGGAGTTAACCCACTTTTCGTAATTTTCAACCTAACTTTTGTATGGGAGGTGGGCGTGGTTATTATCCGATTTCTTTCATTTTTGGACTGTATAAGGAAATGACTAAAAGAAACGACTGCAGAAAGTTTGGCTTATATAGCTTTATTGGTTTGCGAGTTATATACAAAAAAACTTATTTGAGGGCGGGATCACGCCCACTTTTCCAAAAAAATTACATCCAAATGTGCCCCTCCCTAATGGGATCCTATGTTCCAAATTTCATTTTCATAACTTTATTTATGGCTTAGTTATGACACTGTATAGGTTTTCGGTTTCCTCCATTTTGTGGGCGTGGCAGTGGACCGATTTTGCCCATTTTCGAAAGCAACCTCCTCAGGGTGCCAAGGAACATGTGTTCCAAGTTTCATTAAGATATCTTAATTTTTACTCAAGTTATCGCTTGCACGGACAGACGGACAGACGGACGGACAGACATCCGGATTTCACATCCACACGTCATCCTGATCAGTTATGTATATATAACCCCATATCTAACTCTTATATTTCTTGGTGACACAAACAACCGTTATGTGAACAAAACTATGATACTCTGTGCAACAGGTTGCGAGAGTATAAAAACGTAAATTTGAGTATCAACAGTTTAGTTATAGGCTAGGCGGTGTTAAAATGTTGAAAAATCTGAATTTTAACGGTATATTTTCCATTTCTTACTTTTTTACTCTCTTTATAAGAAAATTAACCTAGCAGCTTCGTATATCGCACAGAGTCACTTATGTACAATTTTTTTTTTTGCCATCTCATACTCAATCAATTCCACGCTATATTTGCTTATACTCTTTTTCTTCAGCACACATTTTTCATTTTCCTTTTACACATTCATTCCACCACTTGCCAACGCTGCCACGCCACACTGACCACCAATATAAATTAAGTGGCACTCATGCACGCACTGCCACACTGCATATTTATTGGCCTAACTAAGTGCAACAAAGAGCATGAAAGAACAAGAAGCGGCAGACGTACGAACGTAGAAGACACCAGCAATAACAATTAACAGCAACAATGTTGCAAGTTGAGGTTAAAGGTGGCAACAAAAGCCATAACCTTAATAAAAAGCGAAGAAAAGAATAACAACAACTAACGAGTAGACATTAGAGTTTGGGCAAAAATAGCAATAATAATAAAAAGTAGAAGCGAATTGTAAAAGTTTCCAATGCGTTGTCACAATAAAGCCAGCTTCGCAGCAGCCAACGACAATTACACGCTTGGCGCTTAGTAGCGCTGTGCAACAGGGCTGGGTCTGAGTTTGAGTCGCAGTTTGTGTTGGTTAGAGACTTGGCTGCTAGTTTTTGTTGTTGTTCAGCGTTCGATTTTTTTTTTGTTGTGGCAGCAACTACTATTTTGTTGTTGTTTCGCATTTATTTTACCTGCAACGCGCTCTGCAGTTGTTTATTTTAATCAGTTTTTTGTTTGGCATTGTTGTTTTGTTGTTGTTGTTGTTTTCTCTATTGCTAGTGTATAGTTTACATATATTTTTATACTCTCGCAACATGTTGCACAGAGTATAATAGTTTTGTTCACATAACGGTTGTTTGTGTCAGCAAGAAATATAAGAGTTAGATATGGGGTTATATACATATAAATGATCAGGATGACGAGTAGATTTGAAATCCGGATGTCTGTCCGTCCATCCGTCTGTCCGTGCAAGCGATAACTTGAGTAAAAATAAAGATATCTTAATGAAACTTGAAGCACATATTCCTTGGCACCCTGAGGAGGTTGCTTTCGAAAATGGGCAAAATCGGTCCACTGCCACGCCCACAAAATGGCGAAAACCGAAAACCTATACAGTGTCATAACTAAGCCATAAATAAAGTTATGAAAGTAAAATTTGGAACATAGGATCGCATTAGGGAGGGGCACATTTGAATATAATTTTTTTGGAAAAGTGGGCGTGACCCTGCTCCCAAATAGGATTTTTGTATATATCTTGCAAACCAATAAAGCTATATAAACCAAACTTTCTGCAGTCGTTTCTTTTAGACGTTTCCTTATGCTGTCCAAAAATCGGATAATAACCACGCCCACCTCCCATACAAAGGTTAGGTTGAAAATTACTAAAAGTGCGTTAACTCACTAACGAGAAGCGTCAGAGACACCAAATTTTACATAAGAAATAGCAGAAGGCAGCTGCACTGAGATTTTTTTACAAAATGGAAAATGGGCGTGGCGTCGTCCACTTATAGGTCAAAAACCATATATCAGGGACTACTCGACCGATTTCAATGAAACTTGGTTTGTAATAGTTTCCTTAGATCCCAATGGTATGTTGTGAAAATAGGCCAAATCGCTTCACAACCACGCCTATTTCCTATATACCAGAGCTTTGAAGACGATCTGAATCGTTTACTTTAGAATATATATAGTAAGCACTAGTGAAGATATTGGTGCAGAACTTTGCACAAATACTATGTTTATAGTGTGTCAGCCCCATTCTAAAAATCCCCGAAATCGGACCATATGTTTTTAAGGCCCCATATATCGAACACGAGGACCCCGGTGCTTCTAACCTAATATTATGGTTTCCAACTTTCAATGGACTTTATACAATATATATGACGAATATGTGGGTCAAATTGTGTATTATATAATATAAATAAAGTTAAATCAATAAATTGCGAGAGTATAAAATGTTCGGTTACACCCGAACTTAGCCCTTCCTTACTTGTTTGTTATTATTATTGTTCTTATTGTAAAGTGCATTTCCCCGTTATATGTACATTCGTTATATTTCTCCATTATTTGCCTTTCAATATTTTATTTCGCTCCTTCGCGCTCGCGTTTAGCTTTTGCGTTGCCATTAGCGCTTCCCTTTTGCATTATTTGTTAGTATTTATTGTTGTTTGTGTGTGTTTTTGTTGCGCTCATTGTTTATTCCCCAAACTTAAATTGGGTTAATTACAGCTTTAACGAACGAATGACTTTCATTTGTTTTCGTTCTTGTTGATTACGATTGCTGTTGTTGTTATTATTGTTATTTCATATATGTATATTTCCATTTGCTCGGCGCACTTGAGTGCTAGCCGTCCGACAGACACTGGAAAAAGTATTTTTAATAGTTTTGCTTTCGCATTGCATTCTCAGCATTGCAACGCCGCTTTCCCACTATACGCCGTTCTTCTTTTGTTGTTGCTGCTGCTGCGGCTATTGTTGTTGTGTGAAAGCTACTCGAGAGCCAGGCGATGCGCTCATGTGCACTAGCTGAATTAACAACAAAAAAAAAAAAACTTAATGAAGGTATTTTTTCGGTTGTTTTGCGCTTAGCTGGTGTTTATGATGCCTACCGTGGAGATAAGCCAAGAGGCTTTGTGCACCAGAACTAATTTCGAAGTTGCGCAACAAAAGCTGTCGAAAGCTTGCAGCTTATACAATATGTATGTATGTAGATATGTACATATGCGCTGATAACGATGTCGGCTAACACTACTGTATTGTTTATAATAAAAAAAAAAAACTTTTTCCAAAGTGGAAGTTTTCATATGTGTACATATGCACATGCCCCTAATGACATTTCTAGTCATTTAAATACGCATAGACTCATTAACTTGGGATGAGCAGCGTGATAAAATACAATTATAGGGTTCAAGAGCAGTCGTTTTAATACATATATACAGTACATACCGGAAACAATTGTTCTTCGGAAAAGGTGTTCACCGTTATGTTTCCGAAATTGCTGCTTTATTTGAAAATGGAAAAAATATAAAGCCCCAAAAAAAATAAAAAAAAGTTAAGATTAAACTTTGACGTAATATTTTATACGATTGCAATTAGCAAGGTTTCGCTTTGTAGACTTTTGGTCCACGCCATTTTCGCTCATCTGCAATACCAACCTTTCAGGGTGCCAAGAATATGGCATATACTTACACACCTCTCTATTTAACTGGATGAGCTATAGCTGTTACAAACAACCTGTAAGCGAATAAAACTCTCTGCAACATGTTGCAATTTCAATAGAAGAAGAACATTTTATAGACTTTGCTAATGCATTTGAGTATATTTGATTTATCAATTTTCATGTTTCTGTTTATAACAATAACAATGTTTAATATGCAAGCATCAGTTTTGGAGTACAAATATGTAGTTAAAACGGAATATTTCTTTAGTTCCATCAATTTAAATTACTCAACATCAATCGCCTAATGCATTGTGTATTTGGTCGTATCATCATTTGCGCAAACGATAAAGTTTCTTCTTTTTGTATTGTATTCCAATTCACACTATGCCCATATACACCATTTAGAAAACTGTAAAATAAACGATATATCATCACACACTCTGATAAGCAAAATGTTTTTACCTGTGATAACAATCGTGGAACCACCAACCGCCTTTCCACCCCTGTGCACAATGAACAATTTTAGAAACATCATTTTCACGATCGCGTGTTGAAAATTTGTATCCCAAATGACGATTTAAGGAATCGCCAGCATTTCCGCAATAATTACCCAATTTCTTCAAAGCATAGCCTTCGGTTTCATTAGCGATTACAAATGCAGAATATTTTGCATAATATTCTGTGCCATTAAGCCTTTTCAATTGAATATACAACTCCTGTTCACAGCTGCTAGTGAGCGCGTGTAGTTTTTCCAAACCGATCCAATAGTTTCCCGTTAAGTCACCAAATCCCTCCTTATAGTCATGCCAATCTCTATTAAAATCCACTATGCCATTCTGACGCCGTTGAATAACTATCCATCCACCAAAATCCACGTCTTCTTCACAAAACACCTTCATGTTAGTGATATTAATCTTTTCGATCTGAATTTCATAAACCCCACTCTTCCAGCTGTTAGCTGCTGCTTCCAGACAACTAGACGATTTTGATGCGCTGAAAGAACAATTAATAATTTTGATTTAATTTTTTAAGAGATTCCTAAATAGAAATAGTTAAAGAGTTTTACCGTTTTGCAGTTAACTGTTTTTCGATGTTATCGGTTGTCTTCTTAACATCTTACAAGTCTTCCATTACTGTTTTAACTATGTCTATTTCTAGATCACAAATGCAATCATACACTTTACATGTTTCATTATTCTCACAAAGCACAAATTTAATTCGAAAAATGAGAATATAATGCAGCAAAATAATGAAAAGAAAGCGAAACATTTTTGCGTGAATTGCGCGCACTGTTTGGATGCCGAATTAAAACTGATACTTTCTTAAGACTAGATTAATGTTAAATAATCTACATAATGAATATACATATATTTTAAATATATATGTGCAATATTCATGCAAGTAATTTATTATAAAAAATGTGTCGTGGAATAATATGATAGGTCGTTTAAAATTTTGTTAGTTTGAATTGAGAAAGTGTGTTGCGGTTATCAAAACATTGATAATAACAAAACAAGAAGGGCAAAGGTGTAACAGACCAATTTATTTATATACATTTATAGACATACTGTTAGGAGAAAGAAATTGTGTAAGGTTTTATTTTGCTATCTTCATCGGTTCCTTATGTTTACATTATAAAGTGAATGATAGAGCTAATCGTGGTGTCAAGAAATTATTATGTTATTATGTACCGAATTTTATTGAAATCAGTAGAGTAGTTGCATTCATATGATTGTCTTAAATCTGAGTGCAGCTCTGCTCTGCCGTTTCTTCTGTAAAAATTTAGTGTTTAACGCACTTTTAGTAGTTTTCAACGTATTCTTTGTAAGAAAGGTTGGTGTGGTTATTATCCGATTTTACCTATGTTTATACAATTTTTTTTTGGTTTGCAAGATATATACAAAAGCATATTTAGGAGCGGGACCAGGCCCACTTCCCCAACAAAATAACATCCAGATATGTGCCTTCCTAGTACGATCCTTTATACCAAATTTTACTTTTATAACCTTATTTATGGCTTCGTTACCACACTTTATGGGTTTTCGGTTTTTGCCATTTTGTGGGCATGGCAATGGTCCGTTTTCGCTTATTTTCAGTAAAAACCCCCGGTCCCAAGGAACATGCGTACCAAGTTTCTTCAAAATATCTAAATTTTTATTGAAGATATCCGTTGCATGGACAAACGGACGAACATACAGACATCTGAATTTCAACTCGTCTCGTCATTCTGATCTTTTTGATATATAATACATACATATATATCCTACCTCGTTTAGTTTTATGACTTACAAGCAACCGTTATGTGAACAAAAGCAACTTTGTTGCGAGAGTTTAAACATAAAAAACGTATAGAATAAACAAATAAAAAAAAAACTAAACAAGTAAGGAAGGGCTAAGTTCGGGTGTAACCGAACATTTTATACTCTCGCAATTTATTTATTTAACTTAATTAAATTATATAATATATGGGGCCTTAAAAACCTATGGTCCGATTTCGGCGAATTTTAGAATGGGGCTGCCACACTATTAACATAGTATTTGTGCAAAGTTCTGCACCGATATCTTCACTAGTGTTTACTTTATATATTGTAATGTAAACAATTCGGATCGTCTTCAAAGTTCCGGTATATAGGAAGTAGGCGTGGTTGTAAAGCTATTTGGCCCATTTTCAGAACATATCATTGGGATGTAAGGAAACTATTACAAACCAAGTTTCATTGAAATCGGTAGAGTAGTTCCTGAGATATGGTTTTTGACCCATAAGTGAGCGACGCCACGCCCATTTTCCATTTTGTAAAAAAAATCTGAGTGCAGCTTTCATCTGCCATTTCTTTTGTGAAATTTAGTGTTTCTGACGTTTTTCCTTAGAGAGTTAACCCACTTTTAGTAATTTTCAACCTAACCTTTGTATGGTAGGTGGGCGTGGTTATGATCCAATTTCTTTCATTTTTGGACTGTATTAGCAAGTGGCTAAAAAAAACGACTGCAGAAAGTTTGGTTTATATAGCTCTATTGGCTTGCGAGATATGTACAAAAAACCTATTTGGGGGCGCGGCCATGTCCACTTCCCCAAAAAAATTATTTCCAAATATTCCCCTTCATAGTGGATCCTTCATCCCTAACTTTTTTTCAATAGCTGTATTTATGGCTTAGTTATGGCACTTTTTGTGTTTTCGGTTTTCGCCATTTTGTGGGCGTGGCAGTGGTTCGAAAGCAACCTTCCTATGGTGCCAAGAAATAAGTGTGCCAAGTTTCATCAAGATATATTAATTTTTACTCAAGTTACAGCTTGCACAGACGGACGGACAGACAGACATTCGGATTTGAACTCCACTCTTCACCCTGATCACTTTGGAATATATAACCCTGTGTCTAACTCGTTTAGTTTTGGGTGTTACAAACAACCGTTATGTGAACAAAACTATAATACTCTCTTTAGCAACATTTGTTGCGAGAGTATAAAAAGTTAGGACTGAACTCGAGCGTGACATTTTATACTCTTGCAATTAGCAAGGTTTCGCTTTGTAGACTTTTGGTCAACGGCAAATTATGGGCTTGTCAATGGTCTAATATCCTCAGTGTGCCAAGAAACACTTGTATTAAGATAACTTCATCTCTTCATTCTGATCAATTTCATATACATATACACCTCCATATTAATCGGGATGATATAGCACATAGCTGTTACAACCTGTAAGTGAACAAAACTCTCTGCAACATGTTGCAGTTTCAATAGAAGAAGAACATTTTATAGAATTTGGTAATGCATTTGAGTATATTTGATTAGTCAATTTTCATGATTCTGTTAACAAAATAAAAACAAAAACAAAAAAATAACAAAAACAATGTTTAACATACAAGCATACGTCCTTAAATACAAATATGTAGTTAAAACGGAATATTTCTTTAGTTCCATCAATTTAAATTGCTCAACATCAATCGCCTAAAGCATTTTGGAGTTGGTCGTATCATCATTTGCGCAAACGCTAGGGTTTCGTTCTGATGTATTTTATTCCATTTCACATTATCCCCATATACACCATTTAGAAAACTGTAAAATAAACGATATATCATCACACACTCGGATAAGCAAAATGTTTTTACCAGTTATAACATTTGAAGAACCACCAACCGCCTTTCCAACCCTCTGCACAATTATAATTTTCATGAGCATCATTATCACGATCGCGTGTTGAAAATTTGTATCCCAAATGACGATTTAAGGAATCGCCAGCATTTCCGCTATAATTACCCAATTTCTTCAAAGCGTAGCCTTCTATTTCATCAGCGATTAGCAATGCAGAATATTTTGCATAATATTCTGTGCCGTTACGACTTTTCATTTGAATATACAACTCCTGTTCACAGCTGCTAGTGATCGCGTGTAGTTTTTCCAAACCGATCCAATAGTTTCCCGTTAAGTCGCCAAATCCCTCCTTATAGTCATGCCAATCTCTATTAAAATCCACCGTGCCATTCTGACGCCGTTGAATAACTATCCATCCGCCAAAATCCACGTCTTCTTCACAAAACATCTTCACGTTAGTGATATTAATCTTTTCGATCTGAATTTCATAAACCCCACTCTTCCAGCTGTTAGCTGCTGCTTCCAGACAACTAGACGATTTTGATGCGCTGAAAGAACAATTAACAATTTTGAGCACTCCGGCATAACTACATACATACATACATATGTATTTAAAAGCGTCTAATATAAGTACTTTAACACTTAAAATCCTAGATTCATAGAGAAATAATTAAAGAGTTTTACCGTTTTGCAATTAACTGTTTTTCGATGTTATCGGTAGTCTTCTTCATGTCTTTCATGTCTTCCATCACTGTTTTAACGATTTCTATGTCTACATCACAATTGCAATCACACACTGTGCTTATATCATTATTCTCACAAAGTACAAATTTAATTCGAAAAATGAAAATAAAATGCAGAAAAATAATGAAAAGTAAGCGAAACATTTTTGCAAGAATAGCGCGCACTGTTTGGATGTTGAATTAAAACTGATACTTTCAATAGACAAGCATGTAATATATTATAAAATTGAGTCGTATAATACTATGATAAGCAATTAAAAATTCTGCGAACTCAGCTTTGTAAGTTTGCACTGAGAAAGTGCATTGCGGTTATCAAAACATTGATAACAACAAATAAGGAAGGGCAATGGTGTAACCGAACATTTTATTTATATAATAGCTTTGTTTCCATACTGCCAGTGAGTGAAAGCTGATCACGTTTGTGCTGGAAAAGCGTTTCTTAACTAAAAAAATTAGTAAAAACTAGCAGAGGAGAGCGTCAGCTGGCGTCGACCCGATTTTTTCGACCTTTTCGAATTTTTTAAAAATACTTCAAATCAAAATTTTTGGAAATCCAAGGCGATAGAGCATTGCATAAAGAAGATATATACCAAATTTCAAAGGAATCGGTTCAGTAGAACTTGAGATATCATGTCAACCACCTCAAAAAAAGTAGTTCCGAGAAAAAACGCGTTTAAAGTTTAGGATACCGCTGGGCCAGCTCGGACGCCATGTCACAAAATCTTGTTGTATCTCCGAAAATAAGTCGAATTTTGAAAAATCCTTCCAAGGTTCTTCTACAAAAAATCGATTTTTTCAAAATCCTAGACCAGAATACCCCCTTAAAATACGCATACTTTAAATTTTTGATAGAGCTACTTAAATAAAACATGAGTAATAGACTTTTCACACAGGAGCTAATTGATCAATTAACCGACTTTTGCTCTATTAAAACGCTGACTTAGATCGATTTACTATACAAAACAAAATCTTATAGTCTTTTCACACAGGAGCTAATTGATCAATTTACCGGCTTTTGCTCGCTTAAAACGCTAATTTAGATCGATTTAGCGTACAATACTTCATTTTTATAAATTAATTTTTAATTGAATTAAAATCGAGATGAAAATGCAATGCAACTGTGCGACAAGGACCGTATTTGTAATTATATATACGATCTTTGCCTGCGAGTTGTTGTTCACGCTACACGACGGTAGATGTCGCTGCTGAAATAAATAAAAAACCAGCAATCAGCTGATGAAACTTAACAGCTTTTTATGATCAGCAAGAACAAAAATGTGGAACAGCTGATCGATTATCGTGTGAAGGGCAAAAACTGGTTTCTCAATCAAAATTTTAATTAAACAATTAATTTGGATGTGCTATCAATTCAGTTATGAACGCCTTGAGATGTGTTGTTTTTTGCGAAAATTATTTTAAAAATAGTTTTTGAGCAAATTCGATTGTGCATAGCCTTTTTTAATTTTCGTATTTAAGGTTTGTAAGTGAAACTGCGATGCTTTTTGTATGAATACCTCACATTTTTGGATATCTTTTTAGTGCCTTACACATTTTTGCTGTTGAAGAAATAAATTTATGCTAGAAAGGCTAAAATTTAGATGAATTGGTATTTTGAAAATTCAAAATATTTTGCGAATTTTCTTTAAAATCTACCAACATTATTCTTCTCATTGTTGAGTTATTGCTTATGAAATTCATCTAAGTTCTATTTTATCACTACTTTCCCTTGAAACTCACACTTTCGGCTAATTGAACTTATGGAACACTTTAATTTTTAAATCACCCCCGAAGCTTGCTTTAAATTTTTAAAATAGTTATGTTTTCTGATAATAGTTGTATTTAACAGCAGAAAACCGTTTATTAATTGTATTAATCTCTATTATAGTACAGCAAAAATTTCTCTTTTTGAAATAAAAAAAATAAACAGTCTAAACGATGCATACTTTTGTGCGTTATGAGGTTCAAATAATTATTCAAGAGTTTTTTAGCAAAATAATTACCAAAATTTCTCTCTTCGTGAGCGTTAGAGATTTAAAAATCATAAAATTTTCCGACATCAGACAAGATCCAGCTTTAGTGTGGCTTTAAAATGATTTTTGAGCTTAATTGTTTTGATTTTTGATCAAAATAATCAACGATTTACCACTCTTTATGCAGTCCATTACTTTTAACAAAATTACATTTATGTACTGACTTTTACTCCTTCGTCGACTTCTGTCTCTTGTCCATTCAAAGTATTCCAACACTCAGTTTAGTTCTCTTAAACGATCTTTAATTGTTCGCGCCTATACCAAATACTCAAACAACACCCATAGAACTCCATTATTCTTACATCGGGCTTATTACTTTTCGGGCACTGCTACGCCTACTTTCTAAGGCATTTCGTACAAAACTTTCTTCCACACCAAAAAGGATACAAAGGACCAAAAGTAAAACGCATCTCAACCGCTAAATAGCACACATATAATAAAAGTTTTTATTACTTTACGCCACCGAAAGTGGAAATCAGTAAGCTAGCGTGTTAACTTTACTTTACTTGCCGCTTTTGCCACACAGGTGTTGCAGACACGTACACCATTTGCAGCGTCGCAGCAGCACTTGCCACACACACAAACACAAATGCATACATTTACAAACGAAAATACCGCAAACATTTACGCAGCCATTCATCTCCATTATTTATGTGTGATTCTGTGAGTGAGTGAGTGCGTGTGTGAGTGTTTGTATGTATGTATGGGTGCGTGTATTTCCGTGTAAGTGCATGAGTTGTAAAGTCAACATTTACTTTTGTGCAGCAAAGTGAGAAAACATGTAAGTAAGAAACTCTGACTGTGCTACCAGCTCCCACACGTCCTCTGTTTATTACACTTAAAGTAAACAATTTTCACTTGGGCGCCGCACAATAAAATTTTTATTTTCTTATTTATTTTTGTCGCATTATATTCACTCGCGCTCTGTAGCGGTACATTACTGCAATAATATTTAGACTGTATGCGTCTAGGATTTTATGCTTTAACTACTACTATCAACATGGTATGGAGTATAAAGGGAATTATTTATATATAAGTGTGTGTGTGAGCTGAAAGTTTGTGCTCCTGTTTTAGTAGAAGAATGCGAGAAGCTAGTGCAAGTACCGTTATTTGTTTCCATTCACTTTGCGACCAACTCCGTTTTGCTTGGAATGTGTGCCAACACGGCGTATACGTAACCTGGCCGACGGTTATAGTAAAGTATTTGTTGATTTAATAAACAAGCGAAACAAGCAATTAGCAACATGTTTTTAGCGTAGTAAGGAAAAGAAAATGTACAACAATAACAAAAACTACAGCTTGGCAGCTTGTTTCAAGCATTCTCCAAGTAAAGCGTACAACCTTGTTCCAGGCAACTCCTCTTTTATTAAACAATGTATTTAAGCGCAATTGCCATTATTATAACTAAACAAGTTGATAGATTCACTTCGGCCGTGTTTCAGCATTGTCAAAGTGCTGACACGTGCGCCACACCAGCTTTGTGACAACATCAGCTGCTTGTAAGCGCAAAAACAATATTTTATTCATTAAGCAATAGCTAATGAGTAGAGCAGTTGTTGTTGTTGTTACCTTTGTTCAAATTCACGTCGATCAATGTCATGCAGGGAGGCAGTGACACGTGCGTTGGGGATTTTACTTCTTTATTTAGTATATAAACTACCTATTTATATACTCTCTTCTTCTATATGTATATTGTGTACGAAAATAATAAGCCACTCGTTCGCGGTAGAGTGTGCCGAATTAATAGGAAATCACTTAAATCAAACTAAAATACACCAGGCATTATATTTGGCGTATTCGCTATTAAGTTGTTGTGCCTACACTTAGATACGTACATACATATACCGTTAACAACTGGCAACTGCAGTTAATGGCTCGAGTGTAGGATGCTTGAAAGGCGTATGTAGTGGAGGGAGTGATCTATTGTGTGGAAGTTGGTGTGGCGTGAAAGGGGGGGAGTGATGTATTGTTCAGTGCAATGACAAGAGTTAGAGAGTGAGTATAAATTAATTTAATTTTAATTTTAATTTTAATTTTAATTTTAATTTTAATTTTAATTTTAATTTTAATTTTAATTTTAATTTTAATTTTAATTTTAATTTTAATTTTAATTTTAATTTTAATTTTAATTTCAATTTTAAATTTTTTTTAATTTCAATTTTAAGTTTAATTTTAGTTTTAATTTTAATTTTAATTTTAATTTTAATTTTAATTTTAATTTTAATTTTAATTTTAATTTTAATTTTAATTTTAATTTTAATTTTAATTTTAATTTTAAATTTAATGTTAATTTTAATTTTAATTTTAATTTAGTTTTAATTTTAATTTTAATTTTAATTTTAATTTTAATTTTAATTTTAATTTTAATTTTAATTTTAATTTTAATTTTAATTTTAATTTTAATTTTAATTTTAATTTTAATTTTAATTTTAATTTTAATTTTAATTTTAATTTTAATTTTAATTTTAATTTTAATTTTAATTTCAATTTTAATTTTAATTTAATTTAATTTAATTTAATTCGATTTGATTTGATTTAATCTAATTTGATTTAATTTTTCAAATTGTATTATTTATATGATCAAGACTGATGATGAACTCTGTTAAAAAAAATCAAATATTCTAAAAACTTTCCTAGGTAGAGTTGCCATCATTTTTTGATAATTTTAGTAAAAATAAATTTTAATTTAATAATGAAAAATTAGTTAGATCTCGTTATTAGCTCAAAAAATTAAGTTTTTCAAAATTTTTTTCCTGAGATACTGATTTTAATAAAACTAAATTTTTTCTACTTTGTAGCGTTGCCATATGCAATTTCAATGCACATCAAAATATTATATACATGTATAAAATGTATGCAAACATTTACTAAAATTCGCAAATTCTTATAAATTTCATAGAAAAATTTAAAATGAAATTAATACTGACTAGAGTTGCCATATAATTATATAAACAAATTTCCAAAAAAAATAGACCTGCTAATCATATTTTTATATTAAATTAATCTTTTTTCCACCACTCTTTAAATCACTGCCAATTAATTAAATACATTCAGCAAAAATATTTTCCCACATTTCTCACAAAAAAAAAATCTAAAAATAATCAACTCACCAACGTATGTACATATATATATATTTGTGCATAAACAAGTTTGAGCCAATGTCATGCTATCGGTTAAGTACCTCCTTGGCACCAGCCATTAAGCGTATTTGGCAAACGGCATTTCGCCAACTAAGTAGAAATACTAAAGTGGAATAGTTCAATAACTTAAGCGTAATTTATGCGCACCTCCGGCAATTAGACGCATTTGGTGGTACGACAACAACGGTAAATAAATAAGCACAGAAAAAAAATGTGACAAATAAATAACGTGGCTTGTTCGAGCCAAAAACAGTGGAAGCATGAGCAACTAACCAAAAGCGAAGCGAACAAAAAATCGGAAATATCAGCGAATGCCAAAAATATCAACAAACAAATTGCAGCAACTTGCATAAATAGTAGTGGAAAATAAATAACTCAAACAACAACAAAAATAACTGTTTTTTTTTGTTTTTTTTTTTGCAATTTTATGGATGTGTTACTGAAATGCAAAAACAAAAAGTTGGCAAGCGTTTGAACTAGTGTAGTGTGCCGCGAAAAATTGCGTGTGGCATGTTGGTGTTTATGAACTCAGCGTGTCTATATGTATATGTAAAAATGAGTTTATATACATACAAACATATTTACATATGTACTTCAGTTTATATGCGTGCAAAAAAGGTGTTGTGGGTGACGAAGTCGCGGCGCCAACGCCAAACAGCAGGCAGCAGGCAGTAAACGACTAACTGCAAACGCTGGTGACCCTATAGATGTATAAATATCAATATATATATATATATTTAACAACTATTTACCTTACGTGCGTAGCTATAATAATTTTTAGCCAACAGTCTGCCGCAGACACGCGTCGCACATTCATAAACCCACCTAATGAAGGTGCCACAATGCTATGTTGCACGTGTGGCAAGTACACTCACACTCGCTAGCGCATATATGCGTGTTAAATTTTTACGTGTCTAGAAAAATTTACTCGCCGCTTTAACGGCACTGCTTTGGCTTTGTGCGGCTTTGGCCTTCAGCACCGGCGACATACTATATATGTATATATATATATAACACTATGTGTGTTTGTTGTAACTGTTACTTGCGCCGGAAAATCGCAATGAAATTGAGAATGAGAATTATAAATATGAGTCCCAAAGTGCGCACAATGCAGAAAGAAGCCACACACGTCTAATAACCAACAATAGCAGGCGGGTGTCTTTAGACAGCGCGTATATGGAAATATGAGAATGTGCCGGTGAAAACAAGCTTGACAAACGTTAACTATGCGCCTGAGATATTAATTTATTTATGAGCAACTAATAGACAAGCGGCACAGTAAACGCGTCAGCATTTAGTTGTACATATAAGTAGCTATTAGGGTGGTTCTTCAATGTTAAAAAATTATATTTAACATTTATTTATATAATGTTTGGTTTGATTCTGGTTGGGTTCGCTGAACTTCGTCGTACTTTTGGCACACCCTAATCTCTTTTCATCAGCATGAAAATTTATGTGCGATATTTTTTGGTCGTTTCAGTGACGTTTTTCGAACCCATACACTTTTTGGTTTACTAGTTATCTCATTTTTATTTTAAGGACCACCCTAGTGTGTATAGATAATCCGCATAATTTCCTCCCAAGCAATTTTTTTCACATATACGCTTGTTTTTACATATATTTGTACATTAATTTTTACTCGTAACTGTAAATTTCTAATATTTTCCACATTTTAACTTACTGAAGCCTTATAGAAACCAATTCTAAATAAACTTGTGCTTAATATACTCACTTTTTTTATATATTTATCAGTATAACAACATCGACATCTATGCGGCATTCCATGTTTCGTCGCGTGCATTCCATATTTTTTTTGTCAATTATTTAATTGGTCCGTTGCGAATCATCAACACCCGTACAACTCAAGCCACTAATTTCGGTCTAACTGTCATACTACATATCCCTCCAACTACTACACGCCTCCCTTGTACCACACTCTCGGTATGAGTGATGAGCTCCTGTTGTCGGCTGTCAGTTTGGTCTAGTTATTGCTGACTGCTATTAACGCCTACTACTGTCCAACTGTACAATGACCCAACTGACAGTTGTCTAAATAAATGCGTTGCAAGGTCACTGGAAATGCCACTTCTTGTGTATGAACTTCGAGCAAATACATATCTATTTATATATATATACATACATATGTATGTACATACCAACATTGCTATTAATTATAACTCAAACAGCGACACACGTTGAGTGACAAATATTTATTTGAGTGAAAACTGCATTTAATTAGTAACTGTGTGTTATCGTGTGGGGGGTGGCATGTAAACAAAAATAACAAAAATTTACCACAAATATCACTAATTAATAGCTGTTTACGTTGTTTGATATATTTGCTGATAAAAATGGTTACACACCAGTTTGGCAAGGTGTAAATTGTGCTTGTAAATGTTGTGTGCTCAAATATAAACAATGTATCATGTTATAATTGCATGTTATTTCAAATCAAAATATTGGTTTTAAATGTGGCAACGCTGTTGTAGTTTTTAAAAAGTTTGTTTACTTTGCTAAAGTGTTGGCAACTCTATAACTTTGTTTTAGCATACTACTTAAATAATAATTGGAGAATGCCAAAATAATAAATTGAATCAGAGGGGCAGCATACAGTGAAATCTAGGGTTCTATGTAGTACTTTATGGAATTGTATTCTCTTCGAACAAATTTCCCAAACCTTAACTTGAATTATCTCTTCTAAGAATTATTGCATTTTTAAGATTTTCCAGTCTCGGTTTTATTGATCCCAACAGTCTGCAATAAATAAATGATCGAATTTTGTGGTTGCTGGTTACTGTTTTATCAGATCAAAAATTTTCCAAACGATCTGAAACGAAGACAGAAAAAACAAGAAAAAACGTTAACTTCGGCTATAACCCTTCACAGGTGCATTTCTTTTAGTAACTATGTGTTTAAGCAAATCTAAAGACATAAGGAAAAGTAAGTAAAAAAACAAGCCCTTAATTCCGATCGTTCGGTTTGTATGGCAGCTATATGCTATAGTGAACCGATCTGAACAATTTTTTCGTAGATTAAATTATTTCTATGAACAATAACTCACACCAAATTTCGTGAAGGTATGTAGTAAAATGCGGAAGTTTTCCGTACAAGCCCTTGATTCCGATCGTTCAGTTTGTAAGGCAGCTATGATATAGTGGTCCGATATCGGCAGTTCCGAGAAATGAGCAGCTTCTTGAAGAGAAAATAACATCTGCAAAATTTCAAAACGATATCTTAAAAACTGAAGAACTAGTTCGTATATATACAGACAGACAGACAGATGGACAGACAGACGGACATGGCTAAATCGACTCAGTTCAACATACTGATCATTTATATATGTATTTACTTTATAGGGCCTCTGACGCTTCCTTCTGGGTGTTACAAACTGTTCAAGGTATAATTATTCGGTGATAGATCTAACTTACTAGATTATACTGTCGTTGTCTTCAAATCAGTCACTTTATATTGGACCAGAGATTTTTCAAAACCTTTTCCTCAGAATTCGGTTCTAGACTCGAAGTAAAATCATGTAATATCTTGTAACTGAAATGTCTACTAAGTAGGCATACTCTCCGCGGTGCAATGGGACCTTGTAGTAGTTTAGGGTTTTCGAATATTTATGGATCCATAAAACGATATTTTATGAACGTTTTTGTTTTGCAATCGTCATACATTGAGATATAAAAGTGAATGAAAATTGTATTTTTATAAGGATTTCCATAGAGATCTAACCTCAAAAAGACAAAAAGTTATATAGATGAAAGTCTAGAGTTTTGTTCGTAAATTTTCTAACATTAGTATAATAAAAACTATAAAAAGACCTGAAAGGCCTATTTAGGAACATATCTCCAATATAAAACTAACCTCAAAATATATTTTTGAAAATTGGTGTTTACCGATGAAGGTATGGTATTCAAGGTTTATCCAGATATTTATCTTAATATTATTAAGGAACAAACGAAAACTGGGTATTACCAACCCTGATCAAAGCTTGTTTCATAAAAAAACCTAACCTCAAAAATTCGTTTGAAATGGTATAAAATAGGACGGTGAAGTTATTAAGCGCTTTGAAGTCTTGCCAATATATTTTTAAAGAAATTTTAAGTGAGCACCCAAAGAATAACCTTGAAAATGCAACAAGCTTAATTTATTCCAACTGATCTCCACCTCAAAACCACTGAAAATACATTTTATTACTTTTTCCTGCAAATCTATCACTTTCCAACGTATTTGACGCTGAAACAAGCCAAGCTTAAGCCAATTATGTTTTTACTTAACATTTTTAATGCGCAACTAAACATACTAACTAAGCCCATATTAGTGCAGATTAAGCCGCCATCTATGCCAAACGATAATTATTCACCGCCAAAATGAGCAAAATGCGTTATTAAAAATTAAAATTTTATGTTAATTTGCCACGCATATGTAAATCATTAATTTACAACCGGAATTAAATAGAAATTTGATAAATGACACTTTTCGATTGAAACGCACACAACACAAATTTTTGACAGTTTCAAGTGTTAATAATTTATAACCAATAAATACAATAGGCAATAAAAACAGTCAGAGTTCATTAAAATTGAAATTAAACCTAAATTTATTGCGGGATTAGCAAAGCGCACAAAACCACAAACAACACCTAACAAAAACAACAAACAACCAAGTGACACATGCAGCACGTGCACTGCTGGATATATATGCATGTATGTATGTATGTGTGAGTGTATGTGACAACCTAACAAAAGTCACAACACACATTTATTTGTTGTATTTTATTTATTGAAATTTTATGCAAATTGCGCCGCGGCATACGCGTGTTGCGCCACCAAAAGTTGCCACCGTTGAACAGCGCCGTGTCGCATTAATGCATTAGCGAGCATATGTGTTGTTGTTGTTGTTGCATGAGTATGCGTGTCTCACCCATTCAGCGCTGCAGCCAATCAACCCGCCAAAACCCCAATTAAAAAGGCATTAATCCCTGCGGCAGCAGCTGCGCATTCGCTTAGGCAGTTGTTAACTGTTGACAAAGCCTGCTGACAATTTGTCAATTAAGCGGCAACGGATTTATATTTATACATATGTATGTATATGTAAATAAATATATTTAGTGTTGAACACGAGGCGGCTGGCCGCTTGAATGTTGCTGTTTGCTCTGATTTCTCAAATGCGGGTCAAAGGTTGAATATGTGAGTGTTTCTATTTGCTGCTACACAATTTTTCACAGCTTACAAATGCCGAAATCACTTAAATAGTTCCATTAATATTAAAATTAGTTTGAAAAAAAAAATTAAAAAACAATTTTTTAATAAATTGAAAAATTAAATTTTCATAAAATTTTTGAAATTCTTCAAATTAAAGCTGACAATTTCTACAAGGATTTTCTCGCATTTATTATTACTACGTTCTTTTAAGAATTCTGTACTCATACAAACACATTCCTTGCATTGTACGCATTTATTGTGATGTTTCCGCTTTCCGCCCATCTCTTCGTAAGCCTTCAACGGCGACACAATCAAGGCACTTAACACGCCATTTACAGATGGAGATGTTGCATGTTGAATGATTTCGCTAACAAAAGCTGAAAAGAGTGAGGAGAGGACGCCCAAAAAATTCCTGACAGCACCCAAATATACATACATACACACTTACATACGTGCTTGTAAACGCATTACAGTTATGTGGCATGAGTAGCATAGCGAATCTCATGACAAATTCGATGATTGGCGAGAAAACTGTATAAAGAGTCTGTATATTTGTCTACATATATACATATGCTCTGTGTGTTTGGAATATGCGCTTTTATACCTACAAATATAAATGCTAATGTGCTTTCCCCTCAAAACAAGCTTAGAACGTGTTATAAGGAGTTTGATTTGAGCTGCCAAATAAATATATGTACGTATGTATTTACACTTTTTTCATATAATCTCACTGAACTGTTCAAATAGATGCATGTCTTTCACTTGTCACTGTTCTCTTTCACAGTGAAACAGTTAAGTAGTTAGAATAAACGCTAGTCCACAATTAACATTGTTTCATTCAAAAAGAACTAGTTCGAAAAGGGCCAGTTTGGAATAAATGAGTTATTTTATTATGCCAAATAGAGATATCTGTATTTCTGATTTTATTTTATTTCTCCGGTTTTGAACCAAAAATTGGTGGTTTGCTTCATATTTGAAACATATTTATTGGTCTTCTTTGAACTATTCTAGTATATAACTGACAACTGACAGCGGTCAATATATAATAACTGAAGTTTTTTCTTTTCAAAAAATAGATGAGCTGCTGCCTAGTTCCGTTTGTGGTCCTAAACTAGTTGCGCAGTAGTTGGAAGGTAATCAAATTTTCCGCAGGCTACATAAAGCCTTACATACACGCGTTTTATGATTTGTGTAATGTTTTGGGCTTATTGTCATTAGTTGATTGAGTGTGCTGTTTGAAATGTATTATAACCTTCATGTATAAATGTGGCAAATGTATATAGAATGTGCTTAAAGTTTTTTCGTGTGTTCAATTTAGGAATTTAACACACGCTTAGAAGATTTGTTTGACAGCTGATGTAATATGCAAAAGAGTTAAGCTTTAAAGGGGTTGAAATATGCGATGAAATTGTGCATTTTTAATATTCTAAAATGCGTCTTAAAGTTTCAAGGTGATTTCAAAATATGTGCATGAAAAATATCTGAGAAAAATGTTTATTAAATTTACTTAGAGTTACATTTTTTTATTGTTATAATCTCCTAAAGGTTACTTCAGTTACAAAATTCTTTGCTTGCACTTTCATCCAACCGGTCAACGTAACCAAAGCTTTGATGAGTACTTAAAACAGTAAAAAAATGGTTACAGCTAAAATTAAACACTATTTTCTTATTGAGTTGATTATCTCAAGTCCTAATTAAACACATAGACTCTCTTATTGAGTCGATTTAATATAAAAATATAAAATAATCGAACACTAGAAATTGTATATGCTAAATTGAGTTCATTAATCACATAGATTCCCTAATTGAGTCAATTTAATATTATCTATTAACTACTATCCACTTCATACACAAAATAATCGAACACTAAAAATTGTCCTAAATCGAATTTAATTAATCACATAGATTTCCTAATTGAGTCGATTAAATATTATCGATTAAATATTATTATAGATTATTACAAAATAATCGAACACTAGAAATTGTATATGCTAAATTGAATTCATTAACCACATAGACTCCCTAATTGAGTCAATTAAATGTTATCTATTAACTACTATCGACTTCATATACAAAATAATTGAACACTAGAAATTGTATATACTAAATTGAATTAAATTTATACTTTAATTAAAAAAATCCTTAATTGTTCCATTAGCGGTAGATTCAATTACCACTGGAAAAAACAAGCCTTCAAAGGAATTATACACAAACAATTAATGGTAAACTTCCTGTTTTGACTCCTATAAAATGCTACACAGGAATTTTTGTGCAATTTTTTTCTAATTCCATTTCATGCATTCTCTTAAGTCCTATAATTAATTTCTGATTAAATTTAAAAGTCAATTTTTGCTTTCTCAACCGGAAAATATTTCTCAAGCGAAAGCATTTTTTTTTTGCAAATTTGTGTTCACATGCTTATTTCCAACCATAAAATTATGTAATTATGCAGATAAGATTTGCTTCATCTTATGCTAATTTGCATATGTCACGAATTTGCCACACACACACCCACACTCACAGAGCTATCCTGAGCAGTATTGTGTTCGTCCTTAACCACATTTTGGTCAGTCGTTTGATGTGGCGCCGCATACCGCACACCACCACTCACCATCGCTCATTGGGCACAATAAAATTTCCGCTCTTCTAGTCACAGACAATTGGCGACTGTTTGCCAGCGCGTGCGGTCCTGAGGCTCTACAAATACATACGCACAAATGTAGAAAATTCAAATATGGGCGTAATTTCAATTTTCAACGCTCACTTAGCCAACAAAGGAGGTAAAAAAAAAAAACAAAAATAAAATAAATACTTAAGTGAAAGTAACAAGAGACGCTGGATTTTTTATGCATAGGAGTATGTGTGTAAAATAAATGAGCACATAATATTTGAGACCTCAGCACATAAAAGTAAAAAAATCCTTTAAGTACTCCTGTCACAGTCAAAATTTAAAGAGAGCGCTGAGTCATTGTTATAAATTATATATAAAGCGAGTGTATTTTTTAGGCTTTTTCTTATGTCAAATTGCCGGCTTTTGATTCCTGTTGCAGAGTTTGTATTTTTCTACGGCCTTATTGTTGTTCTTGTTGTGCTCTACAGCGCCTATATTTGAGCTTCTGTATGCCATCCTGCTTTGTGCACAAATTTCCCGCCTCATGTCACACGAAATCGTTATAATAAAAGCTGACAAGTATGCGCGCATGTATTTTGGCGTGCAACACAATAGGCCTTGCCCCATTTTGTAGAGTCCTTGAAAACGGCGCTTGTCATTTCCCAAACTCATTTCACTGTGTTGTCAGCGCCATAAAGTTCTTATTGTTTAATATTAAGTTAATTATTATAATGCTGTAACTTTGTCTGTGTTTGTTGTTGTTCTTTTTATTATATATTTGTGTGTATTTTTTGTTGGGTAAGAGCGCAGGAAGTAATGTTGTTTGTGCTCACATTTATACAAATGTTTCAGGATATTCATGTTGCTCTTTGAGGGGGAATTTTTATTTTAATTGTGTATTATGAGTTTATGTTCTGAAAATTTAAATAGAGAGGAGTTGGAGGTTTCACAAGAGATTTTAGTAAGGCGAACTATAGGTATACTTTCCTCCACTACTTCTCAGATGCGCTTTCCTTTTCATTTGAAATATTAAATTAGGTCGTTTTTATGCATTGTTTGTAATTATTTATGAAATTTGAAATAATATATCTTAATCAACAGCTTCGTTATTCCTTATAGCCTTTTCACACAGCCAAATAATTGATCAATTAAAATTTTAATTGAGAATCCAGTTTTTGCCGACAAAGTACGTAGATTTAATTACAAAAACATTCTCTGTCGCAGGGTTGCATTGCATTTGCAACTCGATTATAATTCGATTAAAAATTAATGTAGAAAAATTAATTTTTTATTTTGTATGGAAAATCGAACAAAGGTCTGTTTATTGATCAATTAGCTTCTGTGCGAAAAGGCTATTCGGCAGTATTTATGAAGAAGCTCCTTTACCACATTCTCCTCGATGTAATTTCAACTACTACAGAGTCACGATTCATGCCTTAATAAATATTTCCTATTGAATTTGTAACAGTATTTACTACGCATCGTTGAATGCTTGGCAACAATAAGTGGTAACTCTCTTGCAAAATATGCCCACATTATTTCTTTTAAATATTAAAAAAATAAAATTTCAAAGACCATATATTTTGATAAATTTTTTTAAGAGATGGCAACCCAGTTGTAAAATATGCAAAATTTGAAATTTTTCCGAAAGTCTTTCTTATACCATGGAAGTTATATTGTATACACTTAGTAACATTTTGCTAAATTTTACTTTTTTCAAGGGGTGGCAACTCTATTTCAAAAATTTTTAAACTGAAAACTTTCCGAATTCATAATTTTTATTCCATACATTAACTAATATTTTGCATATTTTTATATAAGGAGTGGCTAAATTAACTAACTCTATTCTAAAATAATTGTAATGAAAAATTTCCGAATACTAACTGTATTTTTTTAAGGAGTGGCAACTCTGTTCTAAAATAATTTTATTGAAAAATTCCCGAATACTAACTGTTTTCAACTGCTTGCCTTGCCACTTATTTCATAATATTTTTTATAATTCAATTTTTATAGTTAAATGGCAACATTATTCGAAAATATTTCTAAATTAAAGGCTCTCAAAGTAATTTCCGGAAGTACGTCATATAAAAAAAAAACTAAAAAAAACAGAACTTTACAGCATAATAAGAATTTGTCGAAATAAGAAACTAATGTGTTCACTTTTTTAAATAAATAAAAAAAAATTATTTATTTAATATAAATTTTTACAAAAAATATTTATCTAATTTTCTTGTTTTTTACAGATACAAATTGCTCCAACAACAATTTATTGATGAGGTATGTACATCTATATTATATTAATACGGCGAAGATTTCTTCAAGAAAACCTAGATTAAAAAAAAATTAAATATCATATCATATAACAGTTCTTCAAAACTAAAAATACAAAGATATGCTTTAATGTAAAAAACTCCTACTGTAATATTATTAAACCCTGCGGTTCTTCTACCGCGACCTTTTTGTTGTAAAGAACGCCGTTAATTAACGAAAATCCCACTGTCAATGTTGGGTTTACATTTACCACACCTCCTCTGTCATCTACACTGACATATGAATTTATTGTGCTTGCTCGCTCTCCATTTCCGTAATGCATATTTACTTACGTACTTACATACATATGTACGAACTTACGTAATCACCCAAATATGCATATTTAAAAATTGTTCAAGTGAAAACCTTACACACACACTGCGATAAGTTGAAAACCATAACCACTCTTGTAGCGTCTGCGAGGCGTCAGCGCGCCTGAACCTGCTCTTCGCTGGCACAACACACTCACATACACGAAGACAAATTTAACAACAGTCTCATGCTACACACTTCTGCTCCGCTAGCACTCAACGCTTGGCATCGAATTTCCATAATTCTTTAATAATTTTTTTCCTGAGAAAAAATTGCCCTTCCATTTTCCGTTCTTATTTATGCGCTTTCTTCTTTAATTTTTTACGATACACTCATAAACAAATTATGAGCGACGCATCGAATTTTTCGTGTGACTTATTCTTTGGCGCTGTCCCGACATTGTTGTTGTTGAGAAAAAAATAATCGAAAAGGAGCATTCACCTATGAAATATTGCAGCGTCTGTCTGATTGCCGACGAAAAAAAGGCGGCTTAAAAGTTTACGAAGCAATAAAAAATACACGTAATTGTATGACTCGCCCTTTTGTCGTTTACTTTTACTTTAATTTTGTTGCTATGCCTTATTTTGCTCCCCATTTTTTGCAGTTAAGTTAATCATAAGGTATAGATTAGAAACAATTATGTGAACAGGTTTTGAGATGAGACAGTTGGTCGTCTCTTTAAAATTTAATCAATACACATCTGAAAATATTTGCTATTCCTAATAATAATCTAGCTTAACATAAGGTAACGATAAATTTCATAGTATATACAGTTGAGTTTCCATAACTCAAACTTCTATAACTCGAAGTTCTCCATATATAATTGAACTTCCATAACTCAAACTTCTATAACTCGGAGTTCTCCATAATTTGAACTCCTGAATAGGCAATATAAGTCAATATTCATACATATTACCTTACATAACTCGAAGTGTCTCTAACTTAAAGTTTTTTTGTGCATTTTGGTGATTCGGGTTAGCGAAGTTGAACTATATTAAAGTATAATTTAGAGAACCTTACAATCTATCGAGAATCATGAGACTATTTTTTAGAAGAAACAAGTTAACAATTTCTGTTACTCATGATCAACAGTTTTTGATTTAAAATAATAAACTATCTGATCTTTGTCTCTAAATTAGACTTGTTTAATCCAATCGTGCATGTTTCCCAATTTATTTCAGACAATGTTCTGGTGGACTGAGAGCATTTAGTCTATATTCAATACGTATAGACAAGCCAACAATTTCAATAATCTATAGGCAATATCTAATTCCTTTTTCATCCGGGTTGTGGTTCAAATTATCGATTATCAATCGAGTCTCAAAATGTGTAAATTGAACGAAGCACTTTGCTATTATACTATAAATTAGATATTTTTACAGTTAATACTCCGACCCAAATGTTGAGGGCATCCCTTTTAGTAATATACAGAGCACTCTAATGAAAAAAATTAAACGTTGCCTATCTTTAGGAGCCGTGCTTTTGCTTTTAGTTAAGACAAATACCATGTAGTGACTATTGCGGCATATAAAATAGATATGAGGACATCGTCATCAACTTATCCAATTTTTATATAAAATATACTATTTTTTATACCACATTTCGTGGCACACTCTTTAACTTAGTTCGTATTAGCTTTAGCTATTTGTTATCGACTAAATTATTACTCTATATTCACGCGCTATAACATTCATATTTGAACGTGAAATCTTCCTGCACATCTTCAGCGAAGTTTGCCAACTTAATATAATATTTATTTATAAACTGCGCGCACACGTTTTCCTTAACATCCTTTCACCTTCCAGCACGCCATGCACCTATAGGTAGTAATACCATAATTGACAACGTTCGCGGTGTGTGATTTATGCTTCCAATTATAGGTTATTGCCTGTCACCATGGCTGCTGCCATTGTGTCTGCAAGCGTTTTTGTTATTAAAAGCCATTTAAAATGAACTTAAAAATTAAATTCACATTACTTATGGAGCGTTGAAGGAGACTGCCAAACAACGGTGACACCACTCACATACATACGTGCCACAAGTCAGGAGTACTGGACTCGCTCATATAAAAGCTCTTACATATATGTAATTGCCACTTCCCCTCTTTGTTTTCCCCTCCCCTTTACATGTCCTTGCGAAAATGCAAATAATTCAGCTACTTTCCACTCACATAATTTCGTGTTGCGCCGCATGTGGCACGAATTTTCACAACGCGCCACAACGAAATTTAGTCCAAACTTTGTTTGGTCTTTTCTCGGTATTTTGCATTCAATAATTACTATGAATATTAAGTAAGTACACGTATTTACTTTCTAGATTTGTGGCGCCGCCACTTTGACGTGCAAAGTTTCTGTAATGGAAACCTTGTAATAGTACGTACCCCAGACGTCTGCCAATTGTTGTTGTTGTTGGCCGAAATGGACTAACGAGTTTTTGGTTTGTTTTGTCTACACAGTTTTTACTTTGCAAATTTTTTCTGTGCCCGTGTGGCATGCTAAAATGTCGAACGACTCTTAACGATCGCAATAATTTGTTGTATGCCACATTGTGTTGCAAGCAGTACAATTCTATTGGAATTACATGAAATGTTTTTTTTTTTTTTCGACATTTTGTTGCATGCACCAATGGTTGACGGATTTTCTTATTTTCTTTATTATACCCATATGTATGTGTTTGAGTGTCTGTTTGTGCCACATGCCCGCTTGTTTTTGCAAATATTTTAGTACACTCTTTTATAACTGTTTTATATATTGACTTTATTCATAAATAAGTTTGTTTATTGGCTTGTGACAGCGCAGTCAAGCGTGTAGCAGTTTTCATGCAATAAATTGGCGAGCGAAAATGGCCATTTGTGGCATGAAGACATACTAAAGGCAAAATCAGGGCTTACTGTTGTTTTTATTGCTTGTTTTACTTCATTTATTCGCTGGCGAATTTAAATTCACGGAATTTCATTTCAAGTATGGCATTAAATGCTTGCGCTAATTTTTGTGACAACGGTATTAGTGCAGGAAATTCGAACTTCAAACCTATTTCTATTGTAAATATAAATTAAAAACCTTTTATATACCAGCTAGGGATTTTTTTTTTCAAATACCTCGGGTATGTAATTCTGCCTGTATCTATCTATAATCTATTGAATGTTATTTGTTACGGAAAGCCATTATAACTGTATTCTCCACAATTCTCTCATATTTCGTGGTGAATCTTGTATGCTTTTGTATTTAGTTTTTCATTTCCGATTTTAAAAAATATCTAAATAAAAGCTTCAATTCCACAGTATTAAAAAAACAACAACAAGTAATTAGTAATCAAATTAAAGACATTAATTAAGTAATTGTACAATTAATTAAGTAATAATCCAAGTAATTAATAATTTTCTTTTTCTATTTTACTTACGACTATACCTAAATTAAGCAGAGTAATTAAGTATATACCTAAATTACTGTAGTGGTAAGATTTCATTACTGTATAATTATTCGGTAAATATGGTCCGGTTTCGTTCAAAATTAATTATACAACCAATTTATGGTAAATAAGTAATTTAATTTAATTAGTAATCACCTAAGTAATTAATAATCTTCTGATTACTTATGGCTATACCTAAATTAACAAGAGTAATTAAGTATGTAAATTAGTAATCACCTAAGTAGTTAATTATTTTTTGATTACTTAAACCAAATACCGAAATTATTTTTAAATATTCAACAATTAATTTCACCGTTTCATTCAAAGTTAATTATAAAGCTAATTTATGATAAAGTAGTAATTCAATTACAATTTAGATCACCCTTTTTTCAATTACCAGTTAGGCTCTAAATTTCATTAATTTCCTTTCAGTAAGTAAAAATTATTTCCATGTCACGTCAGCTGCTCTAAGCAACTGCATATTAATGACCAAAATATGTGACATTTATGCCTGACAAAAACTGTCAATATGTCCGAACTTTATTTCCCTCAAAAAAGAAGAAGAAGAAAAGGCGAAGAAATATCCGCACTGCTGCCATTGCGCCTCCTGCCACATTCCAACCAACAGTCCTTAAGTTCCTCACAGTCCTTTAACTCAACTCAAGCAGCGGCAACTGTCAATGCACGTCGTGCGAAGTAAGTGACCTACCCAAAGTTGACACAAAGAATTTACGCCACACCAATATGACACACTGTGTTGTATCCTCGACAATATTTACAAAACCTTTGCACCACCCGTCCGTATGCGTATCCTTTTATGTGTTGACACTTTTTCATCGCCTTTATTTGCGCCGCGCCCACTTTATTAGCCGACGACAATGCGTAAAGGACGATGACGACAAGTGTCGTCTAATCGCTGCGAAGTCGTGTGCAAATAGCAGTAAGTTGTTGGGTGTGTTGCTCTGTATTTGTATTGCCGTTAGTATTGGCAAGTGTTTTGAAAAAAAAGCATACCGACAAAAGTTTGACAACAACAAACGCTCGTCCCTACGCTTCGCGTGCGCTGCGGGGAAAATGTGAAAATTAGCTTGACTTTGATATGCATGTAACCGCTGATAACGGCAATAACTTTATGTTGACACACTTACAACAGCTTGTAGTACATTCAGTTCGTATTGAAAAGATATCGTCTGGAACAAAAATTATGGGTTATGAGATCACAAGTCAAGGCAAAACATGACATGGCATAGATAACTATGCTATTGAGAGAATGTGCTGTACTATATATTTCATAGGGAAAAATTTCCCTCAATAATCATTGTGGTATTTTTGTATGCGGAGAGATAAATATTTTCACTATCAAGTAACTGAAATATGTCGCTGAAGCGTATCTACTTGTGTAGTAAAATATTTAAGAAGTGATAAGTTTTGGGAGATATTTCCCTATCTTCCTTCTTATTGTTTCTGGTTCATTAGAGCCAACGCTCAGTTTAGATTTTAAAATTTCAAGCATTATAAGGGTGGATAATTAATAAATAACCAATATACCGGAAAATATGAGCAGGATCTTATTCTTTTCTACAAAGATTTAATTATTTGTAGCAAAGACAACCTTGTCTGGTTTCTTTAAAGAATAAGAAGGTCTCAGACATGCTTTTACATACTCATCTTTGATTATACCAATCGACAAAGTATTGAAGGTTTGCAATAAAAACTTTCCTGCCGCATAGTGAAGAGAACCGATCTTTAAGATGACTCTTTAGGAAACTGTACTATAACTATGGTTCTAAAACTATTTAAAAAAAATTTACATTCCTTCTCACGAGTAGAATCGATCGAATACAATAAATGATTCTGCAAAAAATAGTAATAAGCTCAGTAACTACTTCCTATAACCATCTGAGACTACTCCAACCGCCCAAAGTATAAAATGGAAGTAGTTTGAAGAAGAGAGTTTACAGAGACAACTTAACAAGGTCTTTAGGAGCACTCCTCAGGCGTTTTATGGTCATAAACTAACAAGTCTGCGCTTGACAGATCGATCTGATCCTACAAATCTCTCATCATATTCTATCTAATTTGATTCCATGCCAGTTTTTGAAGCATTCCATTTGTTCTCCATACTACAAGCTCAAACTCTTTTCTATTTTTCGTCTTTACAATTTCTTTGCATGAATACTGCCTCGTCAGTGAATTTAATGCTAGAAAAGGTCTTTGAGACCACTTGTGCACAACAAAGGTTAAACAAATTTCGAAAGATATCGTTCAAAGACAATTCTGAACCTATTTAAAAACGAAAATTATTAATACGTATAATTTAATTATTAAACTATAAATAAACCCAATTATTGGGTATAAAAAGAGATTAAAATCCACTCAAAGCTTTGACTACTCAACTTGTTATTGTTGTATATCCATAAAAATATATGCGTATGTAAGAATGTATACTCATGCTTCTCGGACTGACCTCACGCACGCAATCCCAAAATGTTTTGTAGCTGTCTTCAGCCTTTCCCTCCGCTCAAGGCGGCTACATGGTGAACTGTCTTAACTTTGCCGCTTGTGTCACGATATAAACTCGTACTTTTTAACACTATTGTTATTTTGTTCACTTTGTGGTTTAACTTTGTATTAGCTTACAATAACATTAATGTGTATTTGCTTTTGTTGTTGTACTGGGTCGCATTGGGGCTCTCACATAGTTGCTGTCATCTCACGAATTTGCTTGTCATTGCGAAATGTTGACAGCAGAGCATAGAATTCAAGAAAATGAACGCAAACAAAGGCTCCATGGAGACAATGGCAACAAAAAAAAAAAAACAATACAAAAAATAATACAAAAGCAACAATAATAACTGAGGCAAAATGCAAATAGAAAATAAAAGTATAGAGAACATCACGCCAATAAACACACATTGTCTATTTATGCACAGCGAGTGAATTGGAAAATTCTTAGCATAACCCTTGACCCGATACGCGACATAAAATTGCGTACGATTGTTTGTGTAGTATGTATGACTCACTATTTTTTTTAAATTTATGTATGCATTCTTGTGCATGTGTTTATTTAAATTAAATAGGCCGACATGACAATGTATGGACAATATTTGCCCTGCTCTCTTAAATTTTTGTTCGCCAGTTATGCGATGGGCCAAGGATGATGTATTTATATATACATTTATGCTGTAGTAGAATTCTGAGAATAACACTTTGTATTTCACAGATTTAAAGCAATTAGTGCCATTTTCGAGTATTGGAGACTTTCAAAATTTGTGGAGAGTTTCGAAATTTTTTGGAGACTTTTTGAAAAATTGGCGTTTTACAAATTAGCTATAACAAAGAAGTTCTGAAAGATTAAGATTGTAGCTTATGGCTACAGATTACTTGTTTTCGGCTATCAGTCAGTTTATTATATTAATATAAGGTATTGCGTGAGTACCTACTATATACTGGAGTATTTCTCACGTTAATAAGATATTTATTACAAAATTCATTTGACCTTAACCGTTAAAAATCAGTTTAAAATATAAAAAATATACAAACCTACATACATATTTACAAGCATATATTTATTAATGTAAATTTATACAAGCTCCAAAAATAGGTAAACAATACATGACTGCTTTAATCCACAAAGTTTTAAATTGTATCATCATATTATTTCCATGAATTCTATTATTATTGTGCGCTTCATTATCTCACTTAGTCACCTCAAGGGCATTCTTCATCAATTTAAGTGCTAACTAGCGCACAACGTGCTATCAAAGCACTTTTCAAAAAGCCACTTTTTCATAATAAAACTATGTGCATACTAAATAATAATAATAATAATAATAATAAATAAAAAATATTTCAATTGCTTTTTAGAAAAAAATATTTATATTTATTGAGCAAATAGGCGGTTATGAGATTTACTGCTTTACATACATACATTCAAATGACTCTACAAACATACATATGTATGTTGTTAGTGAATGAGTACGAATTACTACTCAACCGACAATAACTCACGAAACGCTCGCACATAAATATAAACAGACATTTGACAACTCACGCGAGTTTGGTTGTTCAAATAAAATAAATTTTACAGCCAGCTTTAAACCGGTATATGAAAAATGATTCATGTAGTACACATATGGATATGAATAAAAATAAATTAAAATTATGTTAACAAAATATTATAAATCATTGGATTTTTAATTAAATGAATGCAGAATTACATGCATACACATACTATATATACATATGTACAAAAGTAGACTGCTCTTCGCTTTGAATATAACTCTTGTCTTTTTTTATTAATTACGTGAAAACATATGTATGACGTTAGACAAACCTTGACTTCAATTTATTTATAGCTTAAACATATCTTTTTTCATTTGTATATTATTTACAACTCAGTGAGTTATACTCTTTAATGATAACTTTTTCTACTTAATATGCATAGGAATAAAATATTGGTTCCAGTAAATCTTAAAAAAGAATTACATGTATGAAGGAGACTTTGAATATTTGTTTACACCTTTTCAAAAATGTTTATTTTACAAATTTATTTGAAAAAATATTTTGGAGATTTTCAAAACTTTTGTAGACTTTCAAAAAACTTGATTTCAGGGCAGTACTACATATTTTAATACACAAATAATTTTTTTAAAGCTTTTTGAACCATATGGAGTTTTATGAAACTTATGTAGAGTTTCAAAATTTTTGGAGATTTTTAAAAAATACTAAATGAAGCTCAGATTATCATATTTTTATTTTTCTTCTTTTTTGCTTATATTATGAAACGAAAAAAAAAAACATATATTACGCCTTCATCTTCCTTATCCACTGCTTAGCTGTCTTCATTATATTCACTCGCTTCAGCTCTGTACCCTCATAGAATACGCGAATTTTGCTTTTTGCCTTTATTGCTTTGGATCATGAATACAAGTGCTTTGTGCAATTTTTGCGTCGGATGCTTTTGTAATTTTCATTCATTAAAGCTGACTAATAAATTAAGCAAGTCGACAGCGGCACGAAAACAAAAATAAAACTATTATACAAGGCAGCTAGAGTGAAATTTACTAACAAAACAGAGTTGAAATAAATGTAAACAAAGCCATATGTTGCTTGCCACACAGCACTATACTAATATTTACACTAAATTAAGCAATTAATGTGATGCGTTTACTTGGAAATGGCTTTAATAAAGCTAGTGTGACAATAATTAATACATTTTGAATCATATTTATTTGCAAAAAATGCTTTGTAATGAGTTTTGTTTTATTTTTTTTTATATTATAACGGCTTCTTTGAATTGAAACAAATGAATCGCATATTGATTATCTCAAAGGAACAAACGCTGGGAACGATTGTGCGGAGAGTGGTGGGAAGTCCTTCAATAGTTTCACTTTTCATTTGACAAATGAATTAATGATGAGGCACATATGGTCGTGCATACAAGTATTTTTTTCAAACAACTTTTCAAAGGCATATTCATGTCACTTTTGTTGGAATACCCCATGACCCTAATGATTTTCTATTTCCTTATAATATTTACTTCTACTCCCCTTTGCCTGTGTGAGACCTTCAAAATACAAAAAAAAAGCAACACTTATGAACTTAATTAAAGGAAAACGAGGAAACAGGGAGTTGCCACGCATACATATATAAATAAAGAAAAATATTTTCATTTTCGAGGCACACAAATAGTTGAAGGCGATACAAAGAATATGATTAATGTATTGTTCTGGTACGCCAAGAAGCTAGGATTGATTAAAGTATGATTCCATCTAAACAGACATATGTACATCCGAGTACATACGTACATGTGTTGCATGCAACATGCCTTAAATTGTTGCACAGCATATTCATTAAAACCAAGTTGTTGCCAGTAAATTTGTTGTAGTGGAATTTTTAAGCGACGGGAAATTGATGAGAATGGATCACTCGCGTTCTTTTGCCTGTCATTTGTTAATATTTTTTGTATTACTTCACAATTTTTGACACGGAAGTGTCTTCCAGCGTCTGTCAAACTACAGGCGCATGGGTATTAAGTGCTGCAATGTCAGTGTCGCAGTTTATTTGCTGTCAGTGTTGGGTGTTAATGAAAAATACATAAATGAAATGATGAGTGTGCTGCTAAAAATAAATTTGTTTGACATTTGTTGTTGTTTTTCTTTGCTTAATTCATTCAAACATTTTTCATTTTACACTTAAATTATGTAGTATATGAAAGCCTACAAGCGTGTTTAATTATCACCTCCTAATGTATTCATTACTTGGCCTTCACGTGGGTAAATGCAGCAGCTAAGCAGCATGCACGATGTAAAAATAAATTGGTTTTGTCAGATAGCTGAGATGATGTACAGTGGTGGGCATGCAAAAAGTGACACTTCATTTTTTTATTTAAAGAATTTTTGTACAATTTAGAAATTAAAGATTATGCTTTGAAGAAATACTCTTTATGATATTAAAAAACAATTTGCAATATATTTTTTAATATGTAATAGTCTTTGGTGAGTTTTCAATATGAAAATATAGTTGTAATATAATTTTTATATTATGAAATTTTGTTTAACTTATTACTTTACACTAAAATTTAAGAAATACAATTTTGGAGACTTTTGTGTAGAGTTTTTATTTTTGATAAAAATGAAATTTTATTTATTTTAAATATTTTTTTCTATAATTTATACTAAACTACGTTCATAAAAACGTAAAGTGGACCTTAAAAACCTCACAAACTTATTAGAGGCTCACTCTCTAAGCCGTTTATTAATTGCTCCATCACCCTATATTCTATGAATGTGTATCAACAACTGTACTTATATAAAGAAATACGTACAAGTATCCAAATCCCGAAGAAATCCAACACTTCACATGCCACTCTCCACTAAGCACTGCACACCTGTTGCCTTCATCCACCAAATAGACAGACATAAAACACTTAAACCGAATTAAAGCTGCAATCCGCTACTTCCTTCGACACAGTGAAATGTTATTCAACTTTGTACATGCACATTAATCTCCGTTTGTTTCGGTTGCTAGTTGCCACTCAAATTTTGTTTATCGTTTTCTTTGGACGCTTGACTTGTTCATCTGCCTGCAAATTGCAGTTCATGTGAAATAGACAATATATCTCAGCATTTTTATGGCGGAAGTGCAGTGCATGTCAGTTTTTACATACCAAACTAACTTACATATTCATATGTGTATTTGTGTGCTCTGCTGCCTTGATTTTTGTTTTACGATTCCCGAAATTACTTCAGCAGTTTATTAGTGCCACGCTTGCAAGTTCATTATACACACTTGTTTTAGTCATAAATCTGTCACTGTGGACACAAAAAGTCCTAATTCACTGGAAATTGGTGATTAAAAAATGCTAGCATGAAACTTTCATCTTCAATTAGCTTGAAGTAATATATATTATGAGATTATTCGAAGTTCAAGAACTTTGTTATTGGCTTGTTTTTAAGGAAACACATCAGCATTATATCATTACATAATATGTTTTACTATTTGTGTACATTAATAATCTTATGGTGACAGGTACACATACTTTTTTACAGGAAACACATTAATTTAAAAAATTGTTTTAAATCGACTTAAGCTATTTTAATGTATTGCCACTGATATGAGTGAGCTACTACAGCATTAATTCAATTTTCGAAGTATTGAACTATTAAAATGTGGTGTCAAATTTTAGTTGTATGCAACTATAAAATTTTTTCCAAATATTTGATAAAAATATTTTTTGGAGAGTTTCAAATTTAAGATTTTTTTAACACAATTTTTTATTGATTGGTTGAAATTGACACTCACTGACATTCAGCAGGCTGGAGAAATGTTCCCTCCACAAACACAGTATACTCTGGTCATCAACCACTAGATCACCGCTGGGGGTCCTACAGGAGTGTGCTCCGGTCTTGAAACCTTCAGTTAGTCGCCGGATCTTTTCGTAAAATTTTCGAGCATTACCCCTGTCGGCCAGCTTGTCAAGCTCTTCATACTCACGCATTTCTGCCTCTTTCTTTCTTTTTCAGCAAATGCGTCTCGCTTCCCTCTTCAGCTCTCGGTATCTTTCCCATCCCGCTCGTGTTGCGGTCGATCGCAACATTGCGAGGTAGGCAGTCTGTTTTCTCTCCACTGCGAGACGACAATCCTCATCATACCAGCTGTTTTTTTTGACTTTTCCGAAAACCAATGGTTTCGGTTGCAGCTGTACGTAAGGAGTTTGATATGCCGTCCCACAGCTCCCTTATACCGAGATGCTGATGAGTGCTCTCAGAGAGCAGGAGTGCAAGTCGAGTAGAAAATCGTTCGGCTGTCGGTTGTGATTGCAGCTTCTCGATGTCGAACCTTCCTTGTGTTTGTTGACGTGTGCGCATTTCTACACAGAGGCGGGTGCGTATCTTAGCTGCTACAAGATAGTGGTCCGAGTCGATGTTGGGACCACGAAGCGTACGCACATCAAAAACACTGGAGACATGTCGTCCATCTATCACAACATGATCGATCTGGTTGCGAGTGATTCGATCCGGGGACAGCCAAGTAGCTTGATGGATTTTCTTATGCTGGAATCTAGTACTACAGATGACCATATTTCGGGCCCCGGCGAAGTCGATCAGCCTCAGACCGTTTGGTGATGTTTCGTCATGGAGGCTGAATTTTCCGACTGTTGTGCCAAAGACACCTTCTTTACCCACCCTAGCGTTGAAATCGCCAAGCACGATTTTGACATCGTGGCGGGGGCAGCGCTCATAGGTACGTTCTAGGCGCTCATAGAAGGTATCTTTGATCACTTCGTCCTTCTCTTTCGTCGGGGCGTGGGCGCAAATAAGCGATATGTTGAAGAACCTCGCTTTGATGCGGATTGTGGCTAGACGTTCATCCACCGGAGTGAATGCCAGGACTCGACGACGGAGTCTCTCTCCCACCACGAATCCCACACCGAATTTGCGCTCCTTTATATGGCCGCTGTAGTAGATGTAACAAGGACCCACCTTCTTCCGTCCTTGTCCCGTCCATCGCATTTCTTGGATTGCGGTGATGTCAGCCTTTACTCTTACGAGGACATCAACCAGCTGGGCAGAGGCACCTTCCCAATTAAGGGTCCGGACATTCCAGGTGCATGCCCTTAAATCATAGTCCTTTATACGTTTGCCGTGGTCGTCATCAAAAGAAGGTTTCTCATCCGAGGCCTGTGTTTCTTATTCACTGGTTATTCGATTTTATGTGGTGGGTCCCAAGCCCTGCGCACAACCGCATAAGCGGGATTCGCCTTCTCACTTTAGCTCGCTTCCAGACGGATGTCTGTTGGCTACCCAGAGGATACTTGGTCTAAGACCGGAAGTTGTGAGCTGCTTGAGCCACATGTAAAAGAATCGTTCCTGGCCACTTCCAAGTGAATGGCAGTCAGAAACTTTCCTCACTTACGTGAACTTCTACATATGACTCCATCCTCCAACAGGTGCTACTATGGACTGAGTAGGCAATTGAAAAGTAAAGTCCTCTCTCGACGAACAAAAACTAAACTCTACAAGTCCCTCATCATTCCCGTCCTTCTTTATGGTGCAGAAGCGTGGACGGTGTCAACATCCGATGAGACGGCACTAGGAGTTTTCGAGAGAAAGGTTTTGCGGAAGATTTACGGTCCCTTAAACATTGGCAACGGGGAATACCGCAGAAGATGGAATGATGAGCTGTATGTGTTGTTCGACGACATAGACATAGTCCAGCGAATAAAAAGACAGCGGCTACGCTGGCTGGGTCATGTTGTTCGAATGGATGAAAGTGCCCCAGCTCTGAAAGTTTTCGATGCAGTACCCGCTGGTGGAAGCCGAGGAAGAGGGAGACCTCCACTCCGGTGGAAGGACCAGGTGGAGAAGGACCTGTCTTCACTTGGTATTACCAATTGGCGCCAAACCGCCAAAAGGAGAGATGCGTGGCGTACTGTTGTGGACTCGGCTAAAACCGCGTAAGCGGTTTCTACGCCAGTTAAGAAGAAGAGAGAGGTTGAAATTGAAGCTCAAAATCACAAAAACAAAGCAACAACAATTTGGAGACTTTTTTGTAGAGTTTTTATTTTTGAAAATTTTAATATTTAGGTATATTTTTAGTATATTTAGGCATATTAAATACTTAAAATATAGTCAGTTACGTTTTAAAAAATATTTTGGAGACTTTAACAAGAGTTTCTAATTTCTGAAATATTTATTATTTTAATAAGATTAATTGTGAAAAGTCAGAAAAAGTCATTTGAAACCAGTCAACTCATAAAATTGTGATTACTTCTCAACTCTTTTATATTTAAGTTACTCAACAATTTACATTTTATAATATTTTTATATTTTTTGTAGAATATTCTTTAGATATTTCTGTGAACTTTTTTACTATTGTTATTTCAACAGAATTAATTTAATATTTTATAGCTTCATTTAAAATTGTATTACAATTCAAAAACACTTTGAAGCAGTCACTTATTCTTTCTTCCATTGCCACTTTCGTCCAAATACCGTTGTGAGAATCGACTGCTGTCATTCTTCACAACGCCAAACACGCAGTAAAGGTCATTAAAGTACCGTTAGCTGTTTTTTTATACAACAAAAGATATCAACACAAGTATTTCTTCACAACACATTCCATTCCCATCATCATGCAGGTATTTTATATAATGAGTCCACCCACATTAGAACACAAAAAAATGTCAGTTAAAGAGGTACGTATGTACTTGTTTGTCGCTATAAGTACTTGTGGCTATTTGGTGGCTCATTACGTCGTGCAAAGAATTTTTAAACAACCAATTTGCCAAACTCCACTTAATTGGACATAATAACAGTATGCATTGTTGTCACAACAACAACAACAACAACAACAACAACTGAATGCTAACAAGTAAACAATATAAACATAAATGTATGTGTGTGTCTCTGTGTTTGTGTGAAAAACACATATGCAAATTAGTTTAGGCACTATTATTGTTATAAAGTGAAAATGAAATAGTTCGAAAAACTCTGCAGTTTATTTGCGGCAGCAATTTACATAATAAACTGCAGAAATGAAAATATTGACAAAGGCTAAATATTAGCACATAAATATTGAAATGTATACATACCACTGTGTGTAACATAGACACCGTGCTACATATCATTTAGACACAGTATCTGCGCTCTCACATATAGAAAGGCTTGTTTATTTTAACAAAAAACTCTACACAAACAGCAATAAATTAGTTAAGTTGTTGCATGCCACACAGCGCACGGCATAAACAAGCGTAATTATCATAAATTCATTACGCAACACAAATTGAACATTTTAAAGTGATTAACAAAATTATACAATTTCCAATGCAATTTTCCATGTGCCATGTGCAATAAGGAACCGCCACAAACAGCGCTATTTAGGAAATAGCCGACGCGGCAAATTTCATGTGTGTGTGTGAAGTGAGAGCGCAGAAATAATTTTTGTTCAGTGAGTGCAGAGTTCAAATCAATTGCGCTGCTTCGTATGCGTAATGCCAAATTAATTAGTTTAGTAATATGTAAATGTGGTCGTGTGATATTAGTGGCAGATGTGGTAAGGTCGCATCATGTTCACAAAAATAAATAATAAAAAAAATAATAATTTGGGTATGCACTTGTTTCGTGTCAGTTCGATTTGTAATTAATTGATTTAATGAGCATAATAATTTGGCTAATTTCTGTATGCTTGATTTTTGTATTTTAATAAAGTGCGTTGTGTGTTTTGGATTTAATGAACTTATTATGTTAAACCATATTTAAAATTCTAGTAGATAAATCAAGTTATTATTTATAACATTCTAAAAGTTTTTTGAAATTATTTGGGTTTTATTTTAACCGGTACTAATCTCTTTTCTACTCATACATTATTAGCCTGGATGTAGGCAACACAATTCAAAACCACACTGTGATTATTTAAATTAAATGTGGTCGTTTAGGTGGTAGTTTTAGGCGCATATTTAATGCAAAAAAGAGCGCGTATATAGGGATTTATCACTGGTGCTTTTATTTAAAAATGTTCAATTGAAATCCGTTATCAAAAAAATATAAAGAAAGTAGGGAACTTAACTTGATCAACAGAGTAATTAACCAGACTTTTATAAAGCCTTTTCAGCAACTGCTTTATTAATACTTTTGTCAACTTTCAAAATCCTCAAATACATTATGAATTGGGATCTCAAGGTACTTTTGTCTTAAATTTACACAGTAGAGTATATTTCAAGCTTTGTAAGTTTTAAGAAACTGAAGGTCGGTGAACTACATTCCTAAGAAGATCGGATATATTTAACTGAAGCCACATTTCTTGGTCTTCGATTGAAAAGTCTGAAAACCTTCTTTTCATATAAACTTTTGAATATACATAAGTGGTCTTCTTTAAAATCATTGGTTGAGAAAACTCTTTGTATTGTACAAACAGATGATTCGAGCGTAACACTCTATTATACAAGAAACATAATTTAATAAAATTTGCATACTTATAACTTTTTCCTCGACAGCCACTTCTGACAAGCCTCTTTTGAGTTCAACTTAACAACACCAAGGGCGTTCGCCATGAACAGGAACAGGTGGTAATCACTTGGCGCTATGTCCGGACTATATGGTGGATGCGATAAAACCTCCCATCCGAGCTCCCGTAGCTTCTGACGAGTCATCAACAAAGTGTGTGGTATGGCGTTGTCCTAGTGGAACACTACACCCTTCCTGTGGGTCAATTCTGGGCGCTTCTGGTCGATCGCCTGCTTCAAGCGGTCCAGTTGTTCGCAGTAGATGGTAATCTGGCCCTATTGGAGCAGCGGATGATAGTGAATGATTCCCTTCAATCTAAAAATCCTAATATATATCTTTTAAGAAAATACCTAGCGACTGCTATAAATCAAAACTACTCGCACAATCAATTTTTTTGTTACTGAGGTCGATCACAAGTAACGTATGTGAACCGACAAATCATTATTGAAATCCCGCAAACCAAACTTCCCAAATTAACACTAATCCCTTACTCGAAATGCTTTAATTAAAAAATAAAGTCGAGCTTCACTTAAACTAATCTCTAACACGCGTCAGCATGAACCGGCAATTTTGGCACCAAACGAAAAAAAAAAAAACAAAACAAAAAATAAAAAGGCGGCATGCTTAAAACCTTAATGCCATTAAAGAAAATTTGGCATTTTCGCCGACAAACGACGACGGCTAAATAATAGCACCAGCATATTCAACAGGCCGTAGGGACCGTGCTTTTTGGGGGCAAGACATTATATACGCCCGCACCCATGGGCTAACTGGCATATATTGTACATATGTATGTATATATTCACGTCGGCCAGCATATATTTAAGCATACTTGCCTGATGTTTTCCACTCCGCTTCGGCTGACCGAGGCGATGACCCACCGACAACAAGCGGCAAAATGCCACAAAGGCCAGCATTTGTGAGAGATTGTTGTCTGCCAGCGCGCTACAAAAGATAGTTGATCGCTTGCTCAACGCTGCTCTGCTCTGCTGTTTCATGCTTCTCTTATTTTTCTAAATTTTTTTTGCGCTTACCTACATACATATTTATTGCCTTTTGTTCGGCCGCCAAAGTTCAACTTTTATGTGTGAGTGAGTGTGTGTGTGTGTGTGGCTATGGACCAACCGTGACGGCCTTTTGACCACCGCTCGCTCGAGCGAAAGCCACCAGCTGAAAATGTGTAAAGCTGCGAACATTACAAACCCCACCAACAAAAATAAAACATACAACAACAACAACATAAAGGTAGAAGATATCTAAAATAAAATAAGTTACTTTGTGCGGACTTTTAAGGATATCGCCGTAGAAATTGTAGAAATTCTTGTGGCGCAATATTTACAATGCAAAGTTGGCTGCGGTCATTAAGCGAGCGAGAAGCGAGAAAGTGGTAGAAGCTTAAGCCGAAGGAAATGCTTGCCACGTTTGTGTGAAAAGAAAATTGCTTGATCCGCAAACGGATATGAAGGAGACGGCGTTTGTTAAGGCAAATGTCTGTATTAAATGTATGAGAGTATGTACTATGTGTGCTTCATATCTTAATATTTTGCAAAAATTTAATTTAAAAATATTTGCTGTGAAATATTAAGTTTGGTTGGCAAAATATTCATAGGCTCTGTGTGGTTATGCCAGCAAATGGTAACCGTTATATTTTAAGTCACAGTTCTTAGTACAGCTTAAGTACGTTGAACTTTAGGACTTAATGCAGAAAAGAGCCTAGCGATTTATTAAAAAATTCTACATTAAAGCCGTAATTCCTCACTTCCTGTGGCGTGAAATTAATTAAGTGGCCTTTTTTATAACCGTGCATTGGTTATGGCCTACGATTCGCATGAGCCTCTGCAATGTGAGCCTGTCATAAGCGATATGGTATTATTTTGATTAGCCATTGCAAAATAGTAATTGGAAGCTTCTGCAATGAAATATGTGATATCCTATAAATATGTGTGTGAAAAGATGCGACATGTAATACTCTGAATTTTGATCTGGAACCCAAAGCGCTGAGAACCAAACATATTAACCAGATCACTTATTCATAATTTCCAAAGTTTTAAATGTTTGTGTTGACCTAGTTCCAAAAAAAGGTCCTTGCGGTGACAATCATAAGTCCTTGGAGATTCATCTTAAATCAGTCGGATAGGAAAAATTAGTTTTAAATAAATTAATTTTAAAATATTGCACTTAACGAAAATTAAAAAAAAAAAAACAAAAAAAAAATTTTTTTGTAAATTCTGATTACCCCTAACCCTTAACCACTTTAGAGATTTTATTGTACAGCAGAAGAAAAAGTATTTTAATTTTTGATATATTTTTTCTTTCAATTCCATAATTTTTAAGTCCATCGATATCATATTAATATGAGTATCAAGACACTGTTTTTATTGAAGATCTATATAGAAGGTTGACAAGAATGTGCCTTCCATTATTCTTTTCTTAAACCCAAAATATAAATAAGTTGTGATCACTGAAGTATTAAAGTCTTAGTTGTCTTTGTTCTTGCATCCTCGTATTGTATGTATACGACAGCAGCATTTCGCCATAACCGCTCAGCGACAACTTTTATATCAATCAGAGTTGGAAAAACTTACTACTTTCCTGTTGTTATTAAACGATTTTTTTACGAGGTCGGGGAGTAATAAGCGAACTCACTACATATAGCTTTTATAGCTTCAACTTTTCCATCTATTCATAATTCTATAGTTTTAATTCATTTAAATATTTAAACTCTCATATTATATAATTAATTTTAACAATATTTTTCTTCTTTTACTTTCAGGTAAGCAAGCAAGATATTATAATCGAGTCTTCTATAACAATTAATACACTTGATCTCCAACTTACGTATGTATATCTATCTCCACTTACATTTTTAAAATCATACTCAGTCACGAGAAGCTTATAGCCTTTTCATACAGGAGCTAATTGATCCATTAACTGGCCTCTGCTCGATTAAAACGCTGATTTCGATCGATTTAACATACAAAATAAAAATCGTATATTTCTATTTTAATAGACTTGAAAATGAAATACAACTCTGCGACAAAGACCGTATTTTTCATTATATATACGATATTTGTCAGCGAGTTGTTGTTCACGCAATACGACGGTAGACGACGCTGCTGGAAATAAGTATTATAAAAAAAGCAATCAGCTGATAAAACTTACAAACTTCTTATGAAAAGCAAAAACAAAAATGTGTAACAGTTGATCGATTATCGAGAAGCCAGCAGTGTGAAGGACAAAATCCGGTTTCTCAATCAACATTTTAATTGATCAATTAATTTGGTTGTCTGAAAATGCTATTACTTATGGCACCTATAACCCATTTATGACATGCCACTAACTCGAGTTTAAGATTTTTTGTGTACAAGAAATTCAAAGTATCTAATTTGACGTTTGCTCTATTTATACGATGACGAACTGTCAGAACTGAGTTCCTGTGTTTTTCGTAAACACCAAAATGATATAAACTCGAGTTTAAGAAACAGAAACTGAAAATACTATTTTTAGTAAATTTTCAAAATTAATGAATTTTAATAATATTTAATGTTTATTGGAACATATTTTATTGTTGTTATTATTATATTTATAAGCACCTACAATCGCTGACGTTTGTCCCACTTTCATTAATTGTGAATTTTATAATTTGTATATATGATAATTTATGTGCAACACAACTCTTTTGAAAACGCCGCCAACCAAATTATGCAGATAAAAGGAATATTAAATTTTCGCAATAATATATCAAAAACGTGCACAACGGGGCGTAAAACTTGACTGCCACTGATTTATTTGACATAATCGCATGCAAAGCGGCGATAAATTATCTAAACAGGCTTGCGGTGTTGCCGAAGAAAAACCGAAACAAAAAACTGAAAAAAAAACGGAAGGAAAAATCCTTTGAAAACTCACACACACACAGTAGAAAGCGGCAAAACGCCCAAAGAGTTGAGCGCCCAAACCGAACCGGGCTAAACACAATTCGATTTCATTATCGAAAACTTTGTGATTTGCCAAAGGCGCAAACAAACAAACAACAATCGCCAAATCACAAAGAAGTAAAATAAAACCAACAAGAACAACAACATAAATACCAGCGGCAAACAGTTACTTACGTGGAAAAAGTTTGTTGCAACAACTGTTTAGAAAAACAGCAAGAGCGCAGCGCCAGTAAAGTGGGCAGCCCCTCGAGTCAAGCGACGTGTAGTGCCATAAAGCAATTTTCAAGCTGTCATGTGGTTATGGTTTGGACGTCTCTAGGGTTCTTGCGCTTCACATACAGTTACACTAATGTGTGTGTGTGTGGAGTGGTATGTGTACGATACAAAAATTGTTTGTTTGTCTTATTATTAGTTTTACTTGTCTTGCACTTTTGACTGCCTGCCAAAGCACCAGCAGAAAGCCGAAACTTGCGAGAATTCGCGCCTCGTTAGTTAGTTTACGCTATGCTAATACCATGGAAAAGCTTTACTTTGCGTACACACTGCAGTGGAGGCCCTGGAGGAAATGTGATGAAAATGCTTGTTTTTCAAATTTCGGATTGGAATAATTCTTATTAGTTTTTTACGGACTGATTTAAAAATAAATACCTTGAGCAAAATAATTTATAATTTATTTAAATAAACTTTCCTTTCTCTTATTCACTTTCTTGATATCTCTCACTCTATCTTTCTCACTCATTCACTATATTTCTCTCTCGCTGACTCACTTTCTCTTTCACTCATTTACTATATTTCTCTCTCTCTCACTGAGTCAATATCTCTTGCACTCTCTCTCTCTCTTACTCATTTACTCTCTCTCACTCATTTACTATCTCTAACTGAGTCACTATCTCTTTCACTTCTATCTCTATCGCTCACTCGATTACTATCTCTCTCGTTCACCCACTCCCTCAATCACTTTTTCTTTCACTATCACGCTCTCTTTTTTACTGACTTTTTCTTTCAATCTGTCTCTCTCTCTCTCTCTCTTTTTCCAAAAAAACAAATTTTTGTTCAGGTCCCTAATTTCTTACAGGGTCCTCGGCTACTCATACTCTTACCCATAGGAGCTACATACTCACAGTCATAAATACAATAGGCACGCACGTCCAAAACAAACTTCAAGCCACTCAACTCATCGTGAAACTTGGTCTCGCACAACTTGAAAGTCTCGCAAATCAAATTTGAACTTTTGCTACTTCGCACACAATTTACTGCCTTGCCGGCCGCCGGCTAACCAAGAGCCTACCATTGTAGCCCGTATTTGGCCAGTGTCTTTGGAAACTTCTTGCCGGCCCAAAACTTAGCTGCCTAACTCGGCGTCTTTTGTCAGCCTACAGTACTTGGCAAGCAAAAAAAAAAAAACACAAAAATAATAAAACAACATCAAACGTCGCATTGGTTTGTCTTGTCCAATAGTTGGCCTAACAGTTTGACTTCTGGCTGACACTTTCGAAAATGGCACAGGAACGTGCAATGCGCAGCATACACTTGCTACCATAGCAGGCACTCAGGGGTCTGAGGCTGTGTGTGTGTGGGTGCGGCAATGAAGCGCAGCCAGTAGAAAATGTGTGGCAAGTTGAAGTGGCAGCAAATTTGTTACAAATTTTTGTTTGCTTAGTTTTGGAAAACACTTCCTTTGTACTTTATTTTCTTTTATTGTTGTTGTTGTTGTTTCATGAACACTAGTAAAATATTTGCGCTTGTTGCTACCACAGCAGCCTCATAAACGCACGTACCGGCAATGGGCTACTGCATATTTCTTTTCCCACTCAGTTTACAGCTGAGATTTCGGCTCCCCACTTCACACTCCACTTCGCTACCGAGGAGAATTTCAGAAAAAAATATGTTTGTTTGGAAATAAATTCGAAAACGTGCCACAGCAATCAGATTGGTGCATGCAACAATTTCTAGCACTAAGTTCCCCCATCCTCAACTCTCTCTGACAGCCTCTCTTTTCGATTTCCAATAAATTTTATTTACTTTTTTTGAGCAAAAGAAAATTTCTTCGCCACACTTTTTGCCAATTACAACAATCAAAGCACTTTGTTAACGGTTTTATTTCTTTTACTGCCCCAACACTCAATCTTCTGCTGTTTTCTCTTTTGTTTTTTATTTGACTCCAGCTCACTTCGTGACTGCCCGTTGGCGCTTCGCTCACTCGCAAACTAATCGAAATAACAATGGCCATTAGTTAAATCCCACACTGGCATGCGATATCAGTTGGTCAGCTATTTGGTGTTGGTGCCACACCCACCCACACACGCACCAACACGTTGCAGTTGGTGTTGGTGTACAAATTTACAGTTACTAAATTCGTGTAGTGACAGTCAAATTCCGTATAATATTTGTAAGTTCAATGAGGTCGGCAAAAAACAATGCGCTGCAAAACTAAAAACTTCAAGAAAGTGAGAAATAATGCAAGTTCCGAAAACTAGGAAAACGTGACCACTGCATCTCGTTGGTATAATTTTGCTTGATGCCTTTGGGGGTTGTGCAGAGTGGCAGTGAGTAGTAATTTTGTAAATTTCTATACTTTCTACGAAAATGTGGGAATGCGGAGGGCCTTTGATGGTGCGAGTACAGTCTTCGAGTATGAAGAGTGCTAAGAAAAAGATGCTTAGCTTGTAACAGTGCAGCAGAAATATTATGTTGGAACCCTGTGTTATTTTTTATACAGTCATCTTATTCGATTTATATCATGAAAATCTTCGACATACTATTTTAATCCTTAGATATCTATTAAAATATATTATAGTCTCAAAGACATGATCGCATTCATTTGCTCATTATTGAAGCCTACTGTTGATGTTAACTAGAATCAGAAATGAATTCTACTAAATAGGTCAGAACAAGAATACAAATAGCATCTACCCAAAGAGAACAAAATTCCCTCTTTTAACCGAGGTGAACCGAATTGATGAAGAGAGATGTTTCGTAACTCTAGCCTACTAATATAATTTTATCTTTTACGGATGGACAATCCAACGGACAATGCTTGCCAATCTCGTCGAATCACTCCAATGAAAACTTTGTCTTTGTTTCACTACACAGCCACACAAAAAATTTTTTTTTGACATGACCTGGGGGTCTAACTATATGTACTACATACATGTTTTTGGTGTCGCTGAATCCGAATCCGAGGCCCATTTAACCGCATCAGATTAGGGTTTTTACCCCAGAAACCAATATGGCGGACAGCGATTTTTTAAATTTATCGAATTCAATTTGAAACTCACTACTTGGGGGTTTTACCGATCGCTGATTACGAATCCGGTGTGGAATTTTAAAAATTTAAAATGACAGATTCAATATGGCGGACGCTATTTTCAAAAATTCACCTGAATCGCTTGGAACTCGTTACTCGGGGGTATCCTTAACTAACTTATTCCGAGTCTCTTTGGCGACTTTATGAACTTAATATATAGAAACGGCAGGTTTCAGGATGATGACAGATCATTACTTTTACATTTTAATACTACTAGAGTAGCTCGTTAAGTCGGTGAGTCTGTGGACGAATCTTATCTCTTTGAGGGAAAATCGACGATTTCAACATCTGGAAAGTCACATATCCAATTTCGCCTCAGGTTTAGTTTGACATCGAACCACTTCTTTAATAACTATTGATAAGACGGAACGAAATCCTCATATATTCTGCCATTCACATTCAGGTCTATTGCGATAGCTTCATAGGGTTGAACCCATATTGTAAAAAGTAAAGTAAAGTATTTCCGCTTGGCGAGTAGATGGTTAAATGCGGTATTCTACTCAGTTATTTCTCCTCGTGAAAATACTCTCTCATATATCAAGTTTTACCTCTTCTTCTCTTATGTAATGAAATGTCAAAATCTTATCTAATTAATGAACTGAAGGAATACAAATAAATGAGATCTAGTTTTCATTACCAAGAAATTTATAATTACCACGAAAAATCTCTGAAAAATATTTGACAGTCCGGAGAGAGCAGTTTTTTCGGTCTCAATTGCATCAAAATGTCAAAGAGTCCACAGTCAGTTCTTTATCTCACATAAACTTCTCTAAAAGTATACATAAACAACAACACATGTCAATGTTTTTCTAACAAACATTTATCTGCGCTGACTTGTCGCCTTTTTCCAACCAAAACTTTTGCTGCCAAAAAGCAAACAATATATCGCCGCATGTTAAAATCTTTAATGACACTGCTTGAGTATTGCCGGGCATATCTACACCACACATCCTGTGCACTTAAGTAAGCTCTTTCGCTAAATTTCCGCAGCCAAAGCATACCACCACCACCAGCAACAGCATGTTTCATTTAATTTTAGCTATCAGTTTGCCAGCATCAGCGCTGCGTCTACACATACTCACAGATGCACATGCGCGACGTTTGCCAGCCAACTAAGCAATTTCCACCATAAACTAAGCGCAGCAACTATCAACTGGCAAAGTAAACATTAAGAAAATCGACAAAATGTTTGCAAGAAAAGTGCAATCTTGACTTGCTGCTCGAGTCTGACGCGTTGCAGATTTTCGTTTTTTGCGGTTTGTTCGTTGTTGTTGTTGCTATTCGTCTTAGTATTTCTTTTCTCGTGCTGTGCTATTTAGCACCATTTTCCTTTGTTTTTTTTTCCTTTTTAGTGGATTTTGTTGTTGTTTTTTGTATGGTTTGTTGTTGTTGTTTTTTAATTCTTCTTTTTGTTTTCTTCGCTCTTATGCACTTACGAAATCTACTTACGCGCACGACTCAGTCATCAACTTACAACCCACAAGCTTGGCAGACGAGCGCGTCAGCCAGCCAAGTGGCTAAGCATTTGACCTCATCTTGATAGAGAAGCGCTGTGCAACATAGCGCGACGTGCAACATATTATTATTTGTTGTTGTTGTTGTAAGCAGTTAGTGATGTTTTTAGTTTTTTTTCGATTTTTTCCATTGTTGTTGTTGTTTTTTGCTCCTTAAGCCGTTAGCTTTTAAGCGTCTCTGTTTTGGCGGTAAGTGCCAGCGACAGCCATAGCTTTGACTTGTCGTGTTTTTTATTGTTGTTGTTGTTTGGCAGTGTTTTATATTTGTTGCAAGTAATTTTTATTTGAGTTTTTTTTTGTAGTTTGTTTTTGTTGTTGTTGATTTTAATGCAACTTTTGTACGCCTTATGTTGAAGCAATGATTTGCTAATGTCGTACATACAGCTCACGATGCATGCCCGTGCAAGTCATCCGTGTCAGCTATGTGGGTGATGTGGATACGACAAGATTGTTGTGTGATGATAGCAGGCGTTTGGCGAGGTGAACTGACAGACGGACGGATGAGCGGTGCGGCGCGCGTGCAAGGAACGAATGAAGCGAGCAGCCAAAGGCAATGCATTAAACGGAGTTTGAAGCTTTGTTGTTAGTATGTATGTGTACAACAACAAAAACAAACAAAAAATCAGAGAAAGTCCAGCAGAAGACGTAGTCGACGTCATGGCGAAGTTCCAATTCTGCCTTCAATGCGGTTACTACTTGGCAGCCGATCGATACCACGACCACCGAGAGCACTCCAACTTTGCCTGTAACCTGTGAAAATGGCAACACTTGCACATTTATAAAATATATATTTACAATTTTAAAATGCAACACTGAGCTAGCGGCCCTCCAGTAGAAAAACACACTCTCACTCGGGCATGTGGCAACATTTCTATGTGTTATGGGCAAATCATTTGTGTGCGACGTGTTTACTTGACAATCGGAAACACACATTTCACGTACGTGACCGATGTGAAGCCCAGCAAGCAGCCACAGAAATGCTTCGCAACAATTCTACAATGCTCGGTCAGGCGAGTGCGCTTGCCGTCTCCAATGCAGGCACTGGACGTGGCTACATAAAAGTCGAGTCAAGAAAGCAACAACAATAAAATGTTGTTGTTGTTGCTACTCTTGCTTTACCACTGCTATTGTCGTCTTATCGTGTCTTAATGTCAGTGAAAAATGCCAGGCGCAAGACAGCCGGAAGGAATTCAAAGTCAACCGACACACGAAGCAATGCCACCCACCCAACCACGCGAGTTGTCTACAATATATATCTATTTGTGTATATATGTATGTATTTATTTATGTATATCTTTCGCAAGTGAAATACTCTGCGTTGAGCTCTTGTAAAAGGAAATATTTTTCAATAGCCAATGCGATTTGAAGCAGAAAATCCAGTACAGAGATAAATAACTTTTTTTGTATGCGTGTGTGTGTGGGTGAAAGTTGCGGTATGTTGTGTAAAAAAATTAATTTTGCTTGAATAGAGATAAATACTTTTAGAAAAAAAGTATGTATATAATGCTTGGTATGCGTTACAAATTACGGAAAATGTTTTGATCCAACAGCGTCGGAAACGACAGCGACGGCGGCATGTCGGCTGCGGAAGTCAAATCGCCATAATATGTTAGGAGAATTGCAATACAACGTTCTGGAATGCATTCTAAAGCTTTGTGAAAAAATATAAATATACGAAGTTATTTTTATATAGAATTAGGAATAAATAGAATTTTTTGTGCAACCTGTACCGGACCCAATTTTCATTATTGTTGTGTTTCGGATTTCATACTACTAATTTTTGGTTGGTCTCTAGATATTTAGAGACGAAATCTTATGTTTCCATTTATGTGAGGTTCTTATTATATCTTCTCGGATCCTCTTCGATCCTATGTATTATCAGATTTTCGTTCGACAATTCATGATCCCCAAAGCTTATGTCATGGTTTCCCATGGACTTTGTTTATAATCATTTAACTGTTGGATAATTCTTGTAAAGAGTTTTCTAAAGATTCTTAAGAAGTATTTGTAGAAAATGTACTAGAAATCAGTTCTAGTTAGATGGTAAATTTCAAAAGGTAGCACCGTCCAAGTCTCCAGATGATGAATTTAGATGGTCGCATATACCGCTTCTATGTAAAAACCGACCCTTAGACCACTGTAGAAACTTAGTCCTAGGAGTATTTGGTTATAGGTAGTTCCAGAAGATTGTTATAAATTTCAATGACCTTTCAATGAAATTATTCAAAACATTTTGTAAAAACCGACCCTTAGACCAATGTAGAAACCTGGACCTGGAGTATTTGGTTGAAGGTAGTTCCAGAAGAGGTATACATGTTATAAATTTCAGAGGCCTCAGAACCTCAGAGTTCCAGAAGAGGTAAACATGTTATAAATTTAAGTTATAGGTTCTGAAATTCTTCGAAAAATGTATGATTTCTACCTTATAAATTTGTAAAAACCGACCCTTAGACCAATATAGAATCCTGCTCCTGGAGTATTTAGATAAAGGTAGTTCTAGAAGAGGTATACATGTTATACAATTCAGTGACCTCAGTTAAAGGTTCTTGAAATTCTTCGAAACATTTTTGAATGTAGAAACCTTGTCCTGGAGTATTTCGTTAAAGGTAGTTCTATAATAGAAATATATGTTATAAATTTCAGTGACCTTAGTTAAAGGTTCCTGAAATTCTTCGAAAAAATTTTGAATCCTACCTTATAAATTCTAACTTCAGCTTCATAACACAAGTCACATTTAATCGTTTAAAGGTTCCAAATTTTCCATTTATCAAAAAGTGACCTCTCGACGCGTCCTTATGAACTTATATCTTTGAACATTTTTCAACAAAACCACATTTAATTGAAAAAAATACACCTGCTACCCGAAATAGTAAAGTCATAAAGGTGTGTCCACCCAATCTATTAGAGCCCGCCATACACCTGCGCATTTGCACTTACTGCCGTGTAGTAATTAATTGCACTCGTATGAATACGCTCGCCTACCTGTCGGTAGGACACACATGTATGTGTGTGTATCTGTGTGCAATAGTGTGTTCTTTCATTGCATTTGCTGGGCCTGCGGCACGTCTGCACTACTACTACTCGCATTGCCGTCGTCTCGCATTTCACTTACTGCCATTCCGGTTGCCGCCGCCAGCCGCCACCGTTTCGGTTATTACACGTGCAACTGGCGAAAAGGCACGTACAACACGTGTAATTAATTCCTCTTTGCCGTCATTTGAGCATTCGCCGCTGTGGCGGTGTGTTTGTCACCCTCTTGTGAGTAATTAAGACGGCGTAAAATTATAGAAGTGTTCTCTGTTTTACCGTTTTTATTTTTTGCATTCTAAAACATTCGTAGTAGTACACTAATAACAGTAGTACGATAACTATACAGGCTTTGTTATCACAATGTTGCAAGCGTTATGATTGATAGTACCCAAGGGTAAGTTTGGCTGTAGTTGTAGTGTTGGTAAATTCTAAAGTAAATAGGAAGTTAGTTATGTGTACTTTTTCGGTTTTAATTGTGCGATATGCTTTTTTTAGACTCATGTAGTTTTTTATACTTCTAGTACACCCTGTGAAAACATTAATTAGCAGTTCAGTTTAACTCAAATGTTGCTTTTTGAGGTGTTTTCTTAACAGGAATAAATGTTCGAAAAATTTCAACGATTTCGATACTGTTCTGAGACAATGTATCGAAAATATCAACAGGTTTCCTGTGATCTTATCTTACCCTCATCTTTATTATCGTTGAATCTAGACATTTTAACTTTTTTTGACATCCTATACTCAGATCAGATCAGATCATCACGTTCCACTCTACATCTTGCTGTCGACAACAACATTTATTCGACCTCGACGCTGGTTTCACTTAAGTATCAACCTTTTCCAACCATGTCTTGTTAAAGCTTCATATAATTTGGAGTATGATAGACAATATGCAGGTCCCCTGAATGAATTAGAACTCCACAATGCTATTAGAATTAATAAAATTCTTCGCTTAAACATATCTTAAAGGGAATCCCAATCGTATAGTGATTTCCCCGATTTCTTTACTTCTGATTACATACCTTTTGTATAGTTTTTGCCCTTAGTCTTCAAAATATTCGATTTTTTTATGTTATTAAATAATTTTTTTCGATCATATATCCTACATCCTACTACATAGTGAACTTGATTTAAAACCTTTCTGAACTTTCTACGATTTTTTCTGATTAAATTAGATAAATAAAAACGTTGCCTACAATTGGGTACAGGAACTAATTCATTTAATTCAGGAATCTATTGTGGTCCAACTGAAAATGCTAAAATTTCGTTTCAGAAACTGTAATTGAAAATCTGCTCATTCAGAATCCATTAGACTTTAACTGATATGGGGAATATAACAAACTAAGCTCAAAACAATATGTATTTGAGCTAAAGATGTCAGAAATTCGCTATTAACTGAAATAAATTTATAAATGTTGCCTACATTGAGGCGTTTATGAAAATATTTTATTGAAATTACGCTAAAAATGCTAGAAAAACCTTGAGTCAAAATCAGATCTGTTTAAACTTATTGGACCTGACAAGGCATAGGACAATAATCTATCCTCTGAATAATATGATTTAAGCCAAATTTCTTGTTTAAAAGAAGGTTATAAAAAATATGTTGCCTACATCTAGGCGCATACGGGAATATTTAATCAAAGTAATGCACCTATTATGATGACAGTAAACTGAAGCTGTCAATAAAAATAGATATTAGTAGTTAGCAGCAAATAAATGTTTGAAAATGAGAATTTTTTGATAAACCATTTTACAACCCTCCACAGAAATATTTTTAATAAAAACCTGGTAAAAAATTAAATTACACTCAATAAATGAAGTGCAATCGCCGCCAGGAACTAGTGCGCAATACGCTCAACTTAAAATGCTTGAACGATTTTCATTAACACTTAGGTATTTTACGCATTTCGCGCCCAGAGCATACGCCAAGGAGTGCAAAACCTTGTTTTTTTTCTATTCCTCACCACTCTACGCATAGTATACGCTTGATTTTCTGCAACAATAACAACAAGAAAAGTATTACAAAAGCAAAGTGTGAAATGCAAATGTGCGTCAAGCAACGCCGCCAGCCAGCAAATGCATGCCGCGACGCAGCGCCACCACACGGCGACGTCGACGGCGACGTGCCGCGAATGCAAAGTGTTTTTCTGATTAAACATTGCAAGCAACAACAATAGCAACCAAAGCTGATAAAAGCCGTTGGCAAGCGGCAAGCACGAAGTGCAGTTGCACGCGGCAGTTTGTGTGGTGAAGCAGAGCGCCTAGGGAGCGGCGGGAGGTGTCATAATATTACAGCATAAAATTTATGAATATTTTATCTAATTCCTAACACTTTGATATGTAAAATAGTAAAATATACTGAGTGTTGTTGTAGGCAAAAGGCATGCTAGCTGCTAGAGGTTTGGTGGCGGTGGAGAGTAGAAGTGAGGGGAGCGCAAGTGCATGACGCGCGTTGGAGCGTGGGAGCTCCAAGTGGTAAAGCCAGTTATTGCTGCAAGTCAAAGTAGGAGTTGCCGCATACGAACAGTGGGTGGGCCAACAAAAGCAATAACAACAACAACAAACACATATTACTATGTAAAGCAGCGTTCAAATGGACTTTGTCTATGAAGTTTTAATTGCAGGCCAGACAAACTAAAAGCGCTTTCGTGGTTAAAGCCGCAAAACGGGCGCGGCACAACCTCATACAAGCAGAAACAACCAGTTGTAGGTCTACACATGTGTGTCTCCATGCTTTTACATATTATTTATTTTTTACCTCACTTTGCTGCTCGCCATTCAAATGTCATTTCGTCATGCTATTGTAGCTATTATTAATTTCGTCTCTGCACCCGCGCCTCTGCCGTTATCACTAACCGCTTTAATATATCATTGCTTATGCAATATATAATTTATACAAACACACGCACACACACACGCTTATATAATATTTATTTATTTACAAGTGTATATTTGTATATTTCCAGTTGTAATTATTATTGCTCGCTGTAATTTGCTGGCGAGTGCGTGCAATGCGTTAATGTGCCTTGTGGTGGTAGCAGTCAGTTGCACGTACGTGAATTTGTGGCAACAAGTGCACACACACATACATACATACATACATGCATGCGATGTGATATGATGTGGTGAGCGCATTGCACATTGTGTGTCTGCATAATTGTCAGAATGTCAAACAATTGTCACGTAGTATGTAACAAATGGCGCACAACACGCCAACTGCAATGCAACTCATGTGATAATCGTACATTAAATATATATATTTTTAATCCCATATAACTGTATGTGCTTGTGTGTATGTGTCGTTACAAGGTTATGCATTTGGTGACTTTGAGATTGAACCATGAGTTTGCATATATACTTGGGTGTAATTCGGAGACCCGAATGTAATAGATTTAAATTGAGTTTAATAAGCTGTGATCATGGGATTGGATTCAGATTAGCGATCCCAAATCAGTTTGAATCAGTCGCTGTTCAGATTTCTATCATATAAGATTAGGCTCTCCACTTATCAAAACCCTCAAAAGCTAAGAGTTAAAGAAAATTATCAACATATCTTCGTGTATTAGCTCGATCTCTATTCAACCCTGCTTATGTACCTCTACATCGGGGATAGCTTCCAAAATTCGAGTATAAAACCTTGTTGGGTTACGGCAGCGAGGTCTTGGAAGGTCGATGTTGTTATCGTCAAAGATACCTGTTGATACCTGATATCTCCATAAATTCAGGGCCTGAGAAGTTTTAGTTGAGTTAAATGAATTGTTAGTGAAAATCTCAGAATAGTTCAGTAGTGTTTCATGCCAAATACCAAAATAGACAATTATTGTAATAAAATAAATTTGGACGTGTGGAGTAGAAAACCTTAAAAAAATTATGGAAATCAGCGACAACTTTCAGATGCGATATGGCGATTAACAGTTGAGGTCAGCTTTCTATTTGTAAGTACTCTGCCTTTTGTCAATAAAATGGGAATAAAATGGCCCGCTCCTTATTTGCGAAGAACTCGGACAGCCACTTTTCACAAGACTCTTCTGAGTTCAACTTTACACCACCAAGGGCGTTCGCTAGGAACAGGTGGTAATCACTTAGCGCTATATGATGGAACACCTCACCCGGTCGATTACCTGCTTCAAGCGGCCAGTTGTTCGCAATAGATGTTAGAATTAAGGGTTTGGCCATATGGGAGCAGCTCATAGTGGATACTGGATGATTCCCATCCAATCCCACCAAACACACAGCCGTGGCCGTCAATTCCGGCTTGGCCACTGTTTGGGACGATTCACGGGCCTTCGACTAAGACCGTTTTCGCTTGATATTGTCGTATGTGATCCATTTTTCGTCGCCTGTCACCATCCGCTTCAAAAATGGGTCGAGTTCGTTCCGTTTCAGCAGTATATCGCAGGCGTTGATTCGGTCCAGAAGGTTTTTTCGCGTCAAATCATGCTGCACCCAAACATCAAGCTTTTTTGTGTATCCAGCCTGCTGCAGATGGTTTAAAATGGTTTGGTGAATAACTCCCATCTCCTGAACGATGTCACGAGATGCCACATGCCGGTCTAACTCGATGCTTTCCATGATTTGACACAGGTCTTCCGCCGTCTGGCTTATCCATGGTGTCGTTTTCACCCGCTCTGAATCGTCGAAACCATTTCTCCGCAGTTCGAAGTAATATAGTACCATCCCCCAAAATACCATTAATTCGGCGTTAGTGAACTCCATATTTACACGTCTATAACTGTTGAACGCAATATCCAAACTAATCATGCATAGCGTCGTTTTGTAGGTTATGTCAAGACCTTTCAAAGGTGTAAAGTATTGCCAGATACGAGCTCCGTAGCGCTTTGTACATAGCCGCGAAATTCAAAAGACAAAAAGGCGGAAGATATTTGCCAACCTTAGATTCGATGAAATCGGCAAAGAATCTCATGAACAAATCGATTTGTTTCCTGGCTTTTTGGTTATAGTGTTGATATTTGCCTTAAAGACTTTCAAAAAGTTGAAGACAACTATTTGAGAAACGATGGCGTCATCTGTTCAAAACGTCAAACAATTCTCTAAAAGAACACCATACTGAACACCCCTGTATATTCCTTAAAAATTCAACCTTATATCACTTAAGTATATATTATATGTACCCATACCCATTATGTAAGTAATAATAAATTAAAGCAAAACATATGAATAACCATTGCTACGCTTTCAAACGGTAGTAAAATTAATTGTACGGCTTTGTTGCAGCACACAAAAACACAAAAAGTGTTAGCACGCACGCGTGCAAACGTGATCTGGCGTTAAGGAACACTGTGATTCCACAGAGAAATTTCCAGCGAAGGACAAGCAGAGTGGCATTTAAGAGATTTGGCTAAAATTTTTATTGCCTTCCTCCCTGTGCACATTTGTGCTATTTTGCTTTTCATTCTGCAAACTTTTTTCTTTTCTTCTTCATAATTACACACTAATTTGCTTTACTCATTACCGCAAGTAAAAAAAAAAAAAACAAAAAAAAATTGTAGGCATGAAATTTAAGCAGAAACTAAAAGCCAGAGAAGAAAGCCCCGCTTTGCCGCAGCTCAACTTCAACATCTCGCATTTGCTTGGACTTACGGAAGCAGACGACATTGACATACTACAACAACAAAGTAGCCATGAAAAATTCACTTCTTCTGTTATTTGTTTTCGTGCATTTTTTCGTTTAAATGCTGGCAACAAAAATTTTGCTCTCCATTGCGCAAAGCCACCACCGTCTCGTCTTTCTCGGTTTTCGGCTTAATGTGATTTGCTTGGCTGAAAGTCGTTAGCCGTCGTTAGCACGGTAGCCGGAGTAGTCGGAATGTCAAGTCGGTCAGCCGCTGCCTCCGCTTTCATTTGCTGCCGGTGTTTCAATTTCAGCGTCTTTTTTGTTTATTTTTTGCTCGGCTAGTTGGATCATTAAAATTAAATTTAATAGTTGCCAGAATTGCTAAATGGTCAACACGAAAACAGACGAATTATTTGCGTCGCTTAATGTACGCACTTTTTGTTTTTGTTTTTCTTTTTCCCCCACAATTCGTCTTCCTCTTCGGAGTGGCCATTTACAAATGTGCGTAATTATATGAAGAAGCCAGTTTGTCGAACTACAATTTACTGAGAAACCATTTTTCAGTCTTTGAAATCTTTGCATCTTTGGCGTGATTATTTTTTCAGTCGGTAATTAGCCGAAATGTCTGTGGCAATTACAGTTCTTGGCGATTTAAAAAATATTAAGAGTAATTACAGTTTGAAAAAAAAAAAAATTAAAAATTATTTAAATTATTTTGTCTTTAAAGACAGCTAATTTAAATTTATAATTTAGCTTGGAAAATGTTTTGAAGGGAATGGAAATTATTTCCCAATTTTTTAGACAGAAGATTACTTCAATAAAGTCAATTAAAAGAACTTAAAAAATTATAGGAAGACTCTTGGTTCATACTTGTATTAATAGAACTATTGGAAGAACACTATCCACTCTGTTTCCACTGTGCTACAACTAAAAAGTTTAAAGCTCAACACAAAATAAGAGAATTACAGGGCCTTTTTTTATTAAATTCTTCCAAGTTTTTGCTTCAAACCGAATTTTTGACTATTGTTAAACCTTTCTCTTTTATGTTAGCAGTCTTTCGATAGAGGAATGTCAATCAGAAATAGAAATAAACATGTTGCAAAGAGAGTAATATAGTTTTGTTCACATAACGGTTGTATGTAACACCCAAAACTAATCGAGTTAGATATAGAGTTATATATGTATACCAAAGTGATCAGGGTGACGAGTAGAGTTCAAACGATGTTGGTCTGTCCGTCCGTCTGTGATGAAGCTTGGTACATGAGTTTCTTAGCACCATAGGAAATTTGCTTTCGAAGATGGGCGAAATCGGCCCACAAAATGGCGAAAATCAAAAACATATAAAGTGCCATAACTATGTCATAAGTAAAGTTATATAAGTAAAAGGATAAAGTACAAAGGATCGCACTAGGAAGGGACAGAACAGCTGCACTTAAATTGGTATACAATATTGTAAATGGACCCATATAACTCGACCAATTTCAGTGAAATTCGGTTTGTAATATTTTCCTTGCATCCCAATGATGTGTTGTGAAAATAGGCCAAATCAATTCACTACCATGCCTACTTCCTATATACCAGTGAAGTCCATCTGAGTCGTTTATATATATACTTGTGAAGAGATCAGAACAAAAATTTGCATTAATACTGCATTTATAGTACCTCCTTTTTAAAAATCGCCGAAATCGGAATATAGGTTTTCAACGCCCCATATAACGAACATGAGGACCTCAGAGCTTCTAATCTTTTTTTTACTGAAAATAGAGATAAGTCTCTCAGATATTTTGAAGAAATTCAGAGGGAATATTTTTCTTCTCATAATATATCTCCGTGCCAAAAATGGGTGAAATCGGGTATAACTTCCCCTAGCTCCATTTATAGGTTTTTCAAAAATACGATAGGCTTAATAGTGAAATCGGTTCAGGAATTACCTCAGCCCAGTGATATTAGCTTTACTTAATGTCGACAGGCTCCTTAGTTGGCTGTGGTCCATAATGCATATTTAGGTATACAGTTGCCTAGTGAATACTATACCCGCGCTAGTAGCCTTACATAATGGAGATGACAATCTGCAGCATAGGCACCTTGTTAATTCAATTTTGCAACCATTTTCAGAATTTATGGTTGATAATGTAGCATAGTTGGTTTATCAGCATGGAGCACTGATTTGACATACTCATCCCAAAAATTATCTCTTATAAAATAATAAAATCAAATAATCACGCCCCTCTTTTTATTGAAGCTATTTTTAGCATCAACATTTTCAAGCATTTTAAATTGCTAATTAAATATTCAACGCTTTAATAAATTTTTGATTTACATATATACACACAACCACTGGAAAAATATTCAAAAAATATGCTGATAATAATCCATCACTTTAAAATTAACATAAATTATAATTTCTAATTAATCTAACACTTGCTTACACAGTTCACTGAGCTGATTAAGCAATCAAAATGCAAAGTTATTTATGTACATAGTTGTCTGTGTTTAAAGTCTACATATTTAATTTAATGTAAATTAATTGTTCACATCTACATACATATGTGCGTGAATATGTATGCCTGTAGCGGAGGTAAGCTTATCAGCCACTCAGCCAGACAGCGCTCAAACAGATTTGGAAAACACCCGTAGCCAATCAATAACCTACTATCTGGCAGCGACGGTTAATAAATAAATAAATATTTGCGCAATTAAATTGACACCAAAAAAATGTGTAATAAATTGAAATAAATACATGCCGAATTGACTAAAATGTCGACATTAGCTTGATAGTGTTTTTGTGGTGATTTAAATGTGGAGTATATTATGGTGAGAAGTTGACTATGAAAGAATTAAATTCGAATAAACACTTAAAAATAATTATAAAAATTGTATGCTGGCAATTAGCGAAAAAAAATGTATCTTGTTTGAAAAAATATATATCATGCTTGAAAAAAGTTATATCATGCTATACAAAAAAATATAGCATGCCACAAAAAAATTTCTAAAATTAACTCGCAATAATAACTGCACAAATAATTGATAAATTATGATCCGTATGAAAGCATAATAAAGTCAGACAGGAAAAATATTTAAAATTGATTTTTTTTTAATTATTGGATTACAATGCTATGCAAATTTATGTACAGGGTGGTGCGTATAAATTTTTTTTTAATAATTGTATATAAAAAGTAATTTTCTTTTAATTCATCACTTCCGAATATCGCAATTTTAAGCATGCACGAGCCGTTATGCAGAAAATAACTTATTATTTATAATAACAAACCACATGGAGCACCCTATACATTTATGGCATTAGAAAAAATATATCATGAATTATATTTCAAATTTATTTATGTGAGCTTAGTGAATCACATTTCCACTGCAGTGAAGTTCAACTAAAATATCTCTTATACACCGGCATGCCATTGAATGCTAGATAAAAAAACCGTTATGCCAGAAAGCAATAAAATCTAAAAACAGAACACAGACAGACTGACAATGCACATGCCACGACAATTCAAAGACTGAAACGCATAAAAACACATTAATTTATTGCACAAATATGAATATAATAATAAATGAAAGCGAACGCGTGCTAAAGTCACATTGATGAAAACAGCTGGAGCAGATGAGCCAAAGCAATAATAACAAGAACAACAACAAACGTGTATGCCTGTGCAACGCGTGCCAGTAATGCAATCACTGGATATGAGTAGAGAGTGTGGTATGTGATAAATAATAATATGTGCACCTTGAGCCCGAGCAGGAGGGTAGGGTAGCGCAGAACGATTGCGAAGATCAGCTGAAAGTAAGGTGAGCCATGGCGCAGAAATGGTGTGCGGGCAACCACATTGCGCCGAGACAGTTGTCGCAAAGTTAACGATGCTGCTGACAGGCTCCAGTTTGTCGGCTGTTAGTCATGCTTAGATTCTATAACGGATATCCATCTACACGCACATACAGCTAACATATGTATGTATGTGTATGTGCTCTTCTAACATATGAAACTATAATTTACATATTTATATGTCGGTATCTGTATCCCGCATAAAATTACAAAGCTCTTACTTGTCTTCTGGCGCGCTTGCCTGTCGCACACTATTCTTTTTCTATTATTTTTTTTAATATGCGCCGTGTCAACTAGTATACGTTTCAAATTACATACTACTCATATACTTACATACATTATTTTGCATAATTATACTCATATATATATACACACAAACGCCTGTTGCCAGTCTGCTTGTCTGTCTGTCTCTCATAGCGCCCACACTGGATTGCCGCCACCAACAACGTATGTACGCTTCATCTAATTCGATGCCAAGCTTTGATATCTCACTTGTCGTCTTGGCGTTAGGCGCTTTGCGCTGGCACAGTGGTGTTCAAAGATATTTTCACAGCTAAAAAAATTTTTATAGTGGGATAAAAATATTCTTATAGAGTCCTATATAGTCTCTTCCAGTATTTAAGGATTAGAGTTTATTTATTCCTCGAAGTTCCTTAATTTATTTAAATCTGAGTTACAATATTTGCAATATTTTATTGTAATCCTAAAACATATTTCCGGAATTTTCAAAATTTTGATTCACAATAATTTGATTTCATCGAGATTCTTACTTAAAATGTGGAAGGTTGCTCTGGCTTTATCGCTTCTAGAAACTATTCCGTTTCATACACTATATTTACGAAAGAAAGAATGTTAACATATGAAATGTTGTCAGATGTTTTAGATTCCTATTTTGAATAATAATTGGATCCGTGAATACTCTTGCTTGTGTAAAATATTAGATTTCATATGACTTATAACGACGGCTTCTTCGCAATAAATATAGTTTATGTCTATATTTTAAAGATTTATGTTGCTCTAAACTCGAGCTTATCACTTTGTATACTACTGAATACTATAACTCCCCTTTAACTCCCCTTTTTTGGTTTTAAGGGGCTATACCAGTGTGACATTTTCAAAAAATCGTTTTTTTTTTTGCTTATACGATAATTAATACTTTCAAAAATACTTTTTGAATGGCGGCGATCTAAAGAGCGACCGCTCGCAGGTATAAGCCTCTATAGTCGAAACTTTAAACACGTTTTTCTGGAAACAACTTTTCTCAAAATTGCTGGAATCATAACTCTTCATTGACCGATCGACTTCAAATTGAAACTGAGTACTGAGTATTGATTTGTTGAAACAAAAAATTAATTTTTTTCCAGATTTTTAAAAAATCGTAGTTCATTGTATAGGAAATAAATTTAACTTTAATACCCTTTTTGAATTTTTTCAGTTACAGCTACTCATTCGGCCGGAATCATGTCATCAGTTGGGGAACTTTTTTTGACACCTCCTAAGACAGCACATAACTCCGGTATTTTTAAATATTTTTTGTAAAAAAAAAAACTTAAAATATAGCTGAAGATATATCTTATTATGCCCATAAAACTTCGAAAAATTCCATCGAGTACTTTCTGTAAAAAAAAAATTCACGAAAATCGCCGAATTTTTCATGGGTTACAATGGTATAGGCCTTTAATGATAAGATAAAACACTATTTTGGAATCTTATTCGTTGAAAAATCTGCTAACTATGGCATTAAAGTGTCATCAAACCAATCTCAGTGTTCAAACTCAACATAAATTCGAGTTAGTAACTAAGATATTGCTGGGAGATTTGCATATTCTTAGAAATATGATCAATTCTTTTAAGATACATTCTAGATGACACATATGAAATTCTAGATGACAGCGAGCATCGTTATAACAAGGCTTCTTTTAATATTGTATACTGAGATGACCTTCAAATCACTAAATATGGTATTGAGGTTGTTGGCAATCCTAGGAATGGTAAGTTTAGTAAAGAAATCGATGTTCGGGTTCAATTAGAGACCACAGAGTTCAAAGTCTTTTAAGATACATTCTAGATGTCACATACAAAGTTCTAGGCTTCTTTTAATATAGCATACTGGGTCATCTCAATCACTAAATATGGTATTGAGGATATTTAGTAAAGAAATAACCAAGGTCGAAGTTCGGGTTCAATCAGAAACCCCAAAGTTCAAAGTCTGTTATATATTATTATACTAATATTTTCTAACATATTTATTTTTTACATAACTTCTTAGAACTTAACCACTACTAAGAAAAGGGTATATAATATCCAAGCATATAAATTCCGTTTCATAATGTATCTTATTACTGTCGCCTGCCTTTACAATGTCTACTGTGCTGTGATGTCCCATTATGGGACTCCCATAGTGGATGAATATATTATCTATACATACATATGTACCGTATATACATATGTAGTATAGTCATACAACATGTTTATTATTTTTATTCGAACCACAAGTTGAACTTTAATTACTTGAAGATTCTCACTTCACCAAGAGGTGGTGCACACGTGCATCAATATATAGATAAATATATGGATTTATGGGCGTTATAAAGCAACAGTGTATAGAAAGAAGTTCAAGTGACAAGCTGGCGGGTGGCAAATGAAATCGGAGATGAGCAAGCAACAACCACAAAACAGCGTTACAACAAAATGAAGACAAGAAAAAGAAGCACAAAGCCATTACTCTAACAAAGGGCAGGTACTACTGACTCTTGTAGTTGTTGTTATTGATGTTGCTTTGTTACTATTTTTTTCAAGATTTTCTAATTTTTTTATTTTATTTTCCAATATGTTTTTTGCTTTTTTAATGAAGTTTTCTCGCACACGAGCGTAAAAATGTGAAGAGAAAATTATTCGAAAACAAACAAAAGGCAATGAAGTGTAATAAATGCATAAATAAATAAATAAAATCTCGAAAAATATTTTCTACGCTTTTTTATGTTGTTGCTGTTATTGGTGTACAGTTCACGAAGTGGCATGAGAAGCGATAGCAAACAAATCGCTTTATTAACTGCAACAACGCTTTTAATTTTGATTAAGACAATACACCGAGCATAAAAGCAAAACAAAGAACGGAGAGGGAGAGGGAAGGGGAGGGGCAACTGTACACTCAATTGATTTTTCACAATATGTTTACTGCTGTTTCTACTTTTTTCCGCTTTTGAGTACAGCATTTTATTTTTGTTGCTACTGAAGTTTTGTTGTACAAGTTTTTGTTGTTGTTGTCTACCTCTTGTTGTGTTTATATGTAGTTGTTGTTTTTTTTGTTGCTCAACCTATCACTTTCTATTGTTTTCTTCGTGCTCATTTATTATTGATATTTTCATTTTGAAGCATTCAACTAACAACAAATGGCCAATGAACGGCGCAACAACAACAATAAAAACACACAAGCGGCGTGTATACAAATAATATTATAATTTTCTATTTGTTGTGTAAAATCTGGGGCGTCTCACAGCTGCCCCGCCGCGTTCGCTGCAACTTGTTTCGATTTTTCTTAGTTTTTTTTTTTCAGTTTTTATTTTTCTTTTCTGCTACGCCTAATCGGCTTACAATGAAATTTCTGATTTTATTTGACATCTCTATTATTTTCTCTACGCCTTAATGTAAATAATGTTTAAGGAAATCATAAATTTTTAGTTTTACAACAACACACGCAACACATTTAAATTGACCGCATTTGCATGCCTCACAAATTTAAATTTAAATTATTGCAACAACAAAAAGAAGGAAAGCTTGTACATTCATATAAACGAAATCGTATGAAATGAAATCTCAAATCTCGGTCTAATTTCGTCTAGCGTAGCGTTAAATGACGATAAGCGGCTTATCAGCTGATTCACAGGCCGCCGGCCGAAAAAGGTACAAGTCCACAAAACGGCGTTACCCACGCTCCAAAAACGATGCTGGGTGCCCCCGGCGAACATATACAGATGTGTTTATAAATTATCAGTTGATGTTGTTTAGCATACCCCGTAGGAAAAAATATTTAATATATTTACAATTATTAAAAAATTATAAAATATTAATTTAATAAAAAAAAAATCAAAATGAACTGAATACCAAATTTACAAAAAAAATAAAGAAATTAAAAAAATTAAATACAGTTGAACTTCCATAACTCGAGTTCTTGAATTGGCAATAGAAGTCAATATTCATACAAATTGACTTCCCTAGCCCAAAGTCTCTCTCTAACTCCTAGTTTTTTTGTGATTTGAGTTAGGGAATTCCAACTATACTCAATATGTATGTTTCAAGAACAATTTAAAAATATTCCGAATGAATTTTTCATATTCAAATATGGCAACCCATCGAATGGAATGGAAATCAAAAATATTAATTTGTTGGTTGTTGGTTGTTGTTGGTTATCAAAAGACTATTTTTTCCTTACTTCATTCATTTCCTATTATACACTCTTTTAAGGCAAACATTATAATGAGTAACTAACTTTTCAGAACTCTAAAAAAATTTCCTACTGACCCTCCACATAAATCATGCTCCATTAATTATGGCAGTGTGACACCAGTCATATGTGACCACAGCGTCTCATCGATAACGCTACGAACGCGGAATTATGGACCATATTCTGGCGATCTTTTTTAATTCATTTATGAGCAATAAAAATGCAAAGGCGATTTGGCGCATAGTAAATTATATTTTTTTTTTTTGTATTTTTGTTATTTTAGATTATTTTTTGTTGTCATTTTGCCGTTTGTGATGAAGCATTAGTCAAGGCAGGCCTTTGAATTAGTCACTTGATTGCGAATAATCTGTGAGTTTTGCATATAAATTAGCGTTGGGATGACCGGAATTGAGATACTGACTGAGACGGTCGTAAATGTTGATATTGAAGCATTGAACAGAGGCAGGGTAATCAGTGATTACTAATCACTTTATGGCTCAATTTGTCGTTCTATATTGGTTTGAGCAAAATTTACTGTTAAATTTATAAGCTACTATTCGGCAAACATTTCTTTGAAATTATAAAATTCTTCTATATAAATATGGCAAAAAAAATCTTTTAAAATATAGTGTTGGAAAACGATTAAATATTTTAAATATATTTAAGATTGGAAATTAAAACAAAAAATTCTAATTGGTATCATTTATAAGCTCTTTAGATATAAATATTCACTTTCTAAGGCTGAATTTCGTTTAACTGATTTTCAGTGTTGAGTAACGATTTTTATTTTTTAAAGGTTTAGATATTTTTTAGATCTGAAAGGGTGTATTATCTATATTAGAGACATTTTAAAACATAATTTCGTGATTTAATAAATACTTATATCATAGTGTTGAACAACGATTATTTTTTTCTACTTGAATTACAATATTTTTTTGCTTATAAAAGTATTTTTTTGTTTCGCTACAATCTAAGTGAATATGCTACCTCCGAAGAGCATAGAAAAATTCAGTGCCTATTTAGTTGAATGAAAGTAGAAGAAAGTAAAAAAGCTACCAAGCTCAATAATAAGAAAAGTCTCCTACTCAAAAAAAAATAATTAAAATGACTTGCCATGGCAAGCTCACGACCTTTGCAAGTAGGCACACTCAGACTCACTCTTCAAGCCAGCACTGCATGGAAAGCACAACTTAAGTGCAATCATGTGCCATAGTTATAGATTTTAAACTGTATCCAATATAAGTACTATAAGAGTAGTGGCGTGTAAGTAAGTTGCAATAAATGCGTAGCAATGCGATAAATTGCCTTTAATGTCGAACGCGCTAGCAATTTTCCAAGAGTCAATTGGCACTAATTACTCAATGTCAATTTCCCTTGCGATGGCTACTTAAGCGTACAGAAAATATATTTTTTTCACTTTTTATGCCGCGGCCGTTGCTGTTCTCTATGCGCGCCGCATCCACTTGAGCGCCAGGCAGTCAACGGTACTATACTCATGTACTCACTCTCGTACTAGGCACGCGCTGTTCACCATTCTTGTTGGAGCATTGCGCGCCATTGTACACCACATTCTAAAGCTGATTTGCAATTTAACTTTTGTTGCGGCACAGGGTGGCTACACTGCCACGAATCATGCGCGGAGACTGGACAACATTTGCTTGCTTACGGTACTCGCTTATTGTCGCATTGTCAGTTTAAAATGCAAATTCAACTGCTTAATCTCTGTACTTTTTTCTTGCTGTTGTTGTTATTACCGTATTTCTTTCATTTGTAGGGTCTATGCTTTGTGCCTGGGTGTCACACTCCCCATTGAAATTATTTTAAAATTCCAATGGCTTTCCTCAATTGCCTTGAATTGAAGTTAATTTTGTTGCTGAACTGAAGTTGCTCATTGTTGTTGTTGTTATGTTGTTTTTTTTTTTTGTTGCAACAAATGGCTTTTGAATGGTTACTTTGATTAAGTTTAAATTGAAATCATTTGCCAAGTGAAATTGTGAAATGGGGAAAATAATGACGAGGGAGCACTCAGAACAATAGCAGACGTGAGATGGTTAGTAGAAGACAGCTATTTCCACGCGTGAGCTAAAAAAAGAGGCATAAAATTATATAGTAAAATACATAAATCAAGAGCACTGAAAAATGTTTTGAGAAATTGTTCATTTCTCCGAGGTAATTGCTATCTGAAAACAGTCCAAATAGCTCGAGATTTGAAAATGAACACTATTTTTATTTATAATTTCAAATATTTGTCTATTTGAAACAAATATAATATATAAAAACATCATAACAAAAAGAGAATAAATCATAAGCTTCTTGAGTCCCGAAGGTATCTTTCTTGCAGACATTCTTCGGAATACATTTTTATATACATTCTTACACCTTTGATCACACAAGATTTTCTATTACTATACAACTATAGCCAAAGGTAGGCAACTTTACTGTGTCATGAGATAAAGCTAGAGATATTGCCTACAATTAGGCGAATTTGCCATAATTTTATTCCTCGCTTTAATGTGAGCAAAATTTATTGTAAAATCGAATAAGAATATATTTTACTATATAAAAGTATCCTAAAAGTAGGCTAAATACAATCATCAAGAGCTAAAGTGATAAATATTGCCTACCTTTAGGCGCCAAAACTATTAATTTAATGCCTATAACTCAAAATATTTACTAATTCTTAATTAAATTACTATATTTCTTCCTTAATAACATTAATTTAAGCACTTTTAATGCTCACATTCTTACACTTTACGTATTTACTCTCAATAAAGTGATTTTTTTCAACCAACTGGCGCCTGCCGACGCTCTGCAGTCGGTCTTTAATTACAGCGGCCAACCGTTATGACCTCATTTGTTATGGTCAAGCTGTATGTACGTAGATTTTGCATTTTATATTCACTTTTTATGTATAAATTATTACTATTTTTTGTTATTATTGTATACAAGCACATTGCACGCCGTGGCACTTGTGAGTCGTAAGCGAAATAATTGAGTGCCGTGCCGAGGGCTACGGTCGTTCACACCCACTTAATACATTCGACATATATTTCAAAAGTTTTTGTGGCCATACGGCCAAACTCCGACACGAAGAAGCGCCTTTGTTTTGTTATTGTTGCGGTGGAAGACGCAGAAATTCAACGCAAGAATGTACGTAAATACTTTAAGGCGCATAAAACAGTTTTTTAATAACATTCTGGTGTACATATGGTTACTCTTTGTTGAAGAGCAGAAACAAATTAAAATTTACGTTTATATACAAATATTCTGTATATATGTCCACATCACCTTTAATTTAAAACGCAGTTGAGACCCTAAACTCAAAAACGCTTGGCAGCAAGCTTGATTAGCATTTTGGAAAACAAATTTCAAGTGCTTTATTATTACTCGCTAGCGTGTATGTAGGTCTGTGGGTTCAAATGAAAAATGCCTAAATCATTTTAGAAGGCGGAACTAATTTCATGGTTAAAGGAAAACAAAAAGATTTACATAAGAAATTACTAGTGTCCGGCATGTTTAATTTTTGATAATAATAAACCATTTGTGGTTTCACAAAACCGACATACAAACACACCTAAGTATATTTAATATTAAATTAATGCTTTGATTACTAAACTCGAGTGAGGTAAAATTAGGTTGATGAAGACCTTTGATTGTATTTCTGACATGAAAAAATAGTTTGCCACGAATTAGAAGGGGAGGTTCTAACACGTTTCAAAGATGGTGATCTAAACTACTTTCCGTCGTGTTTTATAAGCTTTTGGGCGAAATCATTTCCTCCAAATTGAAACTGTCATTTAAAGCAGAACCCCGTAGCTTACTTCTCCACAATGTCTAGCTTTGTTCGGGTTCCATTTTTTTTCTCGAAAACTAATAAAGTGGCTATGAATTCTAATATTCCTCCTTATTTCGGTTAGTTATACTCTCTGGTTTTCTGTATTCCCACATATTTCCTATAACAAAATCTTATGATAAAGATTGTAAAAAGATCTGATTCTCTACGTGCGCGAAAATCTTCAAGAAACTCCAATTAATTAGTGTTTCTATAAATGAATATATATTTTAATTGTATTAATTGTTTTCCCGAATTTCTAAGGCTTCAAATATTCTTCATCGATTCTAGGGATATCTTAGAGTTTCATTCGCTTAGTGTTGTTAAATTTTTGTTGCTGGTGTTACTGTTGTTTCAAAGTTAAGACAAAGCAAAGTTAAGCCATTTTTCTTATTTGGAGCTGTTTTTTTTCTTTTCGTGCTTTCTTTAGAGCCGGTTTCGTTATTCCAGGAAAACTTTGGATTACCTACTCTAAGATATTTTAAGTTGATCAAAGAAAGAATTTTCTCATGTACACTTTTGTAGAAGCTTTTGAAAAATAATTTCCTAGAATAATCTAGACCAAAAACATACTGTGATATGTATTTTTGAATAAAGTAAAAGCATGATAATTTTATGCGCCACCTTATATGGTAAATTGCTCTAGGGAGATACTATTTCTGAGTGTTTAAATGTTTCTGTGCATATCGAAATATGGTTTCATTAGATTAGGGATCCGAGGATAGGGTATGATATATATAGTCAATCAAAACAAATATAATTACCAAAATTTTTCTCGATGGTTAAATCACATGCTTTCATGAGATTTTCTTGCTTCAGTTAAGTTTAATCCTACCGTAGATAGGTTACGTTTGATAATACGACTTCTCAAAGTCTATTCTAGAATAGATATCAGATCCACTAGTTTTAGAATTATCAGATGAATTGGAACAGATTATTCTGAAAGCAGTATTACTCTCCTCTGCTACCGAGGAGAAATATTCTTCTGCGAGTTCCTCAGTTTCCAATATTAAATTCCCAAATATTTCTGATATTTTCAAGTTGCCCACGATTTCTTCAATTTCCGACACCCACTGTGAGTACTTTCAAAATATTTTTCAATCCTATTATACAACATAAGTATGAAAATCGCATTAGCCTTTGAGACCACATTAACCTTAAACACATTTCATCGTCTTCTTCTTCCATTTTATTGCAGATATTTTTAGTATTTCCTCAATAGACGTAACACACGCGTAAGCTATTTGATCTCACAGGCGGTATTCGATTCGATTGAAACGGGAGTTGTTTTGCGCTGGCGGATCAAAGCAGCTGTTGCTCCGTGCCACAAACACGCATACGAATAGACGAATGAATGGCGCAATAAATGCACGCAAATGTGCAACATTATACGCAAATATGTAAAAGCCAATGTCAACAGTGAAACAACTGCCACAGCAACAGGAACAACAACACCTACAACAAAATCAACAACAACCAGCTGCAGCAGCAATAAGAGCACATAACAAAGTATAAAAGCAGGAAATCACATTTTGAGGTAAGTACGCAATTTGAGTTGACATGTGTAGACATACATACACATATATAGAGTAACAAAAACAACAACAACGCTTAAACATATGCAAACAGCTTTCGTGAAATGCGCATACGCACACCCACACACGTCTATGAATATTTCGAATGTGCTTACATTTCTCGCTGTGTGAGTGTGATATGTGCGTGTGTGGGATAAATTGCTTCTTTTCACATTTTGACAAGAAAAAATGTGAATTTTTCCTTTTTCGCAAATTTCGTTTTGGCATTTTTTACTCACTCACTAAGCCACAGAGTCACATGTGAGTCACTTCCCCTCAACCACTCCGTCGGTTTGCAAGTGTTGCAAAATACAAATTTTTATTTACTGTTGGAACAAGCGGAAGAAAGGGGAGGTTGCACTGTGACATGCTGCGAATTTGTTTGCGTAAGCTCGACGAGTGCAGTAAATCAACAAATGCGAAATATGAAATTCATGAAGCGCTCTTCTTTGTTGTTGTTGTTGGCGGCAACAGCTGCTCTTCAACAGCCAAATCAACCCGAAATTATGTGTTTGCATTTTACATATTTACCGCAGCCGGCAGGTATAATAATTTACTTGAGTTTACAGTTACAGAGTCGGCATATTTCACAAAACCGTTAAAATTTTGCACTTTCCCACACCACAATTTTTATTATCTTTTAATTGTTGTTGTTAATTTTTATTTTTTTTGTTTTTTTTTTTTTGCATATAAATAAGCTTAAAGACATATGTGAGCAGTTGTGTAAATAACAGTGTATTTTTGGTGTATTTTCACAAGCTTTACTGTCGATTTTTGACTTAAAATATGCAAGCCGTTGACTCGTACATATGGCTGTATTTAAATTTTCATATGTTTCACTTGTTGTTGTTCTTTTTTATTATAAAATATTTTAGGAAAAATACGTAGGCTGATATAAGATAATCTTTAAGAATAATAAACATTATTTTTGAAGCTTCTGTAGCATCACTATCGTAGCTTTAATTACATTAATATCCTGTATTATCTCAACTGCCTCAATTTCAATAATTGAGTTTCCAAAAATATACTCCCAAATACTCAATTAATTAATTATTATTATTACCGTCGATAAAGCTTTCGAAAGCTTAGTCAAAAACACAATTAAAAGCCCACGACTTCAGATCAATCAGCTGTACTGCAGTGTTGCAATAAATACCCTACAAAATTAGTCTCATAATATTTCGAAAAATACGCATTCTACTAATGATATTAATCAATTAACCAAGAGCACTCAAAAATTATATCAAAAATGTCACTCAATGCCCAAAACTGCACTTCAACTTTCACACACACATATGTATGTACATATATCCTTATTGACTGCGAATTTGAAAATTGAATTCAGAAAAACCACAAATGCTCTTAAACATTTTTGGATCAATCAATGATATGAAATATTACTCATCACATACATACATAGGTTGCGAAGACATTCAATGCTCTTAACTCTAATATGACAGTGATGATGATAAAGTGAGCATTTTAAAAATGGTATTGAATCAAATACACTTCTCTACATTCACATATGATATATTTACTCTTTCATACTCGTAAATGTGGTTGAAAAGATTTTTCGTGACCTAGTTAGAAACTAGTACCATGTATTACATACGTACTTACATATATGATAGTAATAAATAGAATATACTAAAAATGAGACAAATATTTTTCCTTTTTATACTCTCGCAACAAAGTTGATAGAGAGTATTATAGTTTTGTTCACATAACCCACTTTTGGGTCAAAAACCATATCTTAGGAACTACTCGATCGATTTCAGTGAAACTTGGTTTGTAATAGTTTCCTTACATCCCAATGATATGTTGTGAAAATAGGCCAAATCGCTTCACAACCACGCCGCCTCCCTATATACCAGAACTTTGAAGACGATCTGAATCGTTTACTTTACAATATATAAAGTAAGCGCTAGTGAAGATATCGATGCAGAACTTTGCACAAATAGTACGTTTATAGTGTGGCAGCCCCATTCTCAAAATCGCCGAAATCGGACCTTAGGTTTTTAAGGCCCCATATATCGAACACAAGGACCTCGGTGCTTCTAACCTAATATTATGGTTTCCAACTTTCAATAGACTTTATACAATATATATGACGAATATGTGGGTCAAATTGTGTATTATATAATATAAATAAAGTTAAATAAATAAATTGCGAGGGTATAAAATGTTCGGTTACATCCGAACTTAGTGCTTCCTTACTGGTTTTCTATTCAAGTCTTGAAGGTTGTAGATAAAGTTCACTCTCGAAGTTCTTTTCCACGCTTCGTTTATGGTTATATTTTTCTTATGAGATAGAACTGTCTGAAATCAATCAAATATTAAATATTGTTTTCAAATAAAGTGCCCATAAGATGTTTTTTATCACGTAACATCTACAGAGTAGCAGATAAATTATTAAAACTTAATTGGCCTTGAGAAGAAACCAAACCATGCCACATTATATTTATTCACAATATATACACCGTGCATGTATCCTGTTACAGTTTTCCATTTTTCTGTCTTTATTAGTATCTAATCGAACTAACAACTGGTATAAATAGAAGTTATGGTATATGAAAAATAAGAGAGAGGTATATTCAGAGAGAATATTTCTCGCATTGCATTCTAGTGTTGTAAATGTGTTGTAACGAAATTTTTGGGGATAGAGAAAAACTCAAAGACAAGATAGCTGTCCTCAGTCACTTTCACAGTAGCGAATCGAACAAAAAAATGGTATAAAATGTATTGTACTCGAAAGGAGATATAATATATGGAATACTCGTTCGAATTGCATTCATGGTATCCCAATTTGTTGTTTTATGATAAAAATAATATTTTTGACGAGAGGGAGGAACTAAAAGCTAAGAGAGTTGAAATTGTAACCAATCGAACATGACAAATACAGCTTTTCTCAAGCAAATTTCAGAAATTTTGTTAAAAACAGTTAGCTATAAAGGCTGCCTTCCATCAGAAAATGTATTACGATTTGAGATCATAATTTTTATATTCTTAAGAAATTATAGTCTCTCTATGTCTGTATTTAGTCATAGAAATAAGTATATTGCAGTTTCTAGGAAAATATTTCGCTATTGCTAGTATTGGAGGTTATCTTCTCTTAACTATCGAATCCCCAAATCACCATCCTCATTGGAGAAATGTTTATATGTCACTGCCCATTAGTAATGTTTTACTAAAATTGTTATAATTTTAAACAAATTAGTTTAGAAATTAGGAAAACATGAAACACAAAAAAGTTTAAACCACCGACGCCACATGAATAAGTAATATCTCTTAATCTGCGATCAGTATTTTATTACACAACAAATTACCTAACAAGCCCATATATGTAGGTACGTAGAGCTTTTTTGTCTTATTCTCCACTTTCACAACATGCCACATAAATGTGGTATTTTATTACAAATAACGGTATATGTGCTCGAACAACATGAGAAATTATGATAGTGTGCTACATGCTACATGAGTTTGAGTGGGGAAAAGGTCAACCTTGGCGTCATTAATTTTAAATTACGCTTATATATAGCACATATATGCTTGTTGGATCCCAAAAAATGAAAAAAAAAAAAATAAAAATGGAAAGTTCTACATATGCGCCCACAAGCGGCGGCCACCACATTCATTTTGCTTAATATTTGGCCAAATCTTATTATTATTTAAGAGCCTTAAGGACCCAACTAACAAAGGCTGAATGTAAGCTGAAGAAATATGAGCGCGCAAGCAAAAAGCGAAAAGGGACCAAAAACACGAGAGACTGTAGTACAAAAAGTAGCGACAAGGCAAAATGCTGAAAATTTATGTGACTTTAAAGACGCGCTTATGTGTGTGTGTGCATGTGTCTAACTAAACGTGTGTGTGTGTGTTTGTATGTTATGCAGAAAGTGAAATTGTGGCTCAAATTTATGACTAACCCACTTTGAACTTTGCTTGTTTCACTCTTATTCGTTTGGCTCTTTCGACTGCGGCCCAATCGGCAGTCTCCACCTACTGCTGACTGTTTTCATTAAAGTTATAAAACTTTTTATGTTGCACGTATACATACATACACATAACTGTGTGTCGACTGTCAGTTAGGCCGGAAGCTTCTCTGCTCTCAACGTCGTCTCCTACATGTCGGTCATGTTTAAATTGTATTTGCATGACTCAGGCGTCACACCCAGATTTCCCTATCGCCGAGAAGAAAGGGCTAATATAAAATGTGTAATAATTTTTAAATTCCTCGTATATTTCAGTTAGCCAGCTTTTCTTTTGCCAAAAATTTGTTTTCAATTTTGTACTTTCAACGTTCCGCTTATGCATGCTGGCGTGGTACTCAAAGTGGATTTCTTGCTGTGCTTTGTTTTTCACATTGTAAAGCCAGCACAAAAGTGGCATGTAAATTGTTATAGGCAATAAAAAGTATGCTATAAATAATGGGAAAAAGTGCTTTGTAGACTTTATACTTTGTAAATATATTTTTTTACACAATAATTTTGATTAGCTCTCCTGGCGCCAATATACAAAAATATTCGGTTAGTGGTCGGTGTACAGTGTGTCGGCATACAGAAAAAACTGGATAATCGTAAAAAAATAGTTGTTTAAATTTTTTTTGTTCGACAAATGAGTAGAGGAAGTATTTTAAACATGTTTTTAATTGTAGAGCTTACGTAAAAAATAAAAAAAATTTAAAAAGATATATGAAAATTATTTTATAAAATTTTGATGATTATAGCTTTCTTTCATAATAATGCTCTTCAATAATGTCATAATAATGCTGCTGAAAGTATAATAAAAATTGTATTATTTATTACTGACTTATAGGAAATTATCTTCTCTGCAAATTCCAACCTCCAAATACACTGGTCAGCCTTAACCTAAAAAACGATTTTTTTTTAGAGCTAAGCCATTATTTTAATTTATTTTAATTTATATTTTTCAAAATTTGTAGGTCATTGCATAGGAAATATCTTCAATTTGAATACCCTTTTTGAATTTTCTTGTTTCAACTACTCATTCGGCCGGAATAATGTCAGCAGTTGGCGAACCTTTTTTTGGCACCTCCCAAGACAGTTATTTTTTCAATATTTTTGCACAAAAAAACTTAAAATATAGCTGGGTTACACTGGTATAGCCATTTTATGTATTTTGAAATATTATGTAACGGGTGATTTTTTTTGAGGTTAGGATTTTCATGCATTAGTATTTGACAGATCACGTGGGATTTCAGACATGGTGTCAAAGAGAAAGATGCTCAGTATGCTTTGACATTTCATCATGAATAGACTTACTAACGAGCAACGCTTGCAAATCATTGAATTTTATTACCAAAATCAGTGTTCGGTTCGAAATGTGAAATCCGCTTTTTTATCGACAAATTTTGTTCAGCGATGAGGCTCATTTCTGGTTGAATGGCTACGTAAATAAGCAAAATTGCCGCATTTGGGGTGAAGAGCAACCAGAAGCCGTTCAAGAACTGCCCATGCATCCCGAAAAATGCACTGTTTGGTGTGGTTTGTACGCTGGTGGAATCATTGGACCGTATTTTTTCAAAGATGCTGTTGGACGCAACGTTACGGTGAATGGCGATCGCTATCGTTCGATGCTAACAAACTTTTTGTTGCCAAAAATGGAAGAACTGAACTTGGTTGACATGTGGTTTCAACAAGATGGCGCTACATGCCACACAGCTCGCGATTCTATGGCCATTTTGAGGGAAAACTTCGGAGAACAATTCATCTCAAGAAATGGACCCGTAAGTTGGCCACCAAGATCATGCGATTTAACGCCTTTAGACTATTTTTTGTGGGGCTACGTCAAGTCTAAAGTCTACAGAAATAAGCCAGCAACTATTCCAGCTTTGGAAGACAACATTTCCGAAGAAATTCGGGCTATTCCGGCCGAAATGCTCGAAAAAGTTGCCCAAAATTGGACTTTCCGAATGGACCACCTAAGACGCAGCCGCGGTCAACATTTAAATGAAATTATCTTCAAAAAGTAAATGTCATGAACCAATCTAACGTTTCAAATAAAGAACCGATGAGATTTTATGCGTTTTTTTTTTAAAAAAAGTTATCAAGCTCTTAAAAAATCACCCTTTATATGGTAACTCTACCATATGACTGTCTGCTTTATTACTCATTGTATAAGTTAATAACCTTACCACACAGTAATATAGCTCAAATCGGTTTGAAAGTATAGACGAGCTTTGTTCCAGGCGGAAGCCTTCTCAATACTCTCACGATTCATAAAAGATTTTTAGTATATAAACTGTATTTTATAATATCATTAGAATTTTTCTGATTGATGACAACTATATTTTCATAAAACCACTCTCCTTTTTATTTTTTAATATTAGAATTTTATTTTAATTTTCAGTTAGTTGGCAACTCTGTTTTTAATATTTTTTATTCAGGAACTTCCCAGATTAACAGAAATATTTCTATGTCAAAAAAATTGTTTTTTCTAAAAATCCAAATTTATGTAAATATTTTATGACACTGTCCCACTGTGCCTTTGACAGAGCGCAACCATTTTTACAGAAATTAAATTTTTGCCAATCACATTGCTGTTTGTTTAGGTACACATAGTCAATACATTTTATTTTGGCTACTCTAGAGAGGCCTGGAAATAGGTACAGCGCAGTCAAAAAGCTGAATTTTATTTAGTATGAAGTACAAAAGCAAAACTCATATTCAAAGCACACACCAGAAAAAATAAGAAATAAAAAGGCAACAACACAAATAAAGTTGATTACTTTAATCTTTCAGTGGTTTCCGTTGCCAGCGGCACGTGTGCACTTCAATCAACGCCTAGTAGTAGAGCACATGGCAACCGCCCCCCACTACTACTTTGTAAAAAGCACAGCCTAGGCTACAGAGAGTTTCCATTTCACCAGCCGACCACTTGCATATGTACCTGTGTACATAAAAAGTTTATTTATTCCCCCACTTTGAAACGCACGACCTTCCACCATTTGTGCACCTTGAACTTTTTCAGTCGCTTAGCAGCGTCGCCTGCAGCAGCAGCGCGGCGTAGCATGTATGCATATGCAAGTGCAACATTAGATATTCAAATGGGGGGTGCAAGAAATGCTGCACTGCAGTGAGCCATGAAAAAAGGATTCTAAATTTTATGCCACAGTGCAATGAAAATAAATAAAAATAAAATTTTCCACTGAATATTCAGCATAAATGCGCACATATTTGCATACCACACACATACACAGCGCGTGTATGTTGCCACCCAATTTTTTAGCGCGCTTTTAGGTGCAACCACTCACTTACTACCATATATGCACTCCCCCTACTCGTCCTCTTCACTTCCGTGCGACCTTCTCACGCTTAACAGCCAGCGACAGCACTTTGCGCTAAAAGCAAAACTCTCGCCGCCACTTCCGTTGCATACTACTGCACATTACTAGTACTTCTGTTGTTGTTGTTATTTACCTGCAATGCGTTGTTGTATTTGTTATTTGCTTGGGGCACAATTTTCGCCAATTTCCCTGCTTGCATGCCCTTGCTGCAGCGTAGCGTTCTACCTGATCACTCATAAATTTCACTATCGCACGCTTTTTCCCGTTATGGCGCAGCGCACAAATTGTAAATTTCAATATTCACGAAGTTCTGCGTCACAATTTAACTTACTTACTCCCTACGTGCTGTCACCCTACTTTGGTCCCATTTAGCATTCATAACTAATGTAAGCCAGCGGCAGAGAGCGCGCGTTTTTGCTGATTTTCGCTGTTAGTTAGTAGGAGCATAATTACGGCAGTCATCGCTAATGCGCGCTCCGCAGAAAGAGCAAAAAGTTGTAGAGAAAATTGCATAAAGTTGTCACTTTCTGTTGGCAATGTCACCAGACGTAGCTTTCACTTTGGTTTTTGGGATTAAAAAAATTATAATTTTTCTTGTGATAATGAAATTATGCTTTAAGAATTCTTGCAAAGGTGAAAGATTATTGTAGGATTATCGGAAATTAGAGAAAAGCTTTATAAAAAGTCTTACAGTGATTAGATTTTGTTCAAATATGCGCCGTTTCGTTCGATCATCTGTCTCCATCTAGACAACTTCATAATACCCTCTCATAGAAGCCTCCTCCGTGTTTGAGAAGAACTCGGACAGCCTCTTTTCACAAGCATCTTTTGAGTTAAACTTTACAGCACCAAGGGCGTTCGCCATGGACAGGAACAGGTATTAATCACTTGCGCTATGTCCGGACTATATGGTGGATGTGATAAAACCTCCCACTCAAGCTCCCGTAGCTTCTGACGAGTCATCAACGAGGTGTGTGGTCTAGCGTTGTCCTGATGGAACACTACACCCTTCCTGTTGGCCAATTCTGGACGCTACTGGTCGATCGCCTGCTTCAAGCAGTCCAGTCGTGATCCATTTTTCGTCGCCAGTTACCATCCGCTTCAAAAAACAGGTCAAGTTCGTTCCATTTCGGCAGCATATCGCAGGCGTTGATTTGGTCGAGCAAGATTTTTGTGTCAAATCATGCGACATCCAAACATCAAGCTTTTTTTGTGTATCCAGCCTTCTGCAGCTGGTTTAAACTGGTTTGGTGACTAACTCCCATCTCCTGGACGATGTCACGAGATGCCACATGCCGGTCTAACTCGATGTTTTCCATGCTTAGATCGGTATTCGTCGTCACAAGTCTTCCGCCGACTGGCTTATCCATGGTGTCGTTTTCATCCACTTTGAATCGTCGAAACCATTCCTCCACAGCACTAAGTGATAAAGTAGCATCCCCCAAAACACAATTAATCTCACGGAACGTTTCTCTAGCGGATTTGCCTTTAACGAATTTCAGTTGATGTTGAGATTTTTACCCAGAAATTATCAAAAAGCTCGTGAAACTTCGGAATTAATTTCCTAGTCCTGAATCTGTATTTTTAAATGAATGTTTTCATATATTTCTTGAAACTGCTCAATATTTGTTGGATTTTAGTATCTCTCAAAATGATTGATATTATTATAATCAGGTAAAACCCTTCATAGTTAAATCCTAACAAAATTTCATTTTTCATGAGATATACGAGACTCAGCCTCAAATATTTGTGAGAGTATTTTCCCAAAATCCAGCTGAGAACAGTCTTCAAAAAGTCGCTAGCAAAGTAAATTTTGAAAATATCAAATTCAGAAGGAATCAATTAACCGACAGTCTTCAAGACGTCAAAATGCTGATTTGATGAAATGAGATTTTAGAATCTTGTATTTTCAATTCAGTTTCAGTTTCTTGAGTAAAAAAGTCTCTCAAGCGGTATAGTTAATTATATATATTTGTAAATATTTTTTTTTATTATTGGAAAGCACTCAAACTATTAAAAAAATATTTATCACAAAAGCAACAAATTGCAGTAGCCAGAAGTTAAATATATTCTAATGGGATAATTTTTTTTTTTTTTTTTTTTCAAAGAAAATATTAATATAAACAAATGCTAACCATTAATTGAAACTCAAGTGCTGCTTCCATCACTCCAATCATAACTCTGCACTCCTCATAAATATTTCCAACGCTAATATTTCATTATTTGCCTTTTACTTAGCGCTAATGAGCGTGTAATTTTCATATGAATTCCATATAAGCTTAACACAGCACTTAGAACACCTTTCTAATGAAACCAGCATTAATATACAAATACACGTGTCTATGTGTGTGTGTGTTTGTCAGTATATATACAATTACAATGTAAAGGGTTAACACTTAATCAAGCACTTCTCTTCCGGCATTTAATTATATACGCTCCAATACGTTTACTAAGGTGTTGCTAATTTCATTTCATTCACTCAACTCGAGCATAGTAATTATAAGTTGTGTGCAATTAGACGCCTTTGGCGTTTCAAATGTACGGTTGCTCACACATACATACTTCATGACTGCATGTGGTTAGACATTCAATACTGGTCTACTCCTATCCACATTATTTTGCTTAAATATTAATGTGTCACACGTGTCCTTGTGCAGCACGCCCGCCCACTTGCAGGCAAATTTTCAAACTAATGCCGTTAGTGCCATATGGTTCTGCTTTGGCGGTCAATAGCGTCATGTAAGCCATGGCGTATACGCAAAATTTTTTTCATTTTCCTTTTTGGTATTGCATGCTTTGTGTTGTATATCTTTGAAATTGCTTACTAATTTATTAATGTTTGTAATTGTGGCGTTGTATTAGCTGTGCATTAATATACTACTAAGCGCCCGTTGATTGTCGTAATGAATTCATTATTGATAATTTTTTACGCACATAATACTTATACTAAATGCTTTGTTTGCGCTTTTGACGTCATCAAATGGCATGTATCCAACTAGTCTGTACAGATTTGTGAGCAAATGGAGAATATGTCGTCATAGGTTATCGCTGCATTTAATCAATTTGCTTGATATGCAAATGACTGTCATACAATTTGAACAATAATAAATGCATTTAGAGATTATAACCAAAATCGTTACTGATAATAATTCAACTACAATATACATAGTTCATTTGATTGATTTAGGATCCTTTGAATACATTTTCCCCTTACATAGTTTTCTCGCAAAGGGCTCTTAATAAATACATTAATTAATCAATGAAATATTTTCTGTTGTATTCTGTAAGCTGAATCATTCTGCTTAAGAAGTTGGAGTACAGAATTGATATAAAGTGTAATTGAATATTACGGAAAATTTTACAAAACTATTTCAAATATACAATGACCCTTACTACTAAGGAAATATTACTGAGGGCGAAGAGCTCCCTCAGTATCTTACGATTTTCCTTGAGTCAGAATCGCATCTCAGTTGAAGCACTTTAAAAATGCTAAAATAGACTTGAAGACGCTCCACCACAAATGGATCCAACCGAATTATAATTTTACTATTTTTTTATATAGCCAAAGAACTTTTTAATATATGTACATAGATCTTAGTTCATATTAAAATTTTTTTACAATTAATTAGATTATTAATTTTGATACTTGTTCCCTACTATTGGTTTTGTGAACAAATTTTACTGTTTCACATGAACAAATAGGATGACTTTTACCCTTATACTATTGTACCATAATAACAATTCTACAGCTAAGAATGTTATTTTAAATATATATATTCGTAAAATATGATGGAGGTAAAAATTATAGCTGCATCTTTGGAAATCTTAAACTAAAAAAGCTAAACTACTCTCTTCGTTTCGCCTAACTTTGAAAAGTGGTGTGAATCGAACGATAAACTGGTATAAAAGTTGTATAAACTGGTATAAATGATAGCAAAGCAAATAGTTATACCACTTAAATTATTTATCCACATACAATTTTTTTTGCAAAAGAACATAACAAAAGAGATGGGAATATTTGGGAAGGTTTCGGAATCAACAATCATAAAATCATCATGTTGGGTTCTACATACATATACAGATGCAGACGATCTATTAGTCTAAAAATTCTCAGGTTTTGCAATCATAATTTTTCACTAGATGTTGCTAAAGACACTATGATCGATTTCTAACCAATGTCAAATAGATCTTCTTTTTCGCTCCACAATAACTCTACTAGTATTCAGTGATTGTCTAGTAGTATTTCATCTGTTTCATTAACTCGATCTCTTTCTTATTCTTTCTCGTTGCTTTCTTTCTCTCGTTTATCTGGATTGCTAAATGGTAAAATTTTTCAAAAATGATCCTTATTTTGATCTTTATATAGAAGGCACAAGAAAGCACCCCGCTATTGCTTGACTTGTTGAATTCCTATCCAAACAGATTCGAATGGTTTTCTATGACTCTTAATCATAGAATTCATTAGTGGATAGTTACAGGAAAGTCTTTGTTTCTCTGATGTAAGATTTTCGCAAACAAAAAATAAAATTTTTCCGGCGAATAATATGACTTTGAAACTCAATAATTTTATTTATATTATTTATAAGATAAAGCTGATAATAGAACTTTATATTGTATTATATATATATAAAAATAATTCTAAACTGTAAAACAAAAACAAATTCTGAATCCGAAGTGTATAACAATGAAAAACCAGTCGCTGATCTCTTAGCAATCTCCACGAAATCAGGAAAGGAAACGTTTTTCAAAATCTCAATTTATTACGCTAAATGGAAACGTAGAGAAATACGCTATTTATTTGCATGTCAAAATCGTGCAGCAGCATATCCGGCAATTCAGCGCTCTAATTTTCTTTTATTTTTCATTTTTTTCAACTACTACTTACCCGTGCCTTTGCTTGCACTTCTTGTGTGTTACACAAGTTGCGTGTAAATTATTCATGCGACGTACAGTTAGCAGGCAAGAAGGCGGCACCATACATGGAAGTACAGAGATATATAAAGGGTGATTTTTTAAGAGCTTGATAACTTTTTTAACTTTAAAAAACCCATAAAATTTGCAAAATCTCATCGGTTCTTTATTTGAAACGTTAGATTGGTTCATGACATTTACTTTTTGAAGATAATTTCATTTAAATGTTGACCGCGGCTGCGTCTTAGGTGGTCCATTCGGAAAGTCCAATTTTGGGCAACTTTTTCGAGCATTTCGGCCGGAATAGCCCGAATTTCTTCGGAAATGTTGTCTTCCAAAGCTGGAATAGTTGCTGGCTTATTTCTGTAGACTTTAGACTTGACGTAGCCCCACAAAAAATAGTCTAAAGGCGTTAAATCGCATGATCTTGGTGGCCAACTTACGGGTCCATTTCTTGAGATGAATTGTTCTCCGAAGTTTTCCCTCAAAATGGCCATAGAATCGCGAGCTGTGTGGCATGTAGCGCCATCTTGTTGAAACCACATGTCAACCAAGTTCAGTTCTTCCATTTTTGGCAACAAAAAGTTTGTTAGCATCGAACGATAGCGATCGCCATTCACCGTAACGTTGCGTCCAACAGCATCTTTGAAAAAATACGGTCCAATGATTCCACCAGCGTACAAACCACACCAAACAGTGCATTTTTCGGGATGCATGGGCAGTTCTTGAACGGCTTCTGGTTGCTCTTCACCCCAAATGCGGCAATTTTGCTTATTTACGTAGCCATTCAACCAGAAATGAGCCTCATCGCTGAACAAAATTTGTCGATAAAAAAGCGGATTTCACATTTCGAACCGAACACTGATTTTGGTAATAAAATTCAATGATTTGCAAGCGTTGCTCGTTAGTAAGTCTATTCATGAAATGTCAAAGCATACTGAGCATCTTTCTCTTTGACACCATGTCTGAAATCCCACGTGATCTGTCAAATACTAATGCATGAAAATCCTAACCTCAAAAAAATCACCCGTTATGTGTGAGTTTATATGGGTAAGTTAGTGTGCCTCAATGTGCATATGAAATGCGCCACTTGGTCGCTGTAACGACTTTTAATCAACTGCCTTGTAAAATGGTTAAAAATGCTAATTTGCTTATGTTGCCCAAATAGGTGGCTACAAATTACATACAAACATACAAAAATACAGTAATAAGTAGTATAAATTGTGCCAAGTAAGCATTTAAATAACCAAAAAGTGAATTAAGTAATTCCATGAAAACATTAAGAATTAAAGCAGAGCAGTTAATATGAAAATACAAAAACAAAATCAACAAAGTTCACAATAAAATAAAATCTTATAATCATAGCACGTGTTCACGGCGACTTGCCCTTGAACTGGCACTATACATATATCACGTTCGTCTGTACTTAGTAAGCAGCGCACAGGACTATGCAGCATACACAGAACTACAAAAAGCTACAATCACACAAATACATAAACATTTTTTATATATCTCCATACATATACCCACTGCGCTTTTATTTACCTGCCGTTGGCCAACTGTCACCCCAATGCTTTTTGTTTGTGCTTTTCACATACTACTCACTAAGCAACTAAGTCCTTCTTGCCTGCTGCCCGGCTTGTTGCCGCTTCTGCTTGCCACCGGGCGTTGCCAGCAAGTTGTGCTTATTAACAATTTATTCGTTACTTTGCTGGCGAACAGTGGATTTACGTTGACGTGCTGCTACTCGGTTGCACGAACTTGATTTGTGCAGTTAAAAATATACATACAGACATGACTTTGTATTAACTTCTGCCGGCTTTATTTATTTATATTTACTTCCTTTTTTGGTGGCACGCACTCACCGTTCTCGTTTTTTTTTTTTCAATTCGTTTCCCGAGGTTTGTCTTTAATTTGAGCCACCATAAATTAAAGGTGAATTATTCATATGCTTGTCATCACGCACGTTTTAATTCGGTGCACATATGTTGTGAGTGTTGTGATTTAAATAAATTCGTTGGAAGAGTGTAGTATTTGTAGCTTCTGTGGTTTTAAGACATTTTTGGTCATTTAGGGAAAAATTGTGAATCAAGTCAATTGAGTTACTAGTTGTCAATTGGACTTCATTGATTCTTCATTCTCTCTCTGTTTGATTCTCTCTATCTTTGTCTATCTCTTTCTTTCATTTATTTGTGTTTTAACGACCAATCTTTCTATCGATCCTTAAATAAATGGCATATTGCGATCCATTGATGGAATTCGTACTTCTAAATCACATCCAACTAGATTTCATTGTTTCTATATTCCTCTTGTTGAGATATGATTTTTTGTTAGTTGAACTTTCGAGTCGGCGAAATCCATTTTTCAACAGAAACCAGTTTTCCGATAGCAGATCGATGCTTCTGGATCTGTATTCCGACCATCTATAATACTATACAATTTCGTATTCTCTCTGTCTCACCTCATCGTGTCTACTCGTCGCTGCTTAAAGCTCGTAAATAAATCCATTTGTTGTTCACCTAGCATATCTAATTAGACGACAAATCGACTTTTAATATATTTCCAAGGTCCAACAAAGTCAACAAAGGTACAACGCAATGTCAAAATCTACCTCTGAATAGTGTTTGAATCGTTAGATGGCGCTGTAATCGATATATATCTAAACATTTTACGCTTGAGTTGGTTAACAAGGTTTCTTCAGTGTTTGGTTGTAATTTTATTAAGTTTTCTAAAATCGGTTGTGGCCTCTGACTCTTAAATGGTGATTCAAATATCTTATAATCTGAAAAAATCATGAATTCATAAAAAAAATTTAATGCCCAACTGCGAAGTGTAAAAAATCTGTAAACAACTTTTATTCTTCATCTTCCCATTAAAAACCGAAGACTTTCCAGACGCTTAAAGGAATTTTAACAGTTCTCAAGAACTCCAAAATAAATACTTGTATGCATAAAAAATTTTAAATTTCAAACAGCTCATTAAATTTTCATATGTACACAAAACTTAAATGCAATAAAAAATAAATTTCATGTAAGAATGCCATGCCAATTGTATTGGAGTGACAACCTGAAGAGAAAATAAATACAACTTGTGAAAAATAAATAACAAATATTGTGCATTTCGTGGAATGCGTATGAAGACGCAGGCACACAAAAAGTATACGTAGCGAAGATATACTGACACATGTGGACTTTAGGGCTTAAAAGAGTATTGATATCTACTGTGCTTGTAGGAAATTTTCGGATGTAGTATAGAAGAAGATTGCTATTAATTTATATATTTCCTCACCACCTTCGAGCAAATAAGCAGTAAGTGTTCTCATCTGCTTTGAATATATATAAGTGCTCCTTTCTGACGTCACGTTAGCTAATGATGCCATTTGACAGTTGTTCTCAAATAATGTTCTGTCATTTTTACTATACTCTAGGGTTTGCTGAGATTACTATTGTGCTCGCCAGAACTTATCACTTATTTAGGCTTCTATTCCAAGAAGTGATTTAAAGAGGGTTTAAACATTACAATTTTGAAATATTTTGTAAGATGTCAGCTCTTCTGGCAGCTATCAGGTCTTATGACAAAATGTATATTAGTGTCAGCTCTTATGACAGCTGTCAGAAACAAAGTCTAGTTGAACAACATCTATCCTCTTAGTATTGTGTATGAATTTTCTCTCTTTTAATGTAATTTCAGTTAGTTATTAGGGACAAATTCACCAGCAAGATTCTAATTTGCAAACATAAGCGCCACATTTCCTACTGGGTCACTTCGGTTGTCATACAATACTTGCTGTCAGCCACTGCCAGCATCATTTCCGACACATTCGCTACATTTTCGCCAGGCACATGCAATTTGGCTTCACATTTGCACTCCGCAAAAGACACATATTGTAGCTAGCAACGGCGGTGTGGCCTTTTTTGGTAGCGCTGTTAGCAGGAATGCATTGTCGCTGAAATTAGTCGGTTGCAATGCAGCCAACTTGACTTTTGCCTTATTGCGAACATTTGCTGCTGCAGAACATTACACATTCCGTGTGACTTTGTGGCCACAAATATTAGCCACAAAGCAATGCAACAAACGATGAAGAGAAAGAGAAGTAGCGGGTAAGGGAAATATGATTGTCATTGCAGACGATGACAGCGACGACGTTGAGGATGGTAAATGCTTAAGCAGCAGGCAATTTCGAGTAATACAGAACCACCAATTGAGGCATGGAAAGAGAAGCAGGAGGAAGATGTTACTAACCAAAAAGTCAACCTGGCGATTTATGGGCAACGTCACAATGCCGCCGTTGCAGTGTCTGTTGCATTTTCACTCGAGAAATTATTCGTTTTAATTTGTGTTCTTGCGATTTTTGGTTTTATTTTTTATTTGTGAAATTCGCTTATTTGCCTGCACATTGGCTGGATGCCTTACAGACAACAACGGAGGAGTTTTGTTGTACTCTTTTCGGTATCATAAACCTAAACCATGCACTGGTAGTTAGTATGTTTTGTTGATGTGTTTGTTGTTAGTAGCCAGACAGCAGCTGCTCGGCACAGTCATGCTGTGCGTGAAACTTTCCACAGTTCATCTTTCTATATTTCATTATTTGTTGTTCCGCATGTTGTGTTTCCCTCTTTTGTTTTTGGTGCTTTGCGATTTTGCTATTTTCAGGATCAAAGTTGCGAACCACTGGAAGTCGCGCTGTTAATACCGTTAATATGAATATGAATAATAAAATAAAATATATGTTGGGGCACATTAGAACCTTGTATAAATATGGAAATGCTGTTAATTTCAAATTTCTCGTAATAACTATATTTTTTAAACTAGTTACAGACTAGTTACTTTGAGACCAGTTTCAAAATGATAGACTTTATGTCTTTATTAAAGTTTAAAAAATATTAATTTGCTGCCTAATTCATATTTTACCTAGTTACAAACAAACTAGTTGACAACTAGTGCATGTAACTCTTTTTCGGAATGAATAAAATGCTACATATTTTTACACCCTAGACCATAGGAAGTACTAAAATATCATTTATTATATCCACGACGACTTTATAACCAGTCGGTGGCAACATGCCACACACGCGCTTCGACTTTAGTGCTGCGCCGCCACAGGATGACAAGCGGACGGTGTATGAGTCAAGCAACCAGACCACAAAAGTTCCACTATGAAAGGCGAGCGGAAACGCGAGCTGCTGACTGTCGCGGCGCCATGTAAGGTAATAATTGAGCGAACTGAACAATGCAACCAAAGCAAAGTGCCACACACACACACACTCTTTGTGGTAGCCGCCACATATTTGCTTTAACAATCTCAAGCGAGCGTGAATCCGATTCACCGCCTTGAGGCCAATAAGGCTGCCATGGCTAGGCATGGCATGGCTAGGGCGGCGCATCAAATTCGCATTGCTCTTCCTTTGCAAAAGGGCTGAGGGCCGCATACACGCGCGCCACTGTGGTTGCTTTGGTGACGGCGCGCCTGTGTCGTATAACGGTGCAGCGGCATAACCATGACAACAAAACACACTACTAACACCACTAAGGCGACAAGTTAATGACCTTTTTGTGCGCGGCGCTACAAATAAAAAAGTGGGCGGGTCGTGTGCGCGCCACAAGTTGACTGTACGGGCTGCTGTGGCGGGTGTAGCGGGTCTCCAACTGGCGCGGATTACTCACAAACACACGCATGCCTTCAGTTTGCTGTAGTTTTGAGTTAAAAGCATGATTCCTCTTTTACTTTTGCTACCGTCGAGCATCCGTTACTTTGCGCGCGTCAAATCGCCCGCGGCGCGACAGATGACAATCTTCACGCGCTCGCTTACATTGATTGTTTTTGTTGTGTTGAATGTGTAATAAAATATATTTTCAACAGTGCTTGCTGTCATTATTGTTGCGGCAATATTTATTTTCAATTTTAATGCTTGAATTCCATTTTTTATAACCACACTCTGCGTCTCATATAGCTCCGCTGTAGCACTCCAATCATTTTATTTTAAATTAATTTTTCCTTTCATATTTACTCGGACACCAGCTAAAGTTAAACGCGCTTCCGTTTTCTATACGCGCAACACTCGTGCAGACACTCCCCCAACTTTTCGCTTGCCTTCAATAGCAGACGCTCTCCGCTTCCATGCTGGTCTCCTGTCTATCTGGTTGTCTGGCTGCCTCCTTCTGGTCTTTCGTTGGTAGCGCTGTTTGTTTTTTTACGCCAGACAGACACTTACCACAAAATTGTTGGCGCTCGTTGGCATTTTCATTTTTATTAGAAAATGTTTTGTGGGAAAAAGTGACGTTAAAGTGTCTGCTGCGGCTCCGTCGTATGCTTGGCACCCGCCCAGCGACGCGGTTGTTGTTGTCACAACAGGCTAGACAAGCCCGCATGTTTTAGACGCCGTGACAGCACAGTCAAAATTGCATGCCCTCTTGTGCGGGTGCGGGTTAAATGTTAAGCGTCGTACTTATCCGGTTCTCGGAGGTGTGAGGAAAGTGCAGAGTTTTTGCGTTTTATTTCCATTTCAAAGTGTCAAAATGTATATTAATGTAAAGCGTACTGTTGGGTGGTACATTTAGATGAGCTTTAATTAATCACTAAGACGACTTGATTTAAAGTGGGAAGGATTTATATGTAATTATATTAGACTCCCTTGTGAAATGTGAAATGAAATGACTGCAATCGAGGTCCCGATTCAGCCCATTTTTCTTGTCAGTGATATATTCGTAGATTAAAGCACTTCCTAAATGTTGGAACGGTCGATAGTCTTGGGCTGTTTTCGAATATCTTTTCCCCATTCAATCTAACCGTCGTTTGCTTAGCTCTCTGACCTACCAGACTAACCTAACCTAACCCTCGTTTCTTCAATATTGCTATTAAATAGGAGTAATATTGAGGAAAGTTGAAATCCATAAGTAGATTGGTGAAGAACATAAAATGTGAAACTCTGGCAAACCCAGAAACAGTTCAAGTATGGTTGTAGCTAACCACACTTAAAAAAAACACTTATGCTCTAGTAATTTCCATCCTCATAGTTTTTCATAATAAAAATTGCTCCCATGAGCTTCAAATCTTTTTTTGAATAAAGTTTAAAGACGAGATGTTGTTAAGGCCTTATATAGGTTTACAACGAAATTTCGGGATTGGAGAGTTATGTTTCGTGTTTCCATCTAATAACTACCGTTATATTTTCGGCTGTGGTACTACAGAGCCCATTGAGCCCAGATCTTACAGTAGATCTGATATATTAAGTAACTTACGTCTTCATCGGGGTCTCCATGGGAAAAAATGTAACCTAACAGAAGATCGTGTGACCCTCTTTCTCATTTTTCTATCAATATAATCATATATCTACTCCCTATAATCTATCAAGCGTCTAGTTGTTTGACAGCTCAGATTCGACCTATGTCTTAATAAAATAAATCCTAAATGGGTATACCATTAGAATTACATTTTTGAAGCAATTGACCGATATATCGTGGTACTACGTTTTCAAACGAGCTCACTGATGAGATTTCCAATACCTTTGTGGCACAGAACAGAGTCGGATGTAAATCACTTTTATTGCTTTGAAGGTTATTTGAAGCTTTTCTTACTTGTATCATAAACTTTTCGCTCGATTTTCACTAAAGGACTAACGGTAAAATCTTACGGCTGCAGAGGTTGATATACATTCATATATTTCTATTATGAAAATACTTCGTATTCAATTTCGGGACAAATTCTCAGACCACCAACTGTGCTATATTTCAATCAACTAAATATAATCTGAGAACTGCTGATACTTTCAAAATTTATTATTTATTTACAAACAAACTAAAATATGCGCGCACTACAAACCCATTTCCATGCCACACCCCAGTCTCGCAGTCATAAAACAAATTTGCAACCTTTGCACAAACCTCGCGCACAACCAACCCTCAATGCGTCTGGGCACAAGTCAATCAGTCAAAACGGCGTCATCAAGCAGTGCCGTTACAGAGTCAGTGACCCAAGTTGTTTCGCACTTTAATTAGCAAATTAGTTTGCGATTGCGCGAAAGGGTCGTGTTGCAAGCGCGTGTTTATGGTATATACCTATACCTTTATATATATGGAAAAAAACTGTTGCTTGCACAGCATAGCATAGCATTGCACAATATCACACTCAGCGCGTTGTTTGCATAAACACATTTAGTTAACAAAAAATCCGAAAACAGTTGCTGCAATTACAATTATTGCAGCTGCCGCTGAAGTGGGTTGCCGCACTCGCTCATTTGTGCTACTTTTTTGAGTTTTTGCTTTTTATATTTTTTTGCTTTTTATTTGTTTTTGTTTTTAATTTTTCGCTTATTAATGTGCACACGAAAAAAACGCATTATATTTCTTGCAATTTCGTTTGCAATGTTGCAACTTCACAACTTGCATGCTAAGTACATTTTGGCGTGCTTTATTTCGTTGCATGCGAAAATTAATGCGGCAACTTGGCATTGGCTGCAATTCATGCCTCATTACATCTCGCAGCCTCATTACGGTGTGTCAGGCACATCTAAAGGGTAAGTTAAAACGGAAGTGCAGTAAATTGAATGACGAAAAGGGTGATTTCCAGCTGTTTTGTATAATTTTGTGATATAGAAAATATGAATTAGCAAATTTTTGATTTTTGCAAGTAATATTTTAAATTTTTTTCGATCATATAGATATTACGAATTGAAGAGCTGAATATAAAAAAATTTAAAAAAAATAGCTTCATCGCCTAAATGTAGGCAACAATTTATTTAAGTTAAATATATAAAGCGTTGCCTATACTTAGGCGCATGCATGAATTTATTAAATTTGAAAATAATAAAATAAAAGTAATAAATCTTAATAAAATTAGTAAAACCAAGAAAAAACGTTAACTTCGGCTGTACCGAGGCTAATATACCATTCACAGGTGCATTTCTTTTAGTAACTATGTGTTTAAGCAAATCTAAAGATGTAAGAAAAAGTAAGTAAAAAAAAGAAAACATTTCTTTTTAGCCGGGTTGTTTGCTAGAAACATTAAGGTTATATAGTTAACCGAACAACTTCTTCGGAGATTATATCATTACCTTAAGCAGTAATCCATGTCAAATTTCGTGAAGATACCACGTCAAATGAGAAAATTTTTCATACAAGCCCTTGATTCCGATCGTTCAGTTTTTATGTCAACTATATGATATAGTGGTCCGATCTGAACAATTTTTTCGGAGATTAAATTATTTCTATGAACAATAACTCACACCAAATTTCGTGAAGATATGTAGTAAAATCCGAAAGTTTTCCATACAAGCCCTCGATTCCGATCTTTCAGTTTGTATGGCAGCTATATGTATAGTGGTCCGATATCGGCAGTTCCGACAAATGAGCAGCTTCTTGAAGAGAAAATAATATCTGCAAAATTTCAAAAAGATATCTTAAGAACTGAAGGACTAGTTCGTATATATACAGACAGACAGACGAACATGGCTAAATCGACTCATTTCAACATACTGATAATTTATATATATACTTTACAGGACCTCCGACCCTTCCTTCTGGGTGTTACAAACTTCGTGACAAACTTAATATACTCTGTTCAGGGTATAAAAAATTTAATAAATAGTGACTTATTTATGTAGTTATTTCATTAATTATATTTTATTGAAAGTGTGTTCGCTTCAAATCGTTAAAAACTCAAAATATTTTATAACTATATTAAAGAGTAGAAATTTAGTAAATATAATTTAGTGCCTGACTTCACTAATATATATGTGTTCACGCCTACATGTAGGCAATAAATTTTAATGATGAATTAAGAGAGCCTGCCTATTTTAGGTGCGTGAATATTTATTGCAATACCAAAACAAGATATTTGTTCTATTAATAAAACAAAATAGTGCCTCACTTCGCTAATATATATGTGCCTAGAGGTAGGCAACAATATTTTAAAGTTGATTTAAGAAAAAATTGCCTATACTTAGGCGCACGACTGAGTTTATTGCAATAGCAAAAATTAATATTTGTTTTATTACTAATATAATAACCCCATAATGAATAATAAATTATATGAAATTACGAAAATTGCATTAGCTGAAAAATCAAGTGTCATTATTTTGCGCACATTTCTCACTTTAATAAACTAAAGTATTTATGCAATTTATTGCACGAATTCCTTTCGCTTTACTCATAAATATGCATGTATATATGCATGAGTATGCGAGCAATATTTGCAACCACTGCAGCAATCATGGTTGCAAAATTAATTTCTGAGTGAAAATGAACGTGACCCATATATTGTTGCGGCCGACGTCAACAAGCAAGTTGCCAACCAAACAACCAACCGACAGAGCAGACAACAACAGCAGCAGCAGTAGCAAACAGTGAGCCATACAACAGCCAACCCACAATTTAGCCAATTTAGCAAATAACCATGGCCCATAACGGCCCAGTTACCCACTTTGGCCAACTGTATGAGTAACAATGCAGCCAACAAACACATAAATATATATATCTATATGTATATATGAATTGCAGTGGAGCGACCAACAACTACCATTGACATTAGCTTAATTCGTTCTACCAAACCGCCAGCACCCTCGCCTCCTACTCCTCACCGCTTGTTGCGCGCTATTTGGCGCTTGCAACATTTTTCATGCGATTTGCCGAGTGTCGGTCACAGCGCGATTTCATAAGTGTGGCAATGTGGCTGGTTTTTGTTTTTGTTTTCATTTTTTATTTGTTTTATAAAATAAAAATCTATTGTTTCTCATATGCAACTCTTTTTTATCACCGAGTGCAAATTAGCGCTCGCAAGCAGATGCGTTAATATCATTTCATTTTTATGTGGGCGTGTATGTGTGCATATATACAATTTTATGGTGTGATTTTGACGTACAATCGGTGGAGCTGTGGTGCAACTTTTTTACGCTTCGTTATGCACAATTATTGAGATCGTTGTCGCTGTTTTTAAATATTATTGTGATTGTTTGTTTTATGAATTCCACAAGGCAAAATAATCATCATAGTAGTCGTTAAGTTTCATAAGTTACCATTATTCTGAATTGCATAATATACCATAGTTGCAATTTTCTCACACTTTTTATGCGGATAAATTGCGGATTTTTGTTTTGTTTTTAATAGAGAAGTGATTCTCATTAGCATCTAAATAAGCTTTGATTGCAGCTAAACTGTGACAACTGTATGTATGTATTTGCAATGGCAAATGGCCTTTAATAAAATAGTCTCTATTTGTAGCTGTTTCATGTCCCAACAAAAACAATTCAGAGTAAATTTTGCAATCAGCTAGTTAATCTAATTGAGCTTCGACTTCGATCAGAATTTGCAGATTATATTTACCGATCCCGAATAAAATGAATATCTAAATATTTTTATGTTAAATGTAACAAGACTTCTCTTTCACATTAAGTTGACTGATTTCATATTAGAAGCCAAATGAATCCTGAAGAGGTTCTAACTATCCCGAAAGTTAAAGTTATTGTTCCTAAGCAGTGTTTTATATCCATGGGCTAGATGAATTTAGGGTTAGACGCCAATTTGGATATTGAAATAATTTTAGTAAAGAGTTCTTTTCTGAGCGAAAAAATAAGGCCATACCATGATGGAACACAAAGAATATAATAAAAATTATAGTTGTTGTTGTTGTAGCGGTTAGTAAATGGTCAACATAATGCACGTCGCCCGAAAGGATCCCATAGTGTAAACTACTTTTTAGGATGTATTGTTATAGTAGTATAAAGCGTTCTATAGAATGCTTCGGTGTATATGTATAAAAATATAGTCGATAGTTAATTGGATCGAGCTGACGAGGGAGTGCTTAAGTGTACTTGTACTTGTTGTTCCGAGTAGCTTATGGATTAAATAATAATAACTTTCGTCTTGTATCCGATCAGCGTCTCACTGATTCTTCGCGGTTTTCTTTAGCACTCATCGTCTCAAGTTAGTTCTCATTGACTCTCACTGGCCATCGTCAATTGTCAATTACTCTCTTATGCTCTCTTAGGCTTTTACTGTCTGTCCCAGACTCTTATTGACATCCATTCTGTGGCTATGACTGCTTCCTACGGGCTTTCATCTTCCAGGCCGCATTGGCTCTTATTTATATTTTAAGGTCTAGATTTACAGATTTCATGATCGGATGGGTGGTCTGCATTCGTTACTGAATTTTTGAATTCTTAAAGGATCTTCGTTTCTTATATTGTTTCTCGAAACCCAGTCTCGTGCATCCAGCTGCACAGTTTTCACGCTTCTTAATGCGTTGTCTAATCCTAAACTAAAATAAAAACTCAATGAAATATCTAACAACTACAAGTACCCAACCCTGCTTTGCAGTTTGGCTGCACTTAAATTCAGTATGACCCGAAACGCGCTCGTAAAATAACAACAGTAGCTGAAACGGTAGCGCAAAAAAAAACAATATCAAAAAATATTAACTATTTACATTTGAAGCGCAAAATGCAGTAAAACAGCAGATAATCTCTGGCCAACCCACTGCTAACTCCTCTCCCCCACCGCATCCCAAAACCATTTTCCCAAGCGCAAGTTCGCTCCCATTGTGTATCGCACGGCGCACCGACTAATTTGCATAAGCGAACTGTTTTGCGGTTGCCATTGAAAGCGATTGTACGCGCGGCGGGAGGGAGGTGAAATGATGAAATGACAGCAAAAACGCATACGGACAAACGTAATCACACGTTTGAGTGACAGTAACACAACCGCCGCACAGAGGAAGAGTTATTTATTACGCATCCAAAAGCTAAGCTAGGTTGTGAGTTCGTTCGGGGCCGAGGTAAATAGACCGTTAGGTCGTTGTGTGAATAGATGAATACCGAAGCAAATAAACAGAAGTCGACACAGCGCTCCGACACGAGTATAAATGGACATAAATTTTCGTTAAATAAACATAAAAGCGTCGGGAGCTTGCGGCATGCGTGAATATTTGCACGGCTGGACGGTTTCGTGTCGGGTTGGGTTGGGCGCTGAGCACAGCTCTGCTGAGTTGACTTGCGGTGACGGTGAAAAGTCACTACCTGTGCCAAATAGACTCATTGGAAACTACACGAACACACGAGTAAGTGTGTATAAGTTCGAGCAAACACCGAATGACACAGCCGCCCGGCAGCACAGGATATTAAAGTGACAGAGGCCGGCATGAAAAGCGAGCGTGTGACAGTCGGTAAGCTGTGAGGGCATTAGGGTCAGCAGTGATATGCTACTGGCTCCTGTGGGACAAGAACACGTTAGTCATGAGACAATAAACCTACCTACCTTGGAGCCTCAAACGAGAAACGTGTAGCATGCGCAACCAATATGTGAGCAGCCAACGCGCTTGCTTGCAACAAAAGTCAAATGGTAGATAGCAGGAAACATGTAGAGGCCTCGAAATGAGTGATGCCGAGGGTGAATGAGGCGATGGCGTGGTGTAAGCATTGCTTACCTAGCACTTTGCCAGCTTTATCTGTGTCCGTAGGTGGCAAGCAGCAGCAGCAGCTAAGTGTAAATAACAGGGGAGTTCACACACACACTTACTTGCTGACTTGTTTAATCGAGAACCCCCAACTCGGCCGCGTTCCTTTGTTTGTATTTATGTCACACCGCTGCGGCAAACACGCGCACGCCACCGCATCTGCAACCGAATTGGCCACGTTAAGAAGCCCTAATGTGGCCGTTGGCACTACGGTGCTGTGCCGAGCGCGTAGGTGGCCGTGTTGACCTGCCTCAGTGTGGCAGAAGTTAAAGCATCATGGCGCTAATTGAAATTCCAAGCAGCAACGCAAGCAGCCGTCGCAGGCTTTGAGGCTGTTTCTGTCACTTGAAGCGTAAAATATTTAAACAGTTCGCAAAGATACTGAGTCAAAGGCATACACATCAAGTGGAAGGATGATAAGAGCGGCCTTAAAAGAAATTTTTAGGTTGGAGATAAGTATATAATTTTTAAGAAACTCATGTGGGATTACCTTGGGACTTTTTTCAAATCTGCAAATCGTAAAAGATATTTCTGGCTGGTTCTTATCGGCTCGCAATACATCGGACGAGCTTTCCGAGGGTTTCCGTGCGTCTCACTGGCCCTCGTTCTCTTTTACCGGTTATCGTCGACTCTCACTGAATTTCATCGATTCTCACTTCTTCTCACGAACTCTCTTCGGTTTTTACTGCCTCTCCCGCACTCTTCTCGAACACCATTCGCCGACTTCGACGGTCTTTTACGGACTTTCATCGGCTCTTACCATAGCTCCTGGACCTCACTGACTCTTACAGACATTTCTAAGTGCAGATTTTCAGATTTCTTGATTGAGTGGGTGGTCCACTGATCAATGCCTGTCCTGTGTGAGCACAAAAAATCATCTTTATCAACGTAGGGAAGAAAACACTCAATAAACTGCTCACAGCATTGCGGGTGGCAACAAGCTCAGCTGGAGAAGAAGCACAGCTATCTGTCAATATAATAGCCCGAAGTCGTGATACAACCACACACACACTCACAGTTGTCGCTATGGCGGGAGATAAAAAATTCCGCTGGCTCTTAACTTTAAAATTACGTGCGATGACCTACTGAGCTAAATAATAAAAAGAGAATTAAGAAGAGCGAATTACAAACAAAAAAACAAACAACGCTTCGCCTTGAAATGCAAAATGACCCAGATAAAAATGCAAAAATCCGAGAATTTCGGAAAAAAACAGAGAAGAATTAAATAAGTTTATTTCCGCTGTGTGAACACTCACAATTCCAATGAAGCCATGTAGATTCCCCCAAAAGATTTTCACCAACATTGACAGTAACAACACGTGTCGCTGCTCGCCTACCCGTCCTTTGCCACCCAGGCCCACCAGTATTCCCTGATTTAGTAGCCCGTTCTAACAGATAGCAGTGAAAACAGTTTTTGTTCTTCTTTTTTTGAGGAGCGCGCTCTCGAATGTGGCAGCGGAGTGATTTGCTGCTTCATTTGTTTGGCAAACGGAAATGAAAGGCCAAAGGACATGACTGACAGGTCATGTGGCAGATGGCGCTGGTAATGGCCGCACAGCCGGAGATTTGATGATTTGCTTGCCGTACGCGATTTGTGGGAGTTCAGTACTCTTCTTTTTTTTTTTTTGTTGGTTTTGATTATTTTCTTGTTACTTCTGATTGTCGAGGGAATTCGCTTGCAGTGTGGTGCGGAATGGCATGGAATTGTTTTGGGGATCGATATTGCGAAGCTGGTTTGGAGGAAGAAGTGTAACGAAGGGGGGAAATGTGAATTACTTTTTATGCGAGTAAAAATTTGCATACGAGAAATTGAGGAATTATTTAGTTTGTTATGAATACCCGGTAGGAAATCTGAGGAGCTAATTGTCAGTAAGCGTATTTGTTTTAAATTCATAATAATATTTTTTTTATTGGATTTGTTTGTAAAATTTTTATTAGCAGTTTGTATTTCTACTCTTTAAAAGTAATTTTTATATTTTCAAAATTGAAAAAAATTTAAAAACTAAAAATTTTAGTGTGTTTTTCATGGATTTCGTTTGGGTAAAACTGAAAAAAAAAATTTAAATATTTTCAATATTCTTTATTTCAGGGATTTCGTCTGGGAAAAAACGGAAAAAAAATTATTTAAATATTTTCAATATTTTTTATTTCAAGAATTTCGTCTGCGAAACACGGAAAAAAATATTGAAATATTAAAAAAAAAAAATATTTAAATATTTTCAATATTTTTTAGTTAAGACTGTGAACTAGAACTTGAATAAAATGCATATTGCATTTTTGGGGAAAGAGAAAGAGAGAAAGACGAAAAAAATCTCGGATACAATTTCGCGGTATTTTTTTTTTATAATTCTAATTGGAAAACCCTTGAAATCTGTTGAACTTGTATTTTGAAGACCTGTCTAAAATTTCATTCAGAACGGTAGAGTCGTTCTCGAGAAATCTGACACAGACTTGGAAAACACATTTAGAGAAAAACGACTATAATATTTTGAGTGACAGCCTAGCTAACCTGGAGCGCCCAATTTCTTCAGATTGTATCTCAAAAATAATTACTCCAATCGACTTGAAATTTCAGGACAATGTTCTAGGGATATTGTAGAACGTAAAAAGACAGTAAAAATATATATGAGTTTCCTCTCAATATTTTCATATTTGAAAAAAAAACTTTGAAATTAAAATATTTATTTTTGGTATTTAATATATTTAAATTTTTAATATTTTGTTTCAATATTTTTCCTAATTCTGAATTTTTTTTTAATCTGGCATCACATTAATTTCATAAAATTTTCTTACACAATTCAATTTTTAAAGAAATAAAGAAGGTCAATTAAGTTTCTTATAAATTCTTAAAAACTAATCCAATTAAAACAAAACTCCATTTCATACTCTTAACAACAACAAAAACTCATTGCATATATGTACTTGCAACATTTGTTGAAATTTATTACGCTTATTAATTTACACAAATTACCGATTCATTTGTTTAGGGAAATTAATCCATTTAAATTTTGAACTTTCATTTATGAATATCTAATTTAATTGCTACATTTATTGCTGCGCACTAACTTCAACGCATTATTGTTATACTTTCAGATTTACAAGGCGAAAGAAAACAACAAAAAAATACAATAAATACTGAAGCAGCAACAACAACAAACAAACCAACAGCAGCAGCAAAAAAAAAACACAACAACAGTTACAAGTAAGTAAATATTAAGTGGTTGAGTGAAGAGAGCATTTTTAATTGATGTTTGATTACGCAAATAAAAAGCTGGGCGAAGAAGCAGCTTATGTGTGGCTGTGTGTGTGAATAAGTGTTTAATCTGCCGTGCAAGCACGCTTACTTACTTACATGCATACAGGCAAAGTAGCACTCATTTTGACCTCAATCAATTGATTAATGGCCCACAGCAGCAATGGACCATTTGGTGTACACGCTGCTTGTATGTAAATATATGTATATGTTGTATACATATAAACAGAGCAGCTGTTTTTTGCCGCAGAAGAGTGGCTACCACCACGGAAGCTGCAAAAATACTTAAATGTTTACAAACACACAGCCGCTTACATATTCATAAGTACACTCTACCCTCATCAAAACCACAAGGGATCTGCGTATTATTGTCAGCCAGCCTGCCAGCCGACGCATTAATGTATGTCATTGCAATAATTAATTGACTACAACAACAACAAAAACAACAACAAGTAGCTGTTATCCATATTGCTGATTTCTCTATGGAATTTTTATTTGCCTATTATATCGATATTTCCGTCATACTCGAATAATTTTCGCAAATTAAAGCAATTTCTTGATTTGATTTCCCATCAATTTCCTCTGAATTAATCATCCATTAGCTTAGTGGCTGGCTGGCTGACGGGTTGGCGTGCTTGACTGCCAAGTTGGTTAGTTGGTTTGGGTCGTTTTAATTTTTCATTAACTCTTTGCGAGTCGTAGCGACCACAAGAAGCGCTAGCTGACAGTTTGACAGTTGATCTGCTGCTGCTGCTGCTAGGCAATGCTAAAATTAAGCAACAACAACAACAATATTTTGCAAGCGCACCTTTGCACTGAACTTGCCTTGCATGTTTGGTTTAGCCTATCTTGCGGCGGCAATCTTTTAGATCAGCCATCACACAGACACGCACACACACGCACACTCTGGCTTATACACTCTAATAAATCATCGGTTAAAAAGTTTTGTTGCTTGGTCTGCTGACTCCAGCAGACATGGCCGCTGTGCGCGTGGGTTGCGTGTATAAGTAAAGTTTGTGCAAAGTAACGCAGCAGGCCTCAGTAGATACCTACATACACTTTGACCTCAACTGCCGTCTGTATGCCTGTCATGTCCGATTAGGCTTGTGCCACGTTGCGTTGTAGGCCCGTAAAGCCGAGTGAGTAGCCACAATAACCCTATCAGGCACAAGACATTGAATTACCAAAAGCTGTTATTACCCTTCCGCCGCTCACCGCACGAATTTAGTTTTATAACCGCCAGGCAGTCAACAGCACCTTCCTATTTCCTCTGCTAATTTTGCTAAAACTTTGTTTTTCTCATACTCCCACATCCGCTCGGCAGTGTAAATGCCAAAGAGTGTAAAAAAAGTGTTATCGCTTTTAGGCAGCAGACAGTTCATGGAAGTTTAATTTCGCAACTTAAAGTTTTAATAATTTCCTAAGAGAAAATTATTTTATTTTTGCATAAAATGGCCACGTGGCTTTCAGTAGAATTGTTAATGTGGCTGTGAGTGTGAGGTAATATAAATAGGGCTCGAGGTCTATTCGATTTTTCAAAACTTAAATTGTGTAAATTTGTCTTATTTAACTTTGTAATTGATTTTTTGGTCCTCAACTATTTAAATAATATTTTAAAATGCCCAACTAATTGGTATTTTTGTCAATTTTAATACCGCATGTTAGATATTTTGTAATTACGAATTAGTGGCAACCCTGCAATTCATACCTTTAGTGATCCACAGATAAACTTTTTGCTTCTTTAATTTAATAAATTAATAGATTTTACTTAATCTAGATTTTAAATAATTTAACCAAGCCATATATTTTTTATAAGAATGTGGCAACCCTTGGTCTTTGGTAGGCTAATTAAAATATAACATATTTTTCCTGTTTAGTGTAGATAAATATATTGCATTAGATCAAATAATTTTTATAAATTTCGTTCATATTCAGAATTATAATTCAGAAATATGACAACACTATTAACCAATTTAATATATTAATCTAGTCCCTGACTAGACTTCTATTGAACATACCTATACCGTTCTTGTTGCTGTTTATTTTATTTAAAATTTCGTGCTTGTTGGCAATCATTAATCATAAAAGTTCTCTGTCAGTATAAAAACTCTTTCTGGCACTCTGCAAATATTATTTTTATGATTCTACTACTGACACTTATTGCTCCAATGAAATTGCGTAGTTTTGATTCGATGTTTTATTAAATATTGATATACATATTAATAGCGTTTTCACACAGCCAAATTAATTGATCAATTAACATTTTTATTTATAAACCTTTTTTGTCTTTTACACTGTCGGCTACTCGATAACCGATCAGCTGATGTACATATTTGTTTTTTGCTTTTCAGAAGAAGTTTGTAAGTTTCATCAGCTGAGTGATATTTTTTAGTATCGACATCTACCGTGGCTTTTTTTTATCAAAAAAATACAGCCAATCGCAGACAAAGAACGTATATATAATTACAAATACGGTCTTTGTCGCAGAGTTGCATTTAATTTTCAAGTCGATTGAAATTCAATTAAAAATTAATGGAGATTTTATATTTTGTATGGCAAATCGATCTTAATAAGCGTTTTAATCGAGCAGATGCCGGGTAATTGATCAATTAGCTCTTGTGTCAAAAGGCTATAAGATAGAAATTAATTAACTTTTTTAATTAAGTGCAATTGGCAACTCTGTCAACTCTCGGAAGGTGAATTCACCTCTCAATTCAAAGTAACTGGTAACTCTGTTGCAATTTTTCACCAAAAATGTTATACATTCCAAATTTCTGTTGAATATTAGCAAATAAGGTGGCAACACTATTCTATAACTAGTATTAGAACTGAAACGAATTGATTTCTAATACTTAGTGCTCGCTCAACTTTTCTCTTTATTTTTGCCAAAAAAATTGTTTGATGGCAACTCTAGTCATATGAAAATAGTGAATGAAATTGGTTTCAAATCATCTTATATTTATTAGGACTGCAAACAGTTAAAAAATATGTGTTTATTCATTTTCGAAACAATCTTAAGCTGCTTGGCATATAATTCTAATTCTTCTTGCAACATAACTTCATGTGCATATCAATTTACTAATCCCAAGCGTTGAAAACTTCATTTCGTTTATGCTCAAATCAATTATTTGCTAATACTACTTGATCGTTTGCTAAATTTGCAATTAAAAACTTATTAAGAACAGACATAAAATATTTAATAATTGAGTTCTGCGATGAATATATGCAAATGATTATATAATAATTATTTGAAGCAGTAGCAAGCAATCTTAACAATAAAATAATCTCAAGCTTCTCTAATCTGCATTATTCACACATTTGTTTCGAAAGCTTTATGCAAAATTTATTTCAATTATGAAATTAATAATGAATTGCAATGCAAACTTTTAATCGCTTTGTATGCTTGATGAAGCGTTCTCTTATGGTATAGTATACTCGTATAGCATAAGCTGATATTAATTCCACTCTGTTTTGTCTTTTATCTCAAGCACCATTTTGTACTCGCTGGCAACACTTGCTCTTCGCGCCTTCAACTTTAATTGGAAATGCTTAAATTTATGCGTGGCAGATACGCCGCTGCAGCATGCAACACATAAATGACGCACGCATTAATGTTCGCCTCTCTGCTCTATTATTTCTCATCTTTCTCTTCTGCTTCTTTTTCTACATATTTTATGTTCTTTGTATATAATTTGCAAAATGAAGTTGCTAAATCTTCTGTTTGACTATAGTCAGCTGCAAGTTTCTTCATTCCGAATAATGGTAAAAGTTATATATGTGGATGACAGAGTAATAAGAAAGCTGAAAGTGGCAAATATGGATCTTTATTAAGCTATTTTCAAGAAGCATTATTCTCAATGAAAATATGTACAGTCGTGCACTTAAATGATATGTATTCTTTTATACATTCATAAGCTCCATAGAAGTTTGGGTATAAATGCTTTAAGATTTAGGAAAAATTTTAAAGTTCTCCTCTATCACAAAACTCGCCTGTTAGGTTAGGTTAGGTTAAGAGGTAGATCTCCGAGAATCTCACTGAGACAAATTCAACTGTCCATTGTGACACCCGTAAAAACTCCTAACGGATCACTAAGATCCTTATGTTGCGACGAAGCGCTTGGACTCTATAATAAACTCGCCTGTAGAACTCATAGTTATATTCTTCAGACAGGCAGTATCGAAAAATAGATAAACAATAGTTTTCAGAAGCTTTATTTGAAGTCCACGATCTTCTTAAGAATCTTCTAGGCTCGCTAACCGTGATTCCTCGAACTCATAGTACTCAAATCTTTTAATCTTAATAAAGTTGAGCTTGTTCTCACTGTCTCTCTCTCACGTTTTCTCTTTCAATAGATAATATGTAGGTTCTATGACGAATCACATAGAAGTAGTATCATCTAAAATTAACTCCGAGACCTTAAAGATCGTGTTACCCTTACTTGGATCTCCAAACTAGCCTAAGTATCTTCTTTTATTTTTGCTGTTAATATCTTAACAGCATATATAATTTGTACAGAAATCGATTAGTGAATCGAAAAATCTGTTTTCATATTTTCTGAATAGAGTCCTCTCTTTTAAATAACGTACCCCGAAAATAAATTTTTTTGCTGATTTCTTGGGGTCCTAAAGTCTGTAAATCGATTCTTAAGCTATCACCTCTCTTTTTATGAAAGACACATACGTACCACCCGTTTATGAAGATTTCTTAGCTAATTAATTAAGTCGAAAAATCACCCAAAGCCACCAACTCTCTTATACTCCGATTCTTACACGCATTTTAGTCATTTCCGATTGTTCTGATTTCAATTTTTTTCATTTTTCATGCAACTCATGCGCAGAAAGCGCACAGCGGAAGCATGCCTGAAAAGAGTTACAAGCGAAAATGGAAGAGCTCATAGAAGAAAAGGGTTTCTTGTTGGCGGCGGTAGGTTGAAAGGTGGCACAACGCCTGTTTTGTTCGCCTTTGTTGTTTATGGCACACGCTTTCTTCTTGCACTTTCAGCTTCGCTCAGGCGTGTAAGCGCGCTCTAGTTTACACGCTTACAATTAACATGCAAGCGCGTGATGCGCGCTTAGTGGATAACAACAACAACAGCAAACAACTTTAAACTAACTGCATTCTTTCGTAGTTGCATATCTATGCCAGGCGTTCTCACATACACACACTTAGATACACATGTAAGTGTGTCTATTTATATGACTGTTGGTGTAAGTAAGTTTGACAGCGCTAAGAACAACGCATTACTTTTAATGCCATGCAAAATGCTGCAATTTTTCTTGCTTTTAGAAGGAAGGATATGCACATACATATAAGCGAAGTCAAATAAAGACTCTGCACTCTGCACCCACTACTTAACAGTTCAGCTATAAAAGCAGCGGTGATATATGAAATTTGTTTATAGTCTCCAGTCGTCTAGTTGGGTGGCCCAGGCAGCCAAGCTCCACACACTCTGTCACTTTTTTAGAGCTCTTCAACTCTTCAAGAAATATGCAAACTTCAGCCATCAAACAACAACACATTTTCTATGCTGAATTATTATGCTGCAACACTTCCTTGTAAATATTGCGCTTTTACGAGCGAGCTTCTTTCATGTATGTGTTCATGTGCTTGTGCGCTGGCGCAGCTCATTATGAAGTGGGGAGTGCGGCAAGTGTGTCAGGCGTTGTTTGACTTTGTCAGTTGTTGTTGTTGCTTCTCATTTCTTTTTAGTAAACGCGCATTATTCTTCATCGCCTATTTACGCCTCGACTTTACACGCGCACTAGGTCAGGCATAAAACTTTCGGTTGCTCGCTGCCTCGCGTGTTCAGCGCGGCGGCGGCGCGCTCGCTTTTATTGCCTTTTTAAATGCGGGAAATTAGTTTGTTTTTCACTTTGGTTGCAAACTCTTTTACTTTGCCCATTACTCGGTCGACTGCGAGCGCATAGCGGCTAGCAACAACAACAATGTTGCCACCGGAGTTAAATGAACTTTCCGGGTTTTCCGCGAGCGCGAAAGTGAAATGTTTGCGAAAAGAAATGGCGTCGCTGCTGGTTTTTGTTGGCTGTTTTTTGTAGTTTTCAGTTGTTTTTGTAGTTATGTAAAAAGTTTTTGTATGACGACTAAACTTGCATAATGCCTTAGCCGTGTTGTGTTAGTTGCGCGCGAATATTCATTAGGTTTCTTGTTTTATGTGTAGGCTCAAAGGAGCCCTGTTGCGTCTCTATTAAAATGGAGTGAAACTTGTGAGCCATTTGATGTTGACGTAGATAGTTTGTTAATTTTTTGTTTAAACGACTTGTGAAGATTAATTAAATTTGTATTGTATATTAAAAGCTGCGTTAAGGTGGAGTTAATTTAAATAACTTTTTTCTATGTTGTAGTAATTTAGGTTCAAATATGAATCTCAGCTTTGATGGTTATATATCAATGAGTTAGGTTAGTTTGGTTATTATGGTGGCCCAACCTCTAAAGGTCCTTAGCGACCTTAGATGGAGTGTGTTCAAGTAAAACCTCAAGTAGTCATCGTTTAAGATACCAGCGCTTGACGCGAATTTTAAAATATTATGAGGCCTTAATGACGATATCTCCTCCAACATGTGGGGTTCTTTCTATACCATTTATGGGTAAATAAATTATACTTCCATATGAGGTATATATGAGGGTATATATATTTCTGAAAATTTTGTTTGTTGCATACATTTCAGCAATTCTCAAACGATTTCTGAAATATCCCAAGTTTTGATTTAACTCTAGTTATTCAATCAAGAAATCACCCATCAGAAATGGTTTGCTATTATATCGTATAAATTCCTTAGAAGAGACCAACTAATCACTGAAAAGCGGTAGAGTTTAAAAAAGGTCAATTCTGAAATTAATCTTATGTCGGAAAAGTATACATTTTATCAAGAGAGAGGGTTCTTACTCAAATTTTCAATACAATTTACAACTTTGTTGAAAAGATACGATGGAGTCCTCTCAATTAACCTTCCATTCAACAAATTAATCACTGACACATTTATGGTTTCTTTATTCTTAATTTCTCATTTGTAGGTTCCACTATCTGAACAGAAAGCTATTATATCGTATATATCATTTAGGTAAAAGTTAAAGAAACGACAAAGCTATAGGAAGTATAGTTAAGCATTTCTACAGTTAAGATCACCAATTTAATATCCATGGTAATACTCAGTACCAAGTGAAATGTTTATCTATGGAGTAGTGACTCCATAGATGTCGCTATAATCGATATACTTCTTCTCCTCAAGTTTATGGAAGGTTTATGTGGTTAAAAACAGAATGTCTTTAGAATCAGTTTGATGTCTACAAGAACAAGTTATTGACTATTTAAATAGAAGCTAGAATAGAGATCATTAGTAATATAAAATGGAGATCGAATCATATTTTTTTGGCTTTTAACACTATCTGAATCAACAAGTTGTCATTGATATTCCGTTTAAGATTTGATTGATCATTACGAATTCGAATATGCCTTCATGTTTTGAAATTTCTTTATAAAAATTATAGTTTTCTACCAAGAGATCTTGTCACCGTATTATATTCGAGAGCATTTTCTCATATGCATAAAAGACCATCAATCTAGAGCTAAAGAAGACCAAGGTTATATTAAAAAGGCTGTCCTTTGCAACAGGTTTCGCTATGGATCGCACTTGGACAGCAAAAGTTTCTGATCCGTTGTGATGAAACAAGACTACTAGTCCATAGTAGTTCCTATGGTAAATCGATACTTTATATGTACTGTTATAGCAAAATATTTTCATTTTTGAAACAAAATTTTCATTTTTGGTGGATCAAATCATTATAATTGAAATGCACGTTATTTAAAAATTAATTTCAAGGAAGACTTTTGCATATTAAATATAAAATATTTAAAGCTGTTGGAATAATATTATAAATCTTCATATACTAAGGTCAATTTATAATGAAAGAGTGCTTCTGAAATTCAACGGAACGGAATTTTCAACGCTTCCGCCATGTTTAATATTACATTTAGCTCACCTTTTGTAAAAATCCCAGAATTTTTCCACAAATAACAGGAAGTAGCTTATTTACAATTATTCTTTTTGACTTTATGATTTTAACTTATATAAGTACTTATCAATATGGCAACCTTTCGTTCTTAAGAATAATTTTAAATAGAGATAATATAGTAACAATTCATTTAATTAAGCGCTATTGAAAAACTTTCTGCAAATTAAATTCCTAACACACTTTCTTTTATGAATGAATTCAGCCTTTGCTTTCTTTTCAAATACTCAAACTCCCTCACAAAGCGCTTATTGGTATTCTTAAGCTAGCAAAGACAAAGTGGCATATCTCTTACGGCCAGCAGGTTTGTGCGAATACTTTCGAAAAAGTGAAAAAGCAAACTAATTTACTTTCGGCTTTCAATCGGTATTCTTTTATGTGCCCAAAACTCTATTCAAATTTTCTAAACGAGTTCTTTGCAAATTCTCCCACAAAAAGGTTGCTTATGTTGGATTGAGTGATAGGCAAAAGCAATATCACTTTTCATTACGTGCCAGCCTTTTTAAGTCAAATGAGTTTGAATTGCTATTGAAAGCACACACATTAAAAATTGTGTCAGCAGCAATTTGCCTTTCAACTACATAATTCATGTGCGTAATACATGCGAGTATGTAAGTAAATGTGTGTGAAGGCACTTTGATTGCTTTTATTGACAATTTACAAATTATTCCAAATAATTTCGCACGAAAAATACGAAAACCCATTAGCAGTCATAGAGAAAAAGCGGCAGTTAGCTATTCAGAGCATAAAAGCAATTTTTTTTCTATTTTTGTTTTTGTTCTTGTTTTTTTTTTTTTTGGTAGTCACCAAATAATCTATTACTGATACCAATCATTTGCAATGTTCTTTTAATGTCAATCAGTAGCCGGCTGTGTGTTTGTGTGATAAGCAATCGGTACCCTTACAAAGACGCGTACGTGACTGCAATCTTCATTAAATCATTGAGCGCGGCATACTGACTTTGAATACTTTCCGGCTTCGTTTTTTGGGCGCTTTCGTTTGTACGTGCGTACAGAGAAAAAGTCTGTATAGCATTACTATAAAACATTTAAGCGGCATTTTTGAGTAACCTCGATATAGTTTAAACCAATTTCTATTTACATAGAAATTATTCTAAAGTGACAACTCATTGGGAACTGATATGGTTTTAACTAGTTATATCTGGTCCAATGTTAGTTTATAATAAACAAATTATTTTAACAAAAATATTTTTAGATTTTTAATAAGTAATAGTCAGTGCAAGGTTTCTAACTATCTCAGTACCCATGTAAAACTCGGTACAAAAGTAACTAGTTCCCTACCAGTTGAAAAGTTTAAAAAGTCGGCTTTATATTTGAAAATTCGATACTTATATACCGCTACTAGTGATTTTATAGTTAATTTACTTCTTCAATGTTGATAATTTAAAATATTACTCTGTTTTTGACCTAATGTTAATTCTTTAGATTTTCTTTAGTAAAGTATTTAGCCTTTATTGAATTTCATTGAATTCGTTTCGATCGAAAATTTTTACGTCGAAATCATTGAAACCGTATCGAAAATAAAATTTACGATCACATTGAACTCACTTACCGACGTGAAATCATTGAATCCGCAAAATCGAAAATTTCGGTCGAAATCTATCCGTTAATAAGTGTTATTATTAACAACGGACTTAATTATATTTTAAATAGGTATTTTAGTAAAATTACAAAAACGTACAAGGCATATGTAAAACAGGGGGTGGGCCCTTCATTTAAGTAAATTTCTGCAACAGTTAATTGCAAAACGCACAGAAAGAATTTTCTCAATTCTTTTATCAAATTTGTCGATAAAGTTCGATAAAACACTTTCATGGTCTCACTTTGTGATAAAGCAGTGTTTCGATCGAAAATCTTTATGGTGTCGAAATCGAATTCGCTACGGATTCAGTGATTAGGTCCATTATTTTTTTTCTAGTAAGGTCACAAAAGGACAAGCTTAGTCATATGCAATGGCTCATATTGATCAATGGCGAACCTCAACAGATATCCCAGTCATTAAATTCATAAAGCTCTCGAGGAAGCTTCAAACTTGTGGGTCACTCTATTTGTGGTATAATAAGTCACACACCACAGATTGGAGCAGGAGTTAAGTCAAGCATCTGGTAGTGGTTCAGGATACAGTGATGTCTTATTTCCAACGAAAACAAACGGTATTAATCAAATGTATAGTAAAATCTTATGAATCTTATTTCTAATTAAACGATAGTCATGATAGTTACTGGTCCTGAACTAGTTACAAATGGTACATTCGCACAAAATTTGTATGCTTTCAAAAGCAGGTTGAGATTTTGTATTTCAACGAGTATTTGTATGTATGTAAACTGGTTGGAATGTAACTAGTTCGTCACTAGTTAGAATGCGGCACTTGATTTTTTATGAATGTTAATTATCATTGATTTTGTAATAGCATTATTCAAATAGCATTTAATGTTTTTCTTCATAACTCAAAACATAATCTTAAAGCTAAGATCTAATGAACGAATTGCTTATATGAGGAAATTTTTTCCAGAAATTTCTATACGAAAAAGCTTGGTTCCCTCAAAATTACTGAAATTACAAAATTACAAAATTAAAATTTTGGAAAAGAAAATTATACAAAAATGTATTAAAACAGAAAATTATACTAAAACTTTCAAAATATCCTAATCACTATTTTCAAAGATTTTTTGGCTGTCTTTTCAAATTTACAGCACACAAAACGCCTGAGTCTGCTTAAGGTGCTTTGTAATTGTAAAGCAAATGCAACAAAACTCCTTTTCAAAAATTTGAAATACTCAATTCATGCTTTGATCCCTTTCATTCTAAACAATAATCAATGCTCAATTTGTCGAATACCACTTTCTCTCTTCATTGTATACGCTTAATCAGGCTAATTGCTTTGATAGTCAATTTCCGCAAAAGCTCCAAGGGAGCTCAATGACTGAAATGCCTGCATGATTTTTTTGGCAAATGTTTTATTTATGAATCATAAAGTACTTTATATTTTACTATTTGCCATTTCCGGCAGCTACATACATACCTAAATTTATATACATATATGTATTCGTTTGCGTAGTTACGTTACGTTATTATTTATGCTATGTTCCATACATTTTGTTGCTTTGAATGCAACAACTTCCTGCTTTTATGCGCTTTACGTGCCAACATTCGAGGCAATCGAATTTCATTTCATTTCATTTCTTATAGTGCAATATGATTGTTCACAACTTGCAACAGAGTTGCCGTCACAACGCACTGGTGCAGCTTGCACTGTTTGTTGCTATATAGTATATGTAGAAGTGGATGTGTGTGTGTAGTAAATATTTTGTCTTGCAATTTTCCTCTACTAGTACAGCCACAGCACTTTCTGTGTGGTATGAGTAGGAGTTTCTGAAATTGATTCTCAAGTATATAAAAGCGGCTGGTTATGGCTGAAGTGACCCAGTGAGAAAAATTGAGGGGAGGTAATTAAAATTGATATTTTTGAAATCTATTAAATCTCAATATAATATTTATATTTACTTTTAGTATCAAATTAGACTATATTTTTCAAGCTTATCAACATATATTCTTCAAGTAACCCATTTTAAAGTAAAAATTCCTACTTGATCTATACCCAAAAAAATACGAACCACAAAAAAGTGTGGCACACAATATCAAAAACCACACACACAAAGAGTCATAAAAGCTTTTATATATGTTTTCTACATATACAATGTATATATGTATTTCCATGTGCGGGAGTAGTAGTGGAGTTGCTCTTACATTTCCTCAAGTATTTTTTGCCATTTCCATACCAAAATTTTTAGACTCGTCAATTTCATGCAATAAAAGTTTTGCACTAACCTCTCTTGTTACACAGCAACAATACAACATTGCAGAACTGCAGTGCAGCTAACAACAACAACAACAACAAAACCATAGCAATCAATGACAGCAGGGAAACAGTTGCAAGCAGCTGCTCTTCTGGAGCAAAGAAGTAAAATTTTATATTTATTGTGAATTTATTTGTGGCATTTCGCATGCAAATACAGGAATTGCCTACAAAAACAAAAACAACAACAATGAGCTACAAACATACGTACATACATATATGCAATGTATATAGGCACTGATGGATAGTCGAGTGTTGTATGCAAATCTGAGACAGTGGAAGAAGAATGATTGCTGGTATTGCTTGCTTTTAATGATTTTTACGAAAGCAACAACAACAAGAAAAACATATATGAAATTTTATTACAATTTTATTTGTATTTGTGTATCCGTGAGTGCGGTATTTGAAAGTAGTAGAAGTATTAGTCTGTATATAAAAAAAATATATATTTTTTTATTCTGCTGCAATCCTCAAATTCACATGAGCTTTCGCTTAACTTCCATTTTTACCGTTATTATTAAGACTGTGTGTGTGGGATTAGTTTGAAATTGGAAAATCCACTTGCAGTCACTTGAATTAAGTAATTTCCCATTGCAATTGAGTTTTGGCATACTCTCTCTCTCTTGGAGGACTACTGGGCGGTCGGCTTACATGCATACCTGAAGCGGTAGCAATGTCGAACTTCCAGTTGCAAGCATCAATTCAAATATTATTTGCTTGTGTCTGTTTGCCATATTGGCAATCACTACCACAACTCCATAGCTTTCCTCACTCCCCTCCCCCTATCTCTCTAACCTTTTGTATGGAATATGGAATTGAATTTTATTGAGCAACTAAACCACTTCACCGCAGACAGTTTTGTGGTCGGTACTTCTGTCCAATATTCCTGCAAACGGCAATCATTGCTATCTTCCTTCCTAGCCTGCAGTAGCTATTGTCCTACTGCGTATTATTTTACTCTTCGGTAAGCTTTTGGATTGTGCGGTTAAATAAAGTATTACTGCTCTTGTCTTGTGCGCTCCTAATGAAATACTTACTGGTGGTGTGGTAAGCTGCTTGGCAGCAGCTTTTATTATTATTTATTGGTGTATTTTTGTGTGTAATCCCTTTTAAATGCCAGCACAAATAAATACATTTATTTGCATTTATAGAAAGAAAATGTCGAAATAAAATTTCTCAAGAAAGTGAAATGCTGTTGTTGTTTCTCTTTGAATATTTCATTTTTCCCCTTTTTTAAATTTATGATAAAAATTTAAATATTTTAATTTAAATACTAATTCAATTATTTTATTTTTTTTTTAATTAAATAAATATTTGCACCAAATCTTTTTTTTTAATTTTATTGATTTGTGCAATCAATTTTATTAGAATTCTTTTAATATTTCAAAATTCTACATTCATTTTATTGGCCTTTAAATTTAAGAAATAAGATTTATTTTTCTTTTTAAAAGTTATAACTTGAATGGCCACAAATGCAATATAAATACATATGTATATTATTATTAGAAAAATATTTCACATTTATTTGACCTATTTCTTTACAAAAATTGGCTTCCTGCAGTTTCAAAAGGAATTGTTAGGTCTACAACTTTGCTTCCGCCGTTTTCACTGTAAATTTAAGTTTTTTTTTGTATAAAAACAGTTACTAATGTCGATGAGCCTCAGCCGCAATTTTCTTGGAATTAAAAAAGGAAAGCAAAATTTCCCGCTAATGTCGAGAATTCGGCTCAAAAAGTGACATTTTCAGTTAAGAATAATTTTGGATGCAAACAGTTCTCTACAAATATTTTGTTGGGTTAATGTTGAGACAAATGTCCAAAATCGATATAAAACGATTTCATCGACCAGTGCTAGAGTGACCCTAGAGACATCTATTGGAAAACGGCGGAAGCAAAGTTGTAGACCTAATATATTTTCGAAAGCAAATAAAATTCAAGAGATATATTTTAAGGTTTTGCTATCATATATTACCTAAGGAACCAGGAATTGTTTCTTTTTTTAAGCTGGCACTAACTTGAAATGTCACCATGTATAACTATGCCATTCTCACTTTTCGAAGAACCTACTACTTGTGTGTCCCTAAAAATTGCGAACAGCAAATCAAGAAACTATGGAAGCACTGGTTAAAAGGGTATTAAAAAAAGGATAAAAAATTAAATAATAATAATACAACTAAAACTCTTTTTTATTAATACTAGTTCAAAAACATCCTACTCAGTCCATATAACAACTTATAAAGTATTATTATGGATATTATACTCGTAACAACGCCTTATTTTTACCGCTTTTTCACACTTATGCGCCATTCTTTATAAGCTTAAAGCTCTTGTAAAGTTCCGTTTTATCGCTTTGTGTTCGCCATTCCACGACTAATACTATTCGAAAGCACTCCAAGCAGCTGATAAGTGATGAAAATCCGCAACAAATCCGCAGCACAATTGTTCGGTGCTTACAAATGCAATTGACAATGGTTAGGGGGATTAAGAATTAAAAAAAAAAAAACAAAATGGATTTAAGAATTGCAAAAGTTACTTATGTGCTTATGGATAACTTATTATTATGAAATCTGTAAAAGAGTTTGAAAAAAAAGAGCACCGAAATTTAATAATAGTCCATAAAATTAACCGTGATGATGAAATTAAAAAAAATAAATTATTATACAAAAATGTTTAGTTAACAATTAATTTCTACAAATTTTTAATTAAAAAAAAAATTTAATAAAAACATAATAATAATCACTAATTTTGACAGAGGAGGAACAAATTATTTTTTTAATTATCAATTTATATTAATTATCAATTTATTTAAAAAAAAAAAATTATTTGTCTTTAAAAATTTTGCTTCATAAAAATACTAAAAAATAAACAATAAAAAAATTCAAAATCAAAAATTTGTCAACACTCAAATTTCCATTCAACAATTAGTCGACAATAACTGAATTCCATTAATAAATGTGTGAGTCCCTTAACACATTTAATAAACCCCAGAAGCATAAATGCAAAAACATGCACGGAATATTGACAAATAAATATATTCCAACAACTATATGCATAATCTCCCTACAAATAGGCTATTTTCCTATTTTTCTAAGCGCAAAATGATTTCCATTTATTCACAATCACGTACGCACAAATTTCTCTCGCCATTTGCCATTCTATTTTCGTATAAATCAATCAAGTGACGATTGGTCTACTGTGTCGTCGACGGGCCCTTCTTTATTTGCCGGCGTATGTGTTGCATATGGATTTTTGATTTCAGTTCTTTTTGCAACTTTTTTTGCTTGTATTTGTTTGCTTTTACTTTTAATTTATTTTGTGTGAGTTAGGCCGCCACAATTTGTTCATCTGTGAGTGTGTTTTATGTCTGGCAGACATCATCAGATCAGCGTTGCTCTGTTGCGAATGACAGCTGAAATGTGGCGGGCACGCGCCTTCAGGCGACAACGAAAATAAATTTTTGCAACAAAAAAAATTTTTAAAAACATATGTATAAAGATACATATGTATGAAAATTTGTTTAAGCTTTGTTCAATGGAATTTGATGATTATACATACTTATATGTAGCTATATCATGTCAGTTTTACCTTAAAAAAATTACCCACAAGTGAAAGCCGGTTTATTTGTGTACTTATATATTATGTATATTTATGTTATTTAAGAGCAACAGATTATTATGTTGAAAATCTTATAATCGAGAATTTTCAAAATGTGTTAAGGTTCTAGGTATCTAATATATATTTATGGATATTTATACATATATCTATTTATGTCTTTAAATAATCATCTCTTATTTATATCACTTTCTTGCTTCATTTCTGCCTTCTCTGTATCATCTCTACGCTCATTATAAGAATGTCAAAAGATTTTTTCTAATTACTTATGCAAAGAGATTTTATTGTCACATGCAGAAATTAATTATTGTTATTTATATAGTTTTTGTATTGACTTAGAGTGACAAAGCAAACATACTTATAACGACATATTTTTTCGCCGATATGGCATCTTATTTACACTTATTATCTGTGTGTTGACATATGAGCTTAAGTATGTGTGTGTTCGCTTGGCTTATTGTATATAATAAAATACATATTTACTTAAGAAATTATTTTCTGAATCAACTTAATATTTTTATTGCCTAATGATAAGATATTAAATATAATAGTGGCCTAATTGTGTGAAAATATTTTTTGCTTTTGAAAAATGTAGGTAATTTTTAGACGAATACTATAAGAATTTTCATAAAAACACAATCATTGTTAACATTTTTCGGTAAAATTATTTTTTAACTTGAGTTTGTGGTTTTAAATATAACATCTAAATCTAAAAAATCTAAATAAAAGTTTTTTCTAACAAATGATATGTGTAAATAATTCTAGAATTATCTCGAATTTCACAAGATATGCCAATCCCTTTAATACACATATTATTTATGAAGTTTTACAAATTCGTCTCAGCGCGAAAGCTTTTTCTTATTTTTACTTATACATAAATCTAATATAAAGATGTCATTTAATTAAGCGTCGGCAATAAAAATCATTCATTACTCTATTCAAATAAATATTGCTTTTCTCCACTGCCACACACTCCCACAGGCACACAAACCAACAAGAAAGAAAGCCAATTTACACATTGGGCCTACGCAAATGGCACTTAAAAAATTTACATCCACAAAACTTAATCAATCAAAGTCTAACAAATGAATAATAGACGTTAAAAAAATCATGAGCGGAGGTGGTAGAAAATTAATGGTGCTTCACGTCTGGGTTTTAAGTGAAACAAGCTTTTTGCATTGTTATTGATTTTTTAGTACTTTTTTAGTACTACCAATATATACATATAAAATGTATATAATTTGAATATGTCAGTTTTTGTGCATAATTTATTTTCATTTCAATATTTTGGTGTAACGAAATCAATTATCAAATATTTTTTTCTGCAAAGTTCAAACAGCTTTATAACATTTAGAGATTAAAAAAATTTATTAAAATTTTCACTGCCTACTTTTTAGTTGAAAATGAATATTCGTTGTATTGCTGACTAGAATATACGATTTTTTAATACAAAACTATTTTTTAAAGATTTTCGTATTATATAATATGTAAATATAATGTAGCTAGCTATTTACTGGTTTAAAAAAATATGGTTTAAAATGATTTAAATGTTCCTTTTATATTTTTAATTTTAAAAAACAAGATTTTCTGTTTTGTTAGACTTCCATTTAGTACTTTGCTAACATCAAACCTTATATTTTATTCCAATATACACATTACGAAATATTAAAATATATTTCTACTACTAAAATGTCAGAGTACTAAAAAAATATTTGTCACCTTTAGTACATTTCTAGTGTTTTCCCACGCCTTTCCTTATAAAGTGATGTTTGCTAAATATTTTTTTAGATTTTTTTTGAATTTTCTATTTCAAAAAATTCCAATACGTTTAAAATCCGTTTAGTACTCCATTCCTAGCTAGATAGACAATCTACGTTCAAAAATGTACTAAAAAAATATCGGCTGACTTATACTGTCTCCGAAACACATTCTAAGTTCCCAATAATGTATCGATAGAACTACACAGAAAAATATGGTCTTTTAATACAAATCCGATTCTATTAAGAGTTTTATATTAAATATAATATTTTCTGCCAAGTTGTATGTGCTAATTTATGTACTAAATCATGTAAAACTTTTTCAGTACTATTTTTCTGATTTGATCAATTTTTATTAAGGCAGTAGAATGCTTTAGAAGCCGAAAAAAAGTTCTTTTAGCAATTTCTTTTTGAAAGGGAAGGAAATGATTGGGGTAAACGGAATTTTAAGACGATAGTGCACTATATTTAAGGCTTAAAAAACAATATTTATTATGAAAAAATATTGAAATTTTTTCAAAGTTGTAAGTATTTTTCTGGAGCGCCTGGAGTCTGCACTTGTAAATCGGTGTCGGTGATGGAGGTCGTGCGATGCATCTGAAACAGTCGAACTAATTTTTTTTTTAATTTTTATAAGTTTCTTTTTTTTATGAACTAAAAAATACCGAAGAAGTTATAAAATTCCAAATTTTTTCGAAGTTTGAAAAAAAAATTCACTTTTTTAAGAAAAAGAATTAACTTTAAGTTGCAAAACAAGTAGTTTAAATAATACGTTTGTCCAACTTTTTTAGTTCAAATAGAAGATAATTTAATACTGAAGCTAGGTTTTTTCGGTTTTTTCGATCGGACATATATTCTTTTTGCTATCGCCGGCACCGTTTTCTAACACTTGTGAAAATGGAAACTCGAGAAAACACGCTTTAAAGGTCTGCCTGAGCATTCGCACCTGCTCGACGCTCGGCCACTAACTTCGAAAATATGTCGAATTGCCCACTGAGATTTTAACGTCATATTCTTGTATAGTTTTGGAAGAGATTTAAAACAAAACAAAAAAATCGATTTTTTGAAGCCTGTAAAGCAGACTACTGCCTCAATAGAAGAAGTTTAGTACAAGCTCATTTTTGTCATTCAAATTTAAGCACAAATTATTTTTATTACAAATTTAGTACTTGTGGGATATTCAATTCATATAATTATAACCAAACGTTGTTTTGGTACAAAATAAAATATATAAAAATTAAAAAAAATTAATTTTACATCAATTGCTTTAAGTTACTTTAAACTATATTCTATTTAGAGAAAAAATATTTTTTAATTCGTTTTATTTTCTAGTATTAGTATTACAAATCTTTCTAAATGCGTATTCCAAAAAATGTCAAACTACACCCATGTCTCCACGTCATGTAATATTTATGATATTTAAATTGCTTTCCTCTTGAACAGCGAAAGCATTTGTATTAATTTTTATTGCATTTCTTCGTGTCACTTTATCGGTCGAGGTGCTAATGAAAGTGAATGAAAGTCGGAAAAAAATTAATTTGACAAAATTACAAGCAATTTATTTACGTGGTCTCTCGACGCGCGCACAATCACAGAAAGACACATATTTTCTGTGTTAGTTCGTTTGTTATTAATTTTTTGCCACCACTCGTAAGGGGGGAGAGACAGTGCGTTGAAGAAGCAACAAACATACAAAAATACTTTGAATTATGAGAAATTACAAAAATAAAACAAACATCTGGCAACATACAGACGCCGCAAAAAACCTGAAACATAATAACAAATTACGCTCTTACAAAAGTACAGGCATTTGTACAAGTTTAGAAATATAAACATATGTATGTACATATGTATTTATGTATGTACTAATCTATGTAAGGTTGAAGCAACATAAATTTCTTTGTCTGATCATTTGAGGCGAACACACACAAAATGCGACGAAAATTATTCCCAATAGAATTTGCTATTGAAATGCAGACATTCATATGTCGGTGTTTGTATGTGTGAGGAAGCTTTCAGAGGCGTGTGTGTGCGCCGTCTGGAATGGCATCGGGCATTTTGTGCCGCCAATGTTACAGAAATACCAACTAAAAAAGTACAGCAAAAGCGCTCCAAAACGCATAAATCATTTGTGCCTATTTTACAACAACAACACAAACACTGCTTTAATACAACAACAAGCAAGCTTTTCTATATGTCCATATGCGTGTGTTTGTGTGGCACTTGTGTAGAGAAAAATGCGCCTGTTTTTAGGCAGCCAGACAACCAAACATTTTGGAGACCAAGTGGTCACCAACAATAACAAGAACAACGAGCAACAAACGAAACGGTGGTGCTGGTGTGTCGAACAGTGCCAGAATATAACACAAATAAAACACGCATTAGTAGGCAAATTATCCTTAAGTGTACCATTATAAATCACACATTTACATTGACTATTGCACCCTCGGGGATACACAAATGTCTATATGTGGGTGTTTGTATGTGTATGTGGTAAGGTAGCCGAGCGACTTGGCGATTTCGTTAGCAAAACTAAGCAACTTCAAAAACAGTTTTTTGTTTCTAATCTGTATGTTAAACATACACAAATAGTTGCCTAAGTTGCGTTGAAAGGTGTGCTAAGGGATATAAATGCATTTAAATAAATGGCCGACTATTTAAGATTATAGCCGAAGAAATTGAATCCACTTAATTCTCGGAAAGGAAACAAAGAAAACTTGTGCCTTACAAGATTTTAAGCTTTTTGTTATTGAAATATACAATCTCATACAAATATTTATAAATACATAGGTACACATATTCGAGAAAAATGTTAAATGTTTATATAGATTTCTGAAAATACGTCTAAAAGTATCGATATGTTCTGAGAAGCTTAAATGTTAAAGCAGTGAAAAAGAACAAAATGTTTCGATTATTTAATGTGTTTGTAATAATACTATAATAATAAATTATATTATTTCTATGTAATATTTGTTTAAAAAATATGAAATTTTGAGACGTATAACCGATCTAATATAACTCAATACTTCCAACAAAATATGAGCTCATAAAATTTTTGTAGCTCTATTCTCTCGTAAACGAATAAGGAATACTCGCTAAATTTTTGAAACACCAACAAAAAATCAGTTATTTCTTCACGTTAATCCATTATGGGTGCAAAATAGATACTTTTAAGAATAGTATTGACCGTGGAAAAATAAGTACTAGCGTGTTTTTGATCGACTGAAAATATTCTCAAAACCAAATTCTTCCAGAACATCAACAAAATAAAAAAATTGGAATATCTGAGTTAAGTCTTCTTTTGACACTCGCTTAAGGGATTACATGGGTTTTGTCGGGTAAAAAAGCCATATTTTCAGTATTTTTTTCTATGTAAAAAATTATTTATTTAATTCAAACTTTTTTCTGTCTTATAGATACGTATTTAAAGAATACATTCTGAAATTTTCAAAATAAAAAAATTAAAACTCCTCCATTGTGACGTCAAAAAAAGGTGGGTCCGCGTTGTCAGCATAACTCCTGACAGGATCATCCAAAATGAAAAAAAAAAAAACAAAAATAACTGTTTTAGGTAAGACCATGAACTCGTGCTTGAACGAAGGAAAGGCAAAAAAAGTAAAAATTGGAATTTCGGCAGACATTTTTCCAAAAAAAATAAAAATTTCAGTCAAATTCGTTGACAATTTTTTTTTTAATAGTTGTAATTGAAAAAAATAAAATCCTTCATTCAAGCACGAGTAAATTGTATTTCGAACACCTTTTCAAATTTTCATCAAGATCGGTTGAGTAGTTTTCGAGAATATTTGACAACCGATTTTGAAAACACGGTTCCGAGAAAAACGCGTTTAAAATTTTGAGTGACTATAATACCTGCTATGGAGCGCACACCTTCCAAAGGCTGTAACTCCGAAACTTTTATTCGGATCGACTTGAAAATTTAGGTAATATTCATGAGATATTGTAGAAATTAATAAGCAAAAAACAAAATATTCGATTTTTTGAACCCACGAAACCCATGTAACCCCTTAAACAAAGCAGGCCTAGTCTTAAACTCATTAAATGCCCCGATTTTTTATACAAAAACGAGAGTTGGTCATCTCCTTTTCTTTATAATTTCCCCATTAAACGTTTTACAAACATATTATCTCCTTTGCCGAGAATTAACTTCATTTTAGTTGCTGTCAAATGCACAATGTATATTAATACAATTTAATTTCCCTCTCAAATTCTTAGTTATTTAAAAAGTCTTACATACTAAACTTTACAAAATAAAAAAAATATATCTAAAAGGTGTTTATAGTGCAAATGTTTCTCCTGTGGGGTCATTTGTAACCAAGTTCTATATACATTTTCTTCATCATGGTTACTTTTTGATCTTATGCATTAAATTCACAATTTTAATTAGCTAAAAGTCCCTTTAACTGCTAACTAATCTCGTGATATGTCTCAAAAGCAGCACTTACTTGATTATATTACACCTACTAGCATTTGCAAAAGCAGTTTGCTAAAATATTTATTTTATGCATAATACGTTTCTTTGTATGCATAAAAGCATTTGTATATTATAAGAGCATTATTAAATGTCTGTCGTGTTGGGTGAGAGGGGCGAACCCCTTAAAGCACATATGGGTGTCTGCTACCCTCGAGGTCATCTGCAATTCCTATTTACTTTCCGCATTTCAATTGCACTCCACACCTGATTAACATTTGCATACACAATTTACCGCTATGCTCACAAAGGCACAACCGCATGCACATACATATGTATGGATATGAAGATGCTTATTACTCAAGTAAGTAATTGCAAGCAAGTGTGTGTTATGTATGTTAGTGTGTGTGGGTGTGCCCAATTCGCCGCAGAACGCATGCTCAGTGCCACTGTCATTGTCAGTGCCACCAAAGTGTCATAACTGTCAGCAACAGCAACAAGGCTATTTATTTGTAACCATGTTTGTATGTGTGTGTGTGTATATTTGTGGAGCACCCACATAATTTGGCTGCGAGCCAAAGAACTCAAAGAAAAACTCAGGCAACCGCATCTTCTACTACAGCTGCGACGGACGACGAGATAATGCAATATTTGTCAGCAACTCCATTACAGCAACAGCAACAACAACACGCACACACCCTCGCTTGCTTTAAGTACGTACTCACCTCAATGTTTATATGTATTATTCATGCATGTGTGTATGTATGCAGTCAAGCGCTATACCAAATCCGCTGTCAGCAGCAGCACCGGTGACAACAACAACAATCACTTGGTTGCTGCTGCTAGTGAATTGCCATTGCCGCAGCTAAGCAGTTTGCCACAAGTTGTGCGGCAACAACAGCTGCACTGCTGACGAAAATAACTCAACGACTACGACAACAACAACAACCACGCTTAGTTACAACAACGTCATCAACATTTGTAGTGTGCGCACTCAGCTGTCAGCGCCAAACTCCGCCATAAAGGTGTGTCGCCAACACCACTGCACAAGTATGCATGTGTGTGTGTGGCACTGCTGTCCCCTCTGCTCCATGTTGCAGTTGAACGTCTTCAGTTGCTGTAAATAGTTTGTGGCACCCAAGTATTTATATGCAAATGAAGCTGCAACGAAGTTCATATCGTCTTAAATCAGCCGCTTGCTGCACTACAGACGCACACACAACAACAACAACAGAACTTCTTCTGGTCTTCTTCGTTTGTCGCTGTGTTTCTTATGCTCCTGTTTCTTGTTTGTCTAAATCCACCTTTGTCACCAAAACGTGATATCCTTATATCTTCTAACTCCGCTTGTAGTTGTTGTTTTTATTGTTGCTTGTTACATTTCGTAAACTTAGTTCGTTAGCTTGTTGACGGATTACATGTCAGAGACTTAACAAGTTCCTCCACTTAATACCATTGCTGTGCTGCTTCTTTACCTCTTCCCACTAACTGTTAGATCTTGCAGACAGCCAGCGTTTCCGAGCCGTGTTGCATAGTCTTCGTTTTTACATTGTTAGCGCTTGTTGATTTTGTTACAAATTATATAAGTGACAGAGCATATACAAATATTTGGAAACAAAAATAAATTCAACAACATGGACTAAGCTCAGGTGATGGAGCTTTGATGAAAGCTACGTGAACAGCTTCTTGTTTATGGATATGTATGCTTATGTGGCACAGCTTCCGCTTCGTATGCGGTCACTTGTAAGTTGACTTTAATTAAAGTTTACTATTTTCATGCGTTTCTTAAACTCATTTGCAGTTACTTAGAGAGCTTTGAGGGAGCTTAACAAGACAAAAGGGTGCTTCGTAACGAATGCTTTTAAAGTTGTTGTATTACATGTATTTGTTGTAAGAATATGTACGAGAAAAATTTTGACAATAATAACTGAGAATGTAAATATTTCTTCCTTTAAATTCCCGTTTCCTCTTTCCTTTTTCAAAAACATTTTTGAAAGGCTGTAAAAAAATCCTGTAAACATATTAAAATCTGTATATAGATATTAATATTAAAAATATTTAATTTTAAATTCCAAAATTATTGAAATAATGTTTTAAATCTCCAATCGAACTCAATCTACAAACACTGATCCTATCGTAGAATTTCAATTTATTCCTACCTTATACCTTGTCACTTTCAAATACCGATCACATTCATGAGTCACTGTATTTTTTTGATTGGGAAAATCCCTGATGGAAGGCCGTCAACGTTTCCACATCTATCCTTTGTTCAATATACACAATTGTTTTCGCCTGTTTCTCTATAACATTTCCAGTCAGTCTCTCTGTCACGCATCACTGCAATTACATGCGCTCTCCGCTCTCATTTACAGCGTGAAATGTGCGCTCTCTCATTAACAAAATGCGCGCTACCTTGGCACAGGCATTCAACTGCGATCTCTGCGCTGAAGTCCATTTTCAGAGCGCAAAGGTGAGAGTCGCGCGGTGAGCTCATTAGTTGTTTGCTGCGAGCACAAATTTTTTTGCTGTGTTGATGAAGTGAAGTGTGTGAAGATCGCTTTTGTAAGAGTGTAAACAAAGTGCATAAGTGCCAGAATATTGTGTTGTGTGCGGGAATAGTATTTTATATGAAAAGTTTATCAGTGATAAGGTAAATCTTGTAAATAATATTTACCTTTAATGTGTGTTAATGAATATTATTTTAATTTATTTATATTTATTTAAACAAAGATCCATGTGAAAAATAATTTAAAATGTTTATTGTATTCTAATTTTACTATTTTGTTTTCTTTTTCCAGGTAAGTGTCTCGCTCTCATTCTATTTGGGCTACCTATTAGCTGATGTGTAAGTGATAGTTAAACAAATATTTGAAAAGTTATATTTAGAGATTTATAAAGAATAACTTGAAGACAGTTAAAATTATTTTTAAAATTTTTTTTAAATATTCAAATTTTATTTTAAATTATTTGTTTTTTTTTGGAAAAAAATTGTAACAAAAAAGAAAATTCTGAAAATTTGTTTCATAAAATATTTTTTGGATCAGAAATTTTTGGCGGCAATTCAAAACCAACCTATTTCACCTTTATATTGAAGAATATGTTTTAAAGATCTCTGACAAATATAAAATAGTTTTCAAATATGTACTATGTGTACAAAAATCAAGTTTAATTAATAAAAAAATACTTGTGAGAGTAGCTCTGAAACCCAATTAATGCCAGCTGAATTTTCGAAACACCTATTTTTTTTAAATAATTTTTGAAAATTTTGTTGTTTTATGTTTTAAGTTTTCAAAACTAAAAATTTAAATTTTCCTAAAATCTAATTTTTGTAAACAAAAAATTTTAAAACTTATTTTTTCTATAATTAAACTCAATATTTGTGAAAAAAAGTTTTAAAATTATTTTAAAGCTACTACTAGTCTTCGATATTTATATATTTAAATCAAGATAAAATAGAACAACAATATATACAGTTGAACTTCCCTCACGCGAATCACAATAATTCACAAAAAAAAAACTTCGAGTTGGAGAGACTTATGAGTTACGGAAGCTAATTTGTATGAAATTTGCCAAAACTATTCATTTGCCAATTCAAGAGTTCCAGTTATCGAGTTTTAGAAGATCGAGTTATGGAAGTTCAACTGTAGATATATTCTATTTACAAGAATTCCTCCGCGAGCGAGGAATTTAATTGAAACCCTACAAGCTACTTGAGCGATTGTGAAACATTTGGATATGCTTTGAACAACACGCTTGTCACCAGGTGTAAAAATGTGCATGGAATGATGTGCATCAGCTCTGAGTAAAGTCTGCTTACCGTACTGTAAGGATGCAGCTATCAGAACATATGTCACAAGGACATAGTGTAAATGCAAAAATGCGAGTCAAAAGCTAGCAAAAAATCCTAATAAAAATGCTTTATACGCGAATGTCCGTCTGCAGCTATAATAAATACATGACTACATATAGGAAGGTATCTAGGTATTTTTTGTGACTTAAACGCATATGTAGCATGCAACGCTATGCAACACAGCGATCGCGGCACCCCTACTGAAGGCGTTGGATATGAGTGTAAGCGCAATTGGTCGAGGGTTGTCGAATGTCACGCTATTATTATGGCTCTAGGGTATAATGCGCATTGAATGCGTTCATCCATGTATGTGTGTGTGTGTACACAAGTGCGCGCTATGTTGCCAAGCTATTCAATAGCTCTATACAATGCGTAGCAATCACACATGTAACTTGCCTTAAAATGCATATGTGCTCCCTAGGACTTGAGTATCTGTGTGTGTTTCATGCAATATTCCCCGCGCTTGTGCATTGTATATGCTTTTGAATCTCCCTCCATTTGAGTGCGAAGAAAAATGTTGCATTGCAATTTCAATTCATTTTACAGCATCGGAGTATTGTAGTAAAAGTGTGATTACCAATACACACATGTGAGCACGCGACCCTAATAAATGACGGCTTACGCACACCTAAAGAGAGAACGAGAAAGAGAGCGCAGCTGTCCTTAGCACCCATATCTGGGATGCAGTTATTAAGAAACATTTCGCCTCTTCCACGCTATGTTGCACACGAAATACACACGCTTTTGGGATTTTATGCATGATTTACGCAGCGCCGAGCATATGTCTGTGTGTAGGTGTACAGCTGCACAATCGTCTATTGATTGCACCTACACTTACAGTTATACGTTCGCATTTGCTGAAATACTCGTTTACATCATTTATTGCTCGCCATTTCACACACACATCAACAAACATAATCCACATATAAATATACATATGTATAAGTACACTCATGTGTTTACAAATGTATCTCATGACTTATGGCATGATGAACATATGCTTAAGTTGCATAAGCATCCCATCAACAGCTGGTCTCTTGTATACAAAGTTGCTGTGTAATGTTGCATGCAATTTCCCATGTTGCACTTGCACCACGAACCAGTAATGCGATACAATATTTTATTGCCAACGCCTTGCGACTGCAAATGTTCGATTATTACAGTTATCATTTCGTGATCCACGTAGGGGCGGTGCTTTCAATAACAACTTTTGATGGATTTTTAACTATGGTGCTGCTGCTGAATTTTAGTGCGCTCACTTTTTATTGTGGTATTATATTTTGAGTGGGTGGATCAGTTGAAGGTGAAGTTATAATAAAAAGTGTTTCAAAATATTGAAAATAATATTACTATTTCATTTTGAAAGCTTCAGAACTAGTGAATACCTTTTATACTTTTTTCTTCTTAATTTTCGAAGACATAATAATTTTGTCTCGTTTCTAAAGCCTTAAGGAGATATTCTGGTCTAGACGCATGAATTTAAGGCATTTTTTAAACTAAGATAAACATTTTTACTTTCCATTTTTTATATGTTTTTTTATTGGCATTTTAATAATATTAAAAAAAAAAAATAAAAGAAAAAAAAAACGATATACGGGCCAGTAGAGTGGGGGCTTCAAAAAAAAAAACGATGCGTCCTAGTTAACGTGATTTCAACCCTTGTAGAGATCTAAAACACAAAAAACAAGAAGATTCTTCATTAGTAAGGATTCCGTTATCTGGTTGACCACTTTCAAAAAAAATAAAAATAACAAAATGGTGTCGACTTGAAAAAAAACATTTTTTAATCGATTTTTTCGACCTTTTTGATTTTTTAAAAATACTTCGAAGCAAAATTGGAAATCCAAGGCAGACGCGATAGAACATTGTATAAAGAAGATATATACCAAATTTCAAAGGAATCGGTTCAGTAGAACTTGAGATATCATGTCAACCACCTCAAAAAAAGTAATTTCGAGAAAAAACGCGTTTAAAGTTTAGGAGATCGCTCGCCACGTCACAAATCGGCTGTACCTCCGAAAATAAGTCGAATTTTGAAAAATCCTTCCAAGGTCATATTTTCGAAAGTTTAAACTTTCAAAATATGCAAAAAAAATCGATTTTTTTCAAAATCCTAGACCAGAATGCCCCCTTAAATAAACTGAAAATTATTTTTTTTACAATTAAATTTTAAATCCAACACATGGGTCCCTCCATCTCTTTTATCATCACTATCACATCATCATAGGTGATCTCTATAAATAAGCATTATAGCATTCAGTAACGCCCTTTATTACTTCGAAGCAAGTAATCCCCTGAAGCTTGGGAATATTATCACGCCTGACTCAAGGTTTTTACATTATGTAGAATATTATTTTGCTAACATATTGATAAATATCCATAATTTTTCCTTTCATAATAATCATTCACTCGAACAGTAAAATGATTTACCGAATTGTAGTCTTATTAGGAAGTGAGTAAAAACGTCGACATAGAACTAAAGCATCTTCCTTCCAAATGTTCCATACGACCCATACTTGTAGAATAGATCATAATTTCATATATGTAAATTCAAAGAGGTTTCAAAGATTGTCTCAAAACCCAGTTAAGTTGATACCGTTGGATTGATTTTACGATGGTATTTCATACTGAATATATTTTGAAGTATAATTCGAGAACTGATAAACTCGGCCGAAAATATCATACACAATGTTAGGAACTCGAGAAGACCGTTTTAATTCCTTACAGATCTGTGAGTATATAAAAACTATTTTTTTTTTTTTGTGAAAACATAAAAACTCTAATCCTAAGATTGTATGTTCTAGACTTCTGAAAGTAGTTTTAAAATCTATATCTAAAGTAACTTCATTACTCACTCTAATGTCTATATTTTCGTACACCAAGAGTGAGGGACAGAAAATGCTGGGTCGAATATAAGAATTAACTATATTTATCAAGACAGGGAATTCAATTTTGTCGCCTAGAATATCGAACATGTGAGTAAAATTCCAAAGTCCTTAACAACACGAGGCAATTACTGAAGAACATTATATCGAATGTCACCGCAATAACTCCAAAGTTGGGATTTAAAATTTTCCTTTCCATATATTAAGGTATGGGAATATTTCTCTTATACTTAGTCATGGAGGAGAATCTATTGCATTTGTGGAAGTGTTTCGGTCATTGATTTTAAAAATTTTAGGAAATTTCAAAATATATTTTTTAATCAATTTAGATTTCTAATATAATATTTTAATGTTTTTTATTATTAAGTTTTCAAATTGACAACCATTTACAAAACAAAATTAAATTCTATGCACTTCCAATTCCAAACTCCATTCGCTAAATTTTCCAAATCTAATTCAGTATAAACTCTATTCCATTCAACCAAAAACCATGTGTGTGTGCGCGTATTTTATTTGTTTAAACATTATTTGCCAGCGCTGCACGGATGTCCACCGCTCTCTCCACCACTTCGTGCACAATATGCGCATTGTTCGCCGCCAAGCAGATTTGCCATCCTGTGTTATTGTTGATGACAGCTATTCGGTATTGCATTGCATAATTTACGGCGTCAAGCAGAACTCCTGCACACATGCGCATACATCCTTCGCATGCATAGAAGTCCTTCGCTTATTTCTTTATTGTGCTTCTGTGTATGTGTTTCGACCCCACATACATCCCCTGGCGCTGCGCATTTTTCTATGCAAACGCTGAGCACAAACAATTGCAATGAAAGCGGAAGCGAAAAGTAAAAAAAATGCAGCGCCACCACACATCCGTCATCGCAGCTTAGAGTGGTGGTTGGAATGCTTCACAGTCGATTGCCATTATTGTTTTAGCAGTTAACAGCCATTAGGTTTTTTTCTCTGGCGCTTTTTGTTTTTTTTATTTTTTGCCATCGTTCATTTATGATTTGCCGCTTAATTTCGCAATTTCACGTGAGTCAGCAATTTAAAGCACTTTTGTTCGGGACAGTTATATTTTTTTCTTCTCTATTTATTGTTTTATTTTTTGCTTTGTTTTATAATAGAAAAATGTTTTTGTTTTCATTTGAAAGCAATATAATTTTGACATGAACTTAATTACGCTGAAATTTGCGGTGGGAATTTTATTTATATTTTTTAATACGCTTGAATTTAATGAGCTGTTAGCTAGAGTAAGGGGGTGGAAAACTCATATTCCTTTCATTTTCCATATTCTTCTTCTTTCCCCTATATTACTTAGAACAAACTAAAGAAATCTCTTATAATTTATAAACTTTGCATCGCCAGACAACCACTGTATTCTATACTAGCAGTGATTGAAGCATCTCCAAATTTCTTTCAAAGAAGATCTCCAGATTTCGACAACTTGATCGTTTCAAAGCTCAATACAATTCACTAATCGTTTGGACCTTTGATTTTATTATACATTTCTGAAGGATTTGTCATTTACTTGAGATCTCAGAACAAAAAAATGCAAATAAAACAAAAGTCATTAAAGACCAGATCTAGAGAATAAGGGGTATTGAAAGCCACACTGTTAAGAACATATATATCTTAAACAAATAATGAAGTTCAAATGAGAAAAATCAAATGATGTTTCAAACCACAGAATCTGATTCAAAATTTGAGTGGAAGATCTTTTAGTGGAGAAAGAATATAATAAAGAATATTTTATATTCAGTCCATTGGAATACATTAATATTCGTGGATGATTTCGATTAACTTGAATTTAGAAGGAACTTTTTGTGTATTTTTAGTAGCTGATGATGATGTTATCGTCTTCTAGTTTTTCACTTTGACCACCAGGCTTATTTCTTATAGAAAATACTCAGTACTAGTTCAATCATTCAAGAATTTTGAGGTTCTTGCGTTGAATTTTTTGAAAAAGTCTTATGTACAATTTGAAAACTTTTTGCATCTACTTTCATCTTACCTCGTCGTGATAATTTTATGAACATAAATACTTAATTTTATCGCCATGTTTTATGGCTACATCACGCCATTCACGGAAATCATGAGTCACTTAAGAAAACAAATGCAGATGACTCATAAGGCGAACACGAAATTGGGATATTAAAGAGCATAGTCTATGCACAAAATATTTTCCATTGAATTTTGTCAAACATATTTATAATACATATAACGGTCGCCCGATTTGAAAGTGTAGCCTGCGTGCCTCGATTGTTCTGCTTACGCCTTTTAAAGTGTTTTGAATAGGAAGACACTTTCTAAGTATCTATAAAAAAATGCATAAGCTTTCTACAAACAGATTATCATTGGTTAAGAGCTCATATAATATATTATTAGTAAATCTTAGTAGAGAATAACCTTAGATTTCTTCGATCGTATATTTCCATGCTATATATTGAAAGAAAATTCTTGCCGTCTTATCTACTATCTAGTATAGAAAAAAGTAGAAGAACTATGAATTCATGTACAGATTTTGGTCTCTACAACACCTTTAGTAGTGTAGTTTGTTCCATAAAAGCTAATCAGTTGATCATTGACAACCTGCATTTTTGCATTCTAATTCTGTTCAATTCGTTAAACATCATCAAATGCATACCAAAACACACCCAAAATGTGCGGAGCATAGCAAAAAATGAGTGCATAGAAAATTTCCAGGAAATATAAAATGCACACACACACACATACATATAAATATGGCAGGTGTGTTCCAGGCTATGAATATACAACAAAGAAAGCTACAACAACCAATGCTGCAACAAGCGAGGCAATGAGACAGCAGAGCGAATGCTTCCGTTGCAATGAACAATGCCATGAAGCTATAGCGTTTTAACTGAAAACACGTTGTATATGTGAGCATTTACACACACACACACACCTGGTCATAAGTATGAGGCACTGGTCTCCGACGCATTACACATTTACTCGCTCTACTAGTGGCTTTTAATGCATCATTGACGCTGACTGCTGCACTTGCACGATGCCATTCTCTATGCTTGATTGTTGATAGCGGCCACACATGAGCACCCACTCACACACACATACACATACATGTATAAGGAAATATATAGACACACAGAATGCTGTCAGAAAGCCCTCAAAGCTGTCAATGCGCCAAAAGTGTGCGCTTGCGAACATCAGTACATGTATGTATGTATGTGTGTATGTATTAGTATAGATTACTGTGTACATTAAGTATTTTGTACCTGCCACACATGCCTCACATGCCGTTGATGCGTTGAATGATTTTGGTTGTTTCACAGCTCACAGCTGATTGCCAAGTTACAACAAGAAATGCTAAATGCTAATAGCCAGCTGCTAAGATGAGCCACTGACAGATAAACAGGCAAACAGACAGACAGACAAGCTGGACGCCTGGCCGATCGACCGTGCGATGCGCTTGAGTAGTTCGTGCGTGAGTGCAGCAGCAGCAACAGCGCAGACACTTAATCGAATGGGTTGAGTGAACTGATGATCAGCATTTTTTCTACTCTTCTTCTTCTGCTTACGTGCTACTTTCTAGTGATGCGCCTGAGTCATAGGCGCAATAAAGTGTTGCAAGTGCCACAATCAGCAGCAGCAACAGCATCAACTTTATTGATTTTATTGAGTCTAATTGGCTGCCATCAAAGCGTCTATTATGCAGATGTATACATTTTTGCTTCTTCAATTTACTTTCGAATGGTTGTTGTTGTTGTCCATTTTTTTGTTGCTTTGCATTGCTGCTTGCTTGCTTTTGTATAATTGTAGCTGCAAGTTTTTTTTGTTGCCGCGCACACTTTATTGTTTTTCTTACATTTGTTGCAAGTCAACTGGGTGTCTGTTTCTTTTCATTCACATTTCCATCTCTTCTCTGTGCTTTTCTTCCCCCTGCCCGCACTTTTGATTACCTTCTGCACCATCACGACTTTTGCCACTCGGCGCATAGCCACCTTCCAGTCAGGCAGGCAGGCAGTCAGGTCATGCCGCGGCAAATTGACTTTGTTAGCATGAAAACAAGAGCAACAACAAAAAAAAAATAGTGCACTAACAACAAGAACATGAACAACAATGAGGCAATAAAAGCGTATTGAGCGCAAGCCACACACAGACTAAAGCCTTAAATGGTGTTGCCATGTAACGATCAGCATCTTTAGCTGTATGCTATTCTTCCGCGCCAATGCTGTAGTTGTTGTTAAAAAAGTTCAAAGTACTTACGCCGCTTGCTGCTTTATTGGCTGGTTCGCTGGCTTCTTGCTGCAGCCGTTGGCGTTGCTTACCAAATACTTGTTCGCTCGTCTTCCCTCTGCTCTCTCCACTAAAAAATTGCCTGTACCTTTCCTGTTTCTAAGTAGCTTTAGTTATGCTGCAGCTGCTTCTTCTTCCTTTTCTTCTACTTCTTCATCATCAACTCTTCAATGCGCGCTTGTTGCCCAGCAACTTGTTTTGTTGGCGTCGGTTTCAGCTTTTGAAGTTGCTCAAGTGCTTTTTGGCGTGCATTTCCTGCTGCTGCTGTCGTTGTTGTTATTGCTGTACAGTTATTGCCTGCACTCGAACAACAAACTCCATAAAAACAACAATAACAACAATAGCAACAGCATATCGCCAACGGCAAAAAAGTCCAACATTTGGCCCAATTTATGTTGCAATAAAAAGTGTTGTTGCAGTTCGTCGCTGCTTGCAGTTGTAGCCCATTGACTGCATCGCTTAGATTTCCTGCAACATGCTAGGCGCAGCATATGCACATTTCCAACATACATGTTGTTGTTGCTATGCTTGCTTCTAAGCATTGCTGTGTTGCATTCTACGATTCTACGCCGTTAAGTGCCGCACTTTAAACATACAACTAATTTACTATTTGCTGCATTTATTGTTGTTTATGCTGTTTGTTGTTGCTGTTGTCGTCGTTTTATTATCAACCAACTTTTGCATCTCAACATCTACGGCAGACAATGTTTTGCGTTAATTTGTCTTCCTCTGCTGTATTTTTTTATTATTTTATTTTTAATTTATTTTATTTTACGTCTTGTCGCTTCTCTTGCAAATGCAATTTCCTGTGTTCGCGCGCTTTTTGGCCAGCGTTTCCCCCTTATTTGGTCGCTTTGCTATGTAGTTTGCGAAATTTATACTTTTTCTGCAGATTTTTATGGCGCTTGCTTGTTGAAATCTTTCCGCAACAATAGTAAAAAAACAAACTTTGTAGAAGATACTGACTGCAACTACAGAAGATATGTTGCAATGCAGCGCCATCTAGTTATAAGGCGCCAGTGAAGTTATACTGCACGTTGAAGTTACTGTGCGTTAGTTTATCGGAAATTTATGTGAAAATTTATTACTCATTGCGTCTGCGAAAATCGAGACCAGATATAAACAAAGATGTAAAAATATATACAAAGATATTGGTGGAAATTTTATTTCTGAATACATATTAAGGAGCGATGTTATTGAAGCTCTAGAGAAATGCTTAATAATTTTGTTAAATACCCTATAATACCACACTTCAAGTCGCTCTAAGCCCCATCAACAAAGAAAAACCCGACACATTATCCTTTAAGGTATTTCCTCTTTCAGCTTTTGGCAGACAAAAAAATTTTATTAATCTAATTCCGGTCATCATATTGGTTGCATGCCGATAACCTTATTATTTTCGGTGAAACAATATAAGAAGCTTTTAAAGAGACTTCATATTATTGTTCATATTATTATCAAATCAACAGCGCTTGAAAATTGAAAAGCTCGTCTGACTAACATTTATCAGACACTTCGATTCGCCACTTCTCTGCTCGATATGTTTCAGCTTTGCTCTGTTGTTGAATCCCGCAAAAGTGACTATTACTAGGGATGATGATGATCTGCAAGAAAAATCTTAAAAAATACCGTTGTGAGGATCTACACCTATACTCTGACGTGACCTTACAAATTCAGATATATCTCCGAAATATGTATCGGATTAGCTTCAAATTTTCAGGGAATATACATAAATGTTACAAAAAATTAAATTTTGGAAATAACCCCTTAACCGATTGTTTTTTCGCTTCGACTTTCGTGGATATTTTTAATATTGGGTCTAATTATTGAATCCGTTTCGATCGAAAAATTTTACGTCGGAATCATTGAATCCGTATCGAAAATGAAATTTACGTTACGTTATATGGAACTCACTTACCGACTCGAAAAAATACCTACCGCTGCTAATAGATGGCGCTAATTACGAAATCATTGAATTGAATTGAAAGAATTGAATATGTTAGTTAAAGTGAGTTTTATAATTTTTTTTTTGAACAAAGCTAAAAGCACAGACACTTTATCAAATCGCATTTGTCAATAAAGGTCGATACAACAGTTTTACGTCCTCACTTTGTGGTAAAGCAGTTTATCGACGGAATCAATGATTACATGAATATTTTCGATCGAAAATCTTTATCGTATCGTATCGAAAATTCGCTGCGGATTCAATGATTAGGCCCATTATGTATCCATATTATAATATTATCTATTATGGTCTAGTTACTCATTTATCTACTAATACAAGTCATAGTCTGAAAAAATCGTTTAATTAAGGCTAATACAATTTAATTGTTAAAAACATTCTGACCAGAAAAATTATAGGTCTGACAATACTATACTTATTGAAATAATATAAGAATAGAGTGAGAACAATTATGATAATTATATCCGTTTTTATGCAAAATTTAATAGATATACATACTTAAATAATTAAAACAATCCATCAAAGCTCCAATTGTGCCAGAATTACACAATATACTTGACCTTATCCTAAAAATTAAATACTTTAAGGATTAAACACGTAAAATCAATACAGAATCCATTCAATAATGCTTTTTTACTTGCAACAAGGATATAAAAATATGCATATAACACAGAAAAAGCTTAATTTATCTTAAATCCCCACATTATATAAAAAAAAATATTACTCAAGAACATGTTGTTTTTGTTGTTTGCTGCATGCGTTAACATTTGTTACGCTTGTACTGTGTAATAAAAATACCACTCGAGCCATATTTTTCACACAATACTCACTGCTAAGCTTCACATCCTTGCTGTTGTAGCTGCAACTTTGTGCTGCAATGTATCCTATCTATTTATGTATTTGTAAGCAAATATGCATAGAGATTTAGCGCAATATATGTGACTCTAGATTACATATGGCAACATCTGTTTTATTATGTCCTTGAAACATAAAAGTAGCATTCTAGTACTAGTGCAGCTTTGATTTCGAAACAATCCGATATACGACTAGAATATCGAACTTGTGCGCACCATAAAATGTAAACGAATTTGCATAAAGTAGCGAATTGTGAAATTGAGTTGTAAAACTCTCACCTTCGTCCTGTTTTTTGCGTCACTTCCATCGCCCTTCATGAACTTTTCGCTTTTCGCTCAGTGATTTTAGCTTAGACTTTGTGTTGTTTGAGAGCTCTACTACTCTCACTTTTTGCATCTGCCATCTGTGTTTGCTCCTTCGAACGCAATCAATGTCAAGCAAAATTTTTCGCACTGCCGCCTGCTTACACTCACACACTTTGGCAGTTTGTTTTCACTTTTTTGTTGCCCCTCACCATTTTATTTATGCACTGTGCCTGTATTTGTTTTTGCTTTTCGCCTTGTGTCCACACAGGTCCTGGCAATTCGTCGCTCTGCTTTGTTAACTGCTGCTAATACGCCTGACCCAAGGTGGCTGTATGTGTATGAGTCTATGTATGTGAGGTTGTGCTTGATTTGTCTCGTAATTTATTTCTCTCAAAAGATCTATTTGTCTCGTGGGCCATACCGTCCGCACCGCAAACAAATAACGAACACAAACACACACACACAAAGGAGGCAGATACATCGCTGCATATGTGTATGTGTTGTTGTTGTTGTTCCGAAACATATTGGCAATATTGTTGCCATTTGTCGTATGTTTTATGCATGTGCTTTGCCTTCTATTTACTTTCACTTCAGCCGTGTCTATCCCTATTCGTTTTGCGGTCGTCGTGACCTGTGTGGTCTTGCGCCTCTCCCCTCTTCACCCCACCAAATTTGAGTAATGTTTCCATTTATTTCCAATCAGACATCAGAAAAAAAAACGAACAAATATGTGCTACATATGTCGTTTGTTACAGTTTTTTCTATATTTTTTCACCTTCCCTTCATGCTTTGTGCCGTCTGTGGCTTTTCCCTCTATACCTCCCTCTCTGTCAGTTAGGTCACTTTTTGTGGTTTTGGGTTATTAGTCTTGTTGCTCGTAGACATTCAATTTGTGCATATTTTCTTCATTCTATGTATGCTTTTGTAATTACTTATTTATGAATAAAGGTGCTCATTGTATGCGATATATGATGGATTGTTGGGACTTGTGTGATTTTGTTGGGATTCTTTTAAAGCTCGAATGCTCTTTAAGCACACTTATTGTATTTAAGAATAGATATTTAGAGATTTATATACAAAAAAACTTATTATTTCTGGTTTAATACGATTTCAATAGCTGATTATATCAGACTTAAACTTCAATGAGCGAGCTTTTAATCGCCTCAAAAGCTTTTGAAAATCATTTCTACATAGTACTTTTTAAATACAATAAACTTACAAAAGAAATTATAATGCCAAACTTAAACTCAGAAGAGCTTAAATAGTTCAACTTGAAAAGCTCCCGAAAATCATTTCGTCATAATATTAATGAAAATACAATGAAAATTATTAACTCACAAAATAAGTGATAATGTCAAGCTTAAGCTTCAATGAGCTTAAAGCTCACGTGTAAAGCTCCGGTAAATCACTTCTAGATGATATTGATGAAAATACAATTATAATTATTAACTTGCAAAAATAAATGAGAATGTCAAGATTGAGCTTCAATGAGCTTTAAAAGCTCAACTATAAAGCTCCTGAAAATCATTTTTTAATGATATATTTTTTTTAAATTATTAACTCACTAAACAACGAAGTTAATTCCAAAAGCACCAACGATATATCTCATTTAACTTATCATCATCTACCCCTCCAGAGAAATCTCAATAACAACTCTACATACACAACACAAAATTTCAGCATGATTTTGCAAATTTTTACCCCCCAAATTACTAAAATGCTTATGAACTCACAGTTTTCCGCCAAAAAGCTGGAAAAAAGGCATGCGACAGTCGAAAAGGGGCGCCACTAAGTGCATGTAAAAATAGCTGTTGTTTAATTTTTCTGCATTTTTGTTGTTATTGTTATTAGCATCTGCTGCTGACAGCGCACTTTTTCCTTTACATTTTTTGCTGTGAACATATTTATTTTCGGTTGGTTGTGGCCTTTTACCGGCGTCTAGACATCATTAGTTTTGGTTTGTTGCAACAACAGCAGCAACAACATGTGCAAAAATCAGCAATGCCTCACAAAGCAAAAGGAAGTTTATTTTACATCATTTCCGATGTGACTAATGCAAAAGGCAAAAAACGCAGAAGTAATGCCAAAATATTGCTGAATTAACGTTGCCACTGCTTTCCCCCATGACTGTTGCTGACTTTTGGTTTAACTTAATATAATAATTGGCAAGTCATGCCGCACTTGTAATCGGAAGTCACAATTTCCTTCAATCAGATTTGGTTAATTATGTATTACTGAGGTTGTACTTCTATGTTTATTCATAATAAGTCTTTAATTTCTGATTTATGGTTGTATTCGCAGTAGAAGGGTCCACAATTATTCATGCTGCCCATAGTTAAGCATCGGGGTTTTAATTGACTAAAAGCAATTAAGCTTCGACTGTTCGGTAGATTTATGCCGACTATTTCATTATGAAAAACCTCTCTGAGGTTAATATAAAGTCTTGTAAAACGTCAAAGTAATTATTTTAACGTAAATTTTAATCTCTCGAAAGAAGTCAGACCCAACTTACACTTTTTGACCTAGATTTTTTTCTTATCAATAACCTCTGATAAATCGTTTCCTAACTATTTTTGCAATATCCAGCACTAATCTTCTATTCTTATAACTTTCATTCTTATTCCTTATATTTAATTTTTCCCAGAACGTTTCATGTTTCATTCTAACCAAAAGAAGAAGATATTATTCCAGATTCATTTCAGTCTTCCCTCTTTTCTTGTTTCATGCATTCTATCGATTCTTTCGATTTAGATCTAGCCAGAAACATTATTTAGAATTCAGTCTTTTGAGAACTAGATTTATTTTGGAATTTATATCCCCTCCCCACATACATTTATGAAATTGAAATCACAGCTACTTTTCTTTTTTTTTACTATTTATGGTATCAAGAATCTTAAGCTTTCGTATAAAATTTGACTGATATTTTGCTTTTACATAGACAGTGTTTTGAAACTTTAAACAAGACTCCTTTATTTCACTGATTTTATAGTGATTTTTGTAGTTAAAAACGTATCGCAGAGTAGGTCTGTCGAAAAGCAACTTATAGTATAACATATGATTTTTCTGAATTTTTGAATGGTATTGAATTTTGACTTCCAAATGTTAAACTACCACTCAAAAGTACCAAAAATTAAAAAAAAAAATTGTTTGGATCGCCTAAAGGTATGCTTGTGTAAATTAAGTAGCGGTGTATATTCTTCACATATTCTCTCTCTCTTACACATACTCAATATTGTTTCTCTCTTGGTAATAAAATCGACTGTAATCAGTTTCAAATTTAATCTACATTAAAAAACAAATTTTTTTATTACAATAAAATGTATTTTCAACTGATTATTTAGCCAAATATTACTTAATTGTAACTATTTATACTTTGTATAATTAAATAATTACCATTAAATTAGTGATTCTTGTTAAACACATTCAACAAACGATTAGTGGAATTGTGAAATTTTAATGAAACCACAAAAATGCATTTAAATGCGCTTTAATTAATTCGGTTGTGTTTTGTTGAGAGTTAAAAGCGCCATATTTAAATTTGTAAAGCGCAATTAAAATGAACTTTTGTGCAGTAAACATGAACTTTGTTGATAAATTGTTGAACTTTAAAGCTAAACACCAAAAACTTATTTGGCAGTTTTATTGCCAACAGAACAAGCAGCGTTGCTACTAATCCACAGCAAAAGCGAATTACACGAATTCCACGCACACACACACACACACCCAAATTTGCCATTTGCTGCGAAAGAGAGTTTAAAATTATAAACAGAAAAACACATTTTTGGATGTGAAAAAGGCGGAAGCCAAACAATGGCAAACGCTTAGCGTTTTGTGTGGCACACCAACACACACTCAAACAAACAAACACAAACTGGCAACCAAATAACGGTATACGGGGACACTTGGCAGTTTTCCCAATATTGCACATTTTTGTGGCGCTCAGTGCAAATGTGTGTGGCTATGTGTGTCTGTGTATAACTGCTTTTCAATCGATTGCATTTGCAGAAGCAGCAGCATTTGTTTAGAATGGCGACCAATTCGCACGCCCAGCCAAACAGCAGGGGACTATAACCACTATTTGCAGGCCACCATCATTATCATGCGGCGCGGCACTAAAGGATCCAGAGAATTATACATATGTAACATACTTGTCACACACATACCAACACATACTCATTTGGTTTAATCGCGCTCATGTGTTTGTGCGTGTGTGTTATCGTTTGTTTTCAAATCCGCTGGTTGTTTGGCCAAACAATCGATAATTGGCAGCGGCTTTCAAAACGAATTGCATTCCAATTAGAATTCCAGCGGTCGTCGGCCATCGCAACATGCTGGATGGTCATTTGAAAATTTCGTTTATCTTTTTATTTTTCCACACACGCACACGTGTCCCCACAATCGCTTGGTGCGTCAGTGCAATGAACCTGCGAGAAAGAGATACTTGTATTTTTCAACGCAATCGCTGTTGTCTGGTTTGTGCCTCGTTTGTCGCAACTGTTGCACAAATGGACCACATAAAATGATTGTGGCGGCTTTACCACGCATTCATTGTCGATTATTTGGTGAATATGCACCAATCGATTGCGTGTGGGTTGTTTTTGTTGTCACTTGGTTTGCCAATATTTTTTTTGTACTTTTGTTGTTGTTGGTTTTACAATTGTTTATTTTTTTTATTTTGAATGTTTACCTGTCTGTTGCACGTTCAGCTCGCAGCCGCAGGCATTTAGTGTAGACTCTGTGGTGGCACTTTTTGACAGTGATTTTATAAATCGATTGTTGGTTGTCCAGTGATGTATAGTAACTTTATTTAGACAATTTTGTTTGCATTTTTTTAAATCTCCGTTGATACAAATAAATATATTAAATTTTGGGTAGTGTAATGACCCCTACACTGCCTCCTCCTTCTTTGGGTCCCTGCTGTGGGCCTTTTTCGATCGGGTTCAGCGTAGCTGACATTACTAGCGGGTACTCTAGTGGGGTTCGGTTCTGCCCGCACTCCCCTAGTTGTATTTTCTCCTCTCTGGGATGTCAGAAGTTGTGGCTTGCCTACCCTGTCGCTGCTCGTAACGGGCATGTCGTCGTCTCTCGCGTACTCCTCGAAAAGCGAACGCTCATCTGCCATTAAGGCATCTAGAAAGCGTGGTCTTCTCCCTGAGCTGGGGGTAGGTACCCTTGCCGCTGCCGGTTTGTTTTTGTCTTTGTCTTTGTTGCTTCATCTGATTATTAGGACCAGTTGGATCAAGATATTTGGTCTCCTGGTCAACGATTTCTGTGGTGAAATAAGACAGTCCGCCACGTCAGAGCCCATGACGTAGTAAGGTCACCGTTAACGTGGGAATACTTGGGAAGGCTCCGTTAGAATACAGCCAGATTTACCTCTGGGCTGCAAACTATCCAATGGGCACGGGAGTCGCATAACACCGTGGATTAGGAGGTCGCCCTCTCACAGCCAGCGGCTGATTCACCATGTAAACACGGAGCAGCTAAAACGACAATTTGGCGGCGGCCGGCTGAGTGTGACTAAGCCCCTGGAGATTTGATTTTTAATCCACTCTGTATGCGGCCTAAGGCGAATACCTTTAAGAACCTTCTTATTCATAATATAATAAACGTGCTTTGTGTATTTTGTAAAAAAATGTTGTTGCATTAAATAATTAAAAATTTTTCCAGAAATTACAAATTATGTCAAAAAAGTTAATAATTATAAGAGAATTTTTTTTAGAAATGAGATAAAAATTATTTAGATACATTTTTTAATCTAGCAACATGTTGCAAAGAGTATAAGATCTCTTTATATATATTTTTTTTATACACACAAATTAATTTAAATATTTCTTTAATCAATCTCTCTCTAATTATTATTCAATATTCTTCATCCGTATGGCTAACATTAACATTTAATTACCCGAAACAATGGGATTGTTTCTTGTTCGCCGCATTTTATTTCTTATTCGAGTGAGCCTATTAAGTGGAACGAATACAAAGTTATAACAACACATGTATACATACATACATATCCATATAACAATGTAATTTATTTTGTTTTACCAAAGCAAATTGATACTTAATTAGTTAAATATTTCGATGAGCTGTATAGACAAGCAATAACACTTATGGTATATATAAGCACAAGTTGTGAAGGGCTGTAGGACAGCTGCGTGTGTTTAGACACTTATATAATCATATGAATTTACCTGATGTGGCCTAAAGTGTCCTAAACAACCACTAATAATGTCATAATTATTAATAATTTTCTTTCAATCAAGCATATATGTATGTTTGTATGCCTTACTTTTCCACGGAAAATTTTGACATTGAACTTTTCCCAAGTCATGCCTGCATTCACTATCTAATTATGCCATACCCTCCTTAATTCTTCAATGCACTGTTATTTGGTGTATTATGTGGCTTTCCTTTCTTCTTTTCGCTATCTTTCCCACATCTCTATTATTATATATTATTTTCTTTGTTGGTGATGAGTGTGCTTGTTCTAACCATAAAACTCATAATAAAGAAATTACTTAACGATGTATTCAGCGCAGGTGGAATTTTTATGTTCAAAAATTCTTGCCATATATGTGCATATGGTTATAAGTACCATTCCAGAATGAATGTTTCGCTCTAATTATCTAATTATCTAATTGTTTTTATTGATATTGATTGCATGACATGACATATCTCTCACCTTCCATAATTACAGGTGCATATTTTTGGGGTTTAATGTGTTAAAGCATTTTCGTATTTATTGAAATTAACTCAGAAAATGTATTTCAATTTCACAGAGCTATTAATTTAATGAGACTTTAGAAATATTTTGGGGGTTATATTTCAAAGGTAAAATGCAACTTAAACGTACCAGAAGGTTTCGAACCAAAAATTATATGTTAAACTAGTATTTTTATCCACAAGTCCTTCCGTAAACAATTGTGAGTGAAGTGGTGTCCTTTCTCTAAGGATTCAAAGATGTTCGACAAGTAAAAACAATATCCACCACCACTTTCGATTTCCAGCTATATATGGAAAGACATATATATCTTAACATTTTATACGAATGATATTTGCTAGAAGCAGGAGAAACTGTTCCGAACTCACTACAGTTCAACTGTTCAATTTACGATTTATCAGGTTCAGTTCTAACTGACATGAAATATCAGCCTTTTTCTTCACATCTCTAGACGTTATCCACTATAGACATCACATACAATTTCTTCTCCTATTTTTGTAAAGACCTCTTCTTATACTAGTTATTCCACAAACACCCAAAAGTTCTTCCAATCTTCCTTTTTTTAGAATTCCCCAAAGAACTGAATTATAAATTCACTATCGCTTCAAATTGAAAAATTAATATCTTTAAAATTGGAGCAAAGGCAATGCGATACTCGCCATTACGACTCAATTACAATGCCACAAAAGTAGTTCATGCAGACCTCTGCTGGTGACATGCAAAAAATAACCTCGTTTTTTATTGAAAATTAAGTGAAATCAATATCATAAATTTTGCATTATCATAATTTATTTTTTTGCTCTCCAATGCTCTGCTTCTCTATTACATTATAATAGTAATAAGTATTCAATTGCTCCACTTTTTATGCAACTAAATTAAATGGCATTCGCGGGTGGTATCACCTTACCGTCATCGAGCGGGCGGTTGGCAATTGCCATCGACTGCAGTTCATTTCCATTGGAGGCGGCTGTTGGCAACAAATTGATACCACATAATTTGAAAATTTGCAATTGCAGTTCAATGTGGCGACGGTGTGTGCCACAAATGGTGTCTCTGTGTGCCTACACAACTTACATACATATACATATATACATATAAAGGTTAGGGTGGTCAGTTCTTGGCTGCATAGTTTATGATATATTTGGGTAGGTGGCGCGCTCTTCCTTTGTAGAAATTTGATTGTTAAATCTCCTTCGAGTATTTTAAATAGCAAAATTTATAAATAATTTCTATTCTATATTAAATTTGACTCAAAAATCCTTCTTCCTCTTCCCCTCACTTTTTAACCACACTCTCAGTTTTACAAATTCCAACTAAAACTTATCGGTTCACCCTAATTTAAACCAGGCACACTGTGTATGCAAGTTGCCACATTGAGGGCGGCACCTCGAACTGCTTCTATCGTAGGCGTTGCCACTGCGGTTCATTCTGCTCTAAACTCGGGTCGTCGTAATTGTGGTGTTGGTGGCGGCTGATTGGAAAATTCGTTGCCAACTGTGCGCTACATAATGCAATAAGCATTTACAATTGTCAACTTGCATTGTGCCAAACTGCTGCTTCATGGAGTTGTGTGTTGACGTTGTCGTCGTCGTCGTTGTGCCACAGCGTTGCGGTTACTTGTTGGCATTGCCAGCAGTGGCAGCAGCCACAATGCGAGCATTCAAGTAGGCAAGCAGGCATTCGATTTCAAGCTGTCGATAATACGCTAAAGCACACTCGAATGGCAGGCGTATCGAAGTCATTGAGATTTAATAATAACTGCTCGGGGTATTGAATGCAGCAATTGCCGGCTGCCCTTGTTCTAGTGTTTTAAGTTTTGTGCTGTATTCAATTCGAATTTTCATCTCGAATTTCCCGTGTTATCAGCTTTTGTAGTTTACATTTTGTGTTCTGGTATTATTTAATGCAATTTTATTGTGCTTTATTCCATTAGGTGCTCAAATCTTGAGAGAAGCTGCGGTTTATTATTATTTTTTTTTTTTTCAATATTCTTCAAAGCTTCTGCAATTAGTGGTAGCTGAATGAGTAGATGCGTAGTTCTGCTACTACAGCTTCAAATATCTCTGTTGAAAGACTAGATCGAAAACTTTACTGCATGGAAACATTATTTTATATATTTTTATTCTTGCAGATAAATCTAACCACAGTTATTACTAATGAAACTGAAATTTAGATGTTCTTATAGAATTCTTCTTCTTCTCGACTGGCGTACCCACCGCTTACGCGGTTATAGCCGAGTCCAAAACAGCGCGCCACACATCTCTCCTTCTGGCAGTTTGGCGCCAATTGGTTATTCCAAGCGAAGCCAGGTCCCTCTCCACCTGGTCCTTCCATCGGAGTGGAGGTCTCCCTCTTCCTCTGCTTCCACCAGCGGGTACTGCATCGAATACTTTCAGAGCTGGAGCACCTTCATCCATTCGAACAACATGTCCTAGCCAGCGTAGCCGCTGTTTTTTTATTAGTTTGGTTTTTGTTCGTCGAGAGAGGACTTCACTTTTCAATTGCCTACTTAGTCCATAGTAGCACCTGTTGGCAAGAGTGATTCTGCGTTGGATTTCCAGGCTGACATTGTTATTGCTGTTAATGCTGGTTCCCAGGTAGACGAAATTATCTACAACTTCAAAGTTATGACTGTCAACAGTGACGTGGGAGCCAAGACGCGAATGCGCTGACTGTTTGTTTGACGACAGGAGATATTTCGTCTTGTCCTCGTTCACCACCAGACCCATACGCTTCGCTTCCTTATCCAGTCTGGAGAAAGCAGAACTAACGGCGTGGGTGTTGTTTCCAATGATATCGATATCATCGGCGTACGCCAGTAGCTGTACACTCTTATAGAAGATTGTACCTTCTCTGTTTAGCTCTGCAGCTCGTATTATTTTCTCCAGCATCAGGTTAAAGAAATCACACGAGAGTGAGTCACCTTGTCTGAAACCTCGTCTGGTATCGAACGGCTCGGAGAGGTACTTCCCGATCCTGACGGAGCTTTTGGTGTTGCTCAACGTCAGCTTACACAGCCGTATTAGTTTTGCGGGGATACCAAATTCAGACATCGCGGCATAAAGGCAGCTCCTTTTCGTGCTGTCGAAAGCAGCTTTAAAGTCGACAAAGAGATGGTGTGTGTGTCGATCCTATTTTCACGGGTCTTCTCCAAAATTTGGCGCATGGTGAATATCTGGTCCGTTGTTGATTTTCTAGGTCTAAAGCCACACTGATAAGGTCCAATCAGTTTGTTGACGGTGGGCTTTAGTCTTTCACACAATACGCTCGACAGAACCTTATACGCGATGTTGAGGAGGCTTATCCCACGGTAATTGGCGCAAATTGTGGGGTCTCCCTTTTTGTGTATTGGGCAGAGTACACTGAGATTCCAATCGTCCGGCATGCTTTCTTCCGACCATATTCTGCAAAGAAGCTGATGGAAGCACCTTATCAGCTCTTCGTCGCCGTATTTGAATAGCTCGGCCGGTAATCCTTATAGAATTGCTGTCTTCAAATTGATTTTTATTGATATTTCTGCAACAATAATTATTCCATAAATAACAAAAAAATTAAGTCATTACACTATCAAAGCTGTGAAGGGGTACTATTCCGCTTATTTCCCCCTAATTTGAACAGCTTCTCTTCATTAAGCTTTAGTAAATCACCTCCTTTATTGATTGTAATAAAGTAATTGTAATTGTTTTATTTTTTTAAATATTTCTTCTCCTAAATTTTTTGCTTCATTTTCTTCACCCACACTATTTCAATTATGTCTTCGACTCTTTCCCTTTTTCCTTAGTGCCTTTTCTTTCATTTGTTTATTTACCCTTCATTTGCGGTCGCATTAATAAACTTTAAACGCACTCAGAAATTATTTCAATTTTTTCTGCCGCTCTTTGATTGCTTTAATTTGCGGCTTATTTATTTTACTTCTTTTCTGCAGGCAGCAAATCTAAGCCTGACACCATGCACGCGTGCTGGCAGAGGAAGCCATATAGAAAGTTCATTTGTTGTGGCAAATAAAAGCTGTAGCGGCCCTCTAGTAGGTGACTGACTTCATAACTTAAATTTTCATTGCAAAATTGTGAGGTTGTTGGACCCATATCACAATGTAAAAATACAATTTGTATTCTTTATGCTTAAATATAGTTTTCTTACTAGGGTTACCAACATATTTGTTTTGCCATATTAAATGTTAATAAAATAAAATTGAACTTCCCTAACTTGAATCAGCATAATCCACATAAACTTCAAGTTATGGAAGGTAATTTGTATGAAATTTTACTTATAGTTATGGAGAACTTCGAATTATAGAAGTTCGAGTTATGGAAGTTCAACTGTACCTCAATATATTAGCTTTTTTTTGTACATACGCTGCTCCTGGAATAACTCCTGTGCACTTAATTTTGCGTTCCGTTGCATTCATACATTCCCCAACCAGCTTTAACAAACTTCAATGCATTTCCTGCTCATTTCAAGCTACCATCTTCACTTCTCCCATTCTCTACTTCCATTGCTTCCCGTTAGCTATTTTATTGTTTCACATGCCATAATAGCTCTTAATGACATTTGCTAGCTGTCATTATACTTGAATATTATTGTTTAGCAGTGGCACTGTGGTTGCTGAACCTTGGCACTGCGCGTTGACAGGCGTGTTTGTGACAGAAAATGAAAATAATATCATAGTAGGTATGACAGTTCATCAACTTCATTTGAAGTGTCACTCAAAACAGGTTCCTTCGGGGTTTTAACAATTCATTTATATTTTTCATTTATTTTTTATTGCCAACTATTATATTTCGTTGAATTGTTGTGAGTTTAGAACTTTGCTCACTACCGTAAACTTCATTTAGCTTTTTAGTTTTTGTTTTATATTTACTTTAGTCCTTGCAATAGCAGCCTTACCGCCGGATTTGTATACTTTAACCCCACAAATGCCACATCCATGCTGAACTCTCTCTCTCTCCACTCTACTCACAAACAACAATAATAACAGCAGCAACTCTTTTCGCTTGCTTTCTGCAAATATTAAAATACAAAAATCCTTTATAAAACATTAAAGCGCGTGAGCTTCATAAAACCGCTATTCAAATGCGTTCAAGTGTCGCCTGCGGCTTTCAGCGTTATTGCCACCGCGTTTATGCAGCCACTAGTAGTGGACTATACATTAACAATTAACCGCGAACTGAGAGAAGTGTCTTATTTCAATTATTTTGCAATTCTGTGCATACCCCCTTAGCCCTCGCAATTCAACGCAATCACCACAAAGAATTTCCACAAATTTTAATGTTTCACATTTCACATTCTGCATTCTCTTGCATTTATTATTTTTCAGTTAATTCTTTACAATTTTTTGTTGCCTTGAAGTTGTGTCTCACAATAATGGCGAATTTTCCAGCAATTGCCGCTGCACCCCACTCCAGCCTCTCCAGTCAGCCAGTTTGGCACGCTCACATTGCATTTATGCACCATCTCTTAAATATACAATATATTTACAGTTATTTGCATCTTGTGTCTTTCTTTCGTTCATCAGCACATTGTTGCTGCCAACCATCAGTCCAGTGTCTGCTCAAGTGTCTTCTACTTTCATTGTGCCGCTAATGAATGGTCGCAAAGCAATTTGCAATGAAAATGATTCTTGTCTTCTTCGCCTCTCTTCTTTTTCGCTTTTTTGCGCTTGCATTGAAAAGTATTTATTCAAGGCCAGCATTCTTTCTTGGCATCAACTCGCTGCGCCAACTTGCGTACAGCGCTTACTGCTTAAAGGCGCATTAATCATTACCTTTGAAACACAAGCAGCTGTGATTTTGCGCATGAATTTCACCAAATGACAATGAAAAAGTTTCGCAATTGTGCGAGAGAAAAATACGCGGGTGTTGGTTTAAAGAAGGACTTCGGCATTTTAAATCGCATAATGAAACTTAGTGATTTTGCATGAAAAGTAGTTTTTATATGCTCTAGAAAGTTGAGAAAAGTTTTCTAGCGAAAAGAATGACAGTTGAGAAAAATATAAAAAATACTGCAGAAAAAATGTTCATAGAAAGTTGGTTAAATCTATATATTTTGAGGTTAGTAGTGCCTCTTCATCATTGCTTATTGATCTGACAATGCTTGATATTGAAAGAATGAACCTCCATTAACAACGGCAATACCGAAAAAGTTAAAAAAATGACTATCGAGAATTATTTAGCAAAAAAGGGATAGCCTAGGTCTTCCGCATCTCATATCGGTCAACAACACATTTCCGTTGACTCTTTGAACTCCTAAAACTTGTTCTAAATGCGTGGATATTTTGCAAGAGCTCTCTTTTTACTCTTACTCATAACTAAGAGAATCCTAGAGAATTTTTATCCTAATACTTTTTTTGTTCTCTTGAGAAGCAAGTCATAAAATAAGGTGAATGAATTAGTGAATCCATATTTTGGGTTTCTATACCTATAGAGTAGGGAAAGACCTAACAAATGTTGCTTGTTTAAACTTAGGAGAGTTCGATTTCCCAACAATACTTCTAAAAGTACTCTTCGAAGAGAAAGTTGGAATGAAAGAGTGTCAGTACAGACTTACTTTTGTCATAAAAACTCGAAAAGATCGTTAAATGGATCATATGCCAAAAAGGAAATAAAAATATCCAACTATACGTCTCAGAAGATTATTCTAAAACGATCAATAAAACTAGAAACATTATAATTTCCACCAAGAGGATAGTAACACCAGATTCATTGCACTAAGTTTAAATATTTTATTATTTCGATCATCTGTGATAATCTCAGCCTTGTTTAAATATTTCACATCATACCTTCAAGTCTTCGAAACTACCTACCATTGTCCGCACTGAAATCGCGTTATAAACTACAATTTACAGTTCACAAAATTAACACTGCACTAAGCATAATGAAAAAGCGGCATAAAACACAGACTACAGATTTACTATAGTATAAAGCGTACAAATCCTAGCTAGCTCCTCCTCTAACTATTAAACGTGTACTAAGCAGCGTAGAGAGAATCACTTAAACCACCTTAAGTCAGCGAAATGCCTTAAGACGTAACGACGGTAATGAAAATGTGCAACAGTTACGAGATGTTTGCTTGCACCGCCAAAGGGGGATAAGGGGGAGATGCTAGTACTTAGTAGCTCATCGCAAGAGCTTTTATACATTTTTGTTTCTCTTCTTAGTTTACCATTTGCTTTCGCCAGTGTTAATAGAGTTCCTTGTTTTGTAGTTTATTTTTTGTGCGTAAATGGTACGTGCAACAATGTTGCGCAACATTTGAAATTGCTACAAGCGCACGTACCACGAACAATGCAGCTGTTGCTTGTCAGTCTGAAACGTTGAGAGAAAAATAAATGTAGTGCTGTTCGAGGAAATTGTCGTTTTTGGTTTTATTAACATTTTTGTATGTGTATATGCATTTCCTTTCTTACACTGTAATTGAGCTGTTAGCACTGGCATTGCTTTTGATTTTCGTCTTTTTTCCGCTGCGTCTGGCTTTTGCCTCTCCCCCAACTGATGCTCCACTAACTTCGAGGTCTGTATGTGTGTGTGTGTGTATGTATAGCCAAAGTGCACAATAATTTGCCACTAATCCAGGCCATTTGTCAAAGTTTTTCTTAGCTCATTTCTCAAAAGAAATGGAAAAATTAGTTTCACTGCGGCGAAGCGAGTAAAAAGTAGGGAGGCAAAAAAAGCCAAAAAAAAAATCTAGTAATTAGCACGACAGCTAGAAAATGAAATAGTAAAATAAAAAAGGCCACGAAAAACTCATTGCCAGCAGCATAAAAACTACCAAACAAAACCGATGCGCTTGACTGCGTCTTGCAACAATGTTGACTTAATATCAGCAATCAGTTGCGGCAGTCGAGCAATTGCGGGCAGTGAAAGTTTCGGAATGATTTCGAAATAACACGCTGTAAAATGCTAATAAATCAAAACGTTATTTCTATTGTACTAGTTTTTTACTATTTTAAATTATGTTACTCCAGTGCAGTGGTAAATGTTGTGGAAATGGCGGGAAACAAATATGCTCGAAATGCAAATACCGAAAACCTCAAGAAATTTATAAACTCAGAAACGTCTTTTTTGTAATGTGAACTCATTAATCAGGCGGCTGCTAAGTGTGTAGTTACATATCTAATGCAAAGTTGGCTTCGGTTTGCGTACTAACTTGAAAAGTTGTGAAGCGAATAAGCAACTGGTATAAGTCAAATATGCTGGCATAATTAGAGGTTGGTTAAAAACCAAAGAGTTATTTACTTTAATGTGGTATCCAAATGTATAAAATTTAACACGTTTATTTTGTTGTTGCTTTAATATATATTTCTTTGAGAAAGAATCAGAATTAGTTCGAAAATAAATTCCGAATCGAACAAGCAACTCGTATAAGTCAAATATAGGGAAACAGACTGATTGTAGGGGAAAAGAATGCGGTTCCACTATTCTTATGAAGTATCCAAATAGTCTCTTATATTTATTTTAGCTGGTTAACATTGTTGTTGATTTCAAATGTACCAGTATATATCAGGAAAGGTTGTTTGATGAAAAATATTTTCAGACAGGGTTGCCAACTATATAAAAATATATTGATTTTTGTGATTAAAATAATCTAATGAACTAGCTATCGCAAATCACTACTAAAAATATTTTAATAAAAATCTTGGCAACTCTATCGAAAATATTATCTTTATAATTTTAATATTTATACTCTCGCAACAAAAGTTGCTAAAGAGAGTATTATAGTTTTGTCCACATAACGGTTGTTTGTAAGTTCTAAAACTAAACGAGTTAGATATAGTGTTATATATACCAAAGTGATCAAGGAGACGAGTAAACTTCAAATCCGGATGTCTGTCTGTCCGTCCGTGCAAGCTGTAACTTGAGTAAAAATTGAGATATCTTAATGAAACTTGGAACACGTATTCCTTGGCACCATAAGAAGGTCAAGTTCGAAAATGGGCGGAATCGGACGCCCACAATAACCAAAAACACTATATAGCTATAACTAAGAGCTATAACTAAGCCATAAATAAAGTTATGAAAATAAAATTTGGAACATAGGATCGCATTAGAGAGGGGCACATTTGAGTGTAATTTTTTTGGAAAAGTAGGTGTGACCCCGCCCCCAAATAGGTTTTTTGTATATATCTTGCCAAACTTTCTGCAGTCGTTTCTGTTAGCCGTTTCCTTATACAGTCCAAAAATGAAAGAAATCGGATAATAACCACGCCCACCTCCCATACAAAGGTTAGGTTGAAACTGACTAAAAGTGCGTTAACTCATTAACGAGAAACGTCAAATTTTACATAAGAAATGGCAGAAGGAAGCTGCACTGAGATTTTTTTACAAAATGGAAAATGGGCGTGGCGTCGCCTACTTATGGGTCAAAAACCATATCTCAAGAACTACTCGACAGATTCGAATGAAATTCGGTATATAATATTTTCTTGGCACCCTGATGACACGTGTGGAAAATGGATGAAATCGGTTCACAACTACACCTACTTCCCATATAACTAAATTTTGAATCCTTCTGATTCTTTCACTTTATAATGTATACATAAGGAACAGATAAAGATAGCGAAATAAAACTTTACACAAATACTGTATTTGAGCTGTGACATCACTTGAGGAAAAATTGTCAAAATCGGACCATGGCTTTTCAAGGCCCCTGATATCAAACATGCCTAAGGGTAATTTTTCACCGAAAATATAGGTAAATCTCTAAATAAATTGCGAGTGTATAAAATGTTCGGTTGCACCCGAACTTAGCCTTTCCGTACTTGTTTTTAGATAACTTTCTTTGCGATCCAGAACACATTATAAACTTTTTAAAATATAATTTGAAAAAAATAATTGACATTTTTTACAAAGTTTGAAAAGTTGGCAACCCTGTTAAATTTTTTTCTTTACGAAATATCTTGCATATTACTTATAAGAAGCCATATAAAGGAAGCACTTTGATATTTAGTTGTTGCGCCAAAAAATTATATGGCAACTCTAAAATAGTTATACATAGACCTTTTTTTATGGTAACAATTTTTGCTCTCATATTCTAGTTAGATATATTATTGTGGTTTAATATTAACTAAAAAAAAAAAATATTAATATAAGACTAGGTATATATGTATGTATATTGTAACAACAATAAAAATAAAAAAAAAAATATTTTTAAATTTATTTTTCTGCTATTTATTTCAAGTTTTTAATTACAATTTTTCTCTTTTTCCCACTTTCAGACCGTCAACCATCAGTGTTCTGCTAATTACAAAGTGACACAATATTTGCTGCTAAGTAGCGCTGGTATTATCGCAAAATAAGAACCAACAACACAAAGCGGTAAACACAACCGTTAACTCCCAAAGGCGACAAAATAATCAAAAAGCAAGCCAACAAATAACGAATATACACAAACGAACTGTCAGCAACGCAAAGGATACACGACAAGGACGTTAATTAATCACAAGCTTGTGCTGAAAACGAGCTTGCCACACAGCAACAACAACAACAACAACAACACTACAACAAACATACATATACGCGCTCACGCGGCAAACAAAGCAATCAGCAACACGCCCAAAACAAACCCGCCGACCCAGCAGCAACAACAGAAAGCTTAGCACAACAACAACACAGATTGTGTTAACGCGAGCTGACAGACAGACAAACAGTCATACCGAAAGCGGATAGCTAACGGTCAGTCATTGCCACATTGCGGCGCATTGCAGAGACGAGTTAATAATACGCCTGTTGCGGACGTCAGCAACCAGCACGCATTGTAAGCACGCAGCAGCAACAGCAGGCAATTATCGGTAATAGCGGACAGTTGAGAAGCTGTAGCAGCCGGAAAGGCAGTTGCACGCCGCGCCACAAAGGTAAATGCGTGCAACACGAAACGGCATTACACACGCCAGCAACGACATGTTAAGACACATTGATAGTGGTGTGGCAAGTTGTTGCAGCAGCGACAGCAACAAAAACACAATGCACAATCAGCAGCATTATCCAGCGAGTTGCGAAAGCAGCAGCAACAGCTACAACAATACAACAAAACACAGCAAACACCCGGCGCTACAACAACGCCAACACAGCGCGCGCTCTTCCTTCACACCGCTCGTGCTGTTCACACAAACACTCTTCGCGCTGCTGCTGCTCGCCAGCATCGCACCCACGGATGGCAACCCCGATTGGATGCAACACTGCAGCATGTGCCATTGCAATTGGAATTCGGGCAAGAAGACTGCCGATTGCAAGGCGCGCTCACTCACCGCCATCCCCGACGATCTGAGCAACGAAATGCAGGTTGTGGACTTCTCGAATAATCTGATACCGGAATTGAGGCGTGAAGAGTTCGCCGACGCGAATTTACAGAATCTGCATAAGATCTATCTGCGCAATTGCACCATACAAGAGGTGAACCGTGATGCGCTCAAAGGTCTGACCATCCTCATCGAGCTGGATATGTCGCATAATTTCATCAGCGAGCTGCATGTCGGCACTTTCGCGGGCCTGCAGAAATTGCGTACGCTCGTTATGAATCACAATGAAATTGAGGTGCTGGAAAATTATCTCTTTGTCGATTTACCGTTTCTGTCGCGCATCGAATTCAAAAACAATCGGCTGAAGCAAGTCGAAGTGCACGCATTTGGTCAACAACCGATGTTGTCGGCCATCTACCTGGAGGCGAATGCGTTGTATGTGTTGCGCAAAGAGACCTTCTCGCGCATACCCAAACTGGTGCATCTGTCGTTGGCGCAGAATCCCTGGAATTGCACTTGCGAACTGCAGGCCTTCCGTGATTTCGCGCTCGCCAACCGCCTGTACACACCGCCCACAGACTGCGCACAACCGCCAGCGTTGCGTGGCAAGCTATGGACCGACATACCATCGGAGAATTTCGCCTGTCAACCACACATACTCGGTTCGGTGCGCTCTTTCGTCGAGGTGCAATCGGATAATATAACACTGCCGTGTCGCGTCGAAGGTTCACCGCGTCCGAATATCACCTGGATCTACAACCGACGCACCATCAATCCGAACGATGCACGTTTCCGTGTGCTCAACTCCATCGAACAGCAGCCGGTCATCAGCTCCGATCCGCTCGAGTCGGTCACCTCTGAGTTGCGCATATTCAATGTGCGCGCCAGCGATAAGGGCGTCTACACGTGCGTAGCGGAGAATCGTGGCGGCAAAGCGGAAGCGGAATTTCAACTGATCGTCGATGGCGACTTCTTTGGCGCACTCGAAGGTATCGGTGTCGGTATGGGCGCCTCCACTACAGACACGCAATCGAATTTCCTACTCGTCATCTGTTTAATTGTCATCACGGTGCTGTTGATACTCATGTGCATACTACTCATTGCCTGTTGGTATTGTCGGCGTGCACGCTCTTATCAAAAGGATGCGACAATGATGAGTGAAAACGGTTTGATATCGACGAAAATGGATAAGACGAATAGTTCGATGCTTGAGGGTTCGGTGATAATGGAAATGCAGAAGAGTCTGCTAACCGAAGTGAATCCGGTTGAGAAGCCGCCGCGTCGCACCGAACTGGAGAATGTCGATGGCAGCGATGAGGGGCATGAAATCAAGAAGACACTACTGGATGAATCACAATTCGGTGAGTACACATTTGAGTGCAGCAGCAGTAGGTACAGTTGCATGTTTGTCTATTGCAAGTTCGCCTAAATTAATTAACTACAAAAGTAATTGAAATGCGTCAATTGCATATTGACTTGTTAGGCAAACATTTGTGCTGTTGTTACTACAGCTTGTGTGCGCCTCGAGTACCTTTGTTGCTTGTACACGTACTCTCTCACTGTAATAAGCACTTGCCAAGCATTTGATTGCTGACACATGCTACTTGTAATCGAATCTTAAAGGTCAGTAACTGTAATGCTTGACATTTCTATCATCAACACACACAGTACTTAATGAAGTCACTTATCTCTTCAATGCATCACTAAGCTAATGAGGCGTGTAGGTGAGTGCCAAGTAGGGTACTAGTATGGGTTAGGGTAATAAATCGAGTGCATAAACATTTTCATAAAGTGATAAGAGAGAGAGAGAGAGAGAGAGAGAGATAAAAACAAATAGAGAGGGTAGAGACATGAGGATAGTGTTCGAAGCGATTAAATGGGCTTCGTCCAATAATTTTTTGTAATAAAAAAAATAAATATTATATCAAACTTAGGATTGCCTTAAAGACACATATTTGATAAAGGATTACTGAAATTTTTGAAGCAGAATATTATAAACTCTGTCATTGTGACGTCATTATTGGCGCGCACTTGAGGGAAAAGGTGCGTCAGCATTGACAGCATAACTCCTAGAAGGATCATCTGAAGAAAAAGTAAAAACATATGTTTTCTGTAAAGAATTGGATGAAGAACAGGATAAGAGTGTGGATTTTTCAAAAAACAAAAAAATTTATAAAATTTTGGGGCATTTTTTTTCTTGAAACAGTTGTAATTAAAAAAAATATCCAAGTCCATGTAAATTTTATCTCGAAGACTTATCTGAATAATCATCAAGTTAGATTATATTGATGTTATGGAGACATCTTGAAAAAAGGACTATGAAAACACAGTGCTGAGAAAACACCTTTTAAAAGTTTGATTTACAATAAAGCCACTCTTATGCCGTATCTCAAAAACAATTATTTGGATCGACTTGATATTGATTTTGGGATAATATTCTGGAGGTGTTGAGAATATTCTTGAGATTATATATAATTTAATAAGTATAAAACAATCGATTTTTTGAAGTCGTGAAACTCGTCATTGATCTAGGATTATTTTCAAAATCATAATATTTTATAGTTTTTTATTAATTTTAGGATTTTCTCCAACATACCTTTACTACAATAATGAGAAAAGTATTATAAGCTTAGTAATCTTCTCTTCCATCACTTCATTAAAATTAGTTTCTTAGTAACTTATGTCTTTAAGAACCACTTCATGCTGAGTACTCAATAAACTATTACCATTGTTGGCTTATACATATGTACATGTCTTTGTACCATTCAATGTTCGCCCGCATTATTGAGTGCTTATCTGTCTTATTAGCATTGCTGCCATGTATTATCTCCTGAATTTCATAGATATTCGTAACTTTGCATCATTGAAATGTGCTACTAATTAAGATTAAATCCAATCAATGTCTTGCAGAAATTTCAACTGTAAATTTCAATGGAACGTCAGTTGGCATATTTGTTCATACACGCAAACACACATGCAAATACAAAACGTATCCGATATGCTACTAACTAAACTTGAGACACTAATAATATAACAGTATTTAGTTGCTAACATTTGCAGTGCCACTCAAACTGTATATACATATGTATGTGTGTGTGTGTATTTGGGTGTTTGCTTGCAATCAGTACGAATGTGCAACATGCAATTATCGGCTGTCTCACTTTAACTTCTTGGTATGGCTACCCATTCCACTGTGGCATGCAACAAACACATACACAGACACACACCGAATTGTGCAATTTGACTTTTAAGCATCACATGCAACTCTCTGCATGCCATTAATGCACAAATATTAATAATTTTGGTAGAGTTTTTTTTAACATTTCACATTTCTCATTTGGGTATTTGGTCTGCTTTAAGAATACTCATTTATTGCTTCTGCTCGAGCTAATTATCAAATATTGCGAAATATTGCCTTGAGATATGCAAAAGCACACATTCATATATTTAGTTATACATAGATATATCTAAACACTTTTGCATTCCAACTGTGGTTCTTCGAAACAATAATTGTTATTATAAGAATTCCATACCAATTGTGTGTGTCTGGTAATTATTATTTGTTTCTGACCAAGGCTCTAATGCAGCTAATTAGAAATTATTCGTTTGCTTTTGTATATAATACGATATGAGCGTAAGTGGGTGGTCATTTCCTATATATACAAATTCATGTAGTTATTCGAATAGTAGATTTTATAGCTAAATTATGCTAAGCCATGTACAAATATGTGTGTGGATGTGTTTGCATATTTGCTGGCAGCCAGCAGCTATTTTGTGTTGCCATAGCAATTATTCTATTAGGAATTCATGACATGAAGACAGAGGTTCAAGCTATAATATTTTGTATCGAATTATATATCGTCCCCTCAATATAACAAAGGCGTATGTGCTCATACGCCATTATTTTTTTATTGCATATTTAGAATCTCCATCATTGATTCTATGTCTGGTCAAAATTTCGTCAAATTCTACTTCCACAAAGTGGGTCAAAATGTCATTGGAAAAAATGGTGTATAATTTCATGTTCAAAAATTTAATAGACATCGGATTTGACAAAAACTTTAAACTCGATTTTCTCAAAACCCAAAAAAAATTATACTCTATTGTTATATTGAGGGGACGATATGATACATACAGATATGAGGGTAGATATATTAATATACAATTAGACGAGTATATATTCGGCAAGACTCAAATTTTATTTATAGAAAGTAGCTTAGTAAGTTCAAAAAGCAAAGCTCATTAACGACATGATATTTTTTGTGTATCATATTTCTGAACAGCTTATTGCTCATTTTAAATTTAATTCCGAAATTTAAATTCTTATATATTATTATATTGAATATCCAACCTCAACCTTAGGCTGGCGAACAGTCTTTGACATTCAGTTGAGTACTATAGAATAATTATCATCTATTCGTATAGTCGTTTTGAACCTCAATATTTTTTTTATGAGCTGATCCATTTATGTTCGTTGATGCTTGGAGAAAGAAACTGGGAATTGCAAGTTTCGAATAAGAAAAGCTTTTTTTAAAAGATCTTTAACATGACATCTTGAAGCGATAGATATTTTATAAATATACGTCGTCTTTAAAAACTTAAGCATCCGCACTGAAGAGGGAATCGTGGAACTATTTCGTTCATAAGTAGAACTTTACTGAAGGAACTAAAGACTTCGATGCCAATAAAGCTTTAAAGTGTAACGAATCGAACAAAGTATACCACTTTAATTATTTATCCGCATACTCTCTTGTATTGAATTCAATTCTAAAACTTTGTTTTTCCTTTTATAAAACTCTTTTTGATAAGAGAACAGCCGCAAAAGGTAGCGAGTAGAGAAATGTCGAATCTATGACGGTTGTTACTACGAAAGGGCGCATTTTCCTTCTCACTTTTTTGAGAATAATATCAGAAACAACTTATAATTTATAATTTGTTTAAATATTAAATTCTTAAACTTCATAAATTTACAAAAACTTTCGAACCTTTCTAAAATTAAAAAAAAAAATAATGAAATCGTTTGAAAATTGGCACAATTTCTTGCACAATCAGTGAATAACTGAAATTCCTTAATTCAAATAACATTTTTCAGTTCGTAGTCTCTGTACGGCTGCAGCAAAGCGGCAAAAATGTTGGAACAAATTGGCGCTTCATTTTTATATGGGCTGTCAGTAGGATTTTTTCGAGCAACTTGCATATCAGCACTAACGCTACTGAAGTCTACGCTCATATATAGATAGATATTTAGTGGGGAATTCGTTTTCGGAAAATCAGCGTAGTTGGCGGTGGCGCGTAACTAAACGATTAATTGCTTTTGGCTGCTTTGGCGCGCGCGCCAAATAAACCGTTCAATGCGCGCGCTCATGTTGGAAATTTTTCAATTTTCCTACAGCAGTTAGGAACTTGCAGTTTTTCTATTGTCATTTTTGTTATTTTTTTATATTTTAATTGAGAACATAGCCGAGCGCGATATGCGCACAATAAACTCTGGCGCTGCAATCAAAGCATTCTAATTGTTTTAAAATTTTATTTTATGTTTTATTGCTGGCACTAACAGTAGCATGCAGCAATAAAAGGATTCGCGCAAACAAAGCGAAAAATCTCGCAAACAATTGCGCATGTTTTTCAATTAGTCAGGTCAATTTGTGTGCCATTTATTACGCTTAACTCATATTTTTTCTCACACACGCTCCTTTTGTTTCTGTTCTTCCTTTTCCAGGCAATCACCCGCGCGACGATGAAACCCACTCAGTCGCTCTGTCGGATGCCACAGCACCACGCGTACGCCACACATACATCGACGACACCTACGGCACCAGCCTGCCACCCGATCTGCTCGCCTTCCCAGCACGCGTGCCACCCACATCACCCTCCATGCAATCGTCGCACAGCAATATACCCGAGCAAATCATCTATGGCATACGTTCACCACCGCTCACTAGCCCCGTGTACGCGCACATGACACCACATGGCATCTACGGCACCACCACCATCGCTGCGGCTACACCGAACGGTTTCATGACACTACAACATCCGAAATCGCGCAACTTGGCGCTCATCGCGGCCGCCAACAATCGTCAACAGCTGCAACAGCAACATGTACACGCCCACCTGCCGCTACAGCATGGCGCACAACAACAGCAATCACCATTCTTGCCAGCGCCTGTTATGTACTCACCAACCACGGCGGTGGTGATGAAGCAAGGCTACATGACGATACCGCGCAAACCGCGCGTTCCCAGCTGGGCGCCCTCCACATCCACCACGAATGCCACACAATTGAGCGAATTCCAATCGCCCACATCGCCAAATCCCAGCGAAACGGGCACCGCCACCACCGCTGAACTGGTAGCGGAGCCGGTCTACGACAATCTCGGACTGCGCACCACGGCCGCCGGCAATTCGACGTTAAACTTGCACAAAGTACATCCGGAGGCGAGCAGCGGCGCTGCAACATCGACGCGTTACACAATGCGCGATCGCCCCTTGCCGGCAACGCCGAGCCTTACATCGGTCGCCTCGTCGAGCGCATCGGCGGCGGCCATGCAACAGCCACAGCAGCAGCAACAACAGCTACACACGCCAACAAAACAAAACAAGGGTGTAGCGAGCACATCTGCGGCGGCAGCAGCAGCGTCCGCCTCGAAAATTTATGAGCCCATACATGAGCTGGTGCATAATCATCATCATCTGACAACGACCTCCGACACGGAGCCGCTTTATGGCACCGCGCGACATCACAACGGTCTCACCATTGTGCCGAGCGTCACGAGCGGCAGCAGCGCGTTGAACACTTCCACCAGCACCAACGCGTCGACGGGTGAGCCCACAAAGTTGGCGAAAATACCGCCACGCCCACCACCAAAACCCAAGAAGAAGATGTCAGTGACAGCGACACGCGGCGGCCAAGGCAGCACCAGCCAACTGTTCGACGACGAGGGCGAGGACGGTACTGAAGTTTAGTTGCAAGACAACAATGGCGGCGACGCGGACAGCAACAAGCAGAGCGGCGACGCCACCTAAAAGTTTGTGTGCGAAAAAAATGGCAGCGTATAATGAACCATATGTGGAAATGCAGTGCTGGAAGCAGACTCACACACATAGGAGAAATGTATGGTAAATGTGCGAAAGTTTAGTGTATAGGTATGTAAGTAAGCACTACAGTACGTATGTATTCATATATTATATGTATAGATAGGTATGCATGCAATAGTTAGTTGGAAAATAATTGGAAATCAACTAAAGAAAAGTGCGCGATTCGCTGACGCCACTGCTGAGGATGGTGAATTCAGGAGGTGGGTGTGTTGAGGTGTCAATGTTAGTGGAATTTTTAGTTTCATTTTGCAGAGGAGAGTGAAAAGGTAGTTGCAGATCTGATATGTGTCTGTCATAAAGGGCAAAAAAGTTGTGTTGTTACCATAGCAAATGTTTGGGCATCCTGTAATCCAATATTCCATTTTAAAGTTTTATGATGTGACCAAAAAGTGTTGGCTTGTCAGTCTGAGTATTCATTTTAATACTCATCAACTTCAATCTTATTGCTATAAATCAAATTTTCACTTTTTTAATAAATTTGAGCTTAAAGCTCATGCTTTCTTGTTGTTGTAATGCCGAAAAGCATTCACAAAATAATTTTGACAGTCCTTGACCGGATAAAAACTCCTTTAGGTTACGTATACCCGACCTGAAATCGGAAAAGCTCAAAGGACATGAGCTCAGCTTAGTTTAAAGCTTGAGCTAAGCATTCACCAAATAATTTTGACAGTCGTTGACTGTATACAAACCCCTTCAGGTTACGTAGACGCGACCTGAAATCGGAAAAGCTCAAAGCTCATGAGCTTTAAAGCTCAGCTTAATTTAAAGATTGAGTAATACAAAAACAACATATACATTATGAAACATTGTTATAAAATGTGTGGTGAAATAATCAAAATGGTGTGGTGAAATAAAAATGGTGTGGTGAAAAGTCAAATTTTAAATTTTTACAATGAAAAAGCTTTTTTGAATTCTGAAAAGTTAAATTAAAACAGTTTTCGATTTGGCTTTTATTAGTCAACTATTCATTATCTTCATATTATTTAGGGAAATATTGCCCTAGAATCCAATTTTTTAATCAAAAAAGCTTGAGTAAACCATTAAATCACTTATACTCATTTTATACCACAACTATCGCCTAAGCCACTGTCTGTCAGTCAAACCACCAACACTGCTATGTCCATAGCCAAATAAAACTGTCCTCAACCCAACACACCACTCGAATTCACCACCTCACAGTTGAAATGTGGCTAATCGCGTGACGACTTGTGTGCCAAACGACTGATGTAGAGTTTAGTAAATTACACAGAAAATTACAAATAGCAAAACAAAACCCGAAAAAAGCATAGAGAACAACACTTTTAGAAAACATGAAATTGCAATAATGGAAATGTAGAAGAAGAAGACGAATACGAATGAAGAATGAAGAAAATGCAACTAAAAGGACTTTCATACTTAAAAAGTAGTAGTGCACAATTTCAAAGAACAAATTAGTACACAACTTTTGTTTTTTGCTTTGCTACTTTTCGTTGTTGTTGTTGTTTTCTTGCGATTTTCAATTTTAACTACAACAAACATTTTTTTAATTGAGCAACAAAAAAATAGAAAAAGTAATAAAGAAAACACTTAAAATTGGCGCACTTTGCAACAGTGAATGAAAGAAAGGAAGAGCGAAAGCGGAGTGAAATCGAGCGGAAGTGCTGAAAAAGCGTTGCAGCTGCGAAAGCTTTAAGCAGGATGAAAGCTGTAACGCTAGCTGGAGGCGAAGAAAATTGAGATTGCAGTTGGAAATGTGGTGCAATGAACTCGCATATATACATATATCCGCCGATTATTTGCCAAGTGTGGATTTCGTTGATTTTGCCTTTTGCTTATTTTTTACCATACTCCCTTTAACAACAACAAACTTTCACATTAATTCGAGAAAAAGCTGCAATTTTTTTACATATTTTTTTACACTTTAATTGTAAGTACAGTAGCGTGTATGTACATTCTTAGCTAGGTATACATTTGTAAAAAGGTAAGAAAAAAAACGGAAAAAACAAGAAAAACAAAAAATGAAAAATGAAAAACGAAAAAAGTGAACAAGCGAAAATCTAAATTTAGTAAAGTTTAACTTTATAAAATAATTTAAGGCGAAATTTTCAAATTATAGACGAAATGTGTAAAACTGAAGCATAAGTATGAGATGTATGAGTAAAATAGGTGATAAGTGATCTAAGCTAAGCATGTTTTAGTACTACTACATAGGCATGTATATGTAATTAAAGTAGAGTTAAGCAGATACTTGTAATGAATTTAGAGTGTAATGAAAGGAGAAAAAAAAGAAGTGAAGCGAGCTCGATTGTGCGCTTAAAGCAATGTACAATATTTAAGCGCAATGCATTTTAAAGCTAACAGATTTATATATATGTAACATACATACATACATACACATAACGGCTAATTGTTTGTAATTATTCATGCATAAATATTACAACAGCAAAGCGTTGTACAATAAAAGCTGGCAGAATTTACAAAAATATGCATAATTGAAAAAAATCAAATAACAATAACAACAAAACACTTTTTAAAAATGTAAATTAATATTATTATTAATTTTAAGCATTTTTTTTTCGCCACGAAAATTAATTTCACACATACAAACATACGAGGACAGTGAACAAATGCAGAGGAGAATAAGTGTAAATAGTTTAGATTGCATGTGTTTGTGCAATTTATTGCCGATAGGCTGCTAAATAATGCAAATCGTATGTGTACAATTTTTATTCTGAAAAAAAAAAAAATATTGAGAAACAACAATTACCGTTTGCAAACAAATAGCACAATTATGCCGAAATCCTGCAGCTAATTTGAATTAAAATTGTAATTTATTAAAACTGCATGCAAAAAACAAGCATACATATAGCATAGTGTTAGAAAAAATGCGCAAATATTAATTGAAACTGTATATACGAAGCACACACACACAAACATATATACATACAGAATACAGATACTTATACACAAAACTAATCAACAAATATTTTATAACCCAATTGAAAATATTCGATGTAAAGCGTTTGTATTTTTTTTTTTTTTTGAATATTTGAACTCAATTAATGTTAATTTTTCTTTTTCATTATTGAATTTTTTATTAATTTTTATGAAATTTTTTCGACTTTATATTTTTCCCTTTACACTTCAAATTCTCAAATTTTTAGTCGCTTTTAAGTAAGCAAAATTATTGCAACTTTATTTAAATATTTTGTATTTCATAAACTTAAAAAAAAAATAAGAAATTCATTTGAAAATGTTGTGCAACATTTGTATCGGCAACATGTTGCTAGCAATATTTTAGTTTTCTTCCAATTGTATTCCACAATGAAAAAAAAACAAAAATTAAAAAATTGAAAGTTTAACATTTCCATGCTCAACGTGTTGCTAGCAAAATTTTAGTATTGTATTCCAAAATTACAAAAAAAAAAAACAAAAATTATACATTTCAAAAATTCAACGTTTGGTAGCGACATTTTCCAAATTTCCATCCTCAACATGTTGCTAACATTTTAAAATTCTTAGAATTTTAGTCAAAATTTAAACAAAAACAAAAATTATATATTTCAAAAGTTTAATCTTTGCTTGCAACATATAAATATTTCTCAGTTTTCATTATAAAATGTAAAAAAAAAAAATAATAAATAATTTCAAAATTGTCAAATTTCCATACTCAATATGTTGCTAGCAACATTTAAAAATTCTTAAAATTTCATCCCAAAATTAAAAAAATACGCTTCAACAGTTTAACCATTGCTAGCAACATTTTACAATTTTTCAGTTTTCATTTTATAATGTAAAAAAAAAGTAAATATTTCAAAAAACATTTGCATTCGCAACATGTTGCTGGCAGCATTTTAATTTTCATTCCAAATTCATTTTTTTCCTAGATAAAATATAATTTTTGTAAAATTTTAACATTTCAAGAGTTTAACACTTAGCAACAATGTTGCACAACATGCTAGCAACATTTAAAATTTTAAAGTTTCATGAAAAAATCTAAAATTAAAATTTAAATATAAATGTCTGAAAAACAAATTTAAACTTAACAACAATGTTGCGCAACATATAGCACTTCGTGATTTTCCGTCATTATTAAAACCAGTAGCAGCAAATTATATAGTTTTACTAATAAAAAACGCCTCCCAACAGCAACTCAGCTAACACGCTACTGCAATTAAATCCACTCTACGTAATTTGCGCTCCATAAAATATTTACTTCAAACTGTTATTATAAATTTGTTGCATTTTCGTAAAGAATGTACAAATTTTAAAAATACGAAATCAAAACAAGTTGTGCCTGTCGTTAATTGTGTTCTATTACAAAATTGTGTCTATGATGTATGCATTTATTTGAAAAAAAAAAAAAAAAAAAAATGCGAAATTTGTGAACCCAACGAATTTTTAGCAGCTAGCAGCTAACGCTATTTTTTATCAAAAATTTATTTTTGTGAAATTTCGCACAAAAAATTAAAAAAATATATTTAATTTTATTAGTTTATTTAATTATACGATTTTCTAACATTACATTTTTGTATAAATTTATTCTATATCTTAATTTATTTTAAGTTTAGAATTATGAAATTTTTTTAAGTTAATTTAAGCAGTGTTTTGGTACTACAGCTCTCACTCGTTTGGTTCAGCCTTTGCATTATATACATATATATATATATATATTTCAATAATTAATGTATATTTTTTAAGCTCATTAGTTTTATTTTTTTAACACGAAGGCAACCGACTTTAGCATTTGTAAGCCAAGCGTTTTAAACGCATAAATTATTCTACTTTGTTTTTAATTATTTTAGTTTTATTTTTTTGTATTTTTTAGCTACGCACTAACAGTAAGCAGAAATCACTTTTTATTAATTCCTATAAATTAAGCATTGATTTCACCACAATCAATTAAGTATATGCGTTGTTCTGCACTGTTATATAACACGATTCAATTAAATGCTTAACAGTTATAATTTGCGATTATATACATATATACATGTATGTTCATTACTCTTTAGCGCATTAATTGAAATTCTATGTACTTTTTTTCTGCTTAAATTCAATCGCACAACACACATATAAACAAAATGAAATGATGAAGCTAAAATAATTTAATATATATATACACCAAGAACCATTAACCATACATGCATACAAACAAACAAACATACACGCATATGTACATTGAAACAATTATATTTGTAGCTAGCGAATAAGCGGAAATGCGAAAAAAATTATGCAAAAAAACGAAAAGAATCACAAATACGAAAATGTAATAAACAAACAAACACATTGTGGTCGCGCTAAATTAGCATACAACAATAAATAGCAACAAACACACACACACATACATACATACATTTAACTATAATAAGCTACATACTTGCATAGTAATAAAATAATATAAATATAAATATATATATAAATACATAGCTATAAATATATTTAGAATTGTAATTGCAAATACAATGTATTATTAATATTATGAGTATTAAATATAATTTTTTTTATAAATAATTACACAAAAATCACAATTGCATTTTCATTCCATTGCATTTGCATTGCAAAGAGGATATAACAAAGTATAAACGCTGCATATGCGCAGGCGTACATGTACAGGGTGCACTGACTGCCAAAGAATTGCGCATTTTTGCACCTACCACCTGCAGGGCAGCATAATGTTGCATATGCGCGAGGCGCACTTGCAACAGGGCGCACTGGATGAAATGAAATTTTTAATTTTTGCAGCTACCTACTGCTGATGCTGGGCGCCTAGTACAATGTGCCTATGTGAAATGTGGATTTTTCGGCGACAAATTTGCGCTGCACGTGTGTGAGTGCGTACGTGTGCATGCACGGGGAATGCGTGTATTTTAATGAAGTTGGAGTTATTATTGATAGAAAATAGCTAGAGGGGTGGAATTTTTTGCAAAAAATGTGAAAAATTAAGATAAAAAAATAGAAATTAATAAATTTTAAGAAAAAAATTTATAAATATGAAAAATTTAAAAATAAATAATAATAATTAAAAAATTTGAAGAAAAATTTAAAAAATATGAAAAATTAAAATAAAAATTATAAAAAAATTACAAAAAAATTTAAAAATGAAAATTAAAAATTAAAAAATTAACAATTTTGAAAAAATTATAAAAAAAACAATAAATTTTGAGAAAAAATTAAAAAAATATGAAAATTTAAAATAAAAAATTATGAAAAAATTACAAAAAAATTTAAGAATTAAAATTAAAAATTTAACAATTATACAAAAATTATAAAAAACAATAAATTTTGAGAAAAAATTAAAAAAATATGAAAATTTAAAATAAAAAATTAAAATTAAAAAAAAAACTTAAAAAATATGTAAAACTAAAATTAAAAGTAAAAATGAATAACTAAAAAATTAAAAAATTTTTAAAATTAAATAAAAACATAAAATAAAAAAATCTTTAAAAAAATTTAATAACAATGAAAAATTTTAATAAAAAACTGAAAATTAAAAAATTTTGAAAAATTAAAATAAAAAAACTAAAATTAAAATTGAATAAACGAAAATTTAAAAAAATGTTAAATTAATAATATAAATATAAAAAATTTTAAGAAATAAATTAAAAAATATGAAAAATTAAAATAAAAATAGAAAACCTAAAAATTTAAAAAATTATGAAAAATTAAAATTAAAAACTTAAAATTAAAAATGAATGAACAAAAATTTGAAAAATATAAAGCAAATTAAAAATATGCAAGAAAAATAAAAAAAAATTAATAAAAATCTATCAGATTGAAATTTATAAAATATAGAAATTAAAAAGTTATAAACAAGTGTTAAAAAAAATTTCGTAAAATGATGTAAATTAAATTTAAAACAAATAAAAAACGTTTAAAAACCACTAGTGATACCACTTAAATAGTACTGTGTGCGTATGTTAAATAATTTTTTAATGATTTCTAATGGCGCATGGAGCACTCAAAGCCAAAAATCAACAATAATTTAAAGAGCCAAAATAAATTGCAAAAACAAAATAAAACACTAAAGTCAAATTGGCAAGTAAAAGTGCCGTGGAAGGAAACCGACTGAAGCATCTACTTTTTGACTGCTCAAAAAACGAAGCAAGAAAGCATGACGACAAGGAAGTATTTGAATTACTAAGTAGTTGGAGCAGCAATTCAGTGCCACAACTTTAGTTGTTGCAATCACAGCTTGATGCTGACGTTATTTTGCTGTCAAACGGAAACGGAAATGGAAATGGTTCTTCTGGTCAAAACGAAAGCACAACAAACAGCCAGCGCAATTGCATTAAGAATAAGTGTGTTGTGCACGAATATATAATATATACAAACCAAATGCGCGCATCGCCAATGTAAATAAAAGACAAGAAGTGGAAGTGCTGCTATAAGTATATGCCATTTATTTTTATATGTATAAAATGTTATCAGTAAGTATCTGCAACGGTAGAAGGAGTAATAAATATTGTTTGGGTTAATATATATAGATAAAAATAAAAGATATAATATTTTCATATTTGAGAAACTTTACATAAAAACTATTGAATGAGTTCAAACGAAAGTAGAAAAAATATTTCGAATTGCAATTGATTTCTTAGTACTTTTTTTTCTTGATTTATGCTGCGAACACCAAATCACTTTTGATAAGCTCTTGTAATCTTCAGCTGAGGTAGAATCTATTTTCCACACTGTACGTCACTTGCCAACTGAGATTAACACGCTATATGCAACTTATCCAGTCGACGTGTTCACCAGTTATTGACTTGATGGGTATTCATAGCAATAACTATAAATGCATCTAAATTCGACGTGGATATTATAATTTGGTGGGCAACAAGACCACGATATATCCTTATTTTCGACCAAACACATTAGTTCTAGAACAGAAAAATAATTGTTTCAAAATTACAGTAAACTTTTATAAAATGTAGTATGGTGTTCAAATATCACCGATGTTTCATACTTTTAATTAACATTTTTCCTTTCCACTACCAAAATTATTTCAGAACAATTTCCGTGAATCAAGCATCAACATGTTGCAGTTGCCCTTCAAAAGTTATCAGAATTTACGCACGTTTGTACCACATTGTTGTCTGTCGTAGCTGCACAAAAACACAGCAGGAAGAAAATGAGAATTTCAACATTTTTGTAAATTTAATTTTTGTTTTTGTAAAACATGTTCACAAACACACAACTTTTTGCCGTTTTTATTTTTGAACATTTCTCCTCTCATCATGTATATAAATGCACATGCAAGTATGTGAGTGTATGTGCGTGTGTGTGTGTAAGTGTGTGCATCTTTGCACTCGCTTCCGGCAAGCACACTAAATGAATCTCTTTAGCTTTTTAGAGCTTGTACTTACTGCTGAACAAGCTATTTCCACTTTTTCCTTTTTTTCTGAATTCTTTAACATTTCCACTTGCTTCGGGTGTTTGCTATTGTTGTTGCCCCTACACTTATCCACTCGCTACCTCGCTCACATGGTTGGCAGTGTTGTTTGGTTGTTTGAAGTTCACCGTTTGCTATTAGTTGCATGTCAACAACGCATACAGCGCAAACGTCCTTAAAAGCAACAACAACAATAACACTAACAAGAACCGAAATATATATGCATACGTTTGCATGCGAATACATCGTTTTTTGGAATATGCTAATATTTCGCTCAAAATAGGAGAATAATTATTACTACCAATGCTAGCAGATTAGTGTGCCTTACATGGAAGTTAGAACTAGAAAAATATGGTAAAAACTTCGAAATGATCAGATAAATAGTTACATCATTAATTTATTTACTTAAATACATAGAAACAGTGGTTTCTATGATTGCTTTACTGAAACTATCAGAATTTGTATGACCTTGTTAATAATATTCAGTTCCCTCAGTTCATATATTAATTTTCATTTTAACACTGTGTTCCACTGCGTATACGCAACTTCAATGCTGGAGTTTGTGGAAAAAGTAGAGATAATTAATGTATATTAGACATCAACTATACTATCACTGTAATTTATTTAAAAGCACAAAGAAATAAAATTATTGACAAAAATAAGAATTTTAGACCAAAAATTTTAATTTTTTTCAATTAAAACACATGCTACAATTCTTGTTGTAAGTTGGCTTTTAATATGTTAAGAAAGTGCTGCTACTTCAAAATAACGGTACTCTAAGTGACCGTCAGGTCTCCCTGCAGCTACCTGCGTCCAAAAACTCCCAATAAAATTAACATTAACTGACGTTTTGTACCAATTTGTCATATTTTCACGCGATTTGCAACATATTTTAATTTTTTAAAAAGTTTCCAAAGCAACAACAAAAAATGTGTTCCAATACGCTTGTAGCCCATGCGATTCTACAAATTTGGGCAATTTTAGATTTTCTCTACGACCATCGGTTAAAAAGTTATAAGCAATTTTCGATTTCGCAGCCACCTACTGCCTGCTCCTGGTCGCCTGGTAGAAATCCCAGTTTTTGGCAAAAAGTTGAAATGCATTTTTTCGCAGCGGCGCCGGCAGAGCGGCAGAACTGCCCGATGGTGTTGCATATGCAAAGGGGCAAATTTGAATTAACGGAAGTGGGATGTGGTGGGACCGGAAGTCGACTCAGACCGGAAACCGGAAATGAAAATAACGGTCCTCTGTTTCCGGTTTGGGGTCCAGACCGGAAGTTGGGAACCGGAAATCAGAAGTTGGGGACCGGAAGTTGGTCACATCCGGTTTCCGCCCGGTGACATTTTCCGGTCCCGCCACATCCCGTTTCCGTTAATTCAAATTTGCCCCTTTGCATATGCAACACCATGGCACATCTCCGCCGCCGCCGCCTCTGCCAGCGCCGCTGCCGGAAAAATGCCTTTCAACTTTTTGCCAAAAACTGGGATTTCTACCAGGCGACCAGGAGCAGGCAGTAGGTGGCTGCCGAACAGAAAAACGCTTATAACTTTTGAACGGCTGGTCGTAGCGTAAAACTAAAAATGCCAAAATTTGCAGAATCACATGCTCTTTAATCCTATATAATAAGAATCTATCTTGGAATAACCAGCGAATTTAGAGAAATAAAAATATGTTGCAAATCGCAAACTTTCAGCGTAAAAGCAGTTAAAACATCGGAGTTTCGAGTTCTAACTTGCAAATATAGAAACTAGATGATTTTTTACCTTAAATAAGCGTATAAAGTTATATGAAATATTTCAAACAAGGAAGAAATGGTAACACCAAAAACGAACACATTTGGGTGCATCAACCAGCGTTTGCGCATGCATAGAAAAAAAGGAGAATATAAAAATGAAGTAGAAAGTGAATAATTACTGTCTGGCATACAAAAACAGTCGTTCAACCAACACAAAATTGCGTAGATTGTGCAATAAATTATGCAATTTAGTGCAAACATTGAAAGTAAAATATTTTATAAAAAAATTGTTTTATTGAAAATGCCATTACGTAATATTTTTGAAAATTAAAAATGTGCTGCAAATCGCAAATTTTCGCACATTTTCAGCGATAAAATGGCTAAAACATCGGAATTTTGAGTTCGAACTTGCAAATATAGAAACTAGATGATTGTTTACATTAAATAAGAAATAAAATTCTATGAAATACCTCAACAAATAACGATCTGGTAACACCAATATCGAACACAACAACCAGCGTTTGCACGTGTATAAAAGAAAAAGAGAATATAAAAGTGAAGTAGAAAGTGAATAATTACTGTCTGGCATACAAAAGCATTCGTTCCAACAACAAAATGTTGCGTATATTGTGCAATAAATTATGCAATTAGTGCAAACATTAAAAGTAAAATATTGTATAAAAAATGGGTTTTATTGAACATGTGAGGCATTGAGTGGGTGGCTAATGACACATGGCAACTACTAACATCATTTCCTGAAACATAATTAAGCAAACGAAGGTATTTCGCGTGTAATTTCCATGAAAATTCGCGATTTGCATCACATTTTTAATTTTATAAACTCCCGGGTAATTACAACAAGGAATCCACTTATTTACGATTATAGTCCATGCGTTTCTGCAAAATTCAAAATTTAGATCACCCAAATCCGACCTCTGGTTCAAAAGTTAGAAACATTTGCGTTTCGCTGCTGTCCGGCGCTGCCGACGTCGGCTGCGAAAAAATGCATTTTAACTTGATGCCAAAAATTGGGATTTCTACCAGGCGACCAGGAGCAGGCAGTAGGTGGCTGCGAAATAGAAAAATGCGAATTGTGGCCAAACGGAGGCACTTAGAGCAATGCGGTTTTTACTGGTCTCTTCAGAATCGCATGGCCAACAAGTGTATAAAAAATGGTTGTTGTTGTTGCACTGTAAACATTTATAAAAAATTAAAATATGTTGCAATCGGCAACAAATATGAGAAAACAGCATAAAACACCAGCATATGCTAACTTTAGTTGGACATTATGGGCATAGAAAGTTGCAGGGAGGCCTGTAGATTATTCTGAGTACCATTAATGAGAAGTAGCTCGATTTTTTGTAAAAGTTTGAAAGCCTACTAACAGCAAAGATAGTACTATGTTATATTATTAAATATTTATTCAATTTTAATCACTTTGCCATGGAATTTGTTCTTATAATTTTTCGCCAAAATAATGCAACAATTTAAACAAAAAAACCTCGAAAAATATTAAGAAACCACGAAGTTTTGGCAAAAAGCGTGATTACATGATTTCTGCACCTTTTGCAGTAGCTTAACATGGACAATAACATTCTACTGTCCGTTAACATAACAGTCTGTACAGTTAACAGTGCCTTAACAGTATCAGGCAGAAATCCACCTGCTGCCTGCTCCTGATCGCCTGGTAGAAATCCCAGTTTTTGGCAAAAAGTTGAAATGCATTTTTCCGGCAGCGGCGCTGGCAGAGGCGGCGGCGGAGCTGAGCCATGGTGTTGCATATGCAAAGGGGCATATTTTAAACAACGGAAGCGGGATGTGGCGGGACCGGAAGTTTACATTGACCGGAAGTGACCAACAAAACGTCAGTTAATGTTAATTTTATCGGGAGTTTTTGGACACAGTTAGCTGCAGGGAGGCCTGGCGGTCACTTAGAGTATCATTATTTTGAAGTACCGCCACTTTCTTAACATAATAAAAGCCAACTTACAACAATAATTGTAGCCTGTGATTTAATTGAAAGAATTTAAAATTTTTTGTTTCAATTTATTTATTTTTACCCATAAATGTATTTCCATGTGCTTTTAAATAAATTAGAGTGATAGTATAGTTGATATATAATATACATGAATTATTTATATTTAATTATCTTCATGTCTTGTTTGTTTTTTGTTAGTGGCGTTGAGTATAATTCTTTCCTGCATAATTTGGTTCTCTTGGAGAGTAATTTCCATAAACCTTTCAAAATTAAATACTTAATATTCTTCACATCTATATGGTTGTGTCCTGGTTCTGTTTACCCCGCCTTTAGCTTATTCTTCTTCTATACAAGGTCCGTCCGCCTGTATACAAGGTAACTGTAGTTTCCATGTGCCCTTCTCCTAGTTCCTTCTCCCACCGCTTACACACCCAACCCGCAACTTAGTGTTGTCGTTGCCATTTGTCCCGCATGGGTGGTGAGACCAAGTCGGTCATTAGCCGACTCAAGAGAGTGCGTATGGTGAATGTGACGTCATGATTGGCGAAGCAAAAGAGAAAGTAGACTACGAAACCCTGCAAGATCACCAAGATCACCGAGAGTTTTTGAGAGAAGCACTCCAATGGTGTGCCTGTTCCGAGGTGGTAGGGGAGCAGTGAGTGCTGTAAGCCGCATTGGGTGATCTGTGAATGAAATGAGAAACAGAAAAAGAGTGAGACACAACATGATAGTAAAGATTAGAAAGAGAGAGACAAAACTCAAAAAGAAGGTGTTTTTAAGTGTGAAGTAAGAGATGACAGAATTCTAAATGACTGAGAAATGAGCAAGTAAAATACATAAAATGTGTTTATGAAAGAAAAACACAACCAAAATAGAGAGAAAATACAAATAAAGAAAGCGCAGGTGTGTACAAGAGAAAATGCTATGTACAACAAAGTAAATATAACAAAACAGAAAGCTAGATTATGAAAATGCTTTAATTTCTTATCAATATTATTGTAGCTCGCACTGCTTTCCGTATGGCCAACGGTGCTGGCTGCTCTGACAGCGGATGGAATTTACGCGCAAAACATTGATGAGAAAAACTGAAAAAAATCATTAATTTTTTTGTTATTCAAGAGAGATACAAGTTGATTAGAGATATGGAAATGGAATGCATACCAAAACTAGCCAAGAACGATGCACAAATAGGCACTGCAAGGATCTAAAGCAGCAGAGTTTAGTCCTTCCAGCAGCTAAAAGAAAAGAAAAAGTAGAACGGAGTGAGTCAGAGGAAAGAGATACGCTTGGTAATATAGCTAAATACATTCTGCAGTGAGTAGAGAGAGTAAATTTTTCACTTGAATCTTAATGCTTTCATAAAATTAGAAAAATAATTAGTGTTAAACAAAATTAAAAATAAATCCCCATAAAATATTTGCCGTAGTAAAATTCTGCTTTAAAAAGCTTTTTTCTACTCTTGGCTGTAAAAATTTGCTGAATGAGTTGAAGTATAATCTAACCCAACTTTTAATGTAGGTAGGGAGCAAACCTTACCAGAAACTAATATAACGATTGTCAATAGCAAGTAACGGTAATCACTTACTGTGTATTAACGACTTAAGCCTTCAGCACAAGTAGGGGTAACAACTCCCACCGCAGCCGGTTCTACGCTATCGGAGTTGACCCGGTCAAAGCTGCCCTTTCGACGATCTAACCCTGTTAGAATCGGGATAGATAATCGTCACTACAACAACAACAACAGTAGGGGTAACATCTAGGCAAAGAGCTTGAACCCACGCATCATTATGGTGTCCTTAACAAAGACCTGTGCGGAAAGAAGAAAAAAATTTATTTACGGCTTTTACTAAAATTTTTAGCTTTTGATAATGAATAACAAAAAATGTTTAAAAAATTTTAGTTGTTTTTAAAATATATTTTCCAAAAATACATCGTAAACTTTGTATGGAACTGTCTTAAATAAGTTATATCATGTTCTGCATGCGATAAAAGTAGTTATGACACAAGGTTTCAGTCTACAAAGCTCTTTGCAAGAAATGCAAACTAACTTTTAGAAAAATAAAAATGTCGTATTTGGAAAAATTATTTTCAAGAAACCTAATCATACTCAGAGAGTCTTTAATATATTATTCTTCTGTTGTTTGTAAAGAAATTGTGACATGGGGTGAGGTAATTTTGAACTATTCAGAGGAATTGCAAATAATTCTGACGCCGGAAACTAAAGAGATCAGCTGCGGTAGTCTTTAGTTTCAGCCTGTTATTACAGGTATATCAGAGCAGCTTTTTGAAAGCTGTTGTCAGCGATGCGATCAGAGCTGGGCAATTATTACTATATTTGAGCGATAATTTAAAGTAAAAAGATATTTTAAGAGCTGCCTTGAGAGACAATACTACAGAGTTGAGGGTTCTTAAAATGAGAAACCCTCAACAAAGTGGGTTAATACTATGTTCTACTTCCAAAGCTTACTATAAAGCCAACTAAATAAAATATAGCGATATATTTTTCAAATTCTTCAAAAAATATACTTAAAAAAGGAATTATTAATGTTGTTGTTCTTGAATTTCAGAAAAATTCCGAAATTCCTGCACGTCTGTAAACACATGTTTAAGACACAAAAACACACTACTCATATACTAAGTAGAGACGTGCGAAAAACAAATTCAAATAATTTTCCTCCGTTCAGCAGTGATTTCTACAACTCGCCCAACTTCTAACCGAAAAACCAAGTGGAAGGCTGTATGGCAAGTTCGTTATCACTGGCGTTTATATTTTATTATACATTTCCGCATGTATATATGTGTGTATGGATGTACATGAAGTCACGTTCACAGCAATGCATAACACACACACATACACACATACACATACAAGCACGTTTGACGCTATTTTGCAACGTTCACCTACTTTTCGTAGTTTGTTTAGCACTCAAAACGCTATGTAGACGAAATTCAACAGCGTTAACGCACACAAACACACTCACACACCCATGCGCATATGCTGCTTGTGCAGCAGTGTGTGCAACGTGTGAAGGTGGGACACTGGCATGAAACACGAAAATGCATTTTGTTAAATGTATTTTTCTGTTCAGATAAGGAATCACAAAACATGAAAGTAAATGTTTATGAAGTCTAAAAATACTTACCAACATTCCATGTTGTTGCTTTGTTGCTGCCAGTGCGCCCCTCACCGCTGTTACATTAATGGTGGGGCATGTGGTGTGCCTTTGTGTCCCTACAACACAACACGATAGTAAGCGAGTAGTTTTGTGTGTGCCGACTTCAAGTGCTTTCTCGCCCGTTTGACTTTTATTTTCGCTCGTCCGTTGTACAAATGAGTATGTATGTGTGCTTGACCCACTTGCGTCAGCCAGACAGCCAAGAAAGCGGCGAAGAAAGTCAAAGCAACCGCCGCGCTGCAGGAATAGTTGAGTTTTAAATGCGAAAAAGCACACAAATTTCACTATCGCAAGTTGCAAAACATGCAATTTGTTGGCGCTGATAATGTGCGCGAGTATGCTGTAAAAAATTATTCACTGACCAATATGTAAATTACTTAAGTTCTGCTATCGTGAAATTAGTAAGTACATTACTTGTGTTAATTTATTGAAGAAAATGAGCGCGTTGACAGGAAGTTGGTACTTTTGAATATGTAGAGCAAATTTTAAAAGTATAAAGTTATTTTATAATATGGAGTTCTTTGCGTAAACTTAAAAAAATAGGGTGAATATAATATAAAGATACTAGGTTGGCAAATATCCCCCTTCCGCTTTTTTGTTTTTTATTCAATACTTTATAAAAAGTGTTACAGTACGATATTCCATCTAGACGGCAACATCATAATACCCCCCTCATAGAAGCGCACATCCTTAGTTGCGAAGAACTCGGACAGCCACTTTTCCCAAGTCTCTTTTGAGTTTAACTTTACACCACCAATGGCGTTCGTCAGGAACAGGTGGTAATCATTTGGCGCTATGTCCGGCTATATGATGGATGCGATTCACCGGCCATCGACCACGACCGTTTTCGCTTGATATTGTCGTATGTGATCCATTTTTCATTTTTCGTCGCCAGTCACAATCCGCTTCAAAAATGGCTCGAGTTGATTCCGTTTCAGTAACAAATCGCAGGAGTTGATTCGGTCAAGAAGGTTTTTGCGTCAAATCATGCGGTACCCAAACATCAAGCTTTTTTGTGTATCCAGCCTTCTGATTTAAAATGGTCCCATTTCCTAGGCGATGTCTCGAGATGCCACATACCGGTCTAACTCGATGTTTTCCATGATTCGATCGGTATTCGTCGACACAGGTCTTCCGCCGGCTGGCTTATCCATGGTGTCATTTTGTCGTTTGAGTTTGTGGAAATAACAGAGCATGAAGCTGGTCGTTGCCATAACAGTCGAGTTTATATAAATGAAACCGAGTCGCATTTTTATCGCTTCTAAGGATCTCTACTCATCAGCATACCATAATATTCATTTGGTCAATGTTTTCTATCGCTAAAACAATAGCAACAACGAAGCAGCTCAATCGAATGGCAAATGCGATTGAGCAGAGTAAGGGCAATATTTAAACGATTGCCAATGGTGTAGGCAAGCTTACCAACGTCTGGAAGTCGGAAATTACGAAGACGACACTGTTCAGCGAAAGCGAAGTAGAGCTGATCTTAAACTGCATAACACAGCGAATTCCAAACCTTCATCAAAAAGGGATTGGAAATAAAATGCGGAATAACATTAGTAATCAAAATGTCTGGAGGCTACCAAAAGAGGAACCAACATTAACCCAAATAAAGTGCAGAAAATGGTTCACAAATTACTGTCAGGAAAATTAAATATTGAGACTTGGAATTATACATGGAAGGATTTCATCCATTTTCAGCACCCAACTAGATATATAGATTGAACATCAGGTTAGAAAATTTTTATATACGGTAGACATCCGGTTATAAACGATCTCACAATCCTAATCATTTTAATATATGAAACTCAATAACATTCTGGATCATTTATAGCTTGCATATAAGCTTGAATAAAACTATTTAATCTAATCTTGAGAGAGTATAAAAATAATATTTATGACAAACAAAAAACGAAACATTTCATACAGGAGCTAATTGTTGAATAAACCGGCCTCTGCTCGATTAAAACTCTGATTAAGATCGATTTACCATACAAAATAAAAATCTACATTAATTACTGATTGAATTTGAATCGACTTGAAAATGAAATGCGACAAAGACCGTCTTTCTAATTATATATACGTTCATTGTCTGCGAGTGAACAACACGCTGCATCACGGTAGATGTCGCTGCTGGAAATAAATGAAACAATAGCAAACAGCTGATGAAACTTTTCAACTTTCTTTGAAAAGCAAAAACAAAAATTTGTAACAGCTGATCGGTTAACGAGTAGCCGCTAGTGAGAAGTGCAAAAACTGGTAAATAGTTTGGTAAAATAGCTACTTTTAAAGTCAATTTTTACATTTTTGATTGAATTAATTTTTTCAAAGAGTTTAATTTTTTTAGGAAATTTCCTTAAATACAGAGGTAAATGGTCAATTGGTAGTGTAGTGCCACTTTCATAAATATTAATGCATTTGGATTTTTTTTATTGTCTACTCTACTCTGCGCAAGAATTATAAACCTTTGATTCTCTAGTTAATATAAGTCATAACGGTAAATGAAATGTATAATCACTTCTAAGTACATAGTTTATTAAATAATTATAATAATTATTCCCTATGTAATGCCTCTGTAAAGCGTGTAAAGTGTAATAAAAATGCGAATGCGAAAGATCAAAGAAACGAATGAATCAGAAACGAAATAAAACAAAACACAACATAAAAATTTTAATTGCATTACTTCTACTAGATTGCATGTAATCCACCGAAGTATGTATGTAAGTATGCAAAGCTAACCACATTTACTTGGCATCACTTACAATCACTTCTAGTCAGGAATAGTAATTAACAACCAGCACTTTGGTATGTACATACATGTATACGCATGGAAATTTAATACATGAAGCAGAAACATGTAACTAAATACATCCATACAGATGCAGTGTATATGCATGCACTTTAAATAACTATTTGCTTTCGATTATTATTTTCTTTAGTTGGCAAAGCAATGTTACAACTTTTGTAATTAACACTTTTACACAATTTAATTGTTTTAATGGCTTTTGCACGTTTAATTTCGAATTTGCATGCTTGGCAGCAATTCAAGCAGAAATTTACGCATTGCATTGCATGCAAATACCACCTAAGAACGTAGCTGAGTAGGAGAACTGAGTTGGAGAGCTGAAATCGCAACTGTAATTAGTGTGTTGGATGGCTTAGAAGTTTTGAGGTTTAGTTTGCTGTTCAAAACTAACTGTGTGTTGCAAGAATTTTGCTGGAAAAGTAGGGATTTCGAAGTTTGTTTTGCTTTGAAGAGTAGCAGTAAAGACTGAAAAGTGATTAAATGTTAAACAAAGCTTGACTTACGTCTTAGTGTGGATTAAGTAAACATTGTTATCACAAGTCAAGCTGTCTAAAAGTAGATTAAAAAATAAATTTAGTTGAAAATCGCAAACTTAATTGATTTAAGTGAGCTTTTTGTAGAAATTTTGTTATGTAGAAATAAAGTACTTATAGGGTATATAGGATCACATTTTGCTATTAAAAATATTACCATGTAAGCAAATAATAAGCATTAATCATTTCCGCCACCAAATTCACTCAATTTAGCTGTTAAAATGCAGTTTTGGGCACTCAAATTGATAATTGATATGAATGTTGCGTATACGCCATGTAGGCTGATGCACTTAAAAGAGCGAAAGAACTATTTTCAAAGTAAATTTCAAACGAATGCGCGCATGTGAATGCATAAACTACCAATTCTGTATGAATACATGCATGTAGGCGTCTACTAATGCCTACTAAGCAAATACTTCTAAGCGCCTGCGACCAAAGTTATGCGCGCATAAAAGCTCCATTGCATTTTTGAAATTTTTTTCCTTGCCACCAAAACTCGCTCCAACTCTACGCGTATACTTTTTCACATTTTTGCATCTTTCTTTTTTTCCTACAACGTGACATTTTCGCACAGTTTATTGCCATTTGCTGCATGCTTGGACTGGTTGTTGAGCGCAAGTTTATGGCAATCAACTCTTTTTCCAATAGCTTGGCGGCAACTTTAACTAGATGGCAGCTATTTCAGTCGAAGCGAAAAAGTTGCTGAAGCCCAAAAGAAAAAAAAAAAAAACAAAAAACAAGTAGAAACTGAAATGAATCGTAAAATGGATTAAAAACGCACGATTTATATCAAGCGTTTGTCATACTTTGCCATACTCTCTCGATTATCAAAGTTTGTACTCCCCTTTTGGTTTCGACGACTTTCGCCAACCACGTAGAAGGAACTATGCATATATGTTATCAACTGCATTGAGTACATTTTTCCGTTCACTACAAGTACCGTTATTGCAGTTGGTTAGCTAATTTCGCCAACTTGCAACAAAAGCAAGCAAGCAAAAAAAACAACAAAAAAGTATGCTGGCGGAGTAGGCAAAGTGTGTGTGCAGCATTCTTGCAGCAAACAGCAACTTTTATTGTCGCATTGAAGTGGCAACATTCGCAAGCTGGCAACTCGCGCGCTCACGCTCATAGCGTCATACACTCTGCTGTGCAATAAGCTACGTTGAAAAAGTTTTCTTCGAAATGCGCTGGCAACCGCCTGTTCGCACCATCGCTATCTGCAATGGCAGACTGAATTTACTGGCGTAAAAATGCTGCGCTTTAGCCACTTGCTTCTTTGGATTCGCATGCTAAGCAATTTTTATATTTTTTCTCCCCCCATGGAAAGTTTGTGCTGCCACTTGTGTCATCGTCGATAGTTGCTTTGGTATTGCTTTGCATCCATAACTGTGACCAGTCGGTATAGTGTAAGGAAGTTTTGAGAAAATAGTTTTAATTAGCGCATTCCTGTTTGGAAGTAATCTCTATGACAATTTACTAAGTTACAGTTTTTAGAAATGTCTTGCAAAATTATCACTTCTTGTAGGCGTTAAGAGGTTAGAATAGTCCTCAGAAAATACCAATGTATTTCTTGATGAAAAAAACATTTTTGATCTACATAAAACTGAAAAAAAACATCGATCAGTAGTTATTCGATCACTCCATATAACAAGAGCAAACGTGAAACCACTTTAGAGCAGTGTTTGCAGCAGTAAGCGCAATTCCCAGGAGTCTCTTCGGCGTGGCGTGGCAGACCTACAGAAAACATTTTCTTTCAGACAGCAGTAAAAGCTGAGGCTGATGAAGTGTATTAGGAAAAGGAAATTATGATGGCTAACAAATAATAAATTTTTTCATTTTTTTTTTATCGAACCGCGTTTCTACTTTTACTATATATTAATTATGAAGGCGTTGGGAACGGTCAAAGCTCGACGGCTTAGTGCGAGTTTGTATATTTCAAATATTTTGTTCTTCAAGCAGCTGCACACGCTCTTTACTCGACTCTCAGGCACGCTATTGCGATACGAAGAGAAGGACTTGCAAGATGATTTTCAGTTTGAGATAAAGATTCTCCATCATGGAGTTTTTTTGATACTCTCGCCTGGGAAATGTTTTCAGAAAGTTGAGATTCTTGCAATAAATATAGCCTTGTTACTCGGGATAAATGTAGCTGTCAAATGGTGAAAGAATTTTTGAAATTGGCACAGTACTTTTCGAGTTTATTCAATACAAACATATATACAAATCTTTCCTCTTTATAATAGTAGTATAGATTTATAGCAATTGAGGAGTAACTTTTGAAAAGGGGATATCTATATCTTAACATTTTTTCACAAAATAAGAAAACATTCTAGTGGAAATATTTATAGACCTACTAAAAAATAGTTTTTGTGTTTAGGAACTATATCATTTAGAGCTACACAATTAAAAAAAATTTCATAATATCCCCTTTTGTTGTATACTTATATGTAAATAAGTTTTTTAGTCACATTAAAAAAAAATTGAAAATGGGCGATTTCAATGAAATTTGATACATAATATTCTGATTAATGAAAAATAGATGAAATCGATTCACAACCACACCTACTTCCCATATAACTCTATTTTAATCCATTTGATTCATTCATTTTATAATATATGCATTAGAAACCAATGAAGACAGCGGAATAAAACTTTACACACATTCTGCATTTGAGCTGTGGCATCACTTATGGAAAAAAAATCGAAATGGGACTATAACTTTTAAAGGCCCCATATATCGAACATAAAGAACTCAGTTCCTAGGGTTACCTTTCCGTTGTGCTTCCTGTGGAGTTATCAACAGTGATAAAAATATTTCTTGTTCAATCTTTGTATTTCGGTTATACAAGGCTTTTCTATTGCGTATAACCAAAGAAGACGGAATGGATTTGCACTGTTATCAAAAATTTGAAAATGTATGTGAAGAAGGTATCTTAGAACTCATACACAGACGATCCTTTTCTGTAGAACTGCAAAATAATATAGAATGATATTACAAAACCATGTCGAAACGTAGGTACTCCAATTAAAACGAAAACATTTTTTCGCATTATTATCCTTTCTTCCAACACTATTTCGATCTTCTACGGTTTTCAATAAGAGTCGTTAAAATCCTCACTAAATCAGCTAGTAAAAAACTGGGTGAATGGCAAAACCAGCCGAGACTGAGATCTTAAATAAATAAAACAATTTGTAAAAGTAAATATCCCGTTTTGAAAAGCCTTACATGCGATAAAAATATTTATAATTATTTTGTAAATATCCTCTTTTGTTTTGAAATGAAGATGAAAAGATATATTTTTTGCATAAAAAGATCCGCTTTTGAAACAGACGCTCACACTTAAAGCTTTTTTACTTGGAAACTATATCCTTCCGATCATAATCGACGTGACGAAATTGTGCATATTAGCAGTAAGATCAAGACTACATACTTAGTTAAAATAAATAAAAATGTGAATATCCCCTTCTGAAAAGTCACTCCTCAATTATGCAATCAAGTCATAGAAATTCAAAAGGTCATGCTCATTTACTAAGGAGGATAATGCTACACACTAAATTAAGTTGAAATCGGCCACATGGTTCATGATATATAGATATGAAAGTGTGTGTGATTGTAGCGATAATTAATACCCTTTTTTGGCTATAACTTCAGCATCTTGACATTAAATTTAAACAATAATTGTTTGGTCCATAAATACCCGTATCTGAGAGAGTTTCAAACATCATTTTATTGCAAATAATTTACAATGTAGACAGACACTTCCTATTAGACAGCAATAATCAACTCGAATACTAAAAACAAATGTCACTATTTGAACTAAAAGTATTTATATTGCCAAATGACACCCTAAAAATTGTTTACAAAGCGCCTGCGAGATATTCCAACAGATCAGCAGAAATACTAAAAATGCCAAAATTTGCGGAATTTTCAAGCACTTGATTGCTGCAGGCGCGCAAATGACAACACAAATTTGTTGAACACTTATCTGCATTGGCATAACAAATGGCGATAGCCACTTAAGTGCACACTTACAAGCCCATTTAAAGAGCGGACAACTATGAATGGTAATAAATACATACACATTTATATAAATAGTATATATCAGTCTCTCATGCTCTCTTTTAAAATCGGCAACTCAAAGTGAGTGCCAAATCGTTTCGGCTATTAAGAATATTTAACGGTACACAAGTGGTTGTATGTTGGTGTGTATAGCTGTAAATATCTCTGGTAATGTGTGTGTATACTTTTAATGGCGACCGCATTGGTTGGCAATGGCAACGGCGGTTGGTTAGCTGCTGGCGCATAAATTGATTACATTCACCAGAGCGAACAAACATCGATGTCATTATCGTAATTTCAGTTATGGCTTGCAGATAAGCATGATAAAAGTGAAAGCAGCCAAACAGCAGCCGTCATATTTCAGGCAATTTTGTGCTCGAATCAGAGCAAAAAGTAGACAACCGAGCGTTATTGGATGGGCGTCAGTCTCTCAGTCTGTCAGTGAGTCAGTCAGTCAGTAGAGCGCCATTGATTCGGCTTCTGACACACACTAACTCACTCGCGCGTTCAATCTGTGAGCGCGGCATGCCAAATATGCCCGTTCACTCGCCACTTAATACCCGAAACAATTTATAAGCTGACTGATGGTTGCCGTCTGCTGCCTGCTGCACGTGGCTTGTCGCATGAAATTTCGAACAATTTAATTTTCCAGCGCTTCGCGTTGAGTGACCACTTGACACATTCACGATTTATTTATGTTATCATTTCATTTGGCATTCTCATGCTGCCAGAGGGTGCATATAGTACAAGCGTTATATAGTATATTTAACAACCACGCGGGATTAAATCATGTCGACTTTTGTCACTCACTCACTCTCCGTTGGCTATTAACAGAAACTTCAAAGTGCTCGTGCTAGCACTTCGCATACATTGCCACACTTAAAATTATTAATGATTGCCACAAAATTTGACTACAATCTACACAAACAATTTTACTCTCCTTCAACCACCCACCCCTTCGCTTTCTCTCTCCTTCAACGTAAACTTGCGGCATCACAGCAATAGCTGCTATTTTTGTCACAACTGTCTGTCTTCGCTGGTAAAATCGCACCCACCGGCAATTTCGGTTGTCATAGCACCAAATATTAAAAGCGAAAATAAAATCTTCTTTTACACTACAATTATACGTTGGTAATAAAGTTATAAAGCGTATAGCTATCAAAGTAACTGGTTTTTCGGCGAAAATATTCCCAACATAAGTTGGCATATTTTATTACATAATATTAAATTTACATTTTAAATCGTTAACTGTTGGCATTTGAATAGCTGTGCGTGTGCGCGCATGGCCATTAAATGTTTTCAGTGGTACTTATGAATTATGCTGAGTACTTTTGTGTTTATTTAATGAACGTATTCCAATACAACACTGTTTGTAGTGTGGAACAAAGGTATGCAAGTATTTAAAATAATTTCGAAATGAAAACAAAAGTAAAATTATTGCACGAGACAGACTATTTGAGTTTTTATCTATCTTCACATTTTATTTTACTGTAGTTCAAATAAGGGTCATTAAAAATATTGCATTTAATCAATACATTTAAGAAGATCTAACATTTCTGCAATATTATAACAGTGATTGTAATTTTTCAGCCATATGTGGTGTATTCAAAAAATAATGGGAATTGTGAAAACTTCACGAATTGAGAGTCAATTTTTTTATTTCGATAATCATATACGATATTTTCATTCTTAACCAAAAACAATACTGTAACGTTGCCCCACCCTTTATATTCGCTAGCAATGGCTCCGTGTGACATTTTCCTATTTCCAAAAATAATAATCATAGCTTTACAAGCATATGAGCAATTGTTGAAAGAGCCAAGGCTGTCGCAGAAATCGTAAGAAAGTTTGAGAAATGTCGACAACATTAATTGTAGATGAAGGAATAAATATCTAAAAAACAAGTAAGAAAGGGCTAAGTTCGATGGTGACCGAACATTTAATACTCTCGCAATTTATTTATTTAATTTTATTAATATAACATAGTACACAATTTGACCTACATATTTGTCATATATATGGTATAAAGTCCATTGAAAATTGGAAACCCTAATATTAGGTTAGAAGCATCGATATATGGGGCCTTGAAAACCTATGGTCCGATTTTGGCGATTTTTAGAAAGGGGCTGCCATAATATGAATGCAGTATTTATGAAAAGTTCTGTTTCGATATATTCACGATTGTTTAGTTTATATATTGCAAAGTAAACGATTCAGATTGACTTCAAAGTTCTGGTATATAGGAAGTAGGCGTGGTTGTGAACCGATTTGGGCTATTTTCCCAACATATCATTGGGATGCAAGGACAAACCAAAATTCATTGATATTGGTCGAGTAGTTTCGGAGATATGTAGGCGGAGCCACACGCATTTAAAACGTTGTAAACCAATTTGGGTGGAGCCCTTTTGTATCTTCTTTACAGTGAAATTTAAGGTTTCTGGTATTTTCCCTTACTAAATTAAAGCATTTTTAGTAGTTTTCAACATAACCTTTGTATGGGAGGAAGGCGTGGTTATAATCTGATTTCCTCCATTTTTGGATGGTATAAAGTAGTACCTAAAAGAAACGATTCCAGAAAGTTTGGTTGTTATAGCTTAAGTAGTTTACGAAATATGTACAAAAAAACGTATTAGGGGGCGGGGCCACGCCCACTTCTTTGTGGGCGTGTTAGTGGTCCGATTTGGCCTATCTTCGAAAGCAACATTCCTATGGAAACAAATGTGCCAAGTTTGATCAAGATATCTTAATTTTTACTCAAGTTACAGCTTGCACAGATAGACATCCGGATTTGAGCTCCACTCCTCACCCTGGTCACTTTGGTTTATATAACCCTAGATATCTTAATTTTTACTCAAGTTACAGCTTGCACAGATAGACATCCGGATTTGAACTCCACTCCTCACCCTGGTCACTTTGGTTTATATAACCCTATATCTAGCTCGTTTAGTTAGTAATTTAATTTTTATAAATTTCCCGTTAAATCGCATTGATATAGTTTGAAGAAAAGATAATCAAACTATAACCACTAGTCTTTTTATTTAAGAACCCATTTAGAATGACATCAACTTAAAACAAATAATCCAAAATTATTTAAGGGAGCGAAAACAAATTAGATAGAAATATATATATATATATATATATTTGGCGTAGGAACCGCGATTATAGCCGAGTGATAGCTGATAGAAATAGTTCTCCTGATATGTGAACTGTTGGACTCTACCCCAAAAATTCTTGACAGCGAAGCTTGCTTCCCTTAAATCACATTCAACGAATAAGGGGATCCAGATATATATCCATAAAATTATAAAATTAAGCAAACATATATAATGTGGTTTCTTCAAAAATTGCTCATATTTCCATCTAATTGATTCAAAATTTGTGAGATTAGGTAAGGTCACAAACTTGTATAAACTATGTATGTATATAAAAGATTAATCAAACAGGATAGAAACGTTTTTCGAAGTATTTTTCGTCATGAGAATTAAATTCATGGACAACATTTTACTAAGAAATTAAATATATGAACTTACAACTTTATCATATACAACTCAAACTACAACAAACCAATGTCTAAAAATAAAAAGCAACAATTTGCCGGAGGATAACACCATACTTAAAGGACCACCACGAAAATTAAGGAGAATTTGTATGAAAGGAATTTAGTTAGATGAACAATAAAAGTTGTGGTCAGGTGTGACACAGAGACACAAACGTAGCAACGAGAGTGAGGAATAGCAACAATAAAAATCCACGACAAAATTGGCCAAGGCAATTGGTGGGAGTGTCGCCAGCGGCAACTTGCTGAACAAGTTGTCTGTTTGCGTGCTTTATTACCTAACGGCAGTGACAATAGCAAAAAACACAAAACAAAAGTGAAAACCAAAAACTGCTGGATAAAAACAAGAAAAAATTTAGCAACAACCGTTCACCAATATCGGTCAGGCGTTGAAATGTAGCCTGCAGCAGAGCGGCAGCTGAAACTGTGGAAACCGCTGCTGGGCGTAGAACCTTTTCGACGTTGGTGCAACAACAACAAACAAGGTAAACGCCGAAGGTCATAGCGTTAGTGGGAAACATGGCAGTTGTTGTTAGGGAAATAGTACAAAACAAGAGGCCGAAATAACTGTAAAAAACACGGTCTAAAGTATATTCTCGAAGCAGCCGCGAATCGTTCGAATTCTGTCATACCGTTACCGGAGGCAACCAGTCGGAGCGCAAGGAATGTAATAAAATTCATGTTTGACACTGATTCGCGCACTGTACGCCCGTACATGAACACCAGCGAAAGCTCGCAAGCATTTCACACATTTAATTCTATTTCACAGCGCAGAAAATCACAGTTAAAATGGCGGCGCATAAAATGGTGATTTCCTTTCGTTTCTCTATTTTTTTGTACGAGCGAAGCTAGATTTTTATGTATTTTTCGTTTTTTTTTTGTACTTTTTTTTATGTTTCATTGCCTTCGAACATTCAATTGGGCGTAAGCGCTAAAGCAATTTCGTACTTCTAAAAAATCAATTTGGCATTTTCACTATTCCAATTGCTCAACAAGATTTTTGCGCCATTAAAAGACAATGTTAGTTCTACACTTTTACATCCGCTGCGTTTGTATGAGTGTATAGTGGCAGCAGCAATGTGCACAACAAGAACAACAACAACAATTGCAACATTCATTGACATAGTCGTAAAGGCATATCCTTGATGACAGCACTCATTTATCTTGTAGTATTTCGCTCGATTTTATAGCCGCTTGCATAGAAAATAGTGATTGCTCGAAACAGGGTGGTCATACATGCGAGTGTATTTAGAAATCGCAGAATATTAAAAACTAGCTGACTGCTGCGGCTCTGCTCGCACGGGTTTAAAAAACATTTCAAAAGTTATAAGTTTTTACACACTTATACTAGTGATGAGCGATATTGCTATTTTTGAATCACTGTGATCTCAGTGATTGCTATTTTTAAATCACTGTGATTTTATATTGCTATTGCAATCACAACAAAAAATAACGAATTTATGAGAATTTGTACCCCGAATTCTTTTTTTATTTTTTTTACATTTATATTTTTATTAATTTTAACAATATCCAAATTTTACCTGCTTTTGTAATCTGAAATAACTAATTAATACATTTGGGTACATTTAACTGCTTTTGTAATCACCGTACCCAAAATTATCGGAATCGCAACTAAAATTGCTACTGTGATCCCTGAACAGTGATTGCTACTTTCGAACTGATATTGGTACAGTGATCGAATTAGAATTACTGAACTCCTATATGTACAGTGATCGAACTCAACTTACTGAACCGCAATTGCGATTGTAAATCACTGATATTTACAAAAATTTATCACAGTTGCTATATGTGATTTTTCAATCACAGTGAAAAAATCACCGGTAGTGAAATATCGCTCATCACTAACTTATACCTACTCTCCCATACATACATATGCACATATGTACTTTCCCGTTTCTTGCGTTGGTTCATTTTAAAAAAGTAAAATGTGGTAAATTCGAAAATGAAATTATAATTTATTTGCAATGAGCTAAAACTTGATTACGACCTCTAGTCTATGGTGTCCGTTGTCTTTCTCTGATTATGAAGGCGTTGGGAACGCTCAGAGCTCAACGCCCTAGTGCGTAATGTATATTTCTTATATTTTGTTCTTCAATCAGCTGCACACGCTCCGTACTCGACTCTCAAGCGCGTACTTGGCAGGTTTTGTAATTTTGTTTAGCAAGCAGCTGCGAGCGCTTGTAACACGGCTCTCTGGCACGCGATTTCGATGCGAAGACGATTTTCAGTTTCAGATTAAGATTCTCCATCACGGAGTCTTTTTGATACCCTCACCTGGGAACTATTTCCAGAAAGTTGATATTCTAGCAATAAATATAGCCTATGTTACTCGGGGTGAATGTAGCTTTCCAATGATGAAAGAATTTTTGAAATCGGCACAGTAGTTTTCGAGTTTATTCATTACAAACATACATACAAATCTTTCCTTTAATAGTAGTATAGACTACATTTTTTAATGTTAAAGCACAATTTTCGCTTAAGAATAATAAGTTTAATATTTTTTGGGGGCCCGCTTTGGATCAAAATTCATATCTCAGAAAGCGCTCGTCCAATTTAAAAAAAAAAATTTAGTACATAATATTTCCTTGGCATCCTGATGTTATGGATGGAAATCGGTTCACAATCACGCCTACTTCTCACAAAACAGGATTTAGAATTCCAAAATATCTTAATTAAACTTAGTCCAAAATATCTGTCGAAGAACTACTCCATCCCTCATATACTATATATAATGATATTTGTTATTTTGGTGAAATTTATGTCGAATATTTGGGTCAAATTGTGCTTTATTTTAATAAAAGTAAATACATAAAGTGTTATGTTACACCTGAACTGAGCCCTTACTTGTTTTGCTTAAAATTTCCACCATTTTTGCAAAAAGTCCGAATGATTTCCTTGAGCGTTTTGTATATGTAAGTAATATAGGAAAACATTTTTGGGGTCTTACTCCAAATTCGAAATGGAAATCAGGAAAAAATACCCGGGTTGAATTTTATAGATATTGAGGTACTCTAAAGATAAGTTAATTTTTTTGTAGTTTTTCTCTCGGACCCAATTATTTTAAATTTAATTTTACACAAATCAATATTTTTTTTCTTCACTATTACTATTATCAAATATTTTATGATCACCCTGTATCTGCTATACATGCATTTTTATGAATATTCACTTGTACGAATGTCGGAATCTATATTGCAACCATTCATTTTATTCGATTGTTCGCACATGTTGCATAGATGAAAGCACAATTTTAGTGAGCGCGAAAAATTGCAGCTAAAAACAACAACAACAACAAAATTGAATGGAAGATATAAAAACTAGAAATAATAAAAAAATAACGAGTTGGAAAAAAATGCGAAAACAAGCTAGCGCATGTGTACCTACTCGTAGTCGCACGCATGGACACTTGCACACTTGAAATACAAAAACAACACAGCAAACACACTCATACATATGTACGTATGTATGTGCATATATTGTAAACTACCTTGACACGAGTTGGCACAATAAAACTGACTGCAACAAATGTTATAAAAATGCAGGCAACAAAACTGCAGTTGTGTGCCACATAAAACATAGAAATAAAAAGCAACAACAACAACAACAAGCACAAAATAAAAACTGAGTAGCAGTTGCAACTGCAAGAAAGCAAAAAATAAAAAAACAAGTAAAAAACAGCAATAACAATGTAGTAAAATGAAAATAACAGAAAACAATAAAGGTAACAGCAATGGTAAGAAGAAAAGGGCACTTAAAAATCATAGAAGACAGCAAGAAAAGCTTCTCCAGCAAACAGCAGCCAACAGCTGGCGGGATAGAGGATGTATGGGAGCGAGTGGCGAGCGTTGTGCAGCTAAACAACGACAACAATAAAGAGTTATGTTATTGCCAGAAACAATAACAATTATATGCAATGACGAGTACTGCAACTGAAAGTGCAACACTTGATTAGCGAATATGGGCGGGGTGCGGCGCAGTGTAACGGTTATGTTGCCAAAAGCATGTTTACAAAATTTACCAAATTGCGAAGTGCTGTAGTTTATGTTGCTAGGCAGCTTAGCTGCCGACACTGTTTACGATTTTGAAGCGCAAAACTATAAAAGTTTTCGTGCGACGTGCAACAGTTTAAATAACAGTTTTATTTTTTTACTAAGCAACAAAAATATATAATTGGTTTTTGGAAATTATATTTAAGGTAACATTTCTAAAGCATTTTGAATGTTGATAAAAATAACGAAGGTTTGGTTTATCAAAAGTGAGATACAATGACAACTGGTATAGTTAAGCGACTTGAACAGATTAATAAGTTGAGGTATCTGAAATATACGAGTACATGGAGAATATTTTAAGTTGGGTACATATGTATATCGTCCCAAACTTTCCAATTCTGAAGTTGAAGCAACTTCTAATTTTGTATTGAAGATCAATTGTATAATTCTTTATTAAGGACCTATACCAGTGGAACCCATGAAAACTTAAACCATTTTCGTAATTTTTTTTAACAAAGTACTCGATCGAATATTTCGAAGTTTTTTGGACATAACAAGATATATTTTAAGCTATATTTTAAAAGTTTTTTCTAAAATTTTGAAAAATAACGGAATCATGGGTTATTGTATAGTAGATATATTCAACAAGTAGGGAAGGGCTAAGTTCGGGTGTAACGGAACATTTTATACTCTCACAATTTATTTATTTAACTTTATTTATATTATATAATACACAATTTGACCCACATATTCGTCATATCTATTGTATAAAGTCCATTGAAAGTTGGAAACCATAATATTAGGTTAGAAGCTTTGGTCCGATTTCGGCGATTTTTAGAATGGGGCTGCCACACTATAAACATGGTATTTGTGGAAAGTTCTGCACCGATAACTTCAGTGCTTACTTTATATATTGTAAAGTAAACGATTCAGATCGTCTTCAAAGTTCTGGTATATAGGAAGTAGGCGTGGCTGAAAAGCGATTTGGCCTATTTTCACAACAACTCATTGGGATGTAAGGAAACTATTACAAACCAAGTTTTATTGAAATCGGTCGAGAGTTCCTGATATATGGTTTTTGGTCCATAAGTGGGCGACGCCACGCCCATTTTCCATTTTGTAAAAAAATCTGAGTGCAGCTTCCATCTGCCATTTCTTATGTGAAATTTAGTGTTTCTGACGTTTTTCTTTAGTGAGTAAACACACTTTTAGTAATTTTCAACCTAACCTTTGTATGGGAGGTGGGCGTGGTTATTATCCGATTTCTTTCATTATTAAGAAGTGGGTAAAAAAACGACTGCAGAAAGTTTGGTTTGTATAGCTCTATTGGTTTGCGAGATATGTGCAAAAAACTTATTTGGGGGCGGGGCCACTTCCCCAAAAAATTACATCCAAATATGCCCCTTCATAGTGCGATCCTTCATACCAAATTTTATTTCCATAGCTTTACTTATGGCTTAGTTATGGCACTTTATGTGTTCTAGGTTTTCGCCATTTTATAAGCGTGGCAGTGGTCCGATTTTGCTGATTTTGCGGACAGACAGACATTCGGATTTGAACTCCACTCTTCACCCTGATCACTTTGGTATATATAACCCTATATCTAACTCGTTTAGTTTTGGGTGTTACAAACAACCGTTATGAGAACAAAACTATAATACTCTCTTTAGCAACTTTGTTGCGAGAGTATAAAAATACTCAGTTTAAATTTCAAGTCGATCAGTCAATTTCTCGTTTTTTTTTTTTTTTTGAAATGTCACAGTTGTATAGCGCCTTAACGCTTTAACCGTCTTTTCTGACTGAGTATACCGGGTTGAGTGTTTTTTATGAAAAAAAATATAGTATTTACCTTTTCGATAAGACCCTTCACTTCTTCCGCCACCACTAGCTGGGACACCGTTGAATAAATCCCGAACTGGAAAGCTTTCATTTCGATCAAAAATTCATAAATTTCGTGTACCATATTCTCTATACCCAGTTCGAGATTATTCGTTAATCTTTCGCAAAATTTTTCTACCATATACCCCAAGAGCATTTCTCAAAAGGTTCAATTTTCTATTGAAGTACACTGCATCGAACCACCTTGCACCACAAATATTATCGCTTTTGTGAGAAGGCATTTGACTAGTACATATTTTCATAGATAACACTATATTTTATGGTCTCAAACTAAATTGGTTAATCACTTCAAAGTCCTCCATCAGTTTTTTCCCAAAGGCTTTTAAAACCTTAAAATTATATTTGGACAGGGGCAATAACTTCATGTGGACCAATTTCTCAACAATTCCCTTACAAAGCTATCGGTACTCTATATATTCTCAGTGATCCTTTTAATTCAATAAATACTTTTTTTATTTTATGCTACCCATCAAGTATAGATCCACTACTCGGCTCTTAGTATTGCTAAGCCCTAAAAACTTTCTCGCTAGAAATCAGTGAGTTAAACACCAATTATTTGGACCGCGAAAATATTTTTTGCATTTCTTGGGATTCTATAAGAAAGTTAACAATTTTCAATAAAATATTATAATTTTGCTCAGAAGACATAACTCTAAGAATATATTGGCCTTGCAACCAACTTACACTGAACATCAACCTGGCGCTCAAATAGTGTGGCGAATATTTTCTTTAAATACTTAATCTCATACAAAAAAACGAATAAATTTACTGAGAATGCTTTAACTTACACGTTTGCTTACGAATAACAGCCTCTCATCTTTCGCATCACTTAACACTTTCAATTGAGATTGCGTCTATGAATGTATGCTTTAACACATGCACCAACACTTTGGTTGCACATGCTTCACTTTCAAAGCCAGCAGTTACATATATTGACGAGCTGATTTAATTGAAAAACCAAGTTCGTTGCATGATTTCATATTTGCATATTTAAATTTTCAACAATATTGAGCATTTCAATGAAATGAAATTCACTCTCAATTGCTTTCGTTGTCAATATGTGTTTATAACGGCTCAAAATAATTGTTATGCACTCGTCAGCAACACCGAAAATCAACTACAATTGCTGAAACACGTCAGTATATGTATTTTTCATGTTTCAATATGTTTAACGCCCCTTCCAGTACACATTTTGCGCCATGGACTTTCATTTTGTTTAATGAAAAAAAATGCATTTCAAACCATTGTTGTCCAGCGTATTGTTGCAATTTATTAATAATTGTTTGTTAAGTGCAATTTGTTGTTGCATATGAAAATTAAACTGAAGTTGTTATGAAAGCCTGCCATTATAAAAAATTTTACTTATTTGTTTCGTTTCATTTTCACGCAAGCAATTATAATAAAAAACAAACAACTAATTGACGGTAAAATTAATTTTTGTTTATGTTTTTTACATTTTATGTTTTAATTACTGCGGAAGTCACAATGGTATGCATTAAAATATTTTTCGTTGTATGACTTTAACTAATTTGGCGTACATGGCGTATACGCAACAAATTGCTCGCATGTACACAAATTATAATTAATGTTACGTATGCGCCGTGTAGACCCCCAGTCGACGGGTGGTCAAGGGCTTTTAAATGCTTTTACATGATATTGTGTATAAATAAATAAACTACAAATAACCAAAACTCATATCCAACAGCATTCGAATGAAACTTTTGTGAGTTCAATACAAAAATGTATGCCTCAAGCTACATAACACCCAGCTACTATTGGCACTTTTGCTTTCAGAAAATCACAATAACTGCATTCAATAATTTGCGCCTACATAAATACCACAATAACATCATTAGTTGTATGTAAGCACCAGTCAAATGTTTATTTTTAGTAGAAATTTTTTCCGAAGCACATTATTTGTCTGATTACTTTGTAGACTTTTTATGTGACAAACCAGACAAATTTCACATTTTGTTTAGTGTCTGCACATAAATGCTGTTATTTAACTGATTTTTATGATTTTGTACGCGAGTATTTAATATCTATTGACCAAGCATATTGAACGCTTGACCTTCGCTTCACTTGACATTGAGCTGACAAAATATGATTCACATGGTTGATGACTGATACAAAATTTGAATGATTTTTGGAAAGGAAATCTTAAAGAGTTTTTTAAAATTCGAATGTTTAATGCATTTTATTTTTTTTATACTTGGATAGCTTTTAAAAGAATTTATAAGGATGCCACCAATTGGCAAAATTTAAGATGTCAAATTTTTTTAAGAAAAATAGCATTACAATAAGTTTGAAAACCATTGAGTTCGAAGAAATCTCTCAATGGGAGATTTTTTTTGTGGAGTTGCCACCTGTTTGTAATATTTTTAATTTTCTGAAATTAAAAAAAATAAGCCAATTGCTTAAAAATACCATAGAAATTGGTGAAAAATCTCAATGGAAGATTTATATTTGTGTGGGGGTAGGTAGGTAGGTAGGTAGGAGGGCAGTCATATAATTTTATGGGATCAATTAGCACTAGATGTGGCATTTTGATACACTATACGCAGACCTTATAATTTACTGTTATCCCGTTTCATCCTTCCGTTCAAACCACTTTGATTTTTTTGATGAAGCTACTTATGTCCGATATGCTTTTAGTGGACATCCATACAAAGCTTGATTACTGATGGATTCCAAGTGTCCTGTGTCGGATCTGCGTTAGGGCTGGACATTGTTTCCTTATTCCCCTCAAGTTCACAGCCTCGACAAATCTTATTATAGGGTATGCCCATTTTAATTGCATGTTCTCCAAATGTCCAATGACCCGTTAGAGTAGCTTTAAGTCTAAAAATACTTTTCCTGGACCTATTTGATAATACCCCAGATCTAGTCCCATCATATTTTGGCCATATCTGTTTAGTTATTTTGTATTTTGTAGTATTCTTTCAGCTGTTCTCTGCTAATTGTTCGAATTGTATGTTGAGCTCTCTTCTGATCGTTTCTAACGGGGATGGTATTAGCTCAGCATCGGATTCGTCTAGAACGGCTCCTGCTTTTGCCATCTCGTCTGCCCTTTCGTTACCGAAGATGTTCCTCTTGCCGAGAACCCAGACCAAGTCTAATTGTACTTTGTCTTCCAGAGTGCTCAATGCCTTCTTGCAGTTATGGACTACGCTGGAGATACTCAGTGGCGACGACTAGGCCAGGAGCGCCACCTGACTATCTGTATATTTATTGCTTTTTGTATCCTCTGGTAGTTAGCCAATAGAGCTTCACAGGCCTTCTTTATGCCCAGTACTTCCGCTTGGAATCCGGAAGGAGCGAGAAATGTTAAGATCATCGGAGTATACACCTGTGCTTACTCCGCAGTGAATTTCGGTATAGACTGATATGGTATTTTCCTCCCTTATTAGGGCTATGTATGAAATGTATGAATTAATATCATCCCATAAACTCGAAACCATCCTTCGAAAAATATATAAAAATATTGCTATATTACACGCTGCTAAATATTTTTCGACAATTTCATATTTTACAGTAGCACTACATTTACATTCGCACGAATAAACGTAAGCCGCATCACAACTAAGCAGCTTTCATACGAACTGGTACGAAAAATTAACTGTAAACTGCAAAGAACGTAAGCGTTATAGAGAACAGATAGCAAGAACTAACAACATGAGAGCAACTGTACCCAGCCTATGGCACATACACACATACACACACAACTGACCAAAAAATATTTACCTAATGCGGCAGCATACTCACACCTGCGCAATGATATATGCTTGTGGGGTTATTAGGTAACAGTGAAAACATCAAATATAATAGCGTCTACAGTTTCGTTTATGAATGGCCACCGTTTGCTGGAACATTTCCAGCCGATATTACCAATTGCATAAAATTAGCATGCTGATGATGACGATAATGATGAAGGCATTAAGCTGATGTAATATGATTACAAGCGTTTATTTTTTTTTTTTGCTCGCAACAACAGCAGCAACTGCAGCAACCGCAGCACTAAGCGCCGTCATTCATATGTGTACATACATAATATGTATATATATGTGTGTGTGTGTATGGCGCCTGCATTCAAGTAGGCCGTGTAATGAGCGCGCTGAGCTCGTAAGCATTAAGCTTAAGCGTTTATTTGCATGAGAAACATAAATATCCATTCGAAAATTGATTGGCATTAAACTGTATCAGCACGTGTGTGTCGCTGCGTATACGCAACAAATTTCTCTCGCATGCATTCAAATTATAATGAATGTTACGTATACGTGGTGTAGACTCACAGTTGCAGAGTGAGGTAGTTAAGGGCTTTTAAATGCCTGTACAAGCACATAACGATATTTTCAGTTATTAACGGCATGCGTACAGGCTCATAATTGCAATTGTGTGTGTGTGTTGGCCGCCATGAAAATTCGATTTTTAACGCTTGCATCATAGATTTTCATCAGACATGACGCTCAAAAAGCACACTCAACACCTTTTCGACAAAATAATTTCACACTTTGCCCCTGTAATGCTGATGGAAAAAGTTGAAAATGGAAAAAGCGCTCGAGTTAGATACCCCAACTGGTCGTTTGCGTAATCAAAAAATATCATTTTAATCTGTTTGAGCTAAACTGAAAACTGTACATTGGAATATCACGGGCATTTTTCACCAAACAAATCGAAAACTGTGCTTTACTTTTATGTTTTTATTTTTATTTATTTTTTTTTTACCGAAACGCATGGCCAGTGGCTTTTGACCAGCACAGCACTATTATGGTTAGCTTTTCGTTCGCTCGTGTAACAAAAACAAATACGCAGTTACTGCATGTTATATGTGTCAGCTTATTGCGGTACAAATAGAGGACCAGAATTACGCCACATAGCTAAAGCTATTGCTACACAAGGTCGAGCCTTTTAACCTTTTGATAGCATGCACTTTTGTAGAATCTATACAGCTTATAGCGACAGCACGCTCAACAACATCGAGTATATACATGCATACTAATGTATACACGAGTATACTTCCATATGCGTAGAAAATACTTTTCGGTATACTATAGACGCACAGCAGCTATCGAAAGCTAAAAAAAACAGCTGAAAAATGTGAAAATGAAAGTCATAGTGACTTTAGGTCATCCAGTTTCAAGCGAATTTTTAAAGTGATGTGGATGGAAGAGTTGCTTATACATAAAACAAAAACACCACATGGAGTCGTGTCGAATATTTTCTTTTAAAAAAGAAATTGGGCAGGTTTTATTAGATGATAAAAATACTTCCTTTTTCTTGAGTTTCAAAAAATATTCATATTTTCAAATTATGTATATAACTGGAGTACCATAATGATAATAGATTGATAGCAAAGGCTTCAATAATTGAAAAAAAAAATTTAATAAATTAAAATGTTATTTTTAACTGCATCTCTAAATGAAATGTACCAAGTCATAACAGTTAAGGCATCGAGGATGACCGATCAATAGAAACTATGCAAACTTCTCCCATATTAAACCCCTTCCATTAATGATTTTTTTGTTACTCTTTCACAGCAAATATTTGGATATGAATAGCAAAATGTTTTAATAACAATCAAAGACAGTGAAAATAAACCTTTTGTTAATATATCAATTCTGATATATGATGTTGATATACATAGTATGAATTTACTGGAAAACCATTGATCACCCATATACGTACTCGTTCACTGAGTAGAGCAATAAAGTTATTATCTAAATCTTACCGACTAAACGAGACAACGAGAGAAGAAATTGAGAGGAAATATCTATCAAATACTACAAGCATTTTGCAATGCAATTGGCATAAAAAAAAACTATAAAGCTCTAAGTTAGCATACAACCAGATAATAGGACACTTAGACTACGTTATTAAACTTATCATTGCTAAAAATACATCGAAGAGTCGTTAATAAATCTAAAATAAATAACTTAGTACCTATACAACTCGACAATCATATACATATCTATGTTATGCTAAAGAAATATACAACTAATTCATCAAGACCGTATAATCTTTTGACGAAGCAAACACGCCATTAGAAGCGGTATAGAGAAAGCTAAAGTACTAAATGAATCCTAGGATAATGACTCTGGACAGTTTAAAGATACCGAACCAAAGAAATATTAAAAATAATTGAATATGTGAAAAGAAACAAGGTGTTTCATATATAAGTTTGCTATTAGTAAATATTCAAAATGAAATTGAAATTAAATGAAAACCTTTTACTAACTATTTGGAATACTTTTTGAAGCAACTTAATTCAGTTGAACGAATATTATTGAAAAATTTCGAGCATTTTGGTTTGTTCAGTCGTTGCCGCCCCGAATATTTACATTGAATTGGTCAATGAACTTAATCCTTTCCGATATTTGGAGTATTTTTTTTAAATCTACCAAAACTAAACTTAAAAAAATTATATTGTACCTTTTGAATAGTTTATCGAAATTCCACAGCGATACACCTGAGTAAATATTTATACGCATCAATAGGCAAACACTTACCGCAATAAATAATAAATAAAATTAAAAGTTTAAGCCAATACAGCACTCTTATGATGGTAATCGAACTTGGCCAATGATACAGGTAGAAATAAGGTAAAACCTTACGCATGAGTGATTTACCCTTTTTCGAATATACTAAAGTGGAATTGTGAATATGCAAATATCTTAATGAGCTTAAACAAAATCAAGATAACATGAGAAAAAAGGGTAAGTGAATAGCATAAATAAGTAATCACATTTAAAATCATTCAATGCAAAAGAAATGTGCTTGCATAATCTGTGCAACAATCTGTGATGTATTTATACTGAGACATGATATTTTACAATGGATAAAAAAAATTACACAGTAAATTTATGTGTGTTTCACGTTTTTAAGATAATCGCTTAACTAATGTTTGAATGAACATAATAGAAAGAAAAAATTAATTTGAAAGATTGGAAATGGAAGAAAAGGTTTGGAAAAGAAAAGTAAGATTTAAGATTTAAGATTTAAGAATTAAGAATTAAGAATTAAGAATTAAGAATTAAGAATTAAGAATTAAGAATTAAGAATTAAGAATTAAGAATTAAGAATTAAGAATTAAGAATTAAGAATTAAGAATTATGAATTATGAATTAAGAATTAAGAATTAAGATTTAAGATTTAAGATTTAAGATTTAAGATTTAAGATTTAAGAATTAAGAATTAAGAATTAAGATTTAAGATTTAAGATTTAAGATTTAAGATTTATGATTTTTGATTTATGATTTTTGATTTATGATTTTTGATTTTTGATTTAAGATTTAAGATTTAAGATTTAAGATTTAAGATTTAAGATGTAAGATTTAAGCCAACGTTATGGATTAAAGACTAACGATTAAGACCAAAGTATATAGATTATCAAACTCAATCAAACTCTACAAGTCGCTTATCATTCCCGTCCTGCTTTATGGTGCAGAAGCTTGGACGATGTCAACATCAGATGAGACGACACTAGGAGTTTTCCAGAGGAAAATTTTGCCCAAGATTTATGGACCTCAGAACATTGCCAACGGCGAATACCGCAGGTATGGAACGATGAGCTGTACGAGTTATACGACGACATTGACATAGTTCAGCGAATAAACAGCGGCTACGCGGGCTAGGTCATGTTGTCCGAATGGACAAAAACACTCCAGCTCTGAAAGTGTTCGATGCAGTACCCGCCGGAGGAAGCCGAGGAAGGGGAAGGCCTCTACTCCGTTGGAGGGACCAGGTGGAGAGCGACCTGGTTACACTTGGAGTCTGGCGCCGAACTGCGAAGGAAAGAGAGGAGTGGCGCGCTCTCATCGATTCGACTATAACCGGCTATAACCGGCTAAACGGTTGAACGCCAATCACATACATACATACATATAGATTATAAATTATAAATTATAAGTGTGTGAAAAATTAGAATTTTAAGGGATACTTGTGCTCATACTATTAACTTTTCCAAACTCAAGTTGGCTAATATATCATATACATAATTCTCTACATACACCCACACAACTGACACTGTGAAAAAGTCCAGAATAACGAATACAAGTTGCCTTTATCATGTCTTCTTCGACTGCTTGCTATACAAGCACATTGCATAATGCAAGCAATGCTCGTCATTGACTCATAGCAATTAACGCATTGACACCATGTCGAGGCAACGACAAAAGCCTTGAGCTACAACGACAACTTGACGCAACAAGCGCATTGTTCACACTCGACACATGCCAGCAGGTTTTCATAAGCTTGTCTTATGGTTCTTTTGTTTTTCTCCCGCTTCTGCCTTTTGTTTTTATACCACTTTTTATGTCTTTTTTCCATTTCATTTCAATTCATCACATTTAATGTTGCTGTCAATGTTGCTCAAATTGTTGCGGCCATCCAATTTCTGCTTAACACACTTCTTTGCATCTTTTATTCGGCTGCTTGTTCTTCTTCCGCGGCTTTTATATTATTTTAATTCTTTAAGTTTTTAATGAAAAGCGAAATTGCTTAACGAGTTTTCACGTCATGCTGGCGCTCTGAATTTGCGAGACTTTCATAAAAGTATGCGTGTTTGTGTGTGGAACAGTTTGTCTATCACTGCAATAAGAGCAAAGCGAATGAATGAAAATAAAGCTGAGCTTGCCCGAACGCTGCATTGACTTTAATTGCAAGGCTGTTGCATAAGCTGACTATTGCGCGCAACAGTTGTAATGGAAAAGTAGTTTAAAATGGATTGTAAAAGTTAAAACTGCATAGCGTGGGTTTACTGTCTCCCACACCTACACACTCACACTATCATTTCTAATTAAAGAAACGAGTATTCTTTCCAAGGCAACGTGACACATTTGCCTGTCATTAATAAAAATACTTTGTTCGACGCGAAATGAAATGCACTTCAAGAGCTTTAAGCCATTAGTGTTGAGCTTTAAGCTTCTTAAATCTGCAAAAGCTTATAAGTCGACCTGTTTACGTCACTACCGGTAAGTACTTCATCGGAAAACGATTGGTACCTCTCAATACTCTTCAAACCTGTTTTCATTACTACATATTTGGGAAAGCTTTCTCTAAAATGTAGATGTTGGGATCAGAGAACTTTGAATGAATTTCGATGGAGAGTCGTGATAAAGCCAATACTTTAATTACAGTGTGGTTCTTGACGTTCCATAGCGAAGTTAGACTATTTGAAGGCAGCTAACGATCGAGATCTCCGAAGAGGTCTTTTGGAAATTTTGAGCATAAGAAAAAGTCATTAAATTCAAACCTCATATTATATACTCTTTAAAACTATAGATATAGTTCTGTTTGCCATGCTTTATCCATTGCAGTTAAACACATCACGCATTTGATGCGCGTGCTACGCTTTTGTCATATTTCCGCTATCAGCGACAGTAGTAACTGTGAATTGAGCAACAGCAGCAGCAACTAAACTTGGAATATGGGTTAATGATGTTAGCTACCGGTGCTGGCAGTCAGTCACAACCACTGCAGTCGAATGCCGTGGGCACCAGAACGTATCAACTCATACACCTACACACGCAGTTTTATATTTATAAAAGCCGTGGCAGCCACAACTTTCACACCCACATTTGCATGCGTCTCACTTTTGTTAATTTATTTTTGCGCGCGCATTTTTTTATGTTTTTGCTTTTGTAGTGCTGGCTGTTGTGCCTTTCTCTGACTCTGACTGACTGCCGTTGTGCTTTTTGTCACACTGATTTCATTTCAATGCTTAATGATATTTTGCGCCGCAAGCTTTGAAGAATAAAACAGGGAAAATGGAACAGCCAGTAGCCGGCAGTGGTTTGTGGAGTGAGCGGGCGTGTGTACACATGTTGTTTATTTTGTTGTTGTTGCTGTTCGCTGCTGTAGGTGTTGCTAGCGCGATTTACCTGCGCTTTTCTGATAAATTAAATTCCAAGCAAGCGCGTCGATGAAGATGCCTTTTTTAATTCACTCGCCTCTGCACGCGCCCACATACTCTTCTGCTCAGCATTTTTTATCTCTTTGGCACTATGGTTGGGAAAATGGAAAATGAAATTTCATGCATATGCCAAAGCGCCACATGTCGGAGAGTTGTTGGCTTTTTGATTTTATTTGCTTTTCATTTTATATTATTTTCTTTTGATTTTTTTGTTGTTTTTTTCTTTCTTTTAGCACTGCCACATATTGCCGCAACATCCTTTATTGCTTTTAATTTTATTACTGCGTGTTGCTGCTGCTTTCTTTTATTCACTGTGCCATGCAACAATGCAGAAGAGACTATACGGGTTCCCATATACAGACGCATATGTATAAATGTGTGTCTTTTGGCTTTTCTTTGTCTGTTGCACTAATGCACGTCGCGTTACTTTAATGTGGCATGTCACTTTATTATGTCAATAGTTTATGTGTGGTATGTGCTGCACTTAAGCATCTCCTTTTTTATTTATTTTTGCTTTCTTTTTTTTCGCCTTTTTTCGGCAAAATTCATTGCATTTTTCACGAGTTTCCGCGCACTAGCTTTCGCTCTCGCTTCAAAAGTATTTTTGCGTAAAAATAACAAACATGAACTTTACGCGCATAACATAGTTGCATGCGGGATTTTCATGCTTACCACGCGTGAAGTGTCGCGGTTTTTAGTGAGTGCGCGCTCAGCACTTAGACTCTTCCACGAACGAGCAAATGTGCATATGAGTACTTGATGGCTGTGTATGAGTGCTTATATAATATGCTATAAGCGGTGTGGCAGTTAAAGTGTAGCACTTTTGGTTCAGAATCTGTCGTTTTGGGTGAGAGAGGTACCAAAAGACTTCTTGTTTGAATCGTGGGTCTTGGGTGAGTGGAAAGAAGGTAACGAGAAAGTGGATATAACGGATTGCAAAAGATGAGTAAAGTTTTGAAGTCTAACGAATTCATAAAGAGCACTTAGATAGGATATACAAGGGTGTCAAGTGGTCTGATCTATAAACTATTCAACCAATCCACAAAACCTTCTAGCGTTCCCAGTACAGTCTGGCCCACGTAACTGCAATGGACCCAGATTTATATTCAGCCAAAATTTTTTGGATCATTTTTTCTTCCGCTATAACAACAACAATAAATTCCTTTAAGCTTAAGTATCTTAAGTATTCTCTGCAGATCTCATATTTTATATAACATCTGAAGCATAATTCGACATCAATAACTCATTTTCTCAAAATTCTTATAGTATCCTAATCATATTGAACTATTGTGTTCCAAGAGGATCTAATAACAGATATATGAAATGAATAAACATGGATAAACGAAGGTGAGTAGTATAATAGTTCAACGAGTTATCACTGAAGTGTACTGGCTATATGGTTCCGAAGAAGGGTTTTAAAACAAGAAGAACTCTCTCTACAAATGTAGCTAAGCGTTTTGAGCTACCCGATGAAAATAGATAAAGTGCCTTTTGTCGAGGTTATAGTTGTCACATGCCTTCTACACTCTCTGTTCATATGATATTCTACTCAATTTGTAAAAATAGTGGAAACATTTTTTTCTCCAGGGTCTCTGGGCGTTTATATTTACAAAATATAATAAAAAAGGGAGCTTCCATTTAGTTTTCCTAAAAATTGAAGAGCCTGGTTTGCCGTAAACTTTAAACCAATAAGACTCAACACAGCTATATAGACTTACCTCTAATACGCTCCATTGAAAATTTCAGTTACTCCCTTATCCTCATCTATACTTTTATTTATTTTGTAGATTTTTAGCGAAATCCGCGAAAATTTTCTCATTTTCTCTCACTCAATTTCCAACTTTTTTGTCACCAAAGTCTTTATTTCACCACCACTTCGTTTCGTACACATTTTCGCTTGTTGTTTTCTTTCACACATTTAATGAGCGAACCTTCACATTAACGTATACCCGCGCACACGCAGAGCGCCACATCTTCTAATGAAATTATGTCACCGACAATGAAAGCAACGGATAAAAGCGCTTAAGTGTTGCGGCATTTGCTGAAAGGTGTAGTGGCGCGTTGCCACATGCCACCGCAACAGCTGTTGCTGCATTAACAACGGCATTCTTCTCCCACCGCAGCATACGCTATGAAAGTGTATTTAGCATGAACTTCAATGGAGGTGCACAAAAAAGCCGTGACACCTTCATTTTAGGCGTCTGCCAATTTTTGTTTGCGTTTTTGTGCAGTTTGATAGCAAGGTGAAAATCTTTAATTAATCGAGGGTGTACGAGTATGTGTGTAAGTTATATTTCGACAACAAGCCAACGTGTTTGATGTATGAGTTCTCAATTATCTCGAATTTCAAAATTTTGGTAATTATTTATCGTATATAAAAGTTAATTCGCAGAAATAATTTTTTTGTCCACAGGTGGGTCATTGATAATTGTACCTTATGCGTATCATCGCCTAGCCTAGATCCAATATTATGTCTAACGAACTACTTAACGTTGTAATTGAGGAGAGCAACACCAAAAGCTCCGTTATGATTTTGAAGGACCTCTCCGAGCCGTTCGATACCAAACGAGGTTTCAGACAGGGTGATTCACTATCGTGTGACTTCTTTTACCTGATGCTGGAGAAAATAATACGAGCTGATATCGATATCATCGGAAGCAACAACCGCGCCGTTAGTTCTGCTTTTTCCAGACTAGATAAGCAAGCGAAGCGTATGGGTCTGGTGGTGAAGGAGGACAAGACGAAATATCTCCTGTCATCTTGCAAACAATCGGCGCATTCGCGTCTTGGCTCCCACGTCACTGTTAACAGTCATAACTTCGAGGTCGTAGATAATTTCGTATACCTGGGAACCAGCATCAACAACACCAACAATGTCAGCCTCGAAATCCAGCTCAGAATCACTCCTCTCCCGACGAAACAAAATCAAACTCTACAAGTTGCTTATCATTCCCGTCCTGCTTTATGGTGCAGAAGCGTGGACGATGTCAACGTTTTTGAGCAAGTTCAGCGAATAGTTCAGCGAATAAAAAAAAACAGCGGCTACGCTGGCTTGGTCATGTTGTCCGAATGGACGAAAACACTCCAGCTCTGAAAACGTTCGATGCAGTACCCGAGGGACCAGGTGTAGAGCGATTTGGTTACACTTGGGATCTCCAACTGGCGCCGAACTGCGAGGGAAAGAGAAGAGTGGCTCTCATCGATTCGGCTATAACCGGCTAAACAGTTTCCACGCCAATCACATACATACATGCGAACTACTTAATATATGTTAGTCGATTCAATGAAAGGTATAAAATCATCGTATAGGAAATTTGAATTTAACTCATGTACCAAATATACTGATATCCATAACTGTGGCTGACTTTGTAGCATATCCGTCAGTCAGCTCCTATATATGAATACAATCAGTAAGGTCAATCCGCTTGATTTTGCACTAAAAATTATATTTTGAACATTAAGAAAGACTTCTGTAACATAGTAGGACTTAGAAAGCATCTGATAATCTAATTTCCATAATGGGAAATATTTCTACATTATTGGGAGGTTATCTAAACTTCAGATGCGTACAGACTTAACATTTATTAATTAAAAAATATATATTTTTGTCCTTTAAATTTTAAAGAATTGATCAAGAAATAATCGTATATTTTATAATAAATCCTATCTTTTCTAAGAAACATCATAGCATGGGTGACATACATATGTTACTCATACGCCCCAGCCTTTTATATAAATATCTCTAAAGCGTGAATTGACCCGCTAAACACTGAATACAAACTATGAATTAATATTTAAAAGGCATATGAACTCATATCTACAAGTATATGAATTTTAATTTAAAATGTATTTATGAATACCTCAACAAACCACTACCGACAAGTGCGAGCACCAACTTATGCCAACATATTGGCTTTTATCGCAAAATATCTGCTCATAAATACAAAAACTTTGATATCTACACACTTTAGTATATTATTTTATACACAACCTGAGTGCTCAAGGGAATGCAGTTGCCATCAATTCGCTGCTTGACATGCGCTCGTCACTCGCTAACTTGTTTGAGATATTGACAGTGTTTATATGCTACTTAGCGTCACAACTTTTGCGATGGAAGGCAAAAGCAATGGCGAGAAGTGAAAACACTACAAAAATATGGAATATATATAACAACAACAACAACTTTAGAATCGAGTAAATTTATAAGCACTAACACGCAGGTGTGTAGACATTGATGCACGTCAAAGTTCTAAGTTCTTCACTGATTTGCATTGCCATCAAGGCAAGTAGCGCATAGATACAAATACATGCACATAATCACATAAAGCTCAGTACATAAGCTCTGGTGTATTGGTAAGAACTTTGAAAAAAAGTTCAACTGTGGCATTGGAAAATTGAGAAAATTGCAAAAAGATGCTCCAAAGTTTGTGGTTTGTTTGTCAGTGGCGGAGTGACAATTTTCTTACTTTTTTGTTTTTACTTTTCGTTATTGAATTTTCTAGCGAGTAAAATCGTTTGGTTTGCCATTAATGTCTTTTAAAGTTTGCAGGTGTCAATTATTTGTTGTGATACTGTGCAGAGAAGTTTTTTCTTGCTTTGCTGCTTCATAAGAACAATCGAAAGCGCTGCTAAAAATTTGAAGGCAAGCTCTATCTTTCAATATATTTCATATTTGGACTTTTATTAAAAAAAAAATAAATAAATAAAACGTGAAACTTGTCACAAGAGTGCTATGTTGTGGTCTTAGGATCAAAAATTATGAAGTCAAAGAGATCAAGAGATCTGATCGCTGTTTACCATGACAACGTTCCTCTCGTTATCCAACAGTAGCCTAGAGACATGATCTTGAATCTTTCGTGCGAAGAATAGCTTTATGACGTCATAATTTTTTTTTTTCTTTCTTTAAACCTTCAGATCTACTTCCTTGCTGCTAGAGAAATCAACCTATATTTTTTTAGATATCACATCCAATATCGATATTGAGATCAAAATTTCAAACCAAGTTGGGTAAATCCCACATTTTCTATGTAGAGTACTTATAATTCTAACTCTAATTCATATATTAGTAAGGTTATTTTAAGGGGTTACATGGGTTTCGTGCGTTCAAAAAATCATTTTTTTTTTTGGCTTATTAGTTTCTACTAAATCACAATATTATCCTAAATTTAAACACCTTTGGAAAGTGTGCGCTCCAAGTCAGGTATTATTGTTACTCAAAACTTTAAACGCGTTTTTGTCGGAACCGTGTTTTCAAAGTCGATTTCTTTTCTCGAAAACTACTCAACCGATCTTGATGAAATTTTGAACAGGTGTTTGAGATAAAATTTTCTCGCGCTTGAACGAAGGATTTTTTTTCAATTACAACTATTTAAAAAAACAAACAAATTGTTAAACAAATTTGACCGATTTTTTTTTTTTTGAAAAATGTCTGCCAAAATTCGAATTTTCGTTTTTTTTTGTCTTTCCTTCGTTCAAGCACGAGTTTATAGTCCTACCTAAAACACTTATTTTTTTTTCATTTTGGATGATCCTGTCAGGAGTTATGCTGACAACGCGGAAGCACCTTTTTTCCAAGGGCTCACCGGAAATGACGTCACAATGGAGGAGTTTCAATATTTTTTTTTCTTCATTTCAGAAATTATTCTTTAAATTTGTATCTATAAGACAGAAAAAAGTTTGAATTAAATAAAAAAATTTACATAGGAAAAAATTATTGAAAATGGGCCTATTTTTTACTCGACAAACCCATGTAACCCCGTAAGTCAAGTCACGTCATTTAAGTTAAACAAATGCTACGAATTTAAGGTTCAGGATCGGTGGTAAAATTTGAGAGGAAATGGATAGAATGAGAACGCTCTTTAGTTCTACTACTATGCATAAAATGATTTCTAGATAGGACAAAAAACCCAAAGTTCTGCCTGTACCTCCAAAACCAGTAATTTTTTTGGAATCTTCGAAAATCGGGGAGTACACGTTTTTTAATTATAACTCAATCTCCCAAATAAACTAAATTTGATGCAATACCCAGTAAAAAATTTCATTTCACCGTATAGTGTAAACAACAAAACTAAATGTGGTAATAAAAGTGGAATTAATTCAAATACATATATGGCGAATATCCCTCAAATTCATTCACATAAAGACAATATAGATTGTACAGAAATATCGACGTCTTCCTTTGCACGCAGGAGTTGCCAATTCAGCGAACTGTTAAACCAAATAAAATAAAACGATTTCAATAAAATCTGCAGTACACACGAAAAGCATATAAAGAACCCACTTTAAATTTAGTAAGCCACCACTAACTTCATAACTAAGCAGTTTGCTTTATGCTCTGCACATAACCATAAATGTGAGACAACTATGAGGAAATAAAGAATATTTTTCAAATAACAGTTACAGATTCACAGAGTTATACCAGAAATAAATATTAAAATGACGGTAGAAGCAATTTAAAATATTAAAAGGCAATAACACCTTGTTAAATATATATATTTATTTATTGTTTGGCTTAACAAAATAATTATTTAATATGCAGCTGGGTTTTAACTGAACTACTAGCAAGTAAGCAACATGCCACAAGCCATGGGTGTAACATATTGCAATTCAACAGATACTCCACTTATCTTGAATGAATATAATGTATGTGTATAAAGATATGTTTGTATGTATGTTCATATATGTATCAGAGGCATGAAGATAACGGTCGAAATTTGCATTTATGATTCTCAAAAGCGAAAATTCCAACAAACCACTTGAATATGTCATATATGTATGTATATACAAATACAATTGGTTGCCCGGTTGCAGGCGGTTTGCCCAAGAGCTAACTGCCACTGAATTGTGCAACAAGAAACATATGAAAATATACTTATTTATACACATATATACGTAAGAATATGCTTGCATGGTTTGGGGATAAAGCAACTCACTCATATCTCTGTTCACTGGCAATGTACTTTTGCATTCTTAATCACGTGAGTGGTCGAGTTGCAACGAAATTTGCATTAAAACATAACAGCGGCAATCAGCAGTGCAGGAGTCGAGGCAAAAATAACCAAACAACAACAGCAAGTACAACAAATATATTTTCATAGAAATGCCCATACTAGTGCTGCCACTAGTTTGCTCAAACACACACACACACATACTCACACTATATTTGTTTAACTTCACACACTCATTCGTATCACAGCATATGTATATATGTTAGTTTTATGTGTGCGCGTGAATTAGCATAGTTGCATTTAATGTTGCATATTTACCCGCAGGTATGCATTTGTATACACCTTTGCTGCAATGAAATGCTTGACAATTTATTTTACCGCATACTTCATTTTAAATACGACAGAATTGCGTTGGCCAAGCAGTTGAGTTGCGTACAACTCCACAATTCCACAAATATACAAATGCACTCTTGCACCGAATTTATTGTTTGCACCGCACAGAATTGTTAAAGTCAGCTAGCATTGTGTAAAAGTTCTTTGGTAATCATAAAAAATACTCACAAATGTTGTTTTGCAAAATTGGAAAGGGTATTGTGGTTACATGCCCTCTTCAATTACTCCAATTCGTTTTAGCCAGCAAACTCTCGGAATCAGAAATGAAGCTGGCTTACAGAGAGAGTATACCTGAGAACTAAGTTATGGGCAAACAGCAGATTTACAAATATAGCAGCAAAGGGTTTAAGTAAAAATAACTGTAGTTTACTAAGTAATAATGCATCTTAATAACTGTGACATAATTTTTATAGTATTCGAGTTTATATATCTCGCTTCCTTCATATTTCTACTTTGCCAATTTCTATTTCTTTGTTACAGTGTCTTATCACTCTTCATCCCCTAGATATTCCTCCTATTATGTCTTTCACTACTAATTCTTTTCTATTCCTCTTTTACTTCTATGTCATCGACAAATTGTCTGACCTGAACTTTTTTTTTCACTTCGTGCATGAAACATTTGAAATAACATACCCCTACACTTTCATCTCACGACAATATAGCGACCAAACCGAGGTCTAACAAATATTCTTCCCCATCTTGAAATTTCCATTGCTCACTATTTCAGATTCGTGTTTGGTTTTCAACTAGGGCTATGTTTATAAATTCTGAATCCTATCATTCATTAAATCAATTGAATCAATAGTTTTTCTAATTGTTCTATTTTATCCAAGAATATCTAATTGTTGGTTTATAGAACACCGTTTCGCACGCATTACATTTTAAAACCATCGAGAGAGAATTAAATTTAAAAAATGCCAGAGACAAATTTCTCCTGAATTAAACTAAAACTCATCTAAAATATCTTAAAATTTATAAAAAATACTAAATATTTTACCAAACGATATTTTATTGCCTTTTCACACAGCCAAATTAATTGATCAATAAAAATTTTGGTTGAGGAACCAGTTTTTGCCCTTCACACTATCGATCAGCTGTACACATTTATATACTCTCGAATATTATAGTTTTGTTACTAACGAGTTAGATATAGGATTATATATATCAAAATGATCAGGGTGAAGAGACGAGTCAAAATGGCGAAAATCGAAAACACATAAAGTGTCATGACAAATCCATTAATAAAGTTATAAAAGTAAAATTTGGTACAAACAATCGTCCTATTTTCTTGGGGAAGTGGGCGTGGCTCCGCCCCCAAATAAGTTTTTGTATATATTTCGCAAACCAATAAAGCTATATAAACCAAACTTTCTGCAGTCATTTCCCTTATGTACCACATCATACACCATGAAAATAGTTAAAATCGGATAATAACCACGCCCACCTCCCATACAAAGGTTAGGTTGAAAATTACTAAAAGTGCGTTAAACGAAACGTCAGAAACACTAAATTTTACAGAAGAAATTGCAGAAACAAGCTGTATTCAGATTTTTTTTACAAAATGGAAAATGGGCGTGACATCGCCCATTTATGGGTCAACAACCATATCTCAGAAACTACCCGACAGATTTCAATGAAATTGTCTTGACACCCTGATAACACAGATGAAAAATGGGCGAAATCGGTTCACAACCACGCCTACTTCCCATACAACTCAATTTTGAATTGCATCTTATCCCTTCACTTTATAATATATACATAATGAACCAATGAAGATAGCGAAATACTGTATATGATCTGTGGCAGCACTTGTGAAAAAATTATCAAAATCGGACTATAACTTTTCAATGCCCCGGATATCGAATATGAAGAACTCAGTGCCTAATGGTAATTTTTTACCGAAAATATCGGTAAATCTCTCAGATGTCTCAATTTAATTCAGAGGAAATTGTTTTCTTCTAATAGTGTGTCTCTGTACCCGATATGGGTCAAAACTTCCCGTAGCTCTCATATAGCTAATAGTATTTTCAAAAATAAGATGGGCTTAATAGCTTTTAAAACGGTTAACCCCTTGACGTATTTCTACGAGCCTTGCTCGTGATACAATTTCTGTGACTAACGTGATTATTACGAGTCTGACTCGAATTGTGTAAAGGTTACATTTGATGAAAAGAGAATTGAAATTTTCCCGTTATTTCCGTGCATAACATCTAATCTAAAATTAATAGTTTCATTACATGAATTCACATTCACATTACGTCAAGGGGTTAATATATGAAATATCTTAGCTAAATTAAGTGAGCATATAATCTTAGATATAATGTATGTTGGTGATGAAAATGAGTGAAATCCGTTTAGGAATTACCGAGCAAAGGCCGATTAGTTGATCAATTAGCTCCTGTGTTACAATGCTATCAAAGTCAACAACGACGCGAAAATTAAAATCCATATTCATCCTAGAAGATTAGTTACCAGAACTATTACCGACGACTCATCAGTTACAAACGAACCATATATGTAAGTACAATATATGGGAAAGGATGACGAAAGAATATCAATCTGGCAAATATACAGCAAAAAACAGCCACTGACTGATACAGTTTCAATTCAGAATCGAGAGCTATTAAAGAAGTTCCTGCCCTAAAGTTCCTAAATAAAATAATGGAACTGTTTCGAAAATAATTTAAGTTTTGCAGCACAGTATGGTTTTGGCTCCATTCACTTCTTCTGAGATATTCAAAATCGCACATAATATTTAACTAAACAATGACTGGAAGACGGATCCGTCCTGGAGCCAGGGTTGGTTGACAGCGAGAGCCATTTGCATTTTAAGTAAAGTTAGTAAAAGCAAACGGTTGAATAGAATTAAAGCTCGAAAACAACTTCTAACGATATGGTCAGAGTACGGAGACTCTCCCGATATAAGAGCGTAAACATAAATCCGAACGGATATGTACCACCCGAATTGAGGACTGACAAGACCTCATCTTGCACTGTTTTTTTTTTTTTTGAGATTTACTAGTCTCCATTCTAAAGTTCTTCAAAGTTTATCATAAAAATCAATATGATTTGTACACGAACTTGTTCCATGAAGTTGAAAACCTATTATATCGTCATCCTAGTGCAAAAACACGAATCACGCCACCAATTAAAATGTTAATCCAAAGCTAAGTTTTAAATTCAAGACTAAAATGAATGCGATGAATTCCATGTCCTTCAAATATTACAGCGAGTTAAAAACAATTACGTCAACGCCTGACGGCGCAGTTGAAGGCAAAATATTATTTGTGGTGATAATTTTGCGTGCAGTAGTCAGTATTTGATCATTTGCATATTTGTCATAGTCATACTAACGGTTTTCATTATGAAATTCTCTAGTTACACAAATATACAGTTCAAGCTTACATACATACATACGGGCATAACGTACACGAGTAAGGCGAGAGGAAAGATGGCATGAGCGTCATTATAGGCACGCAGCGACTGGCGCACATACTCTCAAATAATGAAAATTGTGTGTGTGTGTGTGTGTGTGTGTGTGTGTGTGTGTGTGCAGTTGGAAATTTGCATGCAACGGTAGTTAGGCAGTGCGAGTGTTGCAAGTGCGTGGTGCGTTGTTTTTATAAATTCCTATTCCATTTTTATAGCGCCATTTTTGTCGCCATTCCATTACGAATTGTTGTTGCTTTTTGAATGTTGATTTTCAGTTTTTATTACTTGCATTCTCCCTCACGAGTCAGAGAACTTTTTGGGCGTTTACTGTCGCTTGCACGCAATGAATATAGTTGTTGCTATTGTTTTGCTAGTTTTTGTGATTGTTGTTGTTGCAGTTGTCACTGGCAGTCGAAAGTGCAAAAATGCAAATTAGAATGCAACATGATTTGTACTAAATGTTGATGGAGTGTAGTGAAGTGAAGGTTCGGTTTGGTTCAGCGTTGCGCAACACAGTTAGAAAGCTGCATTTGTATGCTTACTGGTGTGTCTGTGTGTGTGCGTGACAATCACTTTTCGTAATGGCGCTGTTCTAGTTGTATTTGTTTGCTGTACGGCTGTACGACTTTTTTTCATTTTTATTTTATTTTCCATTTTTTTACAGCAGCAAATGCAATTCTTCAAATCCATAAGAATTGCATAAATTTGCGCGCTGTTGTTGTCATCGTCATCGTCAGCGTCGTCAGGGTTGTATTAATTAAGCGCAAACATGCAGGCGGGCGTAGTTAAGTTATGTCTTACTACTGCTGCTGGCGCATGATTGGTACAACATTTTTTCATTCATTCAGTGGAAAATGTTTTAATTACAGATATCAATAAAGTGAAATTTAAGAATCCTAGGCATTTTTAATAAGAAATTTTAATATCAACAAGTGTGCGTGGTAGCATTCTTAGCTGAAGAGATGTTATTCGCATGGCAGATACTCTCTTCAAATGAATTTAAATGAAGACATAGTGCATTCCTATACCATATATGATATTATGCAAGATTTTAAAAACCCGAATGGTCTAGACTATTCTACTGACTATTTAGACAATTATTATTATTTTTTTTTTTTGACAACATGAATGTGGCTGTCTTTGTCATTCTCGTCTATTAGAAGAAGAATCGGGTCTACGATTTGGAAATCTTATGTGAACCGACGTATATGTTTTAGAAATCTAACCTAATTAAAGTAAAGCAATTACTTATTGAATTTATGTAATGACATTCAAGTTCCAACGAAAGAAAGTGAGCTTTAAAATCGAATCTAACATCATCATTCTTTGTCTTCTTTGTGACAGAACTATCATGGTGGGGTGGAGTTGGACACGTGCATACCGGAAGGTCAATAGGGACAACCGAAAATATGGAGTTCTCTATCCTTCGTGTTCTGCATCTTGATGGTTTATAGCCACTATAACGAAAAACCCTAAATACACTGTATAAGCTAACAAAATGGTGCATTAAACAGGTAACCAACTGGACGGACAGAAGCGCACAAACCATCAACCCAAGTAAAACTGCCCCCATTTTATTACAATAAATTACTACAATTTCTGAATCCATCTTTTCTCATTGGAAGGCTCTCGTTCTTTCGTATAGATGAAACATTCAGGATAAATAGTATAATTCATCGTCTAGTACTGCTTTAGAGGAACTCTTGGGAATAGGTGGAGTCTCTCACCAAAAGAGGTGGTTGTTACCATAGTTAAACCAATATTGTTTACGAGAAACTCGTATAGTGAAAAGTACTTGGAAAACTTACACTCGATAAGCGGCTGCAGCTTATCTAAGTGATCCCTTCGGTATATTTGGACAACAAACAATCGCTCTCATTGCCTTTCTTTACATAACTATATTAAACTCAATAAATAAACCGATCTCAACGGTAAGCATTGGCCAACAAGGAACACGCCGCAATTGTAAGTGTGTTCACTTGTCAATGATAGCAAAGACAGAAAAGGTCAGATCACTGAAAACTGTTTTTATGTCAAATTCGAAAAGTCATTCATTGAATTTGTCAAAAAAAAATGTCAATTTGGACGACTCTGCTGAAAGCAAATATTAAAGATTTTTTAAGAAAACTCTCTCTCACTCACTCTCCGATAACATACTGAATTGTTGCTGTTCGGGTTACGCAATATTGATCTTGGAAAAAAATTGTCCAAATAAGATCAAGCAATTAAGTTTCTAACTCCTTTTTATTATCTCAAACAATTACAGCATTTATTTACCTCAATAATTTACAAGCCTTTTCTCGCCCAATTCGCCACCGAGGAGATGAAATTTCGTCAATAAATCATTTGAAAAAAACTATCAATTGCCGCCGGAAACACAATTACAGACACTCAACTCTTAATTAAAACTACTTTGTCTTCTAACACTTACACTTAATGACTTTAATGCTTTGCCAACTTGACTGCAAAGTAAAATAAAGACTGGTAAACCGGTAAGAGTGAGAGAGAAGAGCATATTGATTTCTATTGTGATAATCAATTAAACTAGTGCTGATTAATTGTAGTTGCTGGAGAGAAATGAATGCTGCACTTCCGTTCACACGCTCGCAAGCGAAGGCAGTCACACTCACAGTTGAGCAGTCGTGAGTGAAACGGGAATAGTGAACTAGAGCGCTCGATGTGCATAGATACGTACATATAGCTAGCGGTAACTGAATGCAATGAATTAAAGTTCAATTACAATTAGCAGCGGGCGCAATGCAGCAGCTCCTATGCTGGCAGATAAGTCAAGGTAAATGAATGGAGTAGCGCAAGAAATATCTAAAGAGATGTAACAGTAAAAAGCTGGCAAAGAAAATGAAAAATGAAGTCAGACACTATAGCATCATTAGTTACATTCTCACATTTTTTACTAGTTTTTACTCTTCTTTCTTGAATGCCGTTGATTTTGCACATTACTATTTCCACTGACTTCGCCGTGGCGTAGCATGTAATACTCGTGCTTTGTAACGGCGCCTTGCTGCCTGACATCCGTAGGCAACCTAAACCTTGAAAGCTCACCTTACAAGTTCCGGTCTATCGGGCTTACCTCTTTGTCTGTTGGCGCTAAGAGCCGCAACTGGCAAGCGTTTATGCTTTTTATTGTTCTCATTGTGCTATTTTAGTGTTTTCTTTAAATATTTTCTCAAGTCCATATGCATTGGTTTGCTGGAATGTTGTACTAACTGGCTATATTTTGGCATTACTCTTAAGTCTGTGTGAGTCAATAGTTGTTTATTTGCTTCAAAGTACTTACTTTAATGCCATCTATAATTCAAGGTACACTTAAATATTCACTTGATTGTATAGGGGTTTCCATTAGGAACATGCCAAGATAAAATTATATGAATGAAAGAGTAAAATGAAGGTTAAACAACTTCAGTTCAAAGGATATGCCAGACGAGCTCAATATCGAACGATTCACCGGGTCACAAATTAAGGAAATCGATGATAGATATTATTAACCAACTTCAGTTCATCCACACTGAAGAACCCTCTATATTCCTATAACTTAATCTTATGCCGTTTATCCTTTGAGGCATAACTGGCTGTCGCTCGCCTCATGTATTCCTCGTTTGCCAGTCACGTCTGTCTGATTTCGAGACACCTTTTTTCATCTTTATTGTGATTTATGTGTTGGCAGCAATATACGACGCCGAAAACTTTTCTTCACTTCCTTAGTCAGGACTTTCTCATTGTCTGTTACTGTTTCCTACAAAAAAAATTGCTACAAACATTACCGAATCTTGCTACTTTTAGTATATTCGTTGTTGTTGTTAGGAGTACATGGTCTGCATTCCATTAAACTTTGACTTGTCTGGCCAATTGGATGCCTGTCTGGGTGTTTGGACACCTCGAATGCCGGCAGCAATGCTTTTTGGCATTCCTCCCACATGCTGAGTGTGCGAGACATATTGGAATGCCATTTCTTGTGTCACACTTCACTTTCCAATGTGCGATAAGAGTGCGTTAGTGTAAGCAAAAAAATTCACTGGTGGATAGTATACCGGCATTTACAGATGTACATATTGGGTGTGGGAAATACATTTTTAAGAAGTTTTTTTAAAAAGCTGGTTCATTTTACAAAAGACTTTCACTAAAAATGTTGAGCTTTCACTTAAAAAAAAAGTTGAGCTTTCACTTAAGGTGAGCTTTCACTCAAATAGAAATTAGAATGTTGAGTTAAATAAGAACTGGATGTAATTTATTATTTCATTATTTAGACTTTTTGAGTTAGACTCGCTACGTTACAGATTACCCGTTTCGTCTCTGACTTTCTTTCTTATCCGAATGCTTTAAAACCTTTGTGAATGCACCAAAATAGCATATAACGAAATGGAATAAACAGAGATCCATGATATAATCATCACTTCAGCAGATTATAAATTCCATTTAGTCAGCATCGCTGATTCAGAGAATTAGAAAGTGAGAGAGTTGAGACTAAGCACATACATTTCTTGCTATAGTATCACACACAAATAAATTTGCAAAACACAAACAAATACCGCACAAAGCACACCATCCATATAAAAACTTTATTCCACTATTGTCACTACCAGCTGTTGGTATGACAACGAATACCTGGAACTCCTTTTCCCACAAAATCTCACGTGTGCTTTACATCTTCATTACAAGCGAAATGATTGTACGACTACACAGTTGTGAAAAAACTTGGTTTCACTTGTGGCTTTTTTGCCTTTCTTCTACCGATTGTCTGCTCATGTGGTTGGCTGGTGTCGTCGTTGATGTATTGCTCAGGTGCTTTGGGGGCTAAGCTGCAATTAGTTAAGAGCTAATTGTTAGACCCAGCTGAGGTGTGGTGGTAAAATTGAAAGGAAGACAAGTAACCGTAAGGTCGAGTGTTTTTTTGTCACCACCGGTTAGTAATGACATAAAATATCAAAACCCAACTCTTAATGTCAATGTGTATGAAAGAGAGTTTTATAGCTTTAAGTTTTGTTTTGAAGTAGTAGATCTATATATCAAAGAAAGTTTATTTAAGCAAATAGAAGGCAGCAGTGAGCCTTATATCTACTTCTTTTGGCCCCAAAGCCACCATGACTATTGAGGCGACGTCAGTATTAATGAGTTAAGAAACTAAGCTAATGGCTTAGAATGACTTAGAACATATGACTCCTGTAATAATACAAATAGACTCTCAACTCACGAACCATGAACGTACGAACGGCGCATCTACAGCCATGGAGGTACGCTCCATGGAGCGCGAGGTTTTCAGGTTCTGCCAAAGCCGATTCGCTGTTTCACCAATTCCTTTTGTTGCCTACAGTTTCGATTATTCAAAGTTTTGAAAAAAGTAAAATAGTTTTTGAAAAGCAAGTCCAGACGATAATGCAGACACGTTCCGTTCTTTACTTCTCACAAATATGACCAGCAATGATCGAACCGGTCAGTTATTGATTATCGAGGACCGATCGCATCACATACCTGATGTTAGTTGGAGCTGGATGACTGTGCGCTCAAAGCTAGTCAAAGTGCTATATTTGACTTCACTATCAATAGCATCAAGCTATCCGTTGGGATGTCTGGCCATAGTGGGATCGCTAGAAACCTACTGGTGTCTGTTTTCCTTCTGTGTTATAATGTTAGACCAATGAACCTCACGTGAGTTTGTCAACAACCAGAGCCTACGCTACTGTTGAATCCTCATAGTCCAAAGAACTCCTGGAACGCCAGAGCACTGAATTAGTTACTCATAACAAGGTAATTATGTTGCAATGGTACGAATTCTTAAGGAACACTATCCTTTTGGCCTTCTGGGAGGTGAAAAGTCTTGTCTGTACAAATTGCCCAAATTGCATTGAGAAAGACGAGGTTGGATCATCTAGGGATTTGAAGATTTTTGTGTCCCTGATATCACAAAGTACTGACTTTCTTTAGCCATCCGAGTGGAATCCCTCCTTGAACTCTGCCGCACGTATCAGCTCTTCAATCTAACTTAAACTTCTCATGGTTCGAGCTGGTACCGAGCTTTGATTACAGGTAGGTGTCATGACTGCCGATATTCATGCATACCTCCATAAATTTATTAAATTAATATATTCAAAACATTCATTTTTTATTTCAGCCCACCACCAACTTTCAATTCTACTTTCCATTCACCATGCTTCATTCTCTCCTTGGTATATACATACTCGTATGTCATCCAAAAATAAAGCACCAAAAAAAATCCGTAAATGTGTTTAAGTTGATGCCAAAAGAAAATGTCAGGATAACACTTTAACGGTTATTTGTAGGCGTGTAATTACAAAAACAAGACATACATATGTACATATGTGTTTATGCAGACATATAGTACATATAAATGTATGTGGATAAGAAATTATTGCATTTTGAATGAATTGAATATTATGCAAATCGTTTGCGGTTAAGAGAATGTGGACACACAAGAACACAGTGCACAACAGCACACAATTTAGAAAGCCTTAAGAAAGCGGAAAACATAAGCAAATCCATACACAAGCCAAAGAACGAAGCAATAAACGCATTAGATTTATTGTAGAATGCAGCGCCATTGTGGCAAGAGGCAGTCGTGTTATGCTAAAATATGAGAGCCGAGCATGCAAAGTCAACATCAACACACACATACATAAGTATGTTGTGGCCTTGCCGCAGGCACATCACATATATAAAATGTATACATTTGAGTGTGTACTACACAAACAACAGCAACACGCACACACTTCCTGCCAACAACTGCAAGCGCTTTCGCCTGTTGGCAGCGAAATTCTTAAGTAAAATTTGCAAAATTTATTGTCGCTTCGACTTGCGGTGCCTTCAATGGGCGCTTAGCTGCTTTTTTTGTTCGCCACTTTTGCCTTCAACGTTAAGTGAGTGGTACAAAATGGCGCTGCCAGAAATTATTTTATTTTATATTTCATTTTCACAAAATCACAAGTACATATGTGTGCAAGCGTGTGTGTGCATTGATATTTTTGCAAATTAACCAAGCGTGCGGTGAAATGAAAGCAAAGAACCAAAAAAATCAAAAAAGAGAATGTTACAAAAAGCATTCCGTACAAAATGGCGCAGCCTAAATGTGCTTCGTCACGGCAAAAAGCGCTTGCGATAATCAAATTTGAATGCAGCAATTCGTGGTATAATAAAATCAGTGAAAGGTGTACAATTATTCATACTTAATCTGCGGCCATACATTGTACACACCATATAAGTGTGGCATATGTGTTTATTTAAATGAGGGGTTATGTGTGTTTTGAAGGCCGTAATTTTCGTATAAAGTCGTTAGTTGCATAAATTAAGTTTTGGAAAAGCAGTTTGCCTCATATGTTATACTAAAATGTGTGAAAAGCCGGTAGAAATAAGCGAAATTGTGCTTGCATTGAAACGAAAGTGTTAAAAAAGCGCCATAAGATATGCTACAAAAAAGTGTATTCAAATTTGTTGTCTACATTTAAGCGCGCAGTTAAGAATTTTGTAGTATTCGCTACTTTCTATGAATTTTCAATATTAAAAAAAAACGTGTACGAATTTATTATATTCACTTAGCGTTGTTATTGAAATGAAATCAGGCTCGAGCTACCTCTTTCAAATAATTGTGTTAAGCTTATAAGATTTTTTGGGCACCCCTTTGCTAGGTATTGTATTTTCAATCAAACACAGGCTTCTGTTTTTAGAATTCATTCGATTATAAGAAAACTACAATTTAATGTAGAAACTGACCACCACTGACACTTACATGAATAATACAGGATACTACATTAATCTCTGAATGTCTGAAACTCCTAATCTACTTATATCCTAATCTACTCTCATTACCTCGATTTTTTTCATATCCAAAGAGGGTCTAAGGGGTAGAAATCGTTAAAAAGCAGAATGAAGAGCTTGAAATGAGCTGTTATAAAATAATGAAGGAAAATAGATGAAATCGGTTAATACCCACGACAAAGGTTTCATACAAAGGTTTTGTTGAAAACTACAAAAACTTCGTTAACTCCCCAAACGAAAGGAATCAAATTCAATTTTACTTCCTTCTCTGTAAGGTCATTTTCTTCGCCAACGTTTATATTTGGAGAGGTCATGGGGTCCGGTTGGTTTAAATTCTGGGGTTCACTACATTTTAGAGTATTTTAGAGTCACTTGGTGTCGTTTGTTATAATTTTGGGAGACAAGTGAGGAAGAGCTAGTGGTCACGATTGAAGGTAAGTATTACGTGAGGTCAATCTAAAGATACAGATAAAGATAGGCCAACTTGATTTTTGGGGTTAAGTGTAGTCAAGCCAGGGGTTACTTCAGATCATGAAAGTTCAAAACACGAGTCAAGGAAGGTCCAGTTAAGGATCAAGTCACGAAAAAGTTTACTTAAATATAATGTGATTTAATGCCAGAAATTGATGAAATTTACTAACCATTTGGTGGATTGTAATCGATCTAAAACTGCATCAAATAATAAGTTTTGACTTTGGATAAAAAAATTTTAATTATCTACTTTACTAGTAGTATGAATTTGTATGAAAATGCGAAATCTGCGTATTGTCATGGATGGGAATGGAAAGTAGACAGTCTAAGCGACTGAGAATTGGTTTATACTAGTTGATGAGTAAAGAAAAACATCTCGCTTAGAAAATTTTCAAAGTCATAGAAAATACATGTCCCTTCACCCATCTCTAAGTCTATATGTGTAATTACATGCATATCATACAAATAAAAAGTTATTTTTGTCCGGTACATATAACAGAGTCTGGCTAAGTAAGCATTGCAAAACCGTAACAAAAACCAAAAAAAATACATATGAACAACAAAAGCCAACCCCAGTGAATTCCAAGTCCAAAGAAAATACAAGTACAAGTAGCTTCATTATTTAACTTCTCGTCTTAACATTGAATAATTAAAGACTGCATTTTACCACATTAAACTTTCTAAAATATTTACGAAATAAGTAATAGAATAGAATGCAGTAGTTAAAGTAAGAAAAGAAAGTTTCATTTTATTTCGTTAAAAGTCAGTAGACATTTTGTCAAAAATTAATTGCAACCAAGTTTGCAATACTTGAGCATTGCTTGAGCTTACTGCTTGAGTGTAGTAAATAGTAGCTGGAGAAACTTGGATTAGCCACACTTGAGCAATGTCGAGTATTTTGGGAATGCACTTTGTTGGCGAAGGCAAAAGCACAGAAGCATAAAAATTTCAACAATAATCATATTGCAAGTTCTCAAGAACTTCTTGCACTTTTCGAACAAATGCAGATGTAGGCAAGGATTTTCACAGACTCAGAGAGGGTGAGAAGGAGAAAGGTATAGAGGGAGGGGTAGAAAGAGATAGAGAGAGAGGGTGGCATGAAAACCTAACTCTGGCAATGGCAAGATAAAGAATTTGTATAAACGAGTTAAATATGTTTATATGTATGTATATGTGTATGTGAGAACAAATATATGTATGTATATACATAAGTATTTGTGAGTATAGTAAGGAGTAAATAAATACATGCCACTTTGAAGACATAGCCACTCTACTACAAATTAATTTTACATGTGTACAGCATATGCGCTTTGATTCATGCTGCCACAAGAATCACAAAACAACAACAACAATGTGTACAACACAATTTGCATCAGGAAAAAAATGATCGAGAGTAAAATATGGCAAAATCTCCAACTGTGCGTGGCCAAGAGGGACAACAGTGCGCCAACAAGCCAGCAGGCAGGCAGTTTTACGAACTGCTGCATTCATTTGTTTACACATGTGGCAGTGTATGTGTGTGCATATGAGTGTGTTTGTAGAGGAAAAAAGTTACATGTGTACGCAGTATTTACTGTATTTTGTTGCAATGGAAGAAAAATGATTGGCATCAGCATGCGGTCTACGGCACTTTACTCAGAGGCATACATACATATATATATATATAAATATATGTACATATAATATATATATCCATATAAATATATATAAATGTTCACACACTCAGTCAGCAACACTTTTCGCCACTTCAGCGCCAATGTTGCAACATGCAGCTAACGAAATGCTAGCAAGCAAGCAACCATAGGCAAATACTATGTGCAATTGTAAGTGTGCAACACGCAGTTGCCACAGCCACTCTTTCATCACTACCACACTGGCTAGCTGACAATGCATGCTGCTGCTGCTGCATGCAACACAATCATTTTTTTATACTCTCGCAACAAAAGTTGCTAAGAGAGTAAAGTTCAAATCCGGATGTCTGTCTGTCCGTCCGTCCGTGCAAGCTGTAACTTGAGTAGAAATTGAGATATCTTGATGAAACTTGAAAGACTTGGCACTTGGTATTTCTTGGCACTATAAGAAGGTTAAGTTCGGATGGGCGTAGACGGATCACTGCTACGCCCACAAAATGGCGAAAACCGAAAACACATAAAGTGCCATAACTAAGCCATAAATAAAGGCATGAAAGTAAAATTTGGTACAAAGGATCGTACTATGAAGGGGCATATTTGGATGTAATTTTTTTGGAGAAGCCCACTACTTTATTTTCGGTACTACCTTATACAGTCTAAAAATGACGGAAATCGGATCATAACCACGGCCACCTCCCATACAAAGGTTATGTTGAAAACTACTAAAAATGCTTTAATTCAGTAAGGAAAACCAACAGAAACCTTAAATTTCATTCTAAAGATGGTACAGAAAATCTGCACTCAAAATGGTATACAAAATTCCGCCCACTTTTGGGTCAAAAACCATATCTCAGGAACTACTCGACCAATTTCAATGAAATTCGATTTATAATATCTTCCTAGCTTCCCAATGATATATTGTGAAAATAGTCTAAATCGGATCACAACCACGTCTACTTTCCACGTACCAAAACTTTGAAGTCGATCTAAATCATGTACTTTACAAGATATAAAGTAAGCACCAGTGAAGATATCGAAACAGAACTTTGCAAACATACTGCATTTAAGAGTGGCATCGCCCTTCTAAAAATCGTCGAAATCGGTCCAAAAGTTTTCAAGACCCTATATAACGAATATGAGTGCTTCTAACAAATTTTTTACTGAAAATATAGGTAATTCTCTGAGATATTTAGAAGAAATTCAGAGGGAATATGTTTCTTCTAATAATATGTCTCCGTGCGAAAAATGATTCAAATCGCGTCATAACTTTCTCCAACTCCCATATATTTAATAATAGGGTTTTCAAACTTTCAATGAATTTTATACCATATACATATATGCCGAATTTGTCTCACATAGTGAAATTGTTTGTTATATTAAAAAAATTATATAAATAAATTGCGAGAGTATAAAATGTTCGGTGACACTCGAACTTAGCCCTTCCTTACATGTTTTGATATGCAACAATACACACATATACCTACATACTTGCAACACGGCCACTACAAATGTTTGATAAAATAAAATTAATGTTGGCGGCTTTTTTTGGTTTTTTTCTCTCTCTTTCACTCTCTTATTTCCATTTATTTTTTATCACTCGTATGTGTATGAGTTAGTGTGTGCGTGAGTGGCGCCAGTTTTATGTCGGTGGCTTACCAGTTGCAAGAGTGCAAAAGTTAATGCAACATTTTCAATTTGGCTGCCGTTACCAAAAATATTTGCACAACAACAACAGCCATGCTGTAAGGCAACGCACAGCAAATGGCGAAAGTTCTAAGATCGCCGCCTGTGTGTTTCTGTGTGTGTGTGGGTTGCTCGAAATTGGTAATGCTTCAAACTTGTTTAGGTGTACATATTTCTATGCACGTAGCTGTTTAGGAATATCTAAATACATGCTCAAATTTGTTTGCAGCCATTAACTGAAATACGAGAATTTTCAATTTCTTATTTTGGTTATATTAAAATTCGAGTGAACATTTCTAGAGTTTCTAGTGTGCGCAGTGCTTGAAATTTGAACTGGGAGCGCTATTTTTGAAAATATCACTCATTTAAATTCAAAATAGCATTTTTATTGTACAATTTATTATTATGATATTTTGTGACTTTTAGACATTACGTTCAGTTTTTTGAAGTTACTTTCACATACGATTACGAATATAAAGAATGCGAAGCTAGCAAAACTAAAAACTATGAAAAAATCAGGAACAATCAAACAGACCAATATAAAAAATCTATTTCAATAACAATAAATATGTCTTACAATTTTGGTTTTACAACTTTCAATTTATGAATAACAAGTAGGGAAAGGCTAAGTTCGGGTGCAACCGCCCGACTCTGTTTAGCGCCTAAACCGCATATTTCTTATTTTCACGTAGTTTACAGTGAACAGAATGTAGAATTGATTGGGTGCTTGAAAGAGTTGAACTAAAGATCACCTAATACTGGCCGCAGATTAAACTAAATATCATAAAGAGTACCGACTAGAGAAGCTAATTGCTGCTAAAATGATGGCTGATGTAAGATGGTGAGATTATATAGTAACATATATATATATATATAAAAGTTACAGCGGTGAAATTAGATTGTAGGGCCGCTTTTCTTATGAGTTGGGCAGAGCAGAATGAATTAAAAATATAAACGTGTCAGACTCTTTTCGAGGATCTCAAACTCAAATGGATAAGAAATGCTACGAAAGGTTTACCAATCCCGTTAAATGGCTAAATAAAAATGTGTTCCATATTGGATGAGTTTCACAGAAATCAACACTTCAATCAACCAATTCCACCAGCAAAACGGATCTTATGATATACAACAAGGTGATGACAACTAGAATTATACCATCAATTCCTATTTAGTTGAAGAATTTATTTCGAATTCGATACAACACTTTAAAACACATCTCTGAATCACTGTATAGTGCTTAAAGACTAACCAAATATTAGGAGCTCTTTCGGTTATTGTTTTTTTACGATCCCTCTTGATAGCGGCAATGTGTTACTTCAACTCTTCATACTATCTTAATTTATCTGAACTTAACCTAATCTACAAACTGGCATTCTAACGAAGAACTACTCTTGTCAATATTTCAAATTTTCTGAATAAGTAGGCAATTAAAGAAAAAGCAATCAAAGTAATCATTCACATTTCTGAATCAAAATCATAAACAAGCAAAAAAAAAACTTTTACAAAATTCCAGCATAAAATTTCTATTTTCAACACATTCAAGGAAAAATTTAATGGGAGAATACCAGAAGTATTGAAAGCAAACACAAGACCCCACGCCATTAGTTGGAGCAAATATCAACGATAAACGGGCTTCGTTGCCGTCGACAGTTCGTTAAGCGCCGCAAAAATGCACATTCCATGCCCCATTAAATTCGGTGAGCCCGATAGTCGCGACAACGACATGACGGCGTACTCAGACTACACGCGCGTACTCGCGCACGGCTTGCTAATGCTCACCTACCATTGGAATCGCAACAATTTGCCGGCGGCACCACGTCCCCGACGACCGGTAACCGCACCTGGACCACAGGCGCGCCATTACCGCCAGCACCAACAACACAACGAACCGGAACGGCAAAAAGCCAACGGACGACGCATTCTGCTGCAAGGCCAACGTACGAAAATGCAACGCGTAAGAAACTGGTTGCGCGCAACGCGCCGTCAAGCGGCAGATCGGTCGCTACAGTCACCACAAACACCACTGCTGGACGTGGTGCACTCAACAGTCGGCGATGGACCGATGGTTTCGGCATAAAGCGGAGCTGTTGGAAGATGCGGATAGAAATATGAAAGCAAATGGCAAAATTTTCCTGCGCGAAAAAACTCAAGCGCTACTGCTAAGGAGTTGTTGCAGGAAAGTGATTCCAATCAAATATATGCGCGCAAAAATATTTTAAAGCAGCCTTTCAGGCGTGTGTTTGCAAGCAGAAAAGCGAAGCTCAACCGGGCGTATACGTAACCTTGCACCAGAAGTGCACTGCGGTGGAAAAGTAGTTTTCTCGCTCGTCGGCGAAAATAAATGAAAACAATGCTGCGTTGGGGAATAATGCACTCACATCCGCAGTTCGCCAGCTTCCCGGCCACAGTGTGAAGCAGGAGCGCTAGTGTGGGAGTAATCCCGATAGAGTTTGCCTGTACAAAATCCGCTTGCTTCATGCACTTCTTGCACTTTCGGCCTAATTGAAAAAAATTGCAGATAACTCACGCCAACGCGCAGCAATGATAGCAAAGCTGTGATGGACAGACAGTTTGGTTATATACACATATATTGCATAACAGCGGACGTGGGTGCTTCTATACAAACACCAGCTCTAATTGGAATGGAAGTTTTATGCTGCGAAATTCAACTGACAAACAATTTTTGTTGTTAAAAAAAAAACATTTCGAATACAAAATTCATATTTTTAATACAAAATAATTGCACAATAACTTAAAATTAATAAAAATATTATGTAATATACAGTTGCAGCTGAATATGGATACTGAGCTGCCGTGGCCGGGTGGGTAAGGATTTCTAAAATCGGAAAGGTTGCCAGCAGTCGAATCCTTATCTGTATTACTTAAAAAATAGTTTCTTAGGAAGTTCTTTTCTTTTCATAATGAGAATTGAAGGAGACCATGTGCCTTATTCTGTATTTTGATTCGAAAGTTAATTCCATTCGAATTTCGTATTTAACTCGAATGTGTTTGGCATTCTGTAAAATAATATACATAAGTAAATATAGCTATAAAACTTGTTGCTGCTTTAAAATTCCTTGCCCAAGGAAGTTATCAGAGTCAAATAGGGCAAGACTGGTTTGCAGGGTTAGCACAATCCACTATATCTAAATGTATTGCAGAAGTGTTGTGTCTGAAGCACATAATATTTGGAATGAACTCAAAAGAAAGCCGTGAATTTGGATGTGATTGCATAAATTCAACCATCATTTCAAATTAGCTTTGTTTTGTATGCTAACTTTTGCTAGCCGAGTCCCTATTAAAAATAATATTGCATTTAAACTTTATATATAGGTTAATATGTAATAAAACTCATTAAAATATTTAAATTTTTTAAAACATTTTCTTTCTACAACTCATAACCTATCGAATATTTTATACGAAACTCGAGTACATTTGACAAATAAATTCGAATTACATAATTGCCAATATTCGTAATTCGGATCCACTATTCGAAAGGCGGATTGAAAATACGAAAATAGAGTTACAGAATTAAAAACATTCGAATTCAAGAAAATTCGTTTTCGAATCGAGTTCCAGGAGAAGCTTCGATAGCTATAGAAAACGTAAATCTTTAACTCTTGATACACCTCGTTTAAAGGTTTACTACCTCGACAAAAAAGAGGAAAAGGATTATAAATAAATATATTGATTGATCAAGAAAATATATATTTATTAATTATTGACATAATACAAACCCAACTTCATATATTACCTATACCAACAGCCTTCCCATTCAGCGGACAGAATCACATTATACTCCTAATCGACTCTAAAATCCCATGAATATTTTTCAAGAACACAAAACTAGTAATTTTGGGATATTTTTTTAACCAAGTATACCTAATTTCTTAACGAAATGTTTCACGAATTTTACATGTGACCCTTGGAACTTGTTTAAAAACTGAGATACCCCTTATATGACTAATAGTTACTTTAACCATCACATTATAACAACAACAAACAATGCATAAAGCATGGTAATATTCGCGTATGCTTTTGTTATCTCCTACAATGACGTTTTTGCAGTAGCGGATACGTCTGCAATGTTGGAAAAGTTTGCAACTTAAAACAGAATTATCATACAGTGGCAACCATATAAATAAGACTATTCAGAAATATTGAAAAACATCCAAAAAATAGTATTTCACATGAAAATATAGTTGAAGACCACAAAGGTGCTGTCAAATGTTTTTGCTCGGCTGACAAAAATATAGGGGCAAAGGATTTCTAAAAATAGAAATAAAACAATATGATTTACCGATTAATAATAATATTAAGTTTACCGATTTTCAACTCGGAGCACCTGAAACCCCATAAAACGGAAGATAACTTGACGAAAGTCCACGATCTCATATTGACAGATCGTTGATTGAATATGCGCGAGATAGCTGAAACAGCAGACAGTAGGCAACTGTGAGACCAATTCGGTTTGTGACCTATAATTGAATCTTCTGGTACAGACCAAAGACTAAATAATAGTCGAACGGGTAACGAATAATACTACAACTTGGTACTCATGACAGTCGGTTCTATGTAACCAGAACGGACCCTTATTATTATCGCACCAAGGACTGTCAAATCAGCAGTATTTCTTACAATTATTTAAGAAATATTTTATGCTACAACAACAACAAAAATGTTCTATTCTATAAGAATATTAACTACCTACGACTACATAAAAAGAGAAAAACAATCACAGGACTCTACTAAGTTGAATTTTTAGTCACTCTTCCACTATACAGCACAGCACAGGTCAAATTAAATAAAACCAAACTTCAGCCCCATCTAACGTATTCCCCAGATTCAGTCTCTTGTGGCTTCTTTAACCGGACCGTTCTGTTCTGACTGTCGTTCCTTTTTAACGTATCAACACTGTATATTTATTATTTACAGTTTCCAGACATCCTTTCTTTGCACACATATTCCTTTCCATCCTTATACGCACATAAGCACTTCAAAGTTGCTCCTCTCATAATGTAATAACTCAGCAAGGCAAGTTATGAATGAATGTTTCATATCAAAATGTACTTACTCGAAATTCATAGTGAGCCAAATAACGGAGTGAGTGCACTCGTTTGCCACTTACAGCCACATTTTATGAAAGTAGGGTTATGTTTCTTATACTTTGGCCCACTTCAATGCCATCTAATCTTTTTGCCTAATTTTGCCAGCCAGTTTTTTTGCCGTCTGCTAATGAACTCGTTTGTCGGCACTTCAACAACTTCTTTATGAGCACTTTGTGTAACATGCTTGCCCTTCACCTGGCCAACAGGCAGAAGTTTACAATTTTTGAAGGGGATGACATTACTACTTGTTGGCTGAACTTTTTGTGAAAATTTTTCTTGAAATGGTTTATTATTATTTTGGTGCAAAGTTATACAAATACAGCTTGGAAAGTCAGTTATTTTAAGAATATTCAATGCTAAATAGCTTGGAAACTATGACAAATATTTTGTATTATAAAGTTTGTGATTTTACTATTTTATTAATTTCAACCTTTCATTTGACCTACTTGCTGGATCGATACCAGGTATCCTGCAGCGAACAATAATATCAGACCAAAGTTTTAATATTTTCTTGTTTTTCATATATTGAACGGTTGAAATCAAATTTCTTGCATTTTATTTTTTTACAGTAGAAACAAATTTAAGTTTCATCGACCATATACCTGCTCGCCTGTTAAAAAAATACCAAATATACCTGAGGGAAATCAAAATTGCCATCACTGAAGAGCAATAACTGTAAAAGGAACAAAATACATGTGCTTTTAAACGTACATACACACAAATATATACACTTTAAAGCAACTTCAAACAACGAAAGCAGCAGTCGTTTCATTTCTTTTGAAAAAAAATGTTTTTTTTCTGGTCAAAAACATATTTTCGGACATCTTACGAAACTTTTGGGAATGCGAATACATTACAAGTATTTACTTGTGTTGAGACATTATAGGCAGTCAGATATGAGGTAAAATATACGCACATACAATTTGTTCAATGCTTGTAGATATATAAAATCACCGCAGCTGCGCTAAAATCAGGAAATAGTTTGAAACATTGTATTGCTCCTTGGGGCTTATTTAGTGTTAAAAGGTTGACAATAGCGTGTAGAGTAAGCAGGTAAACATAAAGTCTTTGTATGTACAAGTAAATAAGTAGCAGCATACATGAAAAGAAGTATTAACTATTCACTCTAAGCTGTTTTGTTTTATTGCGTATACGCCGTGGTGTACATAACTTTTATTACTGCTGAAGTCATTTATATTTATTTTGTGGTTGTAAATATTGAAGTTTATAGTTGTAAATACAACAAATTGTCAACAAAAAAATTAAATATTTAAATGTATCAATATATAAAGTAGTAGTTATAAGATGGTGAGGTCATGTATACATACATATTTACAAAATATCTCTGAAAAAAAATTACTTTGCGTAAAAATAATCTATACTAATATTATAAAGCTGAAGAGTTTGTTTGTTTGTTTGTTTGAACGCGCTAATCTGCGAAACTACTGGTTCGAATTGAATAATTCTTTTTGTGTTGAATAGTCCATTTATCGAGGAAGGCTATAGGCTATACAGCATCAATCGACCAATAGGAGCGAAGAAACAGTGGTAAATGTGTAAAAAACGGGATTTTGGTAACAATTCGATCTCAAAATGGCATTACGTTGGCTCTCGCATCTACTGGAATTGCAGAAACGCTACTTGAAGTTGGAAGAACGGCACATACGACACTGTAGCTTCAGTTAAACATGCAAATCTATGAAACATATATGAGATGAGCACAATTTTCTAGAAGCACTTGACAGAACCATGAAAGATCTGTGGAATAATAATCATCGCTTTGGTGGCGTAATGAAACTGTTATTGACAAACACATTCTGTTATTTCGAAATCAACAGCGGCGGAGGAATTGAACGCATGTCTCAAGTCATCGTACTTGTGGCGGCACGCGAAAACCATATGATTGACCATGAATATGCGTGTGTTCCTGCAACAGGATAGCACCGCAGAAGATCTGCAAAGAACTGGGCAAATTCCGGTTAATACTTCTAATGGTTTGATGTCAATCCGAACATTAGCCAAATTTATCGTAACTACGTTTGGTTGAGTGCATGCAGATTTTTAACTGTCAAAAATACCGATGTCGATGACTTAATCTATACGATTTAAAGTCAACTTCCGGGATATTTGTGTTCATACACATCGATCGATCCTATTGAAAATGAAGACGTGAATTATCCAGTGAAATTTCTAAATTCTTTGTCATTATAATGCTTTATCATTTATTATGCTTCGCAATCTTCAGGCAGCTATCGAATAATGTAATAGTTGCAAGAATTTTTTAAAGGGACTTACAAGGGGGCAGAATGCTTGATTCCACGAATTTCTTTGACTTCCAAGGATTTGCCTTTTCAGTTCAAACGTATTCAGTTTCCAATGAGACTTGCATTTGGGATGACAATGAACAGGTCCCAAAGACAGTCGCTGGAGGTGTGTGGCATAAATTTCATTCACGAGTTGAAAAATCATCTTCTCTGTACATTTACGCACCGGAACAGAAAACAAAATATGTTGTTTATTAAGCTGCGTTACATTGAAAAAAAAAAATAGAAAAATCGCAAATAAATGTTTTCCAACACTACACAAATTCAACTTTGTTTTCAAAACAAATAATTTCACGCAGTGCAACGACTGCGGAGTCAGCTAGTACTCAATATAGTTGTTTGTGCCACGAAATTTCTTCAAAATTATTATTTATTTATTTATCATTCAGTCAACATATTTCGAACAATTAACAACCTGCGAGCTTTTTCTATTCAGGAATTTTAAATGTCTATTCCAAGAATGACCTGGAGAAAATTTGGGGTTATTCAAAGAAATTATTAAATATTCCGATTCTAGTAAGTAAGTAGACAATTTATTGATACTTTCATTTAAAATATTATTTACTTTTTTTAGTACAGAATATAAAATTGATGACATAGAGCTTTAGATTGAAAAATATTCAAATAAATCACGGAAAAACGAATAACACAAATTATAGTATTTATATCTTCTTCAAAACTTTAGAGTCGGTATTTTTTTACTACCAACCAAAACCATATAAAACTATTCGATATATTTTGGCGCCTACAAAATATTTACAGTGAAGGTTTTATTAATAGAAAATATATCCCCAATCCTAAAGTAATGCCTCATAAATGCTGCTTCCTGTCGTAAATGTTACGACTGACTTACAAATGTTAATGTCGTTTTTCTTTGATAAGATAAGAAAACACAAAATACTCAGTTGTAAAGTATTTAGCACCAAAGGCGTTACTACAAAGGCGCGTGTATGGAATTCACGGTAGAATCGAACTAACCGTACGTCAAACTATTGCAGAGGGTGGCACTCGAAATTCTTTTTAGTAAAATACAATGAAGCAAAAGCTTGTTATATCGTATGCTCTATGAAAACAATTTCTCCTACATCCACTCTTAAATTAATATTTTTAAATATTAACAATAATTTAAATTAAATGTATGAAAAGCTGGAGTTTCTGTTTTGATTTTTTTAACAGATTTTCAATTTCAACAGTATCTATGACAAGAACTAACTGGTTTTCCAGACTGGGACTCTAACATCATTAGTCGTAATTTCATCTATTTTTACGGGCCTAAGGCTTATTTTACGAGGAAATCAATAATTTCCACAATTCAACATAATCTCGAGGTATTCAAGAACACAGAAAACCTTTGCTAATGTCGTGTACGAACTCTTTACTGTGCTCAGAAACCACTGACTGTAAATATAATATATTAAAAAAGTTTAAAACGTTGGTTACTCAGTAGTAGATTCGTTCTCGAGGTTCGGTGAGTAATATGCGAAGTTCTTACTATCAAGTCATATATTTTGTTGTGACCAAAAACAAAATAACACACCGCAAACCGTTAAATTATCATTCGGCTCTACAGCTCTCTGTGAGCTTTGGCCTGCTAAACAATACGCCTCCAAGCTACTCTGTCTTTTGCGGTCTCTCTCCAGTTTTCTAATCGGAGCTTCTTCCGATCCTCGTTAATTTCGTCCTTCCATCGTGTTCATTACCTTATTTTGGGCCCTTGAATCATCCATTCTTGAAATATGTCCCAGCCATCTTATACGTTGCATTTTGATGAATCGCCTCACGTTTTCGCCTTGAATTAGCTGGTCAAGTTCGCTATTCCATGTATATTCTTATCCTCCATTCGTCAGGTCCGATTATGGATGCGCTGGAGAATTTTTCTTTCAAAGGCCATCAATTTTGTTTTGTCCTTTTCGCTCATTGGCCACTCAGCTCCATAGCATAAGACTGGTCGTATTACAGAGAGCTTATAAAATTAGATAATTACAGTAGGATCTATCGAGACCATACTTGAAGCATTTCTAGTCCAAAAGAAGCTGTTACGGACAAACCATTAAAAATTTCACAACACTATTCTGCAAGACCATAAAATACGATTGATAGCATAGCTGACACTTTAAAAATATCTAAAGAACATGTTGTACATATCTTTCAAGATAACAGTATAATTTTAATCAAAAAGAAAATCGCAATACAAAATATGTTTGGTTAGATGATCGTAATAATTGCTGTATCGCCCTCTTTGAAAATTATCTTGAACATTTGGATTTTTCAAAAAAATTATAAAATAATAATAAAGTGTTCCATCCCCCCCCCCCTGATCCTTATTAAAGTAAAGGGTCTACAAGTTTTAAGGCAACTTAGAATACATAATCCGATAAAGCCCGGAGGTTTGACATTGTCTGTCGTGGAACGAATATAGAAAGACTTACTCTGTAATTTCAGACTTTCCTTAGCTGAGATTTGTACTCAAAACTATGGGATTGGTAGTCCCACTTGGCACTATAAATACAAATATTATATATTCGAATTTCCGACCAAATTAAGAAATATCACTTATTTGTATCTAAAATCAAAATAACACTAAGCTGTCACTCACAACAATACAATTGGCCACATAAAATTGATAACATTTCAATGAACGAATGCGAAAACTTTTGTAATCTGCGTGCAGCAACGAAGTTGGCTGGTTGGCACTGAGAGAGAGAGCAGTTGGCGTGTGGAAGCTTTAGTTGTGGCCAAGCCAAATCCCCAGGCAAACGTGGCTGACGTTTCGCCGCAATGTGAAGTTCTTAAGCAACACAAAATCCACAACTGGAGGTACATTCGAATAGATATGTGAATGCAGCTCCTCTTAGGAATCAATGTATACAGAAAAAAAAACATTTTGGAAAAAGTCTATGAATGCATGCGCTCGTCAGCCTTGCACTCTGAGAATTGCGCTGTTTGCTCACATTTCGAACACCCGCCGAAAAGTGTGTCAATGGCTGGTGGCGGCAGCACGTTCAAATTTTCAAAAACTTTAACAAAAGTAAAATTTCCACTGAATGGCTGTTGAAAGAAAACCCATAGCTATGCCCCTTTACTGTGCGCATGTATGCATTTTTTCAAAGACAAATCAACTGTCATGGCATGGTGAGGCATGGCATGTTTTTCTTGCTTTAATTTTTCGGTCGCTTTTTGACGATGGCTTAAATGCAACAATAACACAAATACAACCGATGCTACGTGAAACCACTATGGACCCCTCAGCTGTTGTGGTGTACGTTGGACATCGATTGTCAAAGGAATTACGTAAAAGCGGTCGTTCAGAAAGTGTAAGCTCTTGAGCATACATGCTTCGAAGTGAATATGCGCGAAAAAGTTTATTTTTTCGTTGACGAAAGCTTCTTTAAACAAACAAAAGTTAAGCTTTCATTATTGTCTCTTTCTGCATACGAAGTTGCTCAAAAAAGATTCTGATTTAATGTGTAAGCTTACGCAAAATTAAAGCTTTCTTCAACTAATAAATTTATACTTTCAAAAATATAAAATTTGGTTCTATTGATATATAGTATAAGAGTATTAATGATGACGTCTAAGGTGAAAACTAAAATTTAATATATGTAAGTGAAAGCTCTAAAGTCTTTTCCACCATATAAAGTTTCTCGAAAAAGCTTTGGATTTAATTTTTAAGCTTTCACAAAATGAAAGCTTTCTTATACTCATAAATTTATACTTTTACACATATAAAACTTGATTATTTTAATCTCTTATATAGTATAAGAGTATTAACTAAGAGATCTAAAGTGAAAATTTAAATTTAATAGGTATGTAAGTGAAAGCTCTGATGAGTCGAATTTTAACTACTACAATTTAAATTTTGTTCCCATTCCCAATTACTTTACTCCCCAATGAAGTACGTAAATTAGCTTGTTTTCCTCATTAATAAATATAATTAAGCTCATGGTAAAATTTGTTACATTAAACCGATTGAATTATCTAAATGTAATCCCATATTATACACAGCAACTGCATAAAGATGTTGCTTCTCACCTGAATGCTTTAAATTCCACGCAGTTAGTTACACCCCCACAGTGCCCCCGCATAGTCTCTAAACTCATCGTAATTTGCTCAGCATCCATTTCGAGCGTGTTCATCTCCAATCTTGCGCGCCAGTTGCATGCAACATAGCAAAACAAAAACAAAACCGTTAAACTAACGTGGTATTTTCTTCATTAGCATATAAACTTCAATGTAAATTATGTGCTTGATGCTGTACGTGCGGCGCTAAGTGAAGCAGCGCTAGTGCCGTGAAGTGCCTCTAGCGAGTGGAAGTGCACTTTGCAACAGCTAAAGTGAGTGAGAGGGAAGTAGTGGCAGTGAAGTGGTGAAATGCTACACAGCGCAGTAAAAGCGAATGTCAATGATTTTCACGTTAATGTGTTAATTTTGTCTGGTGAAATTTTGGGTGAAAATGTGAGCTACAGTAATTACGTATTCGAGAGTTGAGAGTAACTTTACGTTAGCCAAATTAAAATAGTGGATAGGCAGTTTTTTGAGTGACTGTATTTATATTTCAGATGATATTAACTAATTTTCTTAAACCAATTTATAATACCTAAAAGTGGGTAATGAGAGTTATTCGTTCGCTCTACGTTTGTAAAATTCGCCACAGACCGTATGAACACCAACGATAAAGGGCAAAAAGGTGGAGGTTTTTACGAAAAAAAGCATCAATGACATATCGTTTATGAAAATGTGAATATGTGAAAGCTCTCTAGTAAGTGTGCAACACATTATCGAGAGGACACGCCTTACCACAAATCAATGAAAACGATAGCGAAATTGCTATGATTTTGGCTTCTAATTGCTTCTGTATCCACCATTTCATGCGGATATGACCTTTAACTACCTTTTCCTGTTCTAAAACCCCAAAAAATTGTCGTTAAGAAGACAATGAAGCGATATTCGATGAGACTGAGGTCTATTATGAAGCAAAAGATGAATTGTACAACACAAATTTAAAAGCTGAAATATCGTAAATTTTCAATGTTAACTTTTCAGCATTCATTTTATGATATAAATGATATAAAGTGAGTTTTCAGAAGGGAAATGTTAATTAGAGAATAATAAAGTATTGATGCGAAATACACATTTCTTACCTTCAATTATGGTTTCCTTTGGAATTTTACAGCAAAAATGAAGACCTGAAAATAGAAACAAATACATTAACAAACAAACATAATTAAAAAATTATATACTTTGGATTAAATCGATGAGAGTATACAAAAATGAGATTTTATTGTAACGAATGAAGTTTAAAAACTGTCATCTTAATACACTAACACCTAATATTTAAATCAAAAACGAGGTAACGCAGGTCTGTAAAGATCCGTGCTCTGGCTACGGGTAAAGTCTTCCAAAGATCTTTTGAAATACATTTTCCCCGGAACTTATTCATTTCGGTCATTGTAATAAAAAAAAACAAATATAACAAGCTTAAATAAGCTGAAGAAGGGTTCAAATATCCAAAATTAAGGGGCTATACCAGTGTAAATTAAGCGTTTTCGTGAATTTTTTTTAAAGAAAGGACGAGAATATTTAAAAACAAGTAAGGAAAGGTTAAGTTCGGGTGCGACAGAACATTTTATACTCTCGCAATTTATTGATGTAATTTTATTAAGATAACACAATTCGACCCACATATTCGGCATAAAGTCCAATAGAATAACGAAAATCATCATATATGGTATATGAGGGCTGATGTAATTCCTAAGCCGATTTCACTCATTTTCCCCACTATATACAAGACTATATTCTCACTTAATTTTGCTAAGTATCTCACATATTAACCGATATATGCGGAATACAGCTCACCGTGTTTTACCTATAATTAGGTATATGGGAGCTAGAGTGAAAAATTACCCTTCGGCACTGACTGTAGATATCCGGGAAAAGTTATAGTCCGATTTCGAAAAATTTTCCATAAGTGAAGCCACAGATGATATACAGTATTTATGTAAAGTTTTATTCCGCTATCTTCAACGGTTCCTTATATATATATTATATAGTGAACGAATCAGATGGAATTCAGAATTGAGTTATATGGGAAGTTAATGTGCTTGTGAACCGATTTCGCCCATTTTTCATCCTTGTTGTCAGGGTGGCAAGAAAATATTATATACCGAATTTAATTGAAATCGGTCGAGTAGTTCCTGAGATATGGTTTTTTACCCATAAGTAGGCGACACCACGTAAAAAATCTAAGTTTATATTACATCTGCCATTTCTTATGTAAAATTTAGCGTTTCTGACGTTTTTCGTTAGTAAGTTAACTCACTTTTAGTAATTTTCAACCAAACCTTTGTATAGGAGGTGGGCGTGGTTATTATCCGATTTCATTCATTTTTCGACTGTATAAGAAAATGGCTGAAAGAAACGACTGCAGAAAGTTTGGTGCCCCTTTCATAACTTTATTTATGGCTTAGTTATGACACTTTATGTGTTTTCGGTTTTCGACAATTTGTAGGCGTGGCACCGGACCTTCTCAGGGTGCTAAGGAATATGTGTTCCATGTTTCAATAAGATATTTCAATTTTTACTCAAGTTATAGCTTGCACGGACAAACAGACGGACGGAGAGACATCCGGATTTCAACTTCACTCGTCATTCTGATCACTTATATATATACACACCATATCTAACTCTTTTATTTCTGGGTGATACAAACAACCGTTATGTGAACAAAACTATAATACTCTCTTTAGCAACATTTGTTGCGAGAGTATAATATAAAATTCCCTAACTGCTGACATCATTCCGACAGAATGAGTTGCTGAAATAAAAAAAAAATCAAAAAGATTATTAAAGTTTATTTCCTATACATACAATGACCTACGATTTTTGAAAAATGTCAAAAATTGACAAAATGGCTTTGTTCACGCTGCCTTTCAAAAACTATTCAAGATGCGACCTTACCTCTTTTACAGGATAATTTTGAAAGTATAAACTATCGAATAACCATAAAATAAAAGAAATCGATTTTTTGAAAATGTCACACTGGTATAGCGCCTTAACATGGTTATTATAAAATTGAATTGAATAATATAAAATTGAATAATACGAGGCCGAGACGATAACGATTCAGGTCGAAAATGAACTGTAACATAAAGAAATTTTGGGTTCATTTCCATTTTTCTTTCAAATGCATTTATTTTGGAATTTGATTCCCAACTATCTCTTCCAATAAACAATTTCTTATAAGTTCCAAAAATAAGCAGACTCGAGCAGACGACTTGAGTGGTTCTCTGGAAAGTTTTCTAGACGTCACTTTAAGATGAAAAACACAATCATTAAAATACGTTGTACTAATTTCACTTAAGGAAAATGCAATATGGAGTACTGGCTTATTTGTAGGAGAATATCAATATTAAGCCTTTCCCATGAATTCATCAAAACGTTTTCTTCATACTTACTTCAAACGAAAAATGTATGTAGGCAGCACTACAAATGGTTTAATAATACCCTTGATGCAAAATTCTTTCTAAAAGGCTTTTCTCCTCCTTTAGTCCTATATGAGTTTGCCTTTCATTTTTTCTTAAAAAATCTGCACATATTTTCGCTTTTATCCTTTAAAAATTCTACCTTCGCATATTTTACAATTCTTACTCTACCGCAAAGAAAGAAATGGTTTGCAAACATTTTACTTTTCGTTTTCGTTAAAGGCAATATGCTTCTTCTAAGAAACGCCCTCAACAAAACTAACTTCACTTTGGCGCTCGCACTCGAGTGTTTGCCCGCTTCACTGTTTTCGCATTTTCAATATCCAAAATGCTTTTCTTCATATTTTTTCTTTTCTAACATCAAATTCTCTGCTTTTTATTTCCTTCATAATGTAATTACTACAATTTCCTGCATTTCCATTTGCTTTTAAGTGCAGAAAACTCAATTGATAATCTTCTAATAACGGCGAAAGCATAACGTTAACGAACGCTCACTTTCGATTGGAAATGGGTTGAAAAAAGGGGTAAAAAATACACTAAGTCAGCAAAAATAGAATAATATGTATGTGAATGTTAGTGAATGTGTGTGTATGTGTGTGCATGAAGTATGCCAAATCTAAGGTAAACATTCGCTTAACTGATGAAAGCAGGAAATTGTATTGCAACAAAACTGAAGCATCACCTGCCAGCGCGCATATTGAATATTACAGCAATGCTGTTGGATGGCCATAAATACTTGCAAATGCAAATGTATGTATGCAGATATATGTATAAGTAGATATATGTAAATTCACTTTTGGATTGGAATAGTAGATATTTATGTCTATATATATACACACAGTTGTTGTGTTATTGATTTCACGTCAATTTGCATAATGCTCACTTTGTTTGCACAACAAGAGTAAATATCTTACTCAGTTGTTGCACACAAATTCCTTGTTGTTGTAAGAGTATAGCCATATTACAAATTTATATGCCAGCAATGCAATATTAGATGTAGGTAAAATATACTTTTAACTTATTTTGCATATACATATGTATATAATTTCCAAAGGTTACTCATACGCCCAGTAGCCCACTTATGAGCGAACTGCAACTGCATATGAATTATAAATTTGTTAACCCACTTTCGGCAATATTTTCATTCAATTTTATTCGCACAGCCTCAAAGTGGCGCAGTATGAATTTAGTTTTATTATATTTTATTCACAAAATTGCAAAATTTCTTGAATGTGTGGTGTGCTGCATAGGCGAGTATTTGAATTGGACGTCAACATTTATACTGGAATTTTGATTAGAAATATAATAATAAAGTAAATATTGTTAAAGAAACGCCTATTTAGTAGTGTGGGTGAGGAAGCTACATTTATGTTTGCATAATCAGCCAGTGGAGCTCGTATCACTACTCTTAACCCATGTAATCAAAATGTTATATTAACTATTGAAGATAGATTATCAAATAGCCCAATAAGGATTAAAGCTATGCAAATTGCTTTGCCTTTCACATATAATACGTTAATTAATCAGTCTGGGCAAGTAATTTATTTAATAGATATTGGGATATCTTGAGACAACAAGTGGTCTTTAACACTCCGACAAAGTCGTATGACCAAAATCGGACAGATGTCACTCACTACTAAATCTATATTATGCAAATTAGTAAACAAAGTGTTATAGAATTTCATGATCTGGTGGGAAAACGTATGAAATCAAACTATTACCATCCGTCTCATACAACGGACGTCATTATCTTAAAATCTATGGTAGACTTACATGTGAATCGGTTACAGAATTGGGCAAACGTCATTTTATCTTTTTATGAAATATCTTAACGCAGTAAATACTGGTCCAAGTGGATCTAATGTGTATTTTTTTACTTCACAAAATATCAAAATAAATTGACATAATGCCGCGCATTTGACGTCAACGTCATTTGACCAATTTTTTAACCGATTCACATGTAAGTCTGTTGCATCATTCTTACCGTTAGATTTTAAGATAATGATAATGATAGCAAATCTCATATAAAAATGGTTAAACTTCATATCTAAGGTCATTCGTTTCTAAATATGAGGACGTCAGTATCCATCGATACATTTTTACCAAACTATCGACTAATTTTGGGCGGAGCTAACATTTTTTAAGTACAGATATATATTAGTCTTAACTTAATAATGAAGTGATAAAAATTTCAAAGTCCTTTATATCTTGGTTCATTAGTTACAGGATATTGCCTATAGGCAACAACTAAATTATTATAATTAAACTAAACACTCATGACTGTTTTTATACTCTCGCAACAAAGTTGCTAAGAGAGTATTATAGTTTGTGCACATAACGGTTGTTTGTAACACCCATAACTAAACGAGTTAGATGTAGGGTTATATATACTAAAGTGATCAGGGCGACGAGGCGAGTCAAAATCCGAATGTTTGTCTATCCGTCCGTCCGTCCGTCTGTGCAAGCTGTAACTTGAGTAAAAATTAAGATATCTTAATGAAACTTGGAACATATGTTCCTTGGCACCCTGAGGAGGTTGCTTTCGAAAATGGGCAAAATCGGTCCACTGCCACGCCCACAAAATGGCGGAAACCGAAAACCTATACAGTGTCAAAACTAAGCCATAAATAAAGTTATGAAAATGAAATTTGGAACATAGGATCCCATTAGGGAGCGGCACATTTGGATGTAATTTTTTTGGAAAAGTGGGCGTGACCCCGCCCCCAAATAGGTTTTTTGTATATAACTCGCAAATCAATAAAGCTATATAAACCAAACTTTCTGCAGTCGTTTACTTTAGCCATTTCCTTATACAGTCCAAAAATGAAAGAAATCGGATAATAACCACGCCCACCTCCCATACAAAGGTTAGGTTGAAAATGACTAAAAGTGCGTTAACTCACTAACGAAACACGTCAGAAACGCTAAATTTTACATAACAAATGGAAGAAGGAAGCTGCACTCAGATTTTTTTACAAAATGGAAAATGGACTTGGCATCACCCACTTATGGGTCAAAAACCATATCTCAGGAACTACTTGACCGATTTCTATGAAATTCGGTATCTAATATTTTCTTGACACCCTGATGACACGTGTGGAAACCGGTTTACAACTACGACAGCTTCCCATATAACTCAATTTTGAATTCAATCTGATTCCTTCACTTTATAAGATATACATTAGGAACCAATGAAGATAGCGAAATAAAAGTTTACATAAATACTGTATATGATCCGTGACATCACTTGTGAAAAAATTGTCGAAATCGGGGACTTTTCAAGGCCCCGGATATCGAATTTAAAGAACTCACTGAAAGTAATTTTTCACCGAAAATATCGGTAAATCTCTCAGATATCTTAATTTAACTCAGAGGTAATTTTTTTCTTCTAATAGTGTGTCTCTGTATCAGAAATGGTTAAAATCAGGTCATAACTCCCCGGAGCTCTCATATAGCTAATTATAGGGCTTAATAGCTTATAAATCGGCTAATATATGAAATTTCTTAGCCATATTAAATGAGCATACAATCTTAGATATAATGTATGTTGGTGATAAAAATGAGTTTAATCGGCTCAGGAATTACCTCAGCCTATATACCACATATGATGATTTTCGTTTTTCTATTGGACTTTATACCGAATATATGGGTCAAATTGTATGTTATCTTGTAAATGCACCCGAACTTAGCCCTTCCTTACTTGTTTTTTAAATAACTCTCTTAACTTTATTTATTTATATAGTTCACTCTGGTTTAAAAGAAAACTATTATTTTTATGTTTTTGAACACTTTTTGTATAACCACTTTAGTATAACTTTTTTCGCGAAACCGATTTTGACAATTCCACTCAGCGGAGAACGTCTACTGAATGAACACGTGCACAGCTCATAACAGAAAAACTAACTGTAAGCTTGCACAACACACAAGTCTACATAATTGAAAAAACCGCAGGCCAAAAAATTTTAAATAACGAGAATTAAATTAAGGTAAGTACAATGTTGCCTATAGGCATAAAAGGGTTAATGCAAACAAGTGGACACCTTACCGTATGATGGGATAGATATAGGTAAAACTAAATAATCAAAGAAGAGCTTTTAATCGGTTCCAGACTATAAAACTCACCTCTCATAATACTCATAAGCGATTCTAATATATGGAAATTGAGTAAAAGAAACCTCTGCAACACAAGAAAATTATCACCGATTTTAGAAAAATTATAATTGACTACAACTTTCAATTCTCACTTACTGTGTTAATATGTTTCTATTATATATTTTATTAATACCAAATTGAATATTAAAAACTTAATAAACAAAATTTAAACTCATTTCCCTAATGATTCTAAATTTTCCTTACCTTCCGTTATCCATAAAAGAGAAATAAGGTAGGGTTAAATAAAAAATAAAGCGTCTAACGAGTTTCACAGCTGCTATTAATAATAATAACCGCAATAAATATCATTAATACAAATAAAACGATTAAATGCCCATCTTTAGCAATTTCCTGCCGAAATATTGGGCAAAAACAACTAAAATGCTGGTGGGTTAGTAGAAATTTGCCTACTTAGAATACTAGCTACATACATTAGGGTGGGCCTAAATATAATTAATGGCTCAAAATGGAAAATATGTTATGAAAAGTGTGAAATACAGGGTGACTAAATATTTTGGGATTTAAAATGTCTAGCCTGAAATGTCAACATTTTTGGGATACTCTTTACTGACGTAAAAAAAATTATATGAATTCCACTGATTCAGAAAAGATAAAAATTTTATATAAATAAAATTTATTATTTTTTACTTCTTTTAGAAGGAATTTCCGAGATGATATCAGAAAAATTAATCGAAAGAAAATGGACTACCCTAATATAGCATATCTATTATTTCAAATATCTACTATCAAACATTTGTATTTCTTCTACAAATAAATATATATATAAAATGCAATCATTGAGCGCAAAGAACCCACTGAGTCGGTCTACTCTTTGGATCGCTTGACATTAGCGTGTTTGCTCATAATTTCGCCTTGTTAAAGCGGCATTAGATTTCACCCCGTTTTCATTTCAACCATTACGTTTTCTTTTCATTTTCTTTTACTGCATTCCGCGAAACATTCGCTAGTCATTTGCAGCTAACAAATAGAGAAGTTAAATTTTACGTTTATTATTGTTGTTGGGAGTTAAATAGAAAGCGTAACGCTGTTGTTTATGTGCTCGCAAATGCTTTTGTTGCAATAAAACTCATAACTCCTGCTTCGCGTCTCTAACTAATGATCCTGACTACCCTATCCCTCTTATGCCGGGGGTACAGGATGAATTCCGGTGTAATGAGGTTGTGCGTGTCTTTTTATTGTATTTTTTCAGCTTTTGATAATTGGCTGTGCGAAAGAGGCCAGGCCGGAGGGGTTTTAGTATTATTTTATGCGTCATTATAATGTCATTAATCCAATAGCGAAAGATTTCAGTTTATTTTCGTTTATTTCATACCCAGTTAATAATATTACAAATTAGTTAAGTTGGGAAGGAACTCACTTTTACTTTTTCATGCAATTTTCTAAATACTAGCTAAAAATATAAAAAAATACAATTATTAGGGTTGTTTTAAATAATAGAAAAATCTCTCACCGATCCCACGACAAAAGAATCCAGTCAGAAGTGATGGGAACCTCAAAATATTTGGGAAGTATTTCACACTTTCATTTTCTATTCTCAATTTTAGTCGACTATTTATATACATCGACTATTTATATAACATACATACACATATAATCACGACTAACAATGACCTACCCAACTGACGGATGTGTCTGCTCTATTCATACTCCTACCAAACTCAGCAAGTTGGTAGCGAGTGCTGCTGCCATAAAAACAATAGCAAAAAAAACAGTTATGAATCCTTTCCATGTCGCAGCCATTATGTAAATACGGCCAGCGCCAGTTGCAGCACTGCGTAAAGCTGATTTAGTGTGTAAATGTCACGATGAACGTGAAGGCTCGTCAACGTGAAATTTTAATTTTTATGGTTCGTGCTTGGATTCGTACAAATTTCGTTGTTAATTAAAATGTGTCAACGCCGGCAAATAACTCAAATGGTAAAATAAATTGCCACGGTGTGTGCGGAGGAGAAAGCAAAAATTAGGGTAGTAAATTATATTTTTCCTGAACTTAATGAACAATTTATGAAAGATATAGTCTTAACTATTATATTTCGATGGAAAGAGTGCGGAAAACGATAAAAATAAATGTGAACAGAAATAAAGCATAATATGGAATTGGAACATACTCCTCGAAGCTTGTGAGTTGGCTCAATTTATGACCCAACAACAGCACAGAGCAATTACCAATTGTAATTGTTGCTGCTGTATTTTTATACTCTCGCAACAAAGTTGCAAAGAGAGTATTATAGTTTTGTTCACATAACGGTTGTTTGTGACATCCAAAACTAAACGAGTTATATATAGGGTTATATATACCAAAGTGATCAGGGGACGAGTTGATTTGAAATGCAGATGTCTGTCTGTCCGTCCGTCTGTGCAAGGGATAACTTAAGTAAAAAAGGATATAACTTAATGAAACAGTGTACACATATTCCTTGGCACGGTTGATATTGAAAATGCGAAATCGGACACCGCCACGTCCACAAAATCAAAGCCGAAAACACATACAGTTCCAAGACTATGCCATAAATAAAGCTATGAGAGTAAAATTAGGAAAAATGATCGCACTAGGAAGGGGCATATTTGGATGTAATTTTTATGGGGAAGAGGGTGTGGCCCGGTCCCTACCAAGTTTTTTGTACATATCTCGTAAACTAATAAAGTTATCTCTACCAACCTCTCTAGAGTCGTTTATTCTAGGTAATCCCTTAAACAGTCCAAAAATGGAGGAAATCGGATATAACCACGCCTACTTCCCTTACAAAGGTTATATTGAAAACTATTAAAAATCCTTAAATTCAGTAAGGAAAAACACGAGAAATCTAAAATTTCATTATAAAGGTGGTACAGAAGGACTGCACTCAAATTGGTATACAAAATTCCGCCCACTTCTGGGTGTAAAACCATATCTCAGGAACTACTCGACCAATTTCAATGAAATTCGGTTTATAATATCCTCCTAGCTTCCCAATGATATATTGTGAAATTAGCCAATTCGGACACAACCACGCCTACTTCCCACATACCAGAACTTTGAAGTCGATCTGAATCATGTACTTTACAATATATAAAGTAAGCACTACTGAGGATATCGGAACCGAACTTTGTACAAATACTGCATTTATAGGATGGCATCGGCCTTCTAAAAATCGTCGAAATCGGACCATACGTTTTCAAGGCCCCATACATCGAACATGAGCTTATAGTAAATATTTTACCGAAAATATAGGTAAGTCTCCCAGATATTTTGAAGAAATTCGGAGGGAATATTTTTCATCTAATTATATGACTCCGTGCCAAAAATGGTTGAAATCGGGTCATAACTTCACCTAGCTCCCATATACCCAATATTAGGGTTTCCAACTTTCAATGGACTTTATACCATATATATGACGAATATGTGGGTCAAATTGTGTATTATATAATATTAATAATACTATTTCACATCAATAAATTGCGAGAGTATAAAATGTTCGGTAACAACCGAACTTAGTCCTTCCTTAATTGTTAGTTGTTATTGTATTTGTTGATAGTTTTGTTGTTAATTTTAATGATTTGTTTGTTGTTGTTGTATCATTGATACTTTTTTCTTTTAGTTTCAATTTTGCATTTATTTTTATTATTGATGGTGTAATTATGCTTGTTGTTTTTGTTGTTGTATTTATAACTGTTACTTATTTTGTTGGTCTATCCTTTTTTGCAAATTTGTATGTGGTTGTTGTTGTTACCGTTCTTGTTTTATTGTTGTATTTACTGTATACTTTAAAATAATCCCTATCAAGTCTTTCTACAAGCATTTCTTATGAAATATGTCACAAACAACCTACCCCCCTCAACACCCTGTTTGTACGTTTGTATGAAAGTTTGTTGGTCAAGTTGCTGGAGCGACATTTTTTAGGCCAGTCACGCAACAGTTGATTTCGAGAAATGTCCTATTTTGCTTTAATATCTACAAGCATTCAATCACACGCATACACACAAACACACAGCTACTTACACAAACACATACAAATACAAACGCACACAAGCCGAACTTTCAGTTCCGCCATGCCGTTCCAACCGAATCACAAATAATTGCATTCTGCATTTTAATGAGCTGCCACAAAACGATTTTCGGCACGAACTTCAAGCATTTGTTGGCTGTCGTAGGCTCTTATCCACGAACGCCAAAGACGCAGTGGCGGAGCAACAAAGGCAATAGCAACAGCAACAACAACAGCAGCAGCACGAGGCAGACCCACTAAATTAGGTTAAACGAAAAGAATTGTGCCGTCGCATATTTACTCATACACATACCGTTATTTATATGTATGTATATATGTGTGTGTGTGTGCCAAAGGAAAATACTTGTTTTTGTTGCAATTTTCTGCATTTGCATTTTTACTTAGAATGCAGTTTGTGTGTTTACAGTTAACAACAAATTGGCAATTAATTTTATTCAAATTACTTTGTGAGCTCTTTCTGGCACTTTTACTTGTACTTGTTGTTGGCGATACTATCCGACACTATATGTGACAGAAGAAGTTTAAATGCGTGACTTTTGGGACTTAAGCAAAATTAAATTGCACACAAAATCTTTTAATAACCACCTTTGAAGACTGGAATACAGTCGTTGTAGTACATATGGACCCACCTGATAGTCATATGAGATCGAGCTGGATGTCCGATAGATAACGCACACACAAAAATTATATATTCGTCTTAGAGTGCTATAGTAAGGAAGTGGTTAGCATCCTTATCAGTAGCTTCGAACTACACTGCAATCCGACGTGTGTGGGTACACGGTTACCACGGAATCGCTGGAAATTGCAAAGCGGACCTGCTTGCAAAAGAGGACACCCTAGCAATATTGACGCCGTAGTGAGAGCGGGTGGGTAGTCCATGGTCCACTTGCGCTAGAGCGTTGGATACACTGACTTCGTGTGAGCTCGCCAAATGCTGGACTACAAACAACACCTGAGCAGTAGCGAGGTCTTTCTGTTCCGGAGTGGATCGAAAACGGCCCTTCCAGCTGCTGTCGTATAGGAAGGCTCATCTCGCCGCAATCATTGGTGAGGCTAGGGTTCTAGACAGACGCTAGCTGCCAAAACTGCTTAGAGGAAGGCGAAGAGAAATCATCCAAGCACTTCCTCCTTCAATGTTCAGCATTCGCCAGACTTAGGGTAAAATACCTCGGCGAACCAAGCGAGGTAACTGGACTCAACATTGGCCGATTTAAAAACTTTATGATAGAGTCCAAGCGCTTTGTCGAATCATAAGAGTCTGGGTGATCCGTCAGTAGTATTTGGGTGTTCCAGAGGACAGTCCAAGCTGCCTGAGTGAGACTTCCTGCAGTGGCGGAAATCTTCCTCTTTACCTATCCTAAGCTATCACAAACGAGATTTAGTTTATAAATATATATAAATATACGTATATAAAACAGAAATGATGTGAAGCTAGTCAGATAACCTGGATGAAACTTTACGTATGTACAGGTATAAAGTTAAGTGACCCACTACTGCATCCATAATTACAACCCAAATATTAGCGTTCTAAGAAATACAGATCGATATCCGAAAGACCTAGTAAGTAGTTGCTAAATAAAACTCTGAAAAAGATTAATTAAACATAATTTTGTTGTTGTACTATTTCTTCGAGTATACACCATTTTCACACTAAAAATCTAAATCTAAAATCCACCTGTTGATTCCAAAGTAAGATATTCATAGCATGTGCCTGAAATTAGAATTGTAAGGTGACAAAGTCAAAGCTACAACGAATCACCCAGAATGTGAATAAAAGGCCGACTCCAACAGAAATTTGTCATGTCCTTTCGACAGGACATAACGCACTTGAATTTGCCGCAACAGTCGGACACAAGACTGAATGGACCGCATGCCATGACACACACCATTTATTGCAAGTAACTATGAATGCCACACAAAACCAACAACAAAAAAACTATATAAAAGAAATCCAAAGAATAACTGGAGATGTGAAGACAAATCGAGTGACAGCAAAAGAAAGAAAGAAATATGAAAACAAACCACATGTCAGTGGCATTTAAGGATTCTACATCAAAATGCGGACAAACAACAGAAAATGCAAATAAATTAGTTGCTGCATAAAGCGAAAAAATGGAGACATCCGAGAAGAGAGACAAAATTTTTAGAACTGAAAAATATGATTGCAGTGTTGAAAGAAGGCGTAGAAGACACAAGAAATAAAGCAAAATTTATGTCGGCGTCATAAATAAATACTCGTACAGCACTTCATTTACTCAGCGCTATTCATCTTCTGATGTGCGTGTGCCGCATTTGATGCAGAGTGTGTGCTAGTGATGGACCATTGTTTCGAGTAATCGATAAACTATTTAAATAATTTGAAGATCACAGGCCATAAGAAGAGTGATAGAATTTACTCTTTCGATTATTTTGATGACATTTTTTATACATTTATGTGCCTATCATTATCTATGCAACCTTCCTATATTAGCATTTTCTATATCGATACAAATTTTGATATCAATACAATAAATAAATATTAAAGAGGATCTAAAATAATATATAGATAATAACGCTTTAGACCACAAGTAATATAATATATTAACAAAAATTAAAAAAATAAATTTATTGAGCCAATGATGATCAGAAATCGACCGGTAAAATTAAAGTCCGATAATAAATGAAAATAATTTAATTTATCGAGGAAGATCTAACTAACGTTTTACCTTTCATGTTCTAACAAGTTAAAAGAACTAATATTAGATGAGTAGGGATGGGCCACAATCTAATATTTTTACAAACGACGCAGAAACTAGAAATGGCTCGATGACATACACAGTTCATTATCCATTTAATCATAGAGATTAGTTAGAAAAGTAATGAAAAATTAATATTTTCATTTAGACTAGAACATCCGAACGCTAATTCGAACTATGTGAGTACGAGGCCTATTAGTAGTCTATTAAAAACCAATCCGTTAATTTTAATTGAAGGTTTTGTATAGCATAATTAGAATTATCCCACTACTCACATGGAAACAGTCGTCTCTATTGACAAAAGAGTTGGGACAATTTCGATTTTCACACTAGAGAGGTAGTAATCACTTTGCGTCAGGTCCGGACCTTAAATTGAATGTATAAGAATTTTCCAACCTGACGAAGTCCCTATCATTATGAGTAGTCTGGCGTTGTTCTGGTGAAATTCAATATCTTTCTTATTGGCCAATGCTCGTAAAACAAAACATTCCTAACCTTTCAATCCTGGCTGGGATATCTGGGAATTCACAGAGCCTCTCTCAATAAAATTTGGCTAGGAGAGCTATATTGAGTACATGGATGGCTCTCAACTCTTCTTGAGTAATCCAAATTCGTGAAAATTTATGAAAACTGAAATAAAAGCGCACAGTTCTGTCAAGATTCCTTCTCCTTCTCCTTGACTGGCGTAGACACCCCTTACGCGGTTATAGCCAAGTCCACAACAGCGCGCCACGCATCTCTACTTTTGGCAGTTTGGCGCCAATTGGTTATGCCAAGTGAAACCAGGTCTTTCTCCACCTGGTCCTTCCATCGGAGTGGAGGGTTCCCTCTTCCTACGCTTCCACCAGCGGGTACTACATCTAACACTTTCAGAGCTGGAGCACTTTCGTCCATTCGAACAACATGACCTAGCCAGCGTAGCCGCTCTATTTTTAGCTCATCGTTCCATCGATCGACCAACGGCGATTGCCGCAGACTATGGAACTGTCAAGTTTTCTCTTTTCAAATTTTGATCCATAGAAGCTAATTTTACTTAGTATATTGTATTTTGAAGAGTGTACAATGAAATTTTTCTCTCTTCTTGGCACACCTATTTTAGTTTTAATTTATGAGAGTAATTTATACAACTTTTACCTGTGAAGAATCATAGTAAAATTTTCTAGAAAATTAATATTCTACTGTCCTTCCAAATTTCCCTTTCAAATGGTTTTTGATTAAAATACTTCATGAAAATCACTACCGCTAAATATTCACTGTCTCTCGTAACCTTTCCTGACATATATATTAAATGAATCTCCCACTTTCCGCAAACTATTCACAAGCATAAAGAAAAGTCAATAAAATATATTTTGATACCGAAGCGCAATCGTAAATTTGCTTCCCATCGCTATCACTACACACTGTCCTACAACCTTCAGCCATATATTGCTGTCACGAACATTAAAATGCAAAATTTTCTATAACACACAAAGCAAGAATGCACATAAAAATCAGTAGGCCACATAGTAATAGAAGAACACAAAGTGGGCATAAAACAAATATGTTGACAAGCAAGCATCACTCATACGACCTGGCGTACGCTAAACTACACAGCACTCAACTAGGAACATGAACATAGGTGATTGAATATATGTGTGCGTGTGTGCTTCAAAAGCATGCGCAAAAGCAACACTAAGACTCCGGCGAGTCATTCACTAAAATGGCTTCCTTTGCGTTTTCCTTTTCTGCCTGCATTTACGGCCGTTTTGACCCGGAACTACGCCGCGTCGCTTCACCGCACACAGTCTGGCTGCCAGCCAAGGGTTACTACAAGAAATTTGCTGTTTGTTGAAAAATTTTCATAAATTTTATTTGTCGCCAATGTTGCGGCAATGCGGTGGTAGCCACATGAAATAACACAAACAAAAATTTGCAAAAATAAAAGTAGACGAGCGAATTGACGCAAAACTAAATTTTACGACGCGTCATGGTTAAGAAAGTTTCGCGTCACTACAACAACAACATATTACAAGCGCCCGCTGGTGCCTGCCGCAATATACATATGCGAATGTGTGTAACGGTAACCGTTATAACGCCGCTCCAGTTACCGCCGCGCGCTGGCACACGGCTTAATTTTTACGCCGCGTTTCGCTCAAAGCGAAAGTGCCCTTGCCATGCTTTGGTGGTGGCCAGTGTTGGTGCACCGCTGTTAAACGTGTCACCAAATCGTAACTCATTTCTCCAAGCACAACATGTCATCGTGGTGCCAATTACATTTTTCAATGCGAAAGGTGGCGCTGGCAGCTAACCGCCGGCACCCGCGGCCATGGACGAAACATAGCTGAGCGAAGCAAAACAATGGGGCAGTTAGCATGAAAAAGTCAACCAGCCAACCAGTCAGTCAGTCACTGGCTCAGTCGTCATTTATGCCGCAAAGGACTTCGTCTTTGTTAGTCATTTGGCTGCTTTGCTTGCACGGTCGACAGGCAGTCTGTCCGCCTTGCTGCGCTGTCTTCAACGTGTCGTGGCACCGTGCTGTTTTCGGCTTTGCTGACGGCGACGACATGCTGCCTTGACATAGTGGCAATAATTTTTTACCCGCTCTCCTACCGCCTATCTTCATCCACTCCATCCGAATTCGTTATTACACCGTTGAAAAGTCAAACACATGTGTGTTATATGAGAAAGTGTGTGTTGGTTGTAAAAAGTTGAAGGTCTCTTGCCACCACGAAAAATTGATGTGGTATTTTGTACATGTGAGTAAATTTTGTTTATGCGACCGTTGATTGCCATAAAATTTGTTTGCTAATATATTTTCATATTCCTTTTCTTTTCATTCATTGCCAAAGCTAATATATAATAGTATATGTGTTTATAACGGAGTTGAAATATTTCGTTGGGAGAAATAATAATTATTAATAACAGAAATTTATTAAGAAATGTGAAATTACATGTCTAACATGGCACAATATACAGAAAGCCTCATTTGTTTCTTACGGTCATATATCATTATGGAGGATGAAACGAATTGTTAAAATTTTCGAACCCTGTTCAAAATAATTGTGAGCAACAACGTCGAGCACCGCTACTTCTGCGAACATCCTCTCGCAGCTGCTTAAAGCAACGTTGATTAATTTCGAAAGAAGTTCTCAAAAAATAATGACGAACAAATGATTGCCATACCACAGATCTGGTACCCATTCATAATCACATTTGACATACTTTCTTTTGCTATTTATGTATTCATATGGCACGATATCCGACCGTAATTATTCTACAAAAGATACGAAAAACCTTAACAAAATGTAAAGGAAATAACTTCCTCATTCGACTCAAACTTCTGCCGGTGTGTTATGACTTATTCAAGTTTAGATACAAAAAGAAGCTGACCAGGGCCAAATATGGAGAATACGGTCAGCAGTTAGTAGTATATTTGAACCGATCGTAGCGACGGCATAGGTGTGACGGTAGAATAGCTGTTGTCTTTCTAGAATTTGGCGTCGATTTGGTCTATTGATTCAGGTAAATATATCCATTTTATCCTAATCCAAGTAATCGATAAAGATCACACTTCGCTAATCACAGAAAACTTAACGGCGATAGGACAGTCATCGCCTCCTACGGAGCAGAAGAAGAAGAAGAAGAATAGGTGGGGGTACTATTAAGCTGGAAGGTTCATTCACTTGAATCCAGTACGAAGTCCACTTTTTCTCCGGTTTCTTGGTCTCTGATATATAGCAGACAAATCTATGTATCCACAAATGTCACGAACGATGCAGAAAATCCTTCAAATTGCATGTAAACAGCGTCAAACGGAAGCTTTGTAAAAAATGTGTCGTCTATAGCTCCCTCATTCGAGTAAAACAGAAGTAGGTCATTTTTTAGTCATTTAAGTTTAGTTAGCAGTTTGTAGTCCACTACAACCTATTCAGCCATAGCGATGACTTTGGTGTAAACCGGTGTGTTATCAAGTTTCCAAGTAATCCCACCAATCACACCTTGGAAATCCCAGAAAACGATGGGCATCACTTTATCAACTTTACGACAGTCCTCGCTCTCTTCGGAGCAGATTCGTCATTTCGCCACAATTCGTTAAGACCACTATTTCGACTGTTTTTTTTTACTGACAGTTTATCCACGTTTCATCAACGATCAGGAAATGTACGTACTTCGGATTACGCTAAAGCTGCATTAAACACTGCTGTGAGATGGTTTCTCTGTTGCGCTTGTTATCCTGAGGAAGTGAATCTGGTACCCATCTCGACCATAGCTTTCTCATGTCTACTATTCCATGATTTATGCTGTAGATGCCTACAGTCTCAGATATGTATATCGCGTACTTTTAGTTGCGGTCTGGCAATCGGAGATCGTGGACTTTTCTCACGGTATTCTCTGTGGTAACCGTTGTCGCAGAACATCAGTGTGTCCAATCAAAACCCTACGTTCAGCACAATTCATAGCGTGTATCATTTCGCTGAAAAGTGACACTTTACATTGAAAATAGTAATTCAGTTGTGTTATCCCATTCGATCCCATTGTATTCGCTTGGGTAAACATTTTTTTTTTCTGTAAAAAACATAAAAGACTTTTTTCTGTACCCAAGCGAGTACAATGGGATCGAATGGGTTAATTTCATTACAGTTCAAACTGAAGAAAGAGTTGGCATTGATTGGAAAATCAGATCTCCAGAGTTGACACCCTTCTCATTTCTTTTGTAAAGTTCTTTGAAGTTATTAAAAGTGTACGCCAGCTAGTCTTGAACCATTGACAAGTTCAAAGCTGCTGTTTGAAGACATCGTATACCATCATACTACATACTTAACCACGCAATAATATTTCATCCGAAGAACTCGAAAACAAAAACTAAAAAACATCCTAACGCAACCAACAACTTAACATTTCTAGTATAAACCGTTAATAATCAATTGGGCTAAGAACAAAAACAATAAGAAAAATCGACAACCGTCACACACAAATGTTGCATGACATTTGCGCTGATGATTTAAAAGAACCGTTAGCGGCGTGACATTTATATTAATAATAGTTTTAACAGTATGTACGCTCTGCCTTTTGCGACTTGTGCGGTTTGCCAATGGAATTCTAAATTTATGCCTGCGGAAAAAGGAATGGCAGATAACAATGTATGTATGTGCATATTTTTGTGGACATTTCGCAGTGTCATGCAGGGCGGTGGATATGTGACACATGCTTACCGCATGTAACACTTCAAACACTGCCAACATACAACAATAAATCTATGGGTGTAGATGTGTGGCAAATAGTGCAAACTTGACAGCTGAGTTGCTAACTGGCAAAGTAAAGAAAAATTAGCAAGCAACAACAAAAGCAAATGAGAGCGAGCAAAAATGCCAAAGGTGACGTGTATCTTTTGTGGTTGTAGAATTCTTCGCAGTACTCCAGCGCCGCCTCTTCCGCTCTTTAGCGCACGGTGACAGTTGCAACCAGCCTACGGATCGACCCACGAACGCCCACTAATAAATATTTATTTGTTTATTTGGCGGCGTATGTCTCACTCTCTCTCTCTCTCTGTGTGAAAGTGTGTCAACCGCTTGATGACTTGGCTTCGTTGAACAATTCATGGTTGATAGTTGAGTTTTGGGCTACTTAAAATGATTTATGGCCAACAAGTTGACTAACGAGCAATGAAGAGTCACAATCATAGTGGCAAATATTAAAACTAACACTCACACACAAACGCGTACTTAAGCTCTGATACTCTCTTTTATTCACGCCTTTGCCACCAAAGTTTTACTTTCACATACACATGAACACACACAGTCACATATATTAATTTATCATTTTTAACGATGTCCAATTATTTTTTTATTGACAAACATTTCATGCCGCCACACGTGCAAATACATTTACTTTTCAATTTCTGTGTGTGTGTTGTGTATATGTATTAGTGCACTCGTATTTGCTACGTGCTACAATTTGTGGCAATAGCCAATCGCTCTCTCTTAGCCCACATTCATTCATTTAGTTGGACCAATTTATTTTAAATACTCTCGTAACTGTTTTAATCAAACTAAAACTTAGCTGGCAATTCGATTTTATTGACCGCACTTAGGCAGCGCACTTTCATTGGAGTGTTTTATTGTATTAGAGGTGTTAATTTATTTGATGATTTTTATTTACTTATGTAATACTCGCCGTCGATATATAAATTCAGTTAGGAAAGTGCTGGCTGCTGATAAAGTTGACAATGTTGCATTGATTTTTTTTTTCGAAGTTCGATCTATGGTAGGAATTTTGTATGAAATTTGGCTACTAAACGCTATTGCCAATTCAAAAGTTCGAATTATGGAGATCTACGAGTAATAGAAGGTCGAGTTATGAAAGTTCAACTGCATCTGTGGAGGTACTCATACTCACCGCAAGGGATTAGTACGGAGTAAATTTGTCATATTTTTTATAAAAGTGTACAGCTACTGGCGTACGCCGATGATATCGATAACATTGGAAACAACACCCGCGCCGTTAGTTCTGCTTTTTCCCGCCTGTATAAGGAAGCGAAGCGAATGGGTCTGGTGGTGAACGAGGACAAGTCGAAATATATCCTGTCATCAAACAAACAGTCGGCGCATTCGCGTCTTGGCTCCCACGTCACTGTTGACAGTTATAACTTTGAAGTAGTAGATAATTTCGTTCATCTGGGACCCAGCATCAACACCGACAATAATGTCAGCCTTGAAATCCAACGCAGAATCACTCTTGCCAACAGGTGCTAGTATGGACTGAGTAGGCAATTGAAAAGTAAAGTCCTCTCTCGACGAACAAAAACTAAACTCTACAAGTCCCTCATACTTTATGGTGCAGAAGCGTGGACGGCGTCAACATCCGATGAGACGGCACTAGGAGTTTTCGAGAGAAAGGTTTTGCGGAAGATTTATGGTCCCTTATACATTGGCAACGGCGGATACCGCAGATGATGGAACGATGAGTTATATGTGTTGTTCGACGACATAGACATAGTCCAGCGAATAAAATGACAGCGGCTACGCTGGCTGGGTCATGTTGTTCGAATGGACGAAAGTGCCCCAGCTCTGAAAGTTTTCGATGCAGTACCCGCGGGTGGAAGCCGAGGAAGAGGGAGAACTCCACTCCGATGGAGGCACCAGGTGGAGAAGGACCTGTCTTCACTTGGTATTACCAATTGGCGCCAAACTGCCAAAAGGAGAGATGCGTGGCGCGCTTTTGTGGACTTGGCTATAACCGCGTAAGCGTTCTCTACGCCAGTCAAGAAGAAGAAAAAATCATTTGTCATCTTGATATTTCTGCCGAATTTGAGGCCCCCATATCCAACGTAAAATCAACGTTAGTGTTGATCTGTTTAGTCAAAGAGACCGAAACAAATATCATCTTCTCCTTCCGATTCTGACCCTCCTTTTGGCTTTTTGGCTTCTTCCTTCTTATCTGCAACGGCATTTTAAAACTGTATCAAAAAAGTCATACTCAAGTAATTGCTTTGACAGCTATCCCTCTAGGAAAATCCGTGACATTCATACTTGATTAAAGATTGTAATTCATCAGAAACGTAAACAAGAGTATTCAATGACAATCGTAAGAACGTCTTCACGAAAACTCGACCATGAGATCACTGCATAGCAATGTTTGACGCGCTTAGAACCCAATCCGAAGGAGTTTTCGACTCTTTTCCTGACAGTCGACGAAACATGTGTCCACTGATATATGTCAGAGACCAAGAAACAATCGAAACAGTGGACTTCACTCGACAAACCTTCCCCAAAGCAATTGAAAACTGCCCTACCGATTGAAGACTAGAAACACTCTTGCTATAAATCTAGACTTTAAACTGCTAAATCGATTATTCGAAGGAGTTTTCGGCTCTTTTCGTGACAGTCAGCGAAACATGTGTTCACTGGTATATATCAGAGAAAACTTCCCTGCCGAATGAAGACTAGAAACACCCTTGCCATCCCCACGGTCACGGATTTTGTCGAAATAGACTATAAACTACTAATCGATTAAGCGATTCCTTCAGATTTGGTCCCGTTGGACTTCTTTTTCTAAAACTCGTTTCTAAACTCGGCACTCTGCGGGCAGAACTTTTAGTTGAATGAGGAGGATATAGACAACATGAAGACCTTCATATATCCTAGTTTTTCGACAAATAAAAAAAGCTGGAAAATCATCATGGATTAACTGTATCGAGCTATAAAAATATGTTAAAGTGGTGGACGAGCATGAGACCTTCAATCAAAAGGTAGAGAAGTAGTTAGTAGTTAAAATCTTGGATATTCAAAGTATTATTTGGAAACACAAAAAGGTTTCAATGGTTAACGATGGAACAAAGACAGAGATCTAAAAAAATGAGCCTTCCCTGAGTAAAAGGTCCCATATGACGTTTAGGTCGAGGAGAAAATCTATATTATCAATCTGACAGTGTTACTACAGAATGATACTATGGTCATAGTTCACTAGCCGCTTTTGTTTTGGAGGAATCGAATTGAGCTAACGAGAATAAGCAGAATGGGCTTATGAACAAACTTAATAATCTTATCTCCTCTAGAGTCCAACTCTATCTCTGTGCCTTTCGCTTCCCAAAAGCACATTTCAATTATAACTAAATGTAAAAACACCACTCATTCATTTCAATTATTATTTATACGATTAAGCACTTATAAACTAATCGCAAAGGTGGTATTAACTTACGCAACGCAAGTGAATTAAGTGCTATATTTGAAACCAATAAAACATGCGTTCGTCTGCGCATACAATAAACTTATAAATACTCGTAGCAGTGTTTTAATTACACCCTCGAGAGTCTTCAACTAAAAGCCATTTGTAGCATATGTATGGGTATGTATGTATGCACTTCCATAAGCCCCCACAATGCAAGCGAAGTAATAATAAAAATTCCACTAAAACGCCAGTGGGTAGTAAAAATTAATTTATCTAGTAGCAACGACAATCATTACTGTTGCTAACTTTGCCGCAGCACACAACTGTCAGTAACAATCAACTAATACACTGACTGCTGTTGTTGTTGCTGTGTTTCTTGAACAATTCCTGTCACTCCGATGACTATTGAGACTTGCTACTTTTGTTTATGACAAAGCCACCAGCGCTTGTTTGTTGCAGATATTTCCAGCTATTACTTATTATTGTTTCTATTATTGCTTTTGGCTTTTTGTGCGCTTTTGTGCCACAACAACACACACATCAAAGCTCACAAACTATGCGCTACCTCAAATGCAGGTTCCATAGAAATGAGAACGCACACACACACACTCATACATATATATATTTATACAGTTATTATAGTTTACTACAGCGTTTAGAGCGAAATGAACTCCTGCGGGGTTCCCGAGAATTAAATGGGAATCATAAAGACAGTTTGGCAATAGTTTTGCACATTCATTGCTTCAGCGCGCGTGTGTGTGTGCGTGCGCCTTTCTCAATGACGCGATTATTTTAAGCAACGCAATTACACAAATGTATTTCATTTTATTGTGCCACCACAACACAGCACACACATAAAACATTACAAATACACACACACACACATTCAGTTATTTGTTTGTTTGTGGCAACTCAAGCCGTCTGTATAGTCTTCCTGGGTTTCAAATGGGAATAGCAAAAGCTATTATTTCTGCCGTTATTTTGGTTTATTTCAGTGTTTATGCACATATTCACCATATACATTTAATTGCCCGTTGCATTTGTTTGTATGTATGTACTCAATGTATCTGACAAGAATCATCATATCAGTAGTTTCTCTATGCGCTTGCTGGCATTTAGCGATAATAATCATACGCCATGGTGTACTCTTAAATGGTACGTAAGTATTTTAGTGCGCTGTTGGCTGTGTTGATAATGCAACATTTTACAGTTATAGTTATACATAGTTATATGTGTACAGTTATTTATAGTTTACCGCCTAAGTTTATTCACTTTACTTCTACATTGTGTTGTTGTGTGTGAATCCATAAACACTTAACCACTGTTTCCTGTTTATTTCACTAAAGGGTCTATATCAAAAGATTTATTTTCATCGTTATTCACTAAACTACATTTAAGGAAAACTCTTAATCTACAAAGAAAGAAAATGTCTACAGAATTTCGGAACAGACCCGAATTTTTATCAGACCAAAGACTGCTAGCTCAGCTCATCTCTCTAAAAATATTGAAAACTGAATTTTGATGTTACACCAACAAAAACAATTGATATATCACATACATCTTTGACCATTTATGTTATGTCATTTAATGATTGTTGGTAATGGTTCATTCACCAAAGGACGTTAAGGAATTGAAAACAAAAGTGACATGCGACCACAACGTTCAACAGTCGTTCAACCTGAATATCATCACAACACATACTTTCCACTATCTGCCGGCATTAATGAGCAAAATTTCCATATTTATGGACTAGAAAAGCCTTTCAAGAATCATATAAGGCTATACATGACTAAAATGTGGCAATTTGAACCAGCTATTAAGCCAAAAACATAATTAACGGTCTCTCATACCTTCTTCTGTTCTTCAGGTTTCTGTTATCACTCAGACTGAGCCTATGCTATAGAGAGTTCGAATTCCTTAGTTATATATGGACTAATAATGACGAAATATTATTTAGAGCATATTTAGAAAGAAGTCGAAACTTAAAAAGTCGCAAAGCCTTAGTATTCACAAAATTATTCTTTCACTGCTAATTTTTACTTTTCTACTGGTACGAAAATAAATAACGGGTGTTTTTTTTGACAAATGGTTTCTTTGAAGCAATACTTTTTTCGGAGTTGATCTTTTTTTTTAAGTGGTCGAAAATTGGGTCCCTCGGCTGGAATTTATGCGAGCCAGCCGCGACGGTCACTTACCGGAAATCATTTTTAAGGCATAATGTATCGTTTCTTGGCCATAACATTAAATTATATGTGTGATATCTCTTCTTGAAAACTACACATCTAAAAAAACGCCCTTTACATAACCAAGCTAAATCGTGAAAGTCCTGCAACCTTTCCAATTTCGAATAGGTACATTCTTTCAAATAAGGTACATTAAAATAACTGCTCTTTAAATTAAAGGATCTGAAAATACCGCCTTTAAGGGCGGGGAGCTTGCTTTAGTGGCTTCAAAAAATCGATGTCTATCCAAATTATCCAAGAATGTTTCCCTAAAATTTCAGAAACAAATTCAAAATATTTTTGGAGTTACAGGAGTAATAGTGAGCAAGCGTCGATCAGGTATACTTATATACGAAAACTTTGACGCGCGATTGTCGGTTTTTATTTTTTACGAATTTTCCTAATTAAACGTCCTATCGAAACGAGACAAAATTTATTGTATTCTAAAAATTTCTAAAAAACCTTAAGAAAATTATGATTAACCCACTTTTTCAACAATCTGAAGTGATTTTAAAGAAAACAAGTAAGGAAGTTAAGGCTAAGTTAGGGTGTAACCGAACATTTTATACTCTCGCAATTTATTTATTTCACTTTATTTATATTATATAATACACAATTTGCAAAATATATTGTATAAAGTCCATTGAAAGTTGGAAACCATAATATTAGGTTAGAAGCACCGAGGTCCTCGTGCTCGATATATGGGGCCTTGAAAACATATGGTCCGATGTTGGCGATTTTTTGAATGGGGCTGCCACACTATAAACGTAGTATTTGTGCAAAGTTCTGCACCGATATCTTCACTAGTGCTTCCTTTATATATTGTAAAGTAAACGACTCAGATCGTCTTCAAAGTTCTGGTATATAGGAAGTAGGCGTGGTTGTAAAACGATTTGGCCTATTTTCACAACATATCATTGAAATCGGTCGAGTAGTTCCTGAGATATGGTTTTTGACCCATAAGTGGGCGACGCCACGCCCATTTTCCATTTTGTAAAAAAATCTAAATGTAGCTTCCATCTGCCATTTCTTATGTGAAATTTAGTGTTTCTGACGTTTTTCGTTAGTGAGTTAACTCACTTTTAGTAATTTTCAACCTAACTTTTGTATGGGAGGTGGGCGTGGATATTATCTGATTTCTTTCATTTTTGGACTGTATTAAGAAGTGGCTAAAAAACGACTGCAGAAAGTTTGGTTTATATAGCTTTATTGGTTTGCGAGATATGTACAAAAAACCTATTTGGGGGAGAGGACCCAAAAAAATTACATCCAAATATGCCCCTTCATAGTGCGATCCTTCATACGATATTTTATTTCCATAGCTTTATTTATGGCTTACTTATTGCACTTTTGGTGTTTTCGGTTTTCGCCATTTTGTGGGCGTGGCAGTGGTCCGATATTGCCAATTTTCGAAAGCATCCTTCCTATGGTGCCAAGAAATAAATGTGCCAAGTTTCATCAAGATATCTTAAATTTTACTCAAGTTACAGCTTGCACAGACGGACGGACGGACAGACAGACATCCGGATTTGAACTTTACTCGTCACCCTGATCACTTTGCTATATATATAACTCTATATCTAACTCGTTTAGTTTTGGGTGTTACAAACAACCGTTATGTGAACAAAACTATAATACTCTCTTGCATTTTTGTTTCATTCCAATCGAATATTTCTTTCTTCCCTAAAAAGTCCTCAGAAAAATCGATTTTTTGAAGCTTCTTAAGCAGGCTCCACCCTTAAAAGCATAGGGTTATTTTAGAATTCAAAATTCTCTTCTTATTGGATAGCATCGTTCTCAGATTTGTATTTACGAAGACTCGCTAGGTATGCCTGATTACCATCGCAACGAATATTATAATGAATTGAATGGAATTTCGAGTTCAAACGTTACCCTTCCCTGACGAAAGGTATTAATACAAGAGAATCAATATTAAAATATTCTTCAGACTAATGCTCTTGCTTCTAAACTAAAAGAAATTACTCACTTGTGTGAAAAACTAGTATTTCAATTGCATAATGCATCCAACCATAAATAAACAAAAATCTCGACAAAACCAGAAGTAGACTTAGTAATAAACAAAACATTATGTTTACAGATAGGTATTAGCTTTCAAATAGACAAACAAACTCTTCACTTACACACTTACATTTAATAAACAATAATTGCTTTCGAAGCTACTTTTTATTCATATTTTTCCATATTAATTGCTTTGTGAGCGCACATCTTCATTTGCTAAAATATTTGTTTTAACAAGCAAAAATTGCAATCTTCATCACTTTGTCATTTCATTTCACAAACATAAACTACCACTAACGGTAGATCTAAGCTACATAAGCAAACACAAGCAGACGAACCAACCGATCCGTTACTATGTACTTAGCTTCCTTTTGCTTGTCATTTTCGTATTTTCATACGGCAAATACGGCCTGTAATCGGACAATAGTTTTATGACCAAATCGCTTTGTCTTTGAATCCTGTTTGTCAGACACATACACAAATAAATATACATGTATATATGTAGGAAGCAGTGTGTATTGAGCTCAAGGCTTACGAAATCTTGCCAGTAGAGCTACACTACATGGCTAGTGCTGATAATGATAATATAGAAGAAAAAACAACAACAACAATGTACATGAAATTCGAAAGAGAGAAAAAAAACAAAAAATAACAACAATAAAAAAAACAACAATGAAGAGTTACAAACAGCAATAACTACTTTCTTGAGCTCTTTCAAAGCAAACAGCAATCGCTTAGATGTGTTGGTGTGTTAGTATGGGTGTGTGTGTGCTGGAATATATACTTGTATGTGAATCTGTAGTCCGACTGTGTGCTAAGCATGTTTTGTAAACAATGCCTCAAGCACACTAATATGTACTGTTATAGCAAAACAACAACTACTACAAAAACAACGGGAACATCTCCAACAACAACAAAAACAAGCAAATGTTGTGTAGCATAGTTTTAACAGTTAGAGTAACTGTAACAGCCACTACAATATTTTCACATAATTAGAACGCACTCTTAGGCACTACCGGTCGCTGGCCCCAAAAAGCGCACTACACCCCAACGAAGACACAAACAAACGCACAAACGCACAGCTGAAATGGCTGAAATGGCTGCAGTATCAGCTCAAATGCCAGGAGGAGCGGCAACAACTGCTCGTCAGCACTCCCGTTATGCTCGAATGCGTGGGTGTGTATTCTTGTTGTTGTTGTATTTTTCTTGTTGCTGCTTCAAAAAAGTCAAAGAACTAACTAAACAGACGACACGAGACAAATAAAGTGAAACAGTGCAGCAAGATCACTTGCAGTGTCGAGAAGTAACTATGATGGCAAAGCAAAATCAAGAGCCAGTCATACAGCGCGCCAGCGAACTAACCTAAGCCGCCAGCGTAAGCATTCGACAAATACGAGAGAGATTATTACACGCCCGCTTTGGCTGCCGCCGACGACGACGCAGCTGCAGCGAATAACGGAAGGCGGAAGGCGTTCATTTTTCAACAACAGTCACAAAACAATAACAACAACACACGCATAACGGTACATATTCACACACATACTTTCCTTCATAGACCAAAGAGTGTTGCATGGAATCATGCCACATCGTCTGTGTGCGTGCGCTTTGTTCCCGATTCCGTTTGGTGTTGCACCATTTTGACAAGATGCAATTGCCGTAAGGTAGGTAACCTGCGCTCCGCTTAAGGCTGCTTTTTTACCCCGCATTGTGCTGCTGTAGCTTCACTAAAAACTAATAATGCCACTCAAAGTGAAGTACTGTCGCCTGGTAACAAACTTGCCACACCTCGTTGAGAAGGGCAGTTCCTTTTTTTTGAGCTCTTTAGCATTCTGTATATATTATATTTTGTTTAGGTTCGTTTGCAATGGCAGTGGATTAAGGAATTAAAGTGGGATTGAAGGGGTGCCAAAAGTAGGTAGTAGAGGGTATCTGAAAAATCCCTTAAAGATTTGTTTTGAATTTAGACAAAGAAATTCAAGCAATATATTAGACATTTTTTAGAATTAGTCCTGGGCAGTATATCAAACAGGACTTGTATGGCGAAATAACTAATAGAGTTTCAAAATTTTCTGCGGCGTATTAGATTTTAATATTTTTTATTAACTTACATGGAATTGATTTTTCTGATCCCAATCTCGAAAAACAGACATGAAAGAAACGCCTACTTCAGTGTTTCAGACCTTGAGCTTTGTACAATATGCCAACTAAGAAGTCTAGCAGATTTCAATAAAATTTATATATTAAATAGAAACAGTGAATTAGAAAAACAGTGAAAATATAACTTAAACAGTGGAAATAACAGACTTAGATATGGATCGAGACCCTCAAGGAACGACAAAGATTTTCAGATTTTCACAAATTTGTTGATGTGATGTGAATGTGACCAAGCAATTCGCTCGGTTCGTCAAAGATATGACATTCAAAAGGCTTAAAACTCAAGCTAACTAGAGCTGGACAATGAATGAATCCAAGTCGCTTTTGGTAATTAGCCGATGAAAACTCCTATAACTTCGCCAAGATATACCTTAACAAGAGTAAACTGTGTTATAATATAATAGTTACGAAATAGGAGATCAAGTTAATCAACACTGCAACCATTAGACTTATGAACGATATACATATGTATGTCTCACCTTCGTTAAAACATGTTAATCTAAAGAAAAATCGTGATACTCTCCCAAATTACCCGAAGACTTTTTCATCTGCAAAGACTGTATAAGGAAATAATCAACACAGACTACAGAAATAATGGAGGACCGCGACATTCTTTAATATAAATTTATATCTCAACCTCAAAGAACAGCCGAAGAAAAATAAAATCTTCATTGAAATTGATAAGTAAGGGGTTTCTAGAGAAGCTTCCGAGGTATATTTAGCATCAAAGAACATCCGAAGAAAAATAAAATCTTCATTGAAATTGATAAGTAAGGGGGTTTCTAGAGAAGCTTCTGAGGTATATTTAGAATCAGTCAGATAAAGTACAATTAACAACAAACGCAACAAAAATATACGACCCGCGTCAGTTATTGGATGATTCATTGCATAAGTAAAATTGTATGTTCCATAATTTCGATACAAAATTCTTCTTTGATCCATTAATTTCATAAATTACGAGTGTTAAATACATTTATTTAACTTTAATATTCCTCAACAACATTATTAATGTCAATACAATCGGTGTGTCTTAAAAAAGGCTGTAAACTTTTTATTGAAACAAAAATCGGTACACCCATCCAATACGAAAAAGTCGAAGATAATTTCATAGTACAAAAAACAACCGAACTGCCGATCCAATGACCGATTTCAACTATTAACGGCACATTGAAACAGATTTTTTTAAAAGCAACAGAAAAAGTGCCCGCATACATTTTGTTCTTATAAAAGCTTTGAGGGGAAAAAGTGTAAAAGCTTTGACAATTTGTGTCAGTGTGCACCAGGTAATCCACAGCGACTATTTGGGTAATAAAATTGCGTATATTCGCAAATATAGACTTTTAAATAAAAAACTATTGAGGGAGTTATACGAATCGAAGCACTGAGTTACGATTATTCGAATTATAACTGTGAATGGAAAAAGTATCCACTTAGTATATACATATGTATATATCTGAACCATGTATTATGTGGAAGGAAAAAATTATTGAATTTACATAAGTTTTTCTGCAGTTATTGATTCAGTTCATACAACTCACAATAGGGTGTGTAAAATTTTGAAAATATAATTTAAATATTATAAAATTATTTAAAATCCACCAAATTATTTACGTTCTTTTCATTCAACAATCAACAATCTCACTTAGTTTCATTAGGATACCTTGTTGAACAGTTAAAAACCCAAATTTAACTTCCACCTTTAGTCCCATCTTAATGTGTATGTATGTATTTACATATGTATCTGTGTGCCTGTGTGCCTGTGTACATATTTGTATGACAACGTGCCAAATTTGCATTATGTAAGCAAATACGCACACCACTTCTCCAACCAAGTGCAGCGAGCTGATACTGTATGCATATTCCCAAACCCGGCTGCTTGATTCCCACGTGTGTTTATGATAGCATATCGCCGAATGTAACATTGCCGGGTGTCATTTTTTGCGGCAAGTGTCGATGTCATACAATGAAGATGAATGTGTGTATGTAGCTATATAGGGTAAACATATGAATATTATTTGGATATCTGACATAAACAACATTTCAGCGAACAACGGAACTGGTAAGTTATACTCATAGGTTGACATTACCTACATTACAACTACTCCAAAACTAGATTGGATTGTTCTTTTCTCGCATCAAATTATATTTTGGGAAACCATGAACCCAAAAAAGCTATATCTTATGATTGAAGAAAGAGGTATTTCCAGTTATTTGGGGGTTCAGCTGAGATCAGCTGTCTCTTGAGAATACAAGAGAGTTATTATAAGAAGAGGAGAGTATTATAACTTCACTTTTCTACCGGTATTTAATGATCAAGGAGACACCCTTAATCAGTTGTCTGAGAGTCGTCAACAGGAAAATACTTGAGGACGACAGTTTAAATACCCCTAAGTAAGGTCTATTCTTCACAAGCGATAGTCTCCCAACATATTGACTTTAACGAAAGCAGATTCTGATGATTTCTAATAAAATTAGCTTAGGTTTTGAAAGACCAAGTAGAGAAAGTAAGAGGATTTTTTGACAGTGAACTTGTGATACGACTAAACGACTACCTCGGTGGTGTGAACTAGTCTAAGTCGCCCAACTACTGCGATATTTTTATGAATTTTCAGATGAATATACTGCATCCTTTGTCTGTCATTTTATTTGCCGACAGTGATGGTCAACGTATTAAAAAGACACCTTCATGTATAAACAAACTCATACACTTACATTTTTTGCAACAACGAATTGCAATCAGAACAACAAAATTACCCAATGGCAACATATTGAACTGAACTGAAATTTTACGAAAAGCGATTTAATTAAAATGTTTGCAAATTACATATCCACAGGGTGCACGAGCGCTGACAATCATCGGGGAGAGTACGCTAAATATATGGAGCGTAGAAATCGGTGCCACTGTTTGCAATGATGCACAAACCGAAAGGGCTATTCATACGTGCAGCACACACACATACGCAGATAAAACAGAAGCAGGTCGCGTGCATATTATATGAATTGTTGACAGTTGATGTGCATGATGAATGGTGGACAGGTGAGCGAAAGCAGTGTATGCACTCTTATTGAACTATTAAATTTGCAAATTTAAGTGCTTTCATTCATTTGTGTGAAAATCATATTTTGTAAAATATATGCAGAAAAAAAGGATGTAAATAATCGAGCGAATATTCAAAATAAATAAAGACAATTATGGTAGGGAGGTGATATATGGAATAACAAAGCCTACTCCATGCAAAAAAAATGAAATAAATCGAGTGCAGTTATACCAGCTTCACCAAGTAGGATGATTCTCGAGATAGCTAAACAGATGCTAAATATGGACTGAAAATATAGTAAAATTTCCTAAGTTTCCTAAGTTAAGAGAAAGTTTCAATGAAAAATGAATTATTAACATTAATAAATTAATATAAATGACGAGTTCCCATGTGTTTTTATAAAAATTATAATTATATATATAAAATACAATGATATTACATTTCGTACAAAGGGTTTTTTATTTATTTTATTATTTTTTATACTCTTGCAACATGTCCACAATTCCAATGAAAATGTTCGGTTCGTAACATTTCTTTAGCATTCCATTGGTATTGGTATAAAAATAGAAAACGAAATCGATTCCCAACCACGCCTACTTTCTCTATACCACAATTTTGATGTTCATCTGAAAATATCGGAACAAAACTTTGAACAAATACTGTATTTCTAGTATCTAAAAGCCGCTTAAAAATCGTCGAAATCTTAGGACCTTAAGGGGTAAGGTTTGTTTCGTCGAAAAAAGACCTTTTTTCGTAAATTTTTTTAGAAACAAGTAAGGAAAGGCTAAGTTCGGGTGCAACCGAACATTTTATACTCTCGCAATTTATTGAAGAAATTTAACCAATACATATATGCGGAATAAAGCTCACCGTATTTTTGAAAAACCTATAATTAGGTATATGGGAGCTAGGAGAAGTTACTTTTGAAAAACCTACAATGAGGTATATGGAGATGTTATGACCCGATTTTAATAATTTTTGGAACAGAGACACACTATTAGAAGAAAACAATTTCCTCTGAATTAAATTGAGATATCTGAGAGATTTACCCATATTTTCGGTTAAAATTTATCCTTAGGCGCTGAGTTTAACATGTTCGATATCTGGGGCCTTGAAAAGTTATGGTCCGTTTTCGACAATTTTTTCACAAGTGAAGCCAGAGATGATATGCACTAATTGTGTAAAGTTTTATTCCGTTATCTTCATTGGTTCCTTATGTTTACATTATAAAGTGATGTAATAAGATGGATTTCAAAATTGAGTTATAAGGAAAGTAGTAGTGGTTGTGAACTGATTTCGCCCATTTTTTGTCCGTGTTATCAGGGTGTCAAGAAAATATTATATACCGAATTTCATTCGAATCGGTCGAATAGTTCCTGAGATATGGTTTTTGACCCATAAGTGGGCGATGCCACGCCCATTTTCCATTTTGTAAAAAAATCTGAGTACAGCTCCCTTCTGCTATTTCTTCTGCAAAATTTAGTGTTTCTGACGTTTTTCGTTAGTCAGTTAACCCACTTTTAGTAATTTTCAACCTAACCTTTGTATGGGAGGTGGGCGTGGTTATTATTCTATTTCAACTATTTTTATGGAGTGTGGTAGGGTATGTATGAGAACCGACTGCAGAGAGTTTGGTTCATATAGCTTTATTAGTTTGCGAGTTAAATACAAATAACCGATTTGGGGGCGGGGCCACGCCCACTTCCCCAAAAAAATTACATCCAAATATGCCCCCTCCTAGTGCGATCCTTTATTCCAAATTTTACTTTTATATCTTCATTTATGGCTTAGTTATGACACTTTATGTGTTTTTGGTTTTCGTCATTTTGTGGGCGTGGCAATGGTCCGATTCTGCCCATTTTCGAACTTGATCTTCTTATGGTGCCAAGGAATATTTGTGCCAAGTTTCGTCAAGATATCTTAATTTTTACTCAATTTACAGCTTGCACAGACGGACAGACGGACAGACAGACATCCGGATTTCAAATCTACTCGTCACCCTTTGGTATATATGTATATATGACTCTATATCTAACTCTTTTAGTTTTAGGTGTTACAAACAACCGTTATGTGAACAAAACTATAATACTCTCTTTAGCAACTTTTGTTGCGAGAGTATAAAAATTATTGTTGTAGGTTTATTTTATTTATTATTATATGAAAGTACAACATTTGAAGGATACTTAAAAAAAGAGGAATAACGGTTTAACGTCGATCTCTGCAGGCACCTTGAAAATAAGTTTTTGTGCGGTGACCAACCTACAGCATCACTGGATCATCCGAAACCGAAAAATCAAAAAGCTTTCTTTAGTTTATTAGTTTATCTTTCAATTGACGTCGACTTTTTTTTTAATTTTTAATTTTTTAAATTTTTGGTATCATTTTCAAGCCAAAATGACGATTTTAGACGAAAAAATCGACCTATTTGTTATTGTAAAATTGTTAGTAATTAAAATTTTTGGAAAAACTCGACGTCATTCGAGAGCTATATATATATGTAGAATATTTGTTCAAAATTTCGAAAAGATCGATGCAGTAGTTTTTATATATATAAAATACAATGATATTACATTTCGTACAAAGGGTTTTTTATTTATTTTATTATTTTTTATACTCTTGCAACATGTCCACAATTCCAATGAAAATGTTCGGTTCGTAACATTTCTTTAGCATTCCATTGGTATTGGTATAAAAATAGAAAACGAAATCGATTCCCAACCACGCCTACTTTCTCTATACCACAATTTTGATGTTCATCTGAAAATATCGGAACAAAACTTTGAACAAATACTGTATTTCTAGTATCTAAAAGCCGCTTAAAAATCGTCGAAATCTTAGGACCTTAAGGGGTAAGGTTTGTTTCGTCGAAAAAAGACCTTTTTTCGTAAATTTTTTTAGAAACAAGTAAGGAAAGGCTAAGTTCGGGTGCAACCGAACATTTTATACTCTCGCAATTTATTGAAGAAATTTAACCAATACATATATGCGGAATAAAGCTCACCGTATTTTTGAAAAACCTATAATTAGGTATATGGGAGCTAGGAGAAGTTACTTTTGAAAAACCTACAATGAGGTATATGGAGATGTTATGACCCGATTTTAATAATTTTTGGAACAGAGACACACTATTAGAAGAAAACAATTTCCTCTGAATTAAATTGAGATATCTGAGAGATTTACCCATATTTTCGGTTAAAATTTATCCTTAGGCGCTGAGTTTAACATGTTCGATATCTGGGGCCTTGAAAAGTTATGGTCCGTTTTCGACAATTTTTTCACAAGTGAAGCCAGAGATGATATGCACTAATTGTGTAAAGTTTTATTCCGTTATCTTCATTGGTTCCTTATGTTTACATTATAAAGTGATGTAATAAGATGGATTTCAAAATTGAGTTATAAGGAAAGTAGTAGTGGTTGTGAACTGATTTCGCCCATTTTTTGTCCGTGTTATCAGGGTGTCAAGAAAATATTATATACCGAATTTCATTCGAATCGGTCGAATAGTTCCTGAGATATGGTTTTTGACCCATAAGTGGGCGATGCCACGCCCATTTTCCATTTTGTAAAAAAATCTGAGTACAGCTCCCTTCTGCTATTTCTTCTGCAAAATTTAGTGTTTCTGACGTTTTTCGTTAGTCAGTTAACCCACTTTTAGTAATTTTCAACCTAACCTTTGTATGGGAGGTGGGCGTGGTTATTATTCTATTTCAACTATTTTTATGGAGTGTGGTAGGGTATGTATGAGAACCGACTGCAGAGAGTTTGGTTCATATAGCTTTATTAGTTTGCGAGTTAAATACAAATAACCGATTTGGGGGCGGGGCCACGCCCACTTCCCCAAAAAAATTACATCCAAATATGCCCCCTCCTAGTGCGATCCTTTATTCCAAATTTTACTTTTATATCTTCATTTATGGCTTAGTTATGACACTTTATGTGTTTTTGGTTTTCGTCATTTTGTGGGCGTGGCAATGGTCCGATTCTGCCCATTTTCGAACTTGATCTTCTTATGGTGCCAAGGAATATTTGTGCCAAGTTTCGTCAAGATATCTTAATTTTTACTCAATTTACAGCTTGCACAGACGGACAGACGGACAGACAGACATCCGGATTTCAAATCTACTCGTCACCCTTTGGTATATATGTATATATGACTCTATATCTAACTCTTTTAGTTTTAGGTGTTACAAACAACCGTTATGTGAACAAAACTATAATACTCTCTTTAGCAACTTTTGTTGCGAGAGTATAAAAATTATTGTTGTAGGTTTATTTTATTTATTATTATATGAAAGTACAACATTTGAAGGATACTTAAAAAAAGAGGAATAACGGTTTAACGTCGATCTCTGCAGGCACCTTGAAAATAAGTTTTTGTGCGGTGACCAACCTACAGCATCACTGGATCATCCGAAACCGAAAAATCAAAAAGCTTTCTTTAGTTTATTAGTTTATCTTTCAATTGACGTCGACTTTTTTTTTAATTTTTAATTTTTTAAATTTTTGGTATCATTTTCAAGCCAAAATGACGATTTTAGACGAAAAAATCGACCTATTTGTTATTGTAAAATTGTTAGTAATTAAAATTTTTGGAAAAACTCGACGTCATTCGAGAGCTATATATATATGTAGAATATTTGTTCAAAATTTCGAAAAGATCGATGCAGTAGTTTTTTCTGTAGGCTGGTCACCGACTTTAAAAATCACATATTTGGGAAAATCGATTCAAAGTTTTGTACACTCAGCGCAGGTAGCTGGAGTTACCGTTATTCAACCTGCTGTAACTTCGTTAGTTTTTCTCCGAATAACCTAAAACTTTAACAGAATATTCTTGAGATGTTGATGGTTCAGAAAAAAATAAAAAATAAAATGAAAAAAAAAGTTGTCAAATCTTACCCCCCACTTAAAGCCTGTGGCTAATTTTTATTGAAAATATGACTAAATCTCTCAGATTCTCTAAATAAATTCAAAGAAGATGTGTTTCTTCCAATAATGTACCTCTGTGCCGAAAACTGGCAAAATCAGGTCAATATTTCCTCTAGCCATGATATACTTCATATACGGATTTTCAAACTTCCAGTGGCCTTTCTACCGTATATATCGGTTAATATGAGAGATATCTTTATGCCGAATATGTAGGTAAAATTGTATGTTGTCTTAATAAAATTTAATGAGTAAAGAGTATAAAACGTTCGATTACACCTGAACTTTGCCAGTACTTACTTGTTTATAAAAGAATTACACTACTTTTACTATGGTTAAAACCAACATTCAACTGTTGTAAGGAAAGCTTTTCAAGTCAAAAATATTATAGAAGGTTTGATTTTGTCTATCTAGGGACAAGCTTTTTTAAAAACGCCGTATTTTAAAGCATACACACTGTCTCTCCTTACATTCTTGCTATTTTTCGAAAGCTTCAAAGACAGCCAATGCCCTGTCTTCTTTCGATTTGTTCTCATTATTGATCCTAGAAAGAATTTTTTATTTTCTTTATAGACTTTAATAACTCTCTATTGCGATTCATTATTCTCAAAGTTTTCTTTTGGTGATTCTATTTATCTATACGATTTGGGTTGCGGTCTCGTCAACTAAACAGCTCAACTCTAATGTTGTTTTTCCTTCAAAAGAACCGTACCTCGAAGGAAAGCTTGTTGATATCTCTTCAGCATTTCAAAAAACGAGTTTCAGTTGTGAGGTTGAGGTATTGCCCAGATATAAGATTTCTGCAGTCAAAAAAATTTATCTATACAACTCATACAACGTAGAAGTCCCAACACATCTACAAAGTTTGCGTTACAACTCAACACATCTTTCGAAATACTTTTAAACTCCTTACGGACACCTACTCCATTTCTTTGAATCTAACTCCATTTGCAACATATTAAGTGTGAAATCATTTTTAATTCAGCTTTTTCATTTCGTTTTCATTCAACTTACTCTCATTTTCAACTCATTACAGAAATCATCTTCACACTCTTCATATTAAAACGAAAAAAACAAGGACTTAACACATATTCCTTCTTCAAAATATTCTTGAGGCGCCACAGGCACTTCACCGCTGCAAATACTGTGTAACTTTGAGAGACACTTTGACAGCATCGCCACTTTGAGGCGTGAGCAGAGATGCGCTCGTGTCTATTACGCGTTAAATCACTGCTAGCGACAATTAGCGTTTTGCAACATTTAAAAAGCAATTATTACATTAAAAAGTACATTTAAATTCGAATTAAAACTTTCGTTGCCATTTTTGCTGTTGACATCGTTAGCAGTGACGCATGTTGTGTTATCGTTGTTGTTGTAATGCAACAAGAAGGCAATAAACATGCAACAAAAAGTGCAGTTACCTACAACACGCTTCGCTCTACACAAATGTGTGGTTATGTTGTAATGACTGTTGTTGCTGCTTTTGTTGTAGGTGAAAATACGCGTCGCGAAACAAGCAAGCGATACTTTTCCAGCGAGCACGTCCCTCTTTTTGCAATTAATTGCAGACTGCATTTTACATTTCACATTTTAGCACAGTGCGGCGGGTGCATATACATATGTATGTATGTGTGTGTTTGTGTTTGCTACACATTGGCATAAAAGCAATGGCGGTGGCAACGACGACTAACGGCAAAATCACATTTGATGCCACGTTAAGCATGCAATTTGCAAATTCACTTCACTACCGAGAGCTATCAAGGCATGTTGCAACACAGATGACAACAACAACAACAGCAATTGCAAATAACAAAAACAGTAATTACAGCAGCTATTTGCTGGTGCTGTACAACGCACCGATAATAGCAACAAAAAAGTTAAACATTTCATTGAAGCAATGCATCCGTTGTAATCAGTGTTGCCACGTTGCGCCGTTGCACGAGCAACATTAGAATGACAAAATTTTCGCGTGCTCATACATGTCTGTATGTATGCGTGAGTTTGTGAGGAAGAGCATTTCCCAGGCAGAGATAAACATGGCAGCAAAAATCAAACAACAACAACAACGTAATCAACAAAATTAGTGAAAGAGCAAAACTCAAATTCACCACACACGCAACTACAAATAGTTACGTACACATCAAGGTAGAATGCAATATACATAACCACTCTCGTGCAATCATCTGCACACTACAACTCACAAGAGCTTTAAACGAGTCAAGCATCCAGGTGTCCACCGATCGTGCAACAGGATTGTCCGGCCGGATGCTTGAAGGCCTTTGAGGCTCATTAAACTTACATTAAGCGGACAAATATATAGGCATTCGACGGCTGCTGGTTGGCGGTGGTTTGTTGTTGTTTTGTCAGCATGCGGCAATAACTGGTTGCACGCAAAACGTGACAACCTTTTCGCGTATTCGCCTTTCTGTAAACACCTGAGCAAACAAGCCACAAAACCAATGGACACCACTAACATTAACACCTACCCAACTGCGTTGAAAACCGCAAAGTATGCACAGGCATACACACAAACACACCACGCTCGCCACTCACGACCTGCCGAGTGGCAGAATGGCTGACGGACTGTTTGAATGGCTTTATGCTTATTGCTGGCCATATTAACAACATTATGAACGTCAATGACGTCCTGCGGTTTATTGTGACAACACTTTGTACGGCGACAGCGAATGAATGTAACATGCAGCCTTGCCAGATCTGTGTTTTAAATTTAAATATTTCGTATTTTACATAGGAACTCGTAGTTTGAAAATAAAGTCAACTGCAAATAAATTAAATTAATATTCGAGAAAAAAAGAAATAATAAAAAATAAATCAATAGCAACCACATTTCATCAACAGATCAGAAAAATCGATAAAATATTCGGAGTACTCGAGAACCGCGCGTCGTCCACACACTTCTGACGGATAAAAGGAGCTTTCTTGAATACAATGAATAATTTTTACATTTGGTAAGACTCTTTCCTTAGATAGTCAAGCGACCCAAACTTAATAAAAATCGGATAAATTATTTTAGAAACGATGTTAACGATAATCTTATATAAAAATGGTGGACCTCAGAAATAAACTCACTAAAGATATTTTTTATTCGTTTTCAAAAAGTATTTATAAATAATTGGCTTAATTGATTCTTGAGAGGTAGTCCAATAAAACCCCAAGGTACACTGACTGAATATACTGACTAAATTGAAAGTCCTATTCAGGTTCTTCAATCGAATGGCTTTATCGAAAAATAACAAAAAAGTAGAAACAGGTTCCAGGAATTAGTAGATTATCATTTCTGTGACATAATAAATTTATTTCGGCAGGAAAGAGTCGCTAACTGTGGCACTCATGAGAAATGAGAACCATTTCTCTTTAAATAGCAGAATATGTATTACCACGAACACATTCAGATGTAGAATAGATTGGTGAACAGAAATGGGGACCCAAATACCAGGTATAAAACTAACTTTGTCAATTAGACATGAGGCAAAATCGAAAAATACATCTTTAAAAAGAACCAAGCGACCAATTTGACTCAGTCCAACAAAGGTCCTATTTCAAAGCTTATCACATTACTTTTAAAACCTTAAACAATTATTCAAGGAAAGCATGGAAGCACTAAGCAGCAGCAGAAATGGTTCTGCAAAGGGTCAAAGCTGTTCCAGTCGAAGAATTCCAGTAAGAAACTAATGAACTCTTCGAATGAAACGCAAGGTAGCAAATCAAAGTCCACGTTATAAAGTCACCATTGATAATATAATATTTCATATTTGTTTTTTTTTTTTTTTTTTTGGAAAACCATATTTCAACTCTTTTTTCTAGAGAATAAAAAGTATTACAAAAACCTAAATCACTGAATTGAAAAATAATACCGTTAATTCTATACTAGATTTGAAGAAGAAATGTATGGTAATTTGGAACCAGTTTATAAATCGGTACTCAGAACTCACTAGGAGGTACGAAGGGTGTTTCCTTAAACAGACTATTAGACTATTAAGAACAGTCCTTTGTGAGGTCATAAAATTTCAATGCCCTCACTTAAATTTTCGAATAGATAAAGCGCCTAAAATCTACCACAATCTACCAAAAGTTTTTAACTTCTGTTTCCACTAATTAACGTGGGTGCCCAAAAAGTTAGATCCAAGCATATTTTGCGTAGATCTCGCAAATGCGGGGCATTCCAAGAGGAAATGATGGGAGGATTCTAACTCATCTTCTTCTAAGCAAATTCAGCAGCTAGCATCCGGTAAAATTTTTTGTTTGACCGCATGAATCCCGATGGGACAATGGTCAGTTAGAACTCCTAAACTTAGGAAAGATTGGCCTTGTTTAGGACAAAGAGTTCCCTTGACCTCTTGTGATTTACTTTGGGCCAGAATTCACTATATAAAATATAAATTGTAATCAAATATGAGCCAACTATAATAATCCGATTAAATGATTAAAGACGAGGGCATAACTGTTCACTTTTCAGCAAAGCAGAAAAACGCGAAAAATAGAAAAATTATAGAAAAAATGTCAATTGTTTAAAAAGTTAACTTCAAGCCTTCCCATGTCTTGCTTTCTTTTATTAACTAATATGCAAAGGAAGTAGAAATTCATAAGCTTACAACTTGCTGCACCAGTTTAAAGAGCACCTCACTAAAATGACAACCGTAATTGCCACATAACATAATTGCAAATTTTACAGCGAAAAAAGGAAACTGAGTGGAGCAAACTGAAGAAAATGTAATAAAATATACGCAGTTAACGGTGTTAGCTTCGAATCCGTAGAAATGCATATATGTGTACGTTTATATATTTATGCGAATATGTATGCCTTGCCTTCTGATTTCATATACGTATTGTACATGCGCATAAATATTTATGCGTAACTATAATGTAAGGAGATTATTGCGCTTAATCCTCGCCGTTTGCCACTTGTCATGCAGACAGTGCAATGAAGTGCCACTTAGTTGCTGATGCAACCCTGCCGTCGCGGCTGCAGCACCAGTGCACAACGAGTAATGTCACCAGCATAAAGGGTCTTTATGTACGCTTACATATATGAATGCATTTGCATATGGATTGCCGCTCTTTAAAGCTGTTGAAAAATTATTATTTCAACTTTTGCAAAATGGTAGGGATAAAAAGGCATTTATGAATGGGATAAGCTTTTGAAGAAGATTATTTTATATAAACCAAAATAGCGTATATCTGTCTGAGTTTATTATTGGTTATAAAAACATTTCGATTTTAAAAACTATATAGTATATATATAGTATATATTCAGTATAAACTCCACTGAAATATCGAAAATCATTAAATATAGTATTTGTGTATTAAGATAATTCATGGACCGATTTCCTCCATTTTTACCACCAGACTATATGAAACCTAAAGTAATACGTTCACTTAATTTTAACAGTCTCCTCAATATCGCATATAAGGTTTTGTCGAGCGTATTGTGTGAAAGACTAAAGCCCACCGTCAACGAACTGATTGGACCTTATCAGTGTGGCTTTAGACCTGGAAAATCTACAATGGACCAGATATTCACCATGCGCCAAATATTGGAAAAGACCCGAGAGAGAAGAATCGATACTCACCATCTTTTTATCGATTTTAAAGCTGCCTTCGATAGCACGAAAAGGAGCTGCCTTTATGCCGCGATGTCTGAATTTGGTATCCCTGCAAAACTAATACGGCAATGTAAGCTGACGTTGAGCAACACCAAAAGCTCCGTCAGGATCGGTAAGGACCTCTCCGAGCCGTTCGATACCAAACGAGGCTTCAGACAGGGTGACTCACTATCGTGCGACTTCTTCAATCTATTGCTGGAAAAAATAATACGAGCTGCAGAACTAAATAGAGAGGGTACAATCTTCTACAAGAGTGTACAGCTCCTGGCGTATGCCGATGATATTGATATCATCGGAAGCAACAACCGCGCCGTATGTTCTGCGTTTTCCAGACTAGATAAAGAAGCGAAGCGTATGGGTCTGGTGGTGAATGAGGACAAGACGAAATATCTCCTGTCATCAAACAAACAGTCAGCGCACTCGCGTCTTGGCTCCCACGTCACTGTTGACAGTCATAACTTTGAAGTTGTAGATAATTTCGTTTATCTGGGAACCAGCATTAACAACACCAACAATGTCAGCCTTGAAATCCAACGCAGAATCACTCTTGCCAACAGGTGCTACTTTGGACTGAGTAGGCAATTGAAAAGTAAAGTCCTCTCTCGACGAACCAAAATCAAACTCTATAAGTCGCTCATTATTCCCGTCCTGATGTATGGCGCTGAAGCGTGGACGATGACAACATCCGATGAGACGACTCTTGGGGTTTTCGAGAGAAAGGTTTTGCGTAAGATTTATGGTCCTCTAAACATTGGCAACGGCGAATACCGCAGACGATGGAACGATGAGCTGTACGATTTATACGACGACATTGACATAGTTCAGCGAATAAAAAGACAGCGGCTACGCTGGCTAGGTCATGTTGTACGGATGGAAGAAAACACTCCAGCTCTGAAAGTATTCGATGCAGTACCCGCGGGAGGAAGCCGCGGAAGAGGACGACCTCCACTCCGGTGGAAAGACCAAGTGCAAAGTGACCTGGCTTCACTTGGTGTTTCCAGTTGGCGCCAAAAAGCAAAAAGGAGGAATGAGTGGCGCGCTCTGGTGGATTCGGCTATAATCGCTTAAAGCGGTTCCTACGCCAAATATATATATATATATATATAATCCTGATCAATTTGATATATATAACACTAGATCTATCTCGAATAGTTCTAGATCATACAAACAACCGTTAGGTGAATAAACTTAATATTCTATGTTCAACATCTTGAGAGTTAAGAATCATGTCCACATTGCAAGAAAATATGTATTTTCCACCACTTAAAAATGGTACTTACACTTCCTGAAACATCAAGCGTTCCACGAAGATGTTTCAGATCTGAATATTTTTAAAATAGAATTAGTACGAGTGTTCTAAATTATTTGAAGCTGTAATCGAAGTCCTCTTTTCTGCTTTTGCACGACAGTTAAGCCTTTCTTTATTTTTTTTTAATCTCTCCACTATACTTCCACAAAAATTCTGAGCTCAACATTCCAGAACGCTTATAAAACGCTCAGTATACGAAATGGCATTTATCCCCCAGCTAAATGCTGACTCGTGACTTCACTATTTAGTGCAAACACAGAGTTTCTTTTCTTCCTGCAACATTTTCACTCAGTCAAATAGCAATAAGTAGAAAGAAGATTGTTTATCCCAGTTTTATGAGGCTTCTCAGAATGCTATTTAATGACTCCAAATAGCCCTTTGAATATTAGCATGAAATAAACGGAAGCAAGTCTACTACAGTATACACAGACACACATAGCGATGTATGTCAACCAAAGAAAAGCGCAAAAGTTTCGAAACAATAACGAAACAAATAATAAGAATAAGAAGCAAGGAGATCTGAACAAAAGCGGCTCCCGTAGAAAACTACTTACTGACATACTTACGGCGCGCCTGAAAACAATAGACGCAGCAAAGCTTCACAGCATTAAGACAAGCTAAGCAAATAAACACAAAAGACACAAGGAAGATGAGGCAACAGGAAAATGTGAGAAAAAGTTGAAATGAAGTCAGCGATTTGTCGGGCAATTAGCAGCAGCTGTCAGCAACGTTTAACCCATTTTTTGGCCATTTTTATCAGTGCTATTGACCAAAATGCGAGTGTATGCGAGAAACTTTATTTTGTTTCGGCTTTGCTTTGACGCTTTGTCGTGTGTTTCTTTAATATCATGTTGAATTTTTTTATCTCTTTTTTCTTTTTTTGCCATTATCCTTTTGCTAAGTAGTTCAACGGTCACCAGGGCGTATGAGTGCTCGTGGACATGAAATTATACATTTATGAGCATGAATTTTCGGTTAAACTGTAATTGCCAGTTTGTGGTTATGCAAATGGTTTTGACAATTTTCAAATTAAAAACGACAAGTGAACGAATTTTGTGGACACGTTTTATTTTAGAATTTTAATATTTAATGGCTAATGTGGGACAATCGTGGTTAGAGGCGGTAGCGGAAATTATTTCGGCGTAGTGAAAAAAATTATATTGTGAGTTAGCAAGTAATATCCGTTAAATCAAAGGTTAGGCTTGTTAGAATACGTAAGAACATCACCACATGTTCAGAGTAAATTTAATTTGCTGTCTGCTGCGTAGTACAGAAGTTTTTATATAAAAATTGTTGTAGCCGATAGGTGGCGCTGTGTTCAAATCATTCTAAACAAGGTCTTATAAACCAAATGCATACTTGGACAACGAACTTGAAATGCTAATTGTCGAAAACATCGATAAATAATGAAAATAGTCCAGCCTAACCTTCAGGTTTCGATTGCGCAGGAGCAAAGCAATGCACAAAATCCCTTTTGGAACCATTTAAATAAAACTGGATACATACAGAAGCTCGAGTTAATGCAAAAAAAATTCGCATGGACCAAATTTCCATTTGCGAATCACTACTCGCAACAAAATCTATCCATTGCGGAAACGCATGAGTCCTGGTGATGAACAGTGGGCATCGTCAAGCGAAAATGGTCATGAACGAGCTGCCGAAAAAGGTGACCAAGCCAGGATTGACGGTCAGAAAGGTTTGGCTATGTGTTTGGTGGGACTGGTAGGTACATCTATGAAGTGCTCACCTATGACCAAACTTTTAATTCGGACCTGTACTTTCAACAATTGAACCATCCCAGGAAGCCCATAAGTGAGCCACTTTGCCAAACTGAAGAGAAGTTACGTTCCATCACGACAAATCTGAGCCACACATGTCGATATTATCGCTAAAGACACGTCAAAAGTTCTGAAAGCTTCATTGAGAGGTACTTATATATGTATCCAACTTTTAGTCCGGACCTAGCACCAAATGATTACTACCTGTTCCTACCTGTTCCTGGCTATTCCGAATTATCTTACTGGTGAAAAATTCGACTGTCCCATTTTTTTCAATAACCACAAGACTTTTTGTGAAAGTGGCATTAGAAAATTACCTTCAAAATAGCAATAGGTGATCGAACAAAATGAAGCTTATTTGGCCTAATCGGAACATTCTACGATAACCATGCTATATAAAACCTAAAATTTAATGCAAAAATACTGGATTATTTTATATTTACAAGACCTAGTCAACTCAAAAAAGGTATAAACTAAAATTTGAAAACTGTCTGCTGCTGCATTACGCTAGCAAAATAAATATGCCCCATTTCAATAAGGCCTCAACCGTATTAAATTCGAATAATAAAATATTACAATGGAATTAGGTGCTTTTTCTAACGAAATGTAGCTCCATAAATTTTATTCACTTTTAAAACCAGCACATTCAAACTCACTACACGTGGTGTGTGGTAGCTTAATGCGCTTTAAAATACCACAAAGGAGCTTTGAAACTAATATCTTGTAGCGAATTTAATTTTCACATTCAAAAACACTTTGCCAAAATGCTAAGCTCTCCGCTTTCATTTCTGTTATGCTCTTTACTTTGCTGCTGTTGATACTTTTTGTGGTGGTTTTGTCAGCGTTTATCTACTTTTGTCAGAAACAGTCTGTGATTTAGACACGCTTTGATTCCTATTTACGAGTACTTTTATTTTGTGGCATGTGGCATTTTGTTGTAGTTGTTTCAGTGCATATATTTCTCGGTATTGTTACTTGTTGTTCACGATTGTTACAGATTGCTGTTGTCCACTGTTGGCTGTTGGATTTTGTTACAGCTATTATTGTTATTATTGTTGCTGCAGCTTTTGTTGTTTGCTTTCAACTTGAATCTTCCGCTGTTTATATTCTTGGCATTGGATATTTGGCCACTTTGCCGGCAACGCAAGGGTTCAAGTGGAAAAAGTGAATTCGGCGGTGCGTCGTTTGCTTGCACGGCTGCCAACGGCATTTGAGAGACACTCTCAACTACGACATGGACTCGCTATAAAGTTTCGCTTTCGTTTCGCCACTTTCTTAGTTTATTACGCACAACTGCAACTTGACCAGTCTCACTTCTGTTTGTTTTTAAATTTTCCGCTTTTTCTTGACATTCGTGACAGTTTGATCTTGTGCCAAAAAAAGTGACTCTTTCGCGCTTTTTGTCATGCTCGCCACTTGTAAAAAGTGCAACAACTTTTATGAAATTTACATATTATGTCCGTTCATAAATCGTTACAGCACTGAAATAGCTGAAAGTCATGTCGTTTTCCCTAAGGCAGTCAACAATGTAGATTCTTTATTAAGAAATGGAATTTTGTCCCTTGATAGGACATAAAAATTTAAAACTGAAACTGAAAACTCTTTAATTTCAATTACTTATTTATATACAGCATATATTTACATTTATAAATAATAAAAAACGTAGTTTAATGCCTTCTTGAAAATCAAATCATAAAAATGTCAACTTCCTTGTTGGTTAAGCTAACATATAAAAAGAGAAAGCTGCCTATAAAAAATAAATAAACTAGGACTGTAGCGATTTAGAATGTCATTCTTCTCTTGAAACTAATCAAATATCCACAAATTTTCGAAAATCTTTCGCCAAAAAGAAAACTACGAATTATTGAAGCAGGAAACAACCCGAATCGCCATCATCATTGAAATGCCACGGCAATAGCAATAATAAAGTCATAAAAATTCGAAACGTTAGCAAATGTACAAGGAAATGAAAGAAATTTTTATATCAAGCTTTATGAGTAGTTTTCGTTAGATTTTCAGTTACACTTTACAAAATTCGGCACGGGTTTTCAAGTTTAATAAATAATGTTGGATTCATCAGGTGCTGGTAGAGACAATTGCAGAAGTCTGCTCATATTTTCCAAAATGTTGCTTGGGACAACTCTTCAGGTTTTGAAACATCACAAATTCACGAATGAACTCAGAATACATTCAAAAGTGAAAGTTACGGACGAAAATATCAAATAAAAAAAATTCACAAAACAATTTTTATTCGGTCATATGTATGTTCTATAGTTTAGTATTATCTGTAAGATTTTTTCGATTTTAAAAAACTATGAATATGGTCTTGATGGAACTTAGGCAAAAGTGAGAACATTGACTTCGTTTTGAAATGTTCTGAAGCCTACTTATGATACCAACCAGATCAAAGTATGGAACGATTTCATCACTATATTAGATATTATACTTTGGGGATATAAGTCTATACTCGACGTAAAGTCTACTACTCATTATAAATTTAAGATTTTATACTTTTTCACCAACACACTATAGAATATCCAAAATTATATGGTCTAATAAATTCACTGAGATATCTCACATATTAACCGATATATGCGGTATAACTCAACCCGAACTTGAAAAATCCATATACTATGTATGTGGGAGCTGAGAGAAATAATGACCAAATTTTACATATTTTTGACATCGAAACGAAATATTATCAACAATTTTTTTTCTAAATTTCATTAACTATTCCAGGGATTTACCGATATTTTGATAAATCAATCGCAGTCAATCGTAGCCATCAGGTCCTTATATGCGATATCAGAGGGATATTGAAGAGTTGAAGCCGTTGAGAAAAATGCGTGCCGAGCGAGATCTTGAGAAGTCTTTCGAGGTTTTCAGTTGTACTAAACCCTAATTGAATAACCTAACTCATCCAGAAGTTAATGTGTGAAAGGGCGCAACATTCGGTTGGCAAGATACCTTAGAAAGGGCAAAATATAATTGGGCGACAACGTCGTGAAAAGAAATACAAACTGAAGAAGAAGAAAGGGATGTTTAAGCTTAAGGAAGCACTTAGTGTTTCACTACATAGGGACCTAAGCGACTTTTCACCGTTGCCAGGTATCAAAACATTTTAAAATATAATAGCAGAGACTGAGATGGTAACGAAGAAGGAAATAAGGAATGACCGGTTACCGAATAACGAAATTTCGAATATAGATCAAAAACACCTTCATGAAAAGTAATTTCTCACAGTGTATTTCTGTGAGCTTTGTGAAGAATGCTTTAAACGAACCGCCAACACTATAAAAAAACTATCAACTGTGGATGATTGCCAGCGTTTGTGATGTGGGCGGATGCCGGATGTCGGTGACCAGTTGCAAGCAACTTGTCGTTATTGTTGTTATGAGTTGTTATATGTATTTAAGTGTATGTATATATGTAGAGGATACAAAATACACAAGTCTACCACCTTATTCTTTCGACGAAAGCACAAAAATGCAAAATCATGCGCATTTATATTGACTGTTTAAAATATTGGAGCAAAAATTGATTTCTTCTAGCAATCATAATGTGTGTTATTGTTGCAGGACCAAAGGGTGCGAAACGCTGCAAACGTACTTAAATATATGTGAGGTAGTTATAACAGTGTACTTAAATATATTGATACATATAAGCATGAAAACTCTTGTAAGTATTTATGAACATAAACAAACCCAAATGAAGTGGAATAAAGAGAGTAAAACATGAATGGCCATGCTGAAGTTATAGTGTTCACCACAAAGCCACACTTATGCGTTGTCCATTGCGCCATAAATAGGGGATTTCGAACATACGAGTTGAAAAGTAGCAGCAGTAAATAATGATGAATGCAAGTATGCGGTAAAACAAATCGATATATAGTTATGTTATAGTATTGACGGTGTGTGTCACTTAAATTCATACGAGTATATTTAAAGGCAATAGTAAACTTAAAAAAAAAATATGGGTTCATGGGAATAATAGCCGGAAGCAGTTAAGGTGCATGGTATTCACGTTCTATTCCATTCTAAAATATTCTATGAAACCCAGTTAGTAGCTTATTTTCTGGAGTATGTTATTTTCATTCCTCGGGTTAGTGGTTCACCGATAGGCACCATATGTCAACAAAAAATTTGGCTGTCCATGAGATAAACATTCCTTTAATGGAGCTAAAACTACTTCTAACACCAAGCGACTCTCAAAATATGCAAGGATTTTTGCGATACATAATTGTGAGCTGTGGTTTTGAAGTTAAAATCAACCGCACTTCAAAAGAATTCGACGCCTCAGAATTTAAGGTTCAAAGTTAAACTTTAAGATATCCATCCATCAAACGCTTCTCATAAATGAAATAATAGACAGCCGTTCCCACGAAAGTCGGCTCTAAAAAACCGGAAAGGTTCCGGATTTTTTCCGGATAAAGACTGCCAAATCGACAGCATTCCTCAAAAATATTTGGAAAATGTTTGAAACCAATACAACCACAACAATATTTATTATATAATATCCTTTAATTTCGATAACCTCACGCAGAAAAAAACTCAAACACCAAGGACAACATCTGATGAATAAGTTCTTGGCGATTATCAAAAATATGAAAGCTCTTCAATTACAGGTAACAAAAGAAGAGAGAGTGCTCTGCTTGGAAAAATTGAAGGGAGAGAGGGTGAAATGACTGAAACTGCATATTAATTGGGTGAAAATCGATGTCTATGGATCAAAATGAAGATGAATAATGTCTTCTGTTTTTATAAGAAAACATCATGATCATATAGGCTCTATTTAAATAGCTTCTGGACTAGAAAATGAGCTGAAGAACTACCCTGTTTACCTACCAGAGCACACTTCTGTTTTTATACAACTAGTTAGATGACTAATTCAAATGATATGCACTTTTTTTAGTAAAGAAGTTAGAAGGTCCACTATGCACCTTTAATAACAATCATATTATTTGACCTAATAATAGTATTACAAAAAGTAATACAAAATCCATAACTTAACAGCTCATCGAGGTACGTAAAGGCCACGAAGAACAAAAAAATTATAAAAAAATACTTAAACCATTAAAAAATATTAAAACTCTGTGGATTTTTAACATCATTCATAAAGCATACAAACCAGCATGCAACGACACGCATTCTTCAGAAGCTTAATGATATCACCACAACAATTGATAGCCTGCCAAATAAGCTTAACACCAGTGACAAGAAGCATGTTGAAGTATCACTACATGATTTCTACTCAACGCTGCACTCGAATAAAAGAAATCGAAGTTGTTGTAATGCAAAAAATGGAAAATAGAAAGTTTTGAGTGTATTGTATACAAATGCAAGCACACAGCCACTTTAGAACGCTTTTCAACATGCGCTTTGAAGCAGCTACACAAGAATGCACGCTGCCACTCAGCATATGGAGCGAGATGAGAGACACACGTGCGTATATTAATCAATGGTTACAATGTGTGAACGCTAGTTCTTATAACTATCAACGTTTTCTGCATGCGTAAATACAATGCAAAGCAAGTGCGAAATAACAATATCCTCTCACATGCATACTAACATTTTTATCTAATATTTCCAGCAGAGTGATTTATACCTCAACATTTTCGCACAAAGCACGAGTGAAATTTCCATGAGCTGGAAAATAAATAAAATATCAACCATAAGTGAGTGGTGAAGTGATATAATGTAGTTAACATTCTTTTATTTTATTCTTCTAAGATTTGCATGAGAAAACTCGCTGACAGTATGGCGTATGAGTAACATTTTGTTTGGCTTGAAACCATTGGAAGCCAATCGAGGCAACTAAGTATACAAATTGTATCGCTCTGTGCTTCGTGTCACACTATTAGCACTTTAGGCACTTCACAATATCGCATGCATAAATTATATGCACGTGTATGAAAAATCTGTTTGTGGCAGAAGGCGAGTGTGTCTCTTGAGTGTCTACACGCTATTATCAATATATTGCGCATTATAAAAGATTGTATTGAGCACTTCAGGTGAGAGTGCAGTGGTAATGAATAAAAATGTATGCTTTCATAATTTAGCACGTGACAGTCAATCAATTTTACTGGCTTAGTTGACTATATGAATGAAAAATAGTGAAAATAGAACCAGAGATAAATTTGAAATGTATCTTTTAATTGCTCTTCCTTAATCAAATGCCTTATGCATTAGTGTTATTTACAAATGCAATGTTTCTTCATCAAAAAAATATATAATTAGCAAGTAAGGAAGAAGGAAAACTTTATAAAATCATTTAAGGATGGTCAAAACTCGGATCGAACATTATATAATCCCACGATTTGAAATGCGTAGAAAAAGTTTCAGATATTGAAAAAGTTTTATTGATTTTTTTTCGAAAATATTCCAAAATATATGTAGCTATAAAATTTGGAGAAAATTCAAAATTTTTAAATTCGCCCTGATCAACAACTTTCATTCAAATTGTAATTATATGCTCAAATTTTCGAATATCTTTATGAAATTTTCAATGTTATCAAGCTTATCACTAGTAGTTTTTAATACTCAAAATGGAAGGATTTGTTTTCTTTCATAAAAATACTTAAAAATCCAGTAGTATAGAATTTAAAGAATTTCATTATCTCTCTTCATTGTCCATAACTCTGTATAAATTAAAGCTACGATACTTAAATTAATTGCAAATGGTAGCTGAGACAATCTACTATAGAAATAAAGTATGTCTAATTTTCATAAATTTTTTTGGAATATTTGCACAATTTTATTACATTTTGGGAGATTTCTAAAATTTTCATATTTTTATTATAGATCACCATAGAACAATGACCATGGCCAAAACGTTAACCAACCCATTCAAAGATCAGTGACCTCAGCCAAAACGTTAACAAACCCCACCCAAAATGTAAACAAACCCCATGCCAAAGGTCAATGGCCTCTGCCCAAAACGTAAACAAACCCCGACCAAAGGTCAATGACCTCGCCCAAAAATGTAAACAAATCTGACATCACGTGATCTCCAAAATGTAAACAAACCTGACATCACGTGATCCCCAAAATGTAAACAAACCTGACATCACGTGATCCCCAAAATGTAAACAAACCTGACATCACTTGATCTCCAAAATGTAAACAAATCTGACATCACGTGATCTCCAAAATGTAAACAAACCTGACATCACGTGATCCCCAAAATGTAAACAAACCTGACATCACGTGATCCCCAAAATGTAAACAAACCTGACATCACGTGATCTCCAAAATGTAAACAAACCTGACATCACGTGATCTCCAAAATGTAAACAAATCTGACATCACGTGATCTCAAAATGTAAACAAACCTGACATCACGTGATCTCCAAAATGTAAACAAACCTGACAAAATGTAAACAAATCTGACATCACGTGATCTCCAATATGTAAACAAACATTTCACGTGATGTCAGGTTTGTTTACATTTTGAGGTGAGGTCATTGACCTTTGAGCTGGGTTTGTTTACGTTTTGGGCAGAGGTCATTGACCTTTGGTCGGGGTTTGTTTACATTTTGGGCAAAGGTCATTGACCTTCGGGCGGGGTTTGTTTACATTATGGACGAGGTCAATGACTTATGTTCGGGTTTTGTTTTCATTGACCTTTGGTCGGGGTTTTTTAACATTTTGGGTGGGGTTTGTTTACGGTTTGGCTGAGGTCAATTACCTGTGGGTGGGTTGGTCACTGATTTATGAGAGGGGTTTGTTAACATTTTGAAGGATCACTTGAGGTTAGTTTTGTTATATGTTATGGGATTTTATAAGGTTAAGTGTGTTGATATTTTGGGTGGGTCTCGTGAAAACTAATCTATTTATATTTCAAGTGAACGGGGACTTTGGATTATTTCCTTTCTGTTTAATAGATAAATTGGTCTCTATACCAGTAACAAAAATATTAAAAATATGAAAATTTTAGAAAAAAAATAAAATTGTGCAAATATTTCAAAAAAATTAACAAAAATTGTACTTTCTTTAGTTTTATAGTAGATTCTCTAAGTTACCATTTGCTATAATTTTAAGTCACGTAGCTTAAATGTATGCAGAGTTATGAGCATAGAAGCAGAGGAATTGAATTTCTTTAAATTCGATACTACTGGACTTTTAAGTATTTTTATGAAAGAAAACAAATGCTTCCATTTAAAGTTTTAAAAACTAGAAGTGATAAGCTTGATAACACTGAAAATTTCATAAAGATATTCGAAAATTTGAGCATATTATTGTAATTAGCATGAAAGGTGATGGTCAGCCTGAATTTTGAAAATTCGAATTTTCTCAAAATTTTGTTTTCAAATTAATCTATATGAAAATAAGCATCTGTTGGGCGTGCAACAAAGCTTTTTTTCGCTTAGTTATAGCAAGTTATTTTTTTACTTAATGACATTTAGAACGCGTGGCAATGGTGCGATGTCGCCCATTTGTACAACCAAACCTCACACGATGCCAGGTCGTTCACGATCAAAACATCTTATATGAAAAACATTAGGTAAGTATATGGGACCTAGAATAAATTTTGACCCGATTTAATATATTTTTGAATCTCTAATTTCATTAAGATATCTTAGATATTGAACGATATTTTCGGTTTCAGGCCTTAGGCACTGAGAATCGTTTTAAATTCAAAATTGCGCCATATCCTGGTAGACGTTCTCGTAAACCGATTTCGCTCATTTTCATACTGCTTAATGATTCAGTCCTTCATCATGCATATGTATTTATAGTTCGGCTGATATAACTTTAGTTATTTGCAAGTTGCCAGAATATAACGATGATCGTCATAATCGTCGACATTAGTAATAATACATAATAAATGACAGTATAATATGTCTACATCAATTTCTTAGCATGTCTTTAATCATTTCTAATTTCAACATTAATATTTAATTGCGTGTGATAGATAGTTTTCTGTTACAAATTCATTACGCTGCTCATTTACATGCATTGGCGTGTACTTACATACATACGTACAAATGTACATATAAATTAATGTAAACACAAAGCATCTTGGCGCAACAACAGGAAGCGAATTTGGTTCAATTTATGATTTCCGTTTTCCCTTTTGTGTGTTTGGGGTAATTGAGCGATGGCAGCGGCAAAGCCTCCTCCACGCATGCAACTTCAAACCGTTTCCTCTTTGCCAAAGTGGCCGTTAGCGAAGCGGTGCGGCAAATGCGACTTAACTGCATAACAACATAATGAATATGTATTTAATAGCAAGTGTGGGACATATATACGAGTATAATGCAGGTATTTTGTAGCGCATCAAATTAATATGCAATGCATTTGTGTGAACGGCCATGTATGGGTATAATGCGTGGGCGTATAATGCGGAGGTATGTACATATGTGTTTGGAACGGAATTATTAACCGCATGCTGTCACATTCAATTATGCACGATGCGCGTGTGTCCACTGACACAAATTTCCAACCATGACATGTGCTATTATTATTCTTGTATTTCGCTGCATACTCACAGGTACACGAATGCACAATTAATCAAAGGAAAGTAAAGAAATTAATAAATCATGATTTGGTCTATGCGGTGATTCAATAATTGTGAGACCAATGAATTTATCAATTTAAAAAAATATTTAATCAATGTTGTCTTTAAAGAGACCACATTGAAAAATTAATTATCGAAATCTAAACACCAGAAAGGCTTGTGCACTCCCATCGAATATCTGAAACTGCATTCTCAAAACTAAGGCCAAACATATTCCTTGCGCTTTCTCTCCCAAAAACAAACCAGTGTACGGCTTAAACAAAATGTTGCAATATAATTGGTGGCAATGCATTTGTAGCATGAATATGTTTTTAATCAACATTGGTTGAGATTAAATGCAACTGATGCAGTGTGTTGGTTGCATGCACAATCAGACGGATAATTAAATTAAATGAGATTTTATTGTCAATTAAGCCATTAATGCATAATTACAATAATTACGCGCTGCGTTACAACGAGATACGAGATGAAGGATACACTGTATATGTATGTATATATATATATCAGTAGGCGTAAATGCCATATGTAGCTCGGAAGTGGAAACAGATACGGCTGAGAGATTTAAAGACTAACCGATTGTGTGGCAACAATGAATTGTCGTATTGAATGGACTGTGGTGTTGCCTCGTGTAAATGCGGTTGAACATATTCAATCAGTTGTTTTTTTTTTTTGATATGGCTATTGTACACACCTACACATAATTTTATTTTTTGATTACGTTATACAGCGCACATTTAAGGTATTAAATGGGATATCGCACGCACAGTAGTGGGTTTCATTATAAAATTAAAACATCGCAGAAACGTCTTTTTCTATTTAGATTCCATTAAAATCTTTTTATACTATATTGAATATACTTTTCATAGCTTAAAAATATACATAAATATTTCAATCCGAATTTCTGCGTAGCCTACTGTGTTTTCTAGTAGCGTAACCTATAGGTACTTCTAAAATAAACCTAGTAATTTCTTATTAAATCGATTTTTTTTATATCGATCTTGGACATTTGTGTCAACATTAACCCAACAAAATATATGTAGATATCTGTTTGCATCCCAAACTTATTCTCAACTGAAAATGTCACATTTGAGACGAATTCTCGACATTTGCGGTAAATTTTGCTTTGTTTTTTTAATTCCAAGATGCGGCTGAGCCTCATCGTCATTTGTAACCGTTTTTAAACAAAAAATTAAATTAAATTTACAAAAAAACGGCGGAAGCAAAGTTGTAGACCAATATTTTCGCAAAACTAATCTATTCTTTGGACAAAAACATTTTACGATTGGACCAAACTAATTTTTTCCAGTAGACTGAGTCGTAAGTAAAAAAATTGTATTCTCCGAACTCCTATGAAGGTTCAAAATTTGATCTTCGAAAAAAATTAAATATTTTCATATAAAAAATACTAAACTCTTATAACATCTGTCCTGTAAGCTTGACGAAAAAGTTTTATATACCTTTATCTTGTAATTAAGAAGAATACCCTTTTTTACTTATGACTAAATGTCTCGGAAAATATTAGTTTGGTCCAATACTGAACCGAATACTGTACAGTGTAATGAAAATACAGTGGAACTTCCATAACTCGAACTTTTGAATTGGCAATAGCGGCTACAAATCAAATTTCTTACAAATTTCCTTCCATAAGTTAAACATCTATAACTCGAAGTTCTCCATAACTCGAACTCTTGAATTGGCAATCGAAGTCAAATTTCATACAAATATTCTTCCATAAATCGAACTTTTCGACCAGGGCATATTACAAAATTAAAAAGGCTCCCTATATCGTATGGAGGCGAACAAAAAATATGATATTGCACTCATGGAGTGTATAAATCATGTAACAAAGGCATGGGATACAGACGTTAAGAGCCAAAAAATAGCAAACTGCAACAAACAAAATTACAGAATACATGTTTTAACGTATGTACTATGTGCAAAAACTTTTTGCAAAGAAAGTAAATAAAACTGGGTATAATTCTATATTTACAGCTTTTTCAAAAGTTTAATGTTTTAATGAAAATTCTATAACTCGAAGTGTTTTTGTGGATTATAGTGATTCGAGTTAGAGAAGTTTTATTGTAATTTCACTTTAAATTGTAATTTTTATTTTTTATTAATATTTCACTGAAATATATGTATTAAATTGGAAAATCCAAAAAACTGTAACGGCATAGTTTGTTTTCATATCAACTTTTTTACTACTAAATACATGATTATTTTTTGCAGAAATTTGATGTTGTTTTCGCGCACATTTACATATGTATATGTATACATATTATAGAAAAATCTAATATACAAAAAAACATATTAAAAGTTTAAATTTACTTCAATTTACCGGATATTCTCTAAAATATCGATATCAATCGATCATTTGTTTTCATACCGAACTAATATTATTTTGCAGCTATAAATTTCACCAATTGACAATGCGATAATAATGCGAATCTCTAGTTTTAATACAAATAAACTACAGTGGAACTTCCATAACTAGAACTTCTATAACTCGAAGATTCTCCATAACTCGAACACTGGAATTGGCAATAGCGTTTAGAAGCCAAATTTCATACAAATTTCCTTCCCTAACTCGAATTTCTATAACCTTGAAGTTCTCCATAACTCGAACTTTTGAAGTGGCAATAGAAGTCACCTTTCATACAAAATTCCTTCCTTAAATCGAACTTTTTGGTCAGGGCATAATACAAAATTTAAAATTTTCTATCGAGGAAGAATTTTAGAAGAGTCCCTCTATATCTTAATCAAACATGGAGGCGAACAAAAAAAATATATATAATCAAACAAAATTCAGAATACATGTTTTAACGTATGAACATAAAACTCTATGTAAAGTAAATAAATAAAGCTGGGTATAAATCTATATTTTCAATGTTTCTCTAACTTTAAGTTTTTTTGTGGATTAAGGTGATTAGAGTTAGAGAAGTTCCACTGTATATCCAACAACGAGGAGAAATTACTAAAATTTACTACCAAAATTCGTAGTTAGTGGTCTCAACTTTAAGAGCGCTACGTCCTATGCCACAATCGATTTATTGAAAACCAAGTTTGGTGAACGTGTTATCTGTCGAGAATTGTGTTCAGCGCCTGGACTTCGGTGGGGACCATGCAAAAGAAATCGAGTTCCATAAATAAGGGCATCACACATAAAGTACTTTCACAGGAATAAAGAATTTCATTGATTTACCAAACTTTATTAAAAAAAAAACTTTTGTACTGTTCTTAATGAAAACCCCTTTACATACTTTCGCAATTTCTAATACTCAATGTTATACAAAAGAACATATTAAAGTTTTAAAATGATTTCAATTTACCGAATTTCAATCAAATATTCTCTAAAATATCGATATCAAAGCAATCGATAATTTGTTTTCATACCGAACTAATATTATATTGCTAATTTTACCAATTAACATAAATATTTTTAAATAATAGAGTTACTGATCAAATTATACAATTTTCAAAAATAAAACTTACCAACCGTTTAAATATGAATGTATGTAATTGTCACCTTCACAAACAGCATCTCATCTGCGGCCGTTCGGTTGAACACGCACACACAAAACTCACTATGTGCATATATACTTTCACATTTAAATATACATGTATATTTATTTAATAGTATATGTGCAACAATAACACGAAGCACTCAAGAGCTTGAATTCAATTCATACTTGATTTGCAAAAGCAAACTGCAGAGAAGTCCCAAAATGACTGCGCAGGTTTCCGACACTCATTCGTTGTTGCTAAGTAAAACTAACGCAAACCGCACAATTACTTTACGCAAACACTTCATTTGATTGAAAACATTTCTAACACTTAATTATTTCACATCAGAACACAAAAAACCGACACTTATTTTATTTAATTGTCACAATAACACATTTGGAAGAAATTTCGTTGCGCTGACAAACACAATTTGTAATTTCTCACTTCAGCTGTTCGTCAGCACACTCGTTGTTGTGAAAGAACAGTTAGGAAACGGAAGTAGGGTTGCTAGCAGCATACAAAATATTAATTAACGAAATGTTTGCTGAATGTATTTTTACCATAAAAATGTTGATATTGTAAAATGTAAAATGTTTTTAAAAACAATTTTATTATTTTTATTTTATAGCTAAGTGTTTTTATGTCAAAAATGCTAAAAATTTAATTAAACAAAATTAAAATTATCTCAACTTGAAATGCAACTTTGAATTTGAATTTTGCTTTGCTGCTACTCGCTGCATATGCGAACGAGTGAATGAGGAACGGAAACGGCGCAAATAATCACAATTCGTTCGCAGTTCGTTGTAACTCACCTGCTTTTGGTTGAGACAAAATTTAGTTTTAATTAAAAACAATAGTGTTTAGTGTTTTTAATTTATATTTCATTGTGTCTACTATTTTATTTAATCACGCGCTACTGTAAATAAGTAAAAATAAATGGTTTTTTGTTTTTTTTTTTTGTATTTTATAAAAAAGGAAACACTGAAAATAGTCGATGCGCCCGCAGCTTAACTACGCTGTGTAGTTTAATTTAATTTAAAACAAAGATGCGTTTCTTTCATTTTGTTTCTTTTTAGTAAATACTAAATTTGTTAATATTCGGTATTTATTAGTTCATTTATTTGCGTAATAAATATGCAGCGCAACAACGTTTTTGTTAGGAATTTTTATTGGCTCATCTGTATAAATCACTGCTTCCCATTAATACGTGTACGTATATATGTATTTGAAAGTATATCCATAAAAATAGGAATGAGCAATGCAAGTGTTTGGAAAAAATATTAGTTGTGTGTTGTTTTCACATTTATTGTTGCCTTCGTTCAATGATTTAACTGCTCTAGTGCCATACTTGTTGGAAACTTTGCTTAATACATTTTTAACTCGATTTTTTTTTTAATTGTTTGTCTGATTTGCATACAAATACTGGTCATAATGTTTTTTACTGCGTCTTTAACAAATATATTCAATAAACTAGTGCTAGCGTTTTTCAAAGTTGCTTTTAATTATATTCTTTTCAATTTTGTTTTCCAATTGTAAGAAATGGAGATAAATAAAACAAAAGTTTACGTGCCATTGCAAAATAACTGTTGAAGGCGTTGCAGTTAGTAGGGAAATAAAAATTATAATAACAATAACTACTTAACACTGTTTGACGCTTTGTACTGACCTCGAACTTCTGTGTTTCTATGAAAAAAGTAAGAAAATTGTAAATATAAAAGCAATATGCATTTGGTTTGAGAAATAATAAGAGATAGCGTTCGTCAGTTCGCAGACATTTTGTGATTTTGTATTATTATTTTAATGTTTTCTTTTTCGCACCAGTAGCGTACTCCGCACACACTTGTCCCCTTCAACATTGTTGTGTTCTATGCATAGTTTCTATTATTTTGCTACAACCGTATCATGTAAACTATGCATGCATGCATGTATGTATGTTTGTATATAAGTGAAATCTGTTTTATAATTGTATTTATTGTAATTGCTAATTTGCGCATTTGTTAAGCGCTGATATAATGGTTTATCTGCTGTGATCTATCAATCATTGTTCGAGCATTTTCATTTTCCCTAGCATTTCTTTGTTGTTGTTAGTCAAGACATTTATTCAGATTAAGACTTTTAATTTCAGCATTTAATTGATGTGTGTATGCGTGTGTGAATTTATTAATGTAGGTATCTAGATGTTATCTATTGATTTAATTGGTGTTACGGCTGCTGGATATTGTTTTCGCTCTTGCTCCATTTGTTATTGTAAATATGTTTTAAATGTTTTGCATATCATATGCATATTGCAGTTGTATTACAAATCCGCAGTCTTCACATCAGCAGATATAGCATTCGGTTTTGTTTTCTCATCCACATGATTATCCTCATTGGCATTTGGTGCGTCCACAATGTCCTTGAAGAGACGTGCATATTTGAAACGTTGCTGACACTTAGCACGGTATTGACTCAATTCCGCATCACTATCGCCGAAAACACCGTCACGCAGCGCTTCATAGATTTTTGAGGCTTCCTTTATAATTAAAAATAAGAAAAGAAATAAAATTTCAGTAAAAAATAATACAATGCACCTTCCTACTACTGCACTACTTACTTCCAGTTTAACTTTGTTAATGTCAAATGAGGTAATCAAATTGATGGCGGCATCCCGTTTACTTGGTTCCAGTTCGTACATGACGCGTGCGCCCTCGTACAGATGCATTATGGTGGCATCTTTTTGCGCCACAAACTCATCGTTCAGTTGTTGTACACTCTTTGTACCTATCAGTTCTTTGGTGGCCTTGTCAATGACAATTTTAATGCTTTCATTCAACTCTTGATTGGCTGTCAGTTTGGGCAATGCCTGCGCCAGCCTAGCTATGCAAGCATGTACAGATGGATGCGTCGCATCGATGGCCATAGCACGTCTAATCGATTGCAGCATTAAGAGAAGTTTGTTCTTGCGGCAGTATATCTCGAATGCCAATAAATGCGTTTCGATACGATCTTTGGCCAATTGTTGTAATGGTTTCAGGAATTCAATAGCCTTTTCGAGTGGATCATCCGGTCGTTCGAGCTTCTCTGGTATGAGCTCATCCAATTGCGGCGCTTCTGGATCGGCTTCCTGGTTTGCTTGCTGCTTGGATTTCTGATGTTGCTCGCGCTTGACTTGCGCTTGTGCAGCTTGTGCGCTTTCAAGTTCGGCTTTCTTCTTGGCTTTGCGTTGCTTGCTGCGCAACTTCTTAAGCTCCGATGGCGGAAGATTTTCTGTAAGTTTATATAAAATTTAAGTATAAATATTAAAATGCTTAAAAGTCACTTATGCATACCTGAGTCAATTTCTTCAATAGTTTCTTCCGATTTAAGTGGTTTGTCGTATAAGCGAATGTACACCTTGAAAGAAATTTAATTATTAAATACATATATTTACAGCGTGATTTTTACAAATTTGAACTCACCTCTATGGCACATTTTGCCGCCTTGAAATAGAAGGGATGACGTCGTAACACATCCTCTAGTCGCAGTAGCCCGATATACGCACGTAACGTCATCTTACGCATACAGTATGTATGGAAGTCGAACTGATCTTCTATAATCTCCGAGAAGTGGCGATCTACTTCGTGACACTTCTTCAATGCATCACCCCAACGTTCCATGCGCTGGTAGGCCAGTGCACATTCCGTTTGGAACCACATGCATTGCATTTCGTTTAGGTTCTCCATGGCAGTAACACCTTCACGTGTGAATTTCGAACAAATCTCTTCAGCCTCCTTAACCAAATCTGCACGCAGCATATATTTGGCGCACTTTGAGTTTATATAGCTGTATTAATAAAAAAAGAACATTTATAATTATTATAATAGAATAAGAATACAAACTCCATGCAATAAATTTACCAAGTGCTGAAATTACACTGTTAAACATAAACTCACCGATCAGCGGTGTCCATACTTTGCGCTTCATCCATCCACATATAGGCTTCTACGGGATCACCTGCGTGCTTGTAGATACGTCCCTTAGTCATGAACAACTCAATGAGCGTGGGTGTGTGATCAATAGCCGCGTTTACGTATTCTAGTGCATGTTCCGTGTCACGCTTATAGTCATAATGTTGTGCCAAGAACAAAGCAGTCCAAACAAGTGCTGACGCTGGCTCCACCGGTAGATTTGCATCGGCATCTTCTCTTGAAAAGTGTCCTGAACGTGTCAAATTTTCGTAATATTGTAAGGCTAATTGCTCGATAATTGCGGCCTTCTCTGGCACACGATGTAATACACGAACATTTACGAACAATGGCGGTACGCCTTTGCGTAAACCACGACGTAAATAAGAATCAAGTGCCGCCCTAAATGAATCGCCGCTTGCAACATCCAATGGCAAACGTTTAGGGCACATGGCGCGCGGGTAAATTTCCTCAAATTGTTTGAAAGCAGCTAATTTATCTGACGCATCCGTGAATTCACGTGCTGCAAAATATTGCGAATAGTACAGTGTGTTCTCGGGATTGCGACGAATCAACTCCTCAAAGATAGGTACAGCTAATTCGGGTTGTCCGAGTTTAATATACAAATCGCCAATTGACTCTTGTACCGCCAGCTTATCGACAATTTGACTTTCGTACTGTTTTAAATGTTCGAGAGCACGTTGAAGGTTACCGGCCTCCACTAGGATTTGGTTTTGATACAATAGAAGTTCCGAATGGCGATAGTCATGTGTTTCCTACCAGTAAAATGTAAATAATTAAATTATGGGCGGTAATATTTAAGAACAAATGATTTAGCTACATACTATAGACGCCTGTGATTGGCTGAAGGTTTCCAAAATACTATTGGCCATCTCAAGATCACCAATTAAATGATAGCTCATAGCAAAACCAATCCAACTAGCGTGTTGCGAAGGTCTGAGCGTAAATAGATGATGGCGGGTTTCTTTGTAGCCTTCTAGATCACGCATTTGTATCTGAAGCAGCGACAGATCCTTAAGAATTTGCAGATTATCCTTTTCCCATTTCAAAGCATTGCGATAGCATTTAATGGCCTCATCATACTTTTTATCACTACGCTGCAGTAAACCGTATACATGCCAACAGACGTGGGAACGTAAATCTCTACGCAAACCAAGACGTACATACTTGTACGCCTCTTCCCGACGTCCCAGACCATTAAGCGTTAGACCTTTCATCGCCAATGTTTCACCATGTTCTGAATATTTTGGATTTGATAGAATTTGCTTTGCCAATTTCAGACCATTTTTGTACTGCTTCATTTCGTAGCATTTCTAAAAAAAGACATATAATTGAACGAATAGAAAAATTATTAATTACACAAAATTTTTAGTCAAGTATTACAAAAAAAATTTCGCTATAAGCATTATAATAGTTTTGCACCCCATTATTCACCCGCTAACCGCATTTGAGGTTATGTTTTGACAATATTTTGTTAGCCCGTATTCTTAACTTATTCCTTTATATTTTATTTACTATATTCATCAAATAACATCATTTTAGTTAGTAAAGCAATAAATCATGTTAGGGAAACGCACTGCAATTTTTTCACAAAACCCCGCGGATCAAGGATGACTCGTAGAAACATGTACATACGTCAATGGAAAATGTTTTCATGCGGCTTTTGACGGAAAATTTTATTTAATTTAATCATTTAATTTTTCTTGTGTTATTCATGAGCAACTTATATAGGTACAACTATTGAACTTCCATATATTTCTGCACCTACCAGCAGCTTCCTGAAGAGCGCACTCTCTTTGGGCGGCAGTGGATCGCTGGAAGGCATCTTGCACACTTTACTTTTAACAAACGTACAAGCTTCACACTATTTGGACTATCTACGTTAATACAAACGGAATACACCAATCCTTCACAGAAATTTTCGCCACGGACGGTGAAAATTTTCACAAAAGTTCCGTGGAAGCTTGACCACGAGCAAACGAGCAAAATTGAGATGTCGATCCGTGCTCGACAGAAAAGAAGAAGACAAACAGAGCAGTAGCGAACATACACACGCACAAATAGTCCAATTCGATATGAAGGCTGAATTGTCAAATCAACCAATTGTCATTCGGTTCGTTATGCCAGACTTTAAAATTTAACTGAATTATTTTTAAATAATTTTTATTTTTTCACTCGTACGTTTCGAAAAGTATTATTTTCGTATAGTACAAAATTAATTTTCATTCGTTGTTATTTATAAATGTCGCTTATTGCTTTTTTACTCAGCAGAGAAGCAAAAAAGAGAATTTTCAAAATTCTTAAATATGGCAACTAGAAAAAATTGGTCCGCCACTGAAGTGTAACTACACGAACGAATCGAACATAACCATTTGGGGGTTCCAATCAGCTGTTCACACCAATTGAATAACAAACTCCCGCATTACTATTCTGGAGGAATCATGAATCAATTGACCAGCAAAATTGGTGGTTTTGTATGCCAAAGTGTACAAATTGCTGGCTGTGGAGTAAGTAAAACATTTACTTTGATATTACAAACCAATTAACAATATCTATCAACAGCTGCAGCAAGTACGTACAAAATATGCCGATTGGCGAATGATACGTGATGTGAAAAGACGTAAATGTGTAGCTGAAAATGCCAACGAACGACTACGAGTAAATGCACTGCGTAAGAATGACATCCTACCTGTGGAATTACGTGAAGTGGCTGACGCCGAGATAGCTGCCTTCCCACGAGATTCGTGTTTAGTACGTGTACGTGAACGTTGTGCGCTTACTTCACGTTCTAGAGGTATTGTGCACAGATATCGTCTAAGTCGTATCGTATGGCGACACCTAGCTGATTATAATAAATTATCAGGAGTTCAGCGCGCTATGTGGTAAATTACAAACGAAGGTGCACTCATTTATTATAAAGTACTATGTTGTAAATAAATTTAATACATGTATTTAAAAAAAGAGTACAGCGTATTTCAATTGAACTATATTAGAATTGGAAGTTCCGATTGCAATTCATGCAGGCTTAAGCTATTATATGACATGGCCACAGTACGCTTATAACTGTCTTTGCATATGTCCGGATATTTTTCCGCAAGCAGGTTGATAGACACTGTTGTAAATATAAAGCTATTATAGTTTCCATGTACAAATATACATTTTAAGTATATTCAACAATTACCTTTTAGAGACTTTTGCAAACGCACTTCAGGACCATCGTAGTGCAAAAACATCATATCCAAAGCTTTTTTAATGAATGTCTCCCAAACTTCGTGTTCGATATCTCCTTGCTCGCCTTTAGTTTTAACAAATTTGGGGCTTAACTTTGGTATAGCTAACGCGGCTAATTCTCGTATACCAGCAGATGGATCATCCAAGCGCTGCAAAGTAGCTATAAATTAATGTTAATATGAAGTAAATATTTTTGTGTCCCAAAATAATTTAAAAGACATACCGTAAGCAATTGGTTTCAATTGTTCCACACCAACTTCACCAAAGTTGAAGAGACATTTAACCGAGTAATGACGCGTTGAGACCGTACGATCTTCTAGCAAACTCGGTAGGTACTTGCTAACGCATTCAGGCAACACAAGACGAGCTTCTTCAGCAGCACCTTGTGACATAGAGCATAATGTAGCCATTGCCAGTGAACGCATTGCTTCTGCATTTGCACCGGCACGCCATAGCAAATGTGGCTCTATTATTGAGAGTACAAAAGTTCTCAAAAGTTCTGTACTTTCACACAACTGTCGTTGTATAGTTTCAGTCCATTGAAGCATAACAACAGATATACTTGTGAAAATCTTCACTTTGGCAGAATCGTCACAATTCTGCCAGACTTGGATTATTTTATCTTGTAAGCTTTGCAGATATGTTGCACGTAATTTTGCTATATTGATTAAACCATTTAATAGTAGAATCGGCTCAGTTAAATCATCTAGAGCGGCATCTAAATTTTCTACATAATTCAAAGCGCTGGCAAAATAGTTTTCATGTAGAACGGCAACAGTAATTTCTTGCCGTGCTGCAATTTTGGTCAGTATTTGTTGACCCAAATCTTGCACAGCTACAACATTCGATTGCTCAGAGTCAAATGATAGTGCCATAACTTTAATTGTCGCTACATATGAGTTCAAAAACAGTTTTTTAGTCTTATCATTTTCAAATTTCGCCTCGTCTGATTTCAACAGCAATGTTTCAACCAATTTTAGCACGTACAATTGCACTTCTGGTTTGAGCGTCTGTGAAAACTCGCTATTAATTAGCATTTCTGAAATGCGTATAATATCATCCATTTTGTTGACCAGGCTAGCGGCGAACATGTGGTAAAAACATTTCAAATAACCCTCTTTGGAATTTTTTGCCAAGCCATCAAAACCATGTTCGATCCAATCGTCATAAGAAAATAGTCTACCCATTAAATCGGCAACTTTCAAAGCCTCAGTTGATACAATAGGCTCAGCATCACGACAGGCACGTGCTACATCGCCATAAATTTCAAAAAATTTTGCGGTCATTGCTGCCTCCGCATGTAGTACGAACTGATATAGCAACTTCAGGGAATGGAGACGAACATTAACTTTCCAATCGTTCGATTCACGTGTGATTAAACTCAAAAGTCGTAGTGAACGTTGTACTATTGCACGGCAACCAATTGTCGGACGTTCTACACCAGCTGGATAATTCTTAACAGGCAAATCTGCTATTTCTTGTTTACTTAATTCCTCCTCATTTTCTTCGTAATACTGTTTACCACATTTTATCCATTGTGGACGTATAAAATCGACTACTTCAGGTGAATCATCTTTTAAACTGTTAATTAGTTTATTGTTAAGATATTAGAAGGATTCAATAAATTAAGTTTTTGCTACTTACCAACACAATATAAATGGTATAATGCGTTCGAAGAAAGAATAACGGTCTCGTAACTCCAGCGCTAACAATATACCCAGTTGACCGCATTCGCGTCTAACTAGTGGCATTGAATCCATCAACAAAGGTGAAACTTCCATAATCAGTTGCGATAAATTGTCATTTTTCGGATCCACATGTAATGCCAAACGGCCAATGGCTTCTACTGCCGATATGCGTGCCAATGAATGTTTATGATTGAGCATCCCATAAAGTGGTTTTGTCAATTTTTCAGTAAACGGTTGTATTGCAAATGTGTCCGCATTGTTCATCAACGCTACCACACAAGAGCAAGACTCTCTCTGCACCGCAGGGTAAGCGTCGCGCAAGGCTTTCGCCAAAACGGAGACGATTTCGGTATAGCATTCCTGGAGTGATCGCTTATTTCCCGTGATGGTGTACTTTTGTATGAGCGCTAACAATTGCTGTATGTATAACAAACGAATTTCTTCACTTGATTCTAATGTCTCTTGTTGTGCCAAACGCTCCACCAAGGTAGACACGATATTCATTAAATGGAAGTCATTTGGTGGCAATTGGTTTACAAATTCGGTTACCGTTTGCACTGCTTGCTCGCGCACACTTTCGAAGCGATCGGAATAGCATTTTAGCAAATGTAAGTAGATCTCATCGAATAGAGTATGCAATTCTGCGGAAGATTCCTTCTGACAATGACTTTGTAGGAGATTCAAAGTTGAAAGTTTGGTACGGCGTTCCTCCGACTGGAGATTACTGCATATTTCCTCCACTTTCAAAGACATCTTGCGCTAATAAAAATCTTTGTCAAATCTTTCTAGAGAACTTAGAATCAGAAATAACTAGATTTTTTAACAAAAATATGTTGCTAGGTGACATATTGCCGCCTTCACTGAGTTTGTTTATTTTTTGTTTTTATAAAGTATTCACCTGTGAATACTGCCACCATTTTAAAGAATTATTCACAATTGATTAAATGTTTTTAATCCATACAAAAATTCCACATTGTGCACGCAAAAATTTACATAGCGTAATCTGGCAGCTCTGCTTTAATCAGCTGATCAATATTAAACAAATCCTTTTGCAACAACTGCAAACGAATAACAGCGATAACTGTTTAATAATAAATAAAATAGTTGACGGCTACAACAAAAATTCTGTTTAAACAAGTTAACAAATTGCATTAATTAGCACGAAAAGAAAGTAAATTAGTGCAATGAGTGACTTAAGTGATAAAATCGTTGCAGCAAAGACGGCGTTGTTTGGCGCTTTGGGTGAAAATGCCCATAAATATTTGGCAAACATGAAGTTGTGGTTTCGTTATAAATGGTCTAAGGAAGAATTTGATAGTGAATCAAGAAAATTCCTTACACCCGATAAAATGCATTTACATAATCAATTTTTTATTGCTATATTAAACAAAATCGACGCATTTCAAACGCCAGAACAGTCACCGTCTCTCTTTGCATCACATAATAATAGCGGTCCTGCAGGTAGTACAACTGGCACCGCCAGTGGTGGTAGCAGCAGCAGTCGTAGTCGCAAACGCAAGAGAAGTTCAAGAGCGGTCAGTGATCGTGTCACTTTCGAACCTTATGATTTTCTTGATTTCATAGTAGAAGACAATTTAGAATGCATTAGGCCCACGGCAGGTACCGATGCCAATGTGCAAATATTGCCCACACAACGTTACTGTGTGCAAGAGCTGTTTTTGCCAGATGCAGGCTTTGTACTCGGTCGCTTCCTAATTGGTGCTTGGGAAGTGGGGCTAACTAATGTTGAAGACAATGTGGCTGAGTATGTGGCAATGGCAGTGCAGGTGCTCTTGAAAAACCTTATATCGGCGATTGTAATGAACCGCAAGCATTATAAAGTAACAGGAGATGGTTCGTTTTACTATGATGTTGGTGCGCCACTAAAAGATCCTTCTCTGCGAAATACTGTTACACGACAAAAAATCGATGACGGACCATTAGAACTTGATAAGGAAATTACTTCACCGAATTTTATGCGTCGCTCAAATGAAGATGGTGTTTTCTTATCCGCTTGTGAAGAAATGTATGTATTATAAATGCAAACTCATTAATACAAAATAACAATAACAATATAAATTTTTATTTTAGTGAACCACAAAGGCGTGAAATCATAACATTGAAGGATGCGCAACGTGCTTTCAACGATCACAATCTCATAGCATCACACTCAGTATATTCCATTAATATGGAGCGGTTAACGCAAATGCTGCACTAATTTATAATTCATATAAATATTTTAATAAGTATATTATAGTTTATTTTATTAGTTTAAATAAAAACTTTATTCTTAAAAAAATTAATCACTTTTGGCTTTTACAATTTTGAGAAAGTTGGTTGTTCCTTGGTCAACGCTGCTAAAGCTGCATTGGCGAAGTCTTCAGATTGCAAATTTAACTTATTCGTTTGACGCTGAAAAAGAATTTCAGATAAGAAAAGCCCATTAATATTATAATATACGTGTGTATAGGAAATTAGTTCTGCTTACAATATGATCTAAACCTTCTTGATTTGTTCTAGATTGTGAGTAAATAATATTCGCTTTTGTGGCCTGCACAGCAACAGGGCTTTTCTCAGCGATGGTTGTTGCCAATTCCAATGCACCCTCTACACAAGCTTCCTTCGTTGGATAAATTTTACTAACCAAGCCAAAGCTATTCGCTTCGGCAGCACCAAAACGTCTCGCTGTATAGGAAAGTTCGCGAGTCAGTGACTGATTGCCCACTACTTTTTGAAGGCGTTGCAGTACACCAACATCTGCTGCCATACCAATGTCAACTTCTTTAACGCAGAAAAATGCGTCTTCGCTGCAATAACGTATATCAGCAGCAGTTATAAGGTCAACTCCCGCGCCTATGCATGCTGAATGTACAGCTGTTATCACCGGTTTGGGGCATACTTCCAACGAAGATATCGAATCTTGATACAGTTTAATTGTGTGTTCTAACAAAGTGCCTTTTCGTGCTACATCATCGACGGCGCCCAATTCTTGACCCATCTTCATGGCATCGGCTAAATCAAGTCCTGCTGTAAAGTGTTTTCCTGCTGCTGATAGCACAACTACGCGGCAATCAGGATTGGTGCTGAGATTCTCAAAACATTTCTTAATTTCACTAAAAGAATAAATAGCATAAATTCAAGCTGCTTTTGTGAATACTTATCAATATACTTACACAAACATGTCCTTGTTGAAGGCATTTAATTTTTTTGGTCGATGAAGCTCGACATGATAAACAAACTGTTTTGGTGTAGTTACATTTAGTGTATTATATTTCACTTCGCCATCATGTTTATGTAAAATGTTGCTGCTCATGTTGCGCTCCACCTTTGTGATAACGGCAGTTCGTAAAGCTAGATGTATGTAAATATAAACAATATGTAAAAATAGTCCTATGGATTGGACTTTGACCTTTGTATTTTAATACACCTACCGAGAGAAGACAGATGTTTACTTCCAAATGCTCTTAATGCCATGTCTTTAACAAAATAATAGGAACCAAAATTTACCTTTTTAAACAAATAACTAATTAAAAATTGCAAATGGAACTAAAATGTTAATATTTCGGAGGAATGTAGCACTTCGTTGACGTACAGTGAAACTTCGATTAGGTATCAGCCGGTTATGCCGATTTAACTTTTTGTGGATCCGTTTAAATAAATTTTCAATATATATATAAACAAATGCACATATAAAAAATTATGTATGTCAGTAAAATTATGTATTAATTAATTATAACTGGTGGCAAGTTTAAGTAGTTTTATTTTCATAATATTTTAATTTCGGCTTATATTAAAGTGTGTCAAAAGTATTATGGTTGTATTAAATTTGATCTGGATTTAAATATAATGTGTATTATTTATATAAATTATTTAAACTCTTTTACTATAAAGCAATTTTTAATACCCATAAATTTTTATTATAGCAATGATTATTTATGGTAGCAAAAATTACCAACACTGTTTATCGTGTTGCCAATTGCAGATATTGAAATTTGGATGGAGAGAATGAAAATATTAGTTTTCAACTTTAATTAATATTTGTGAGTAATTTTGTTAATTACAGAACTATTAGAGGAATATTTGTAAATATTTTATGGCATAAATTTTTCAAAACGCAAAAATAAATGAGTTTTAAAAACATTTTTATTTTGAGGTATATGTATCACCCTGCAAGAAATGTCAAAAATTATGTGCAGTGAAACTTTTTTGGTGATTTTGGCGTGACTGTCCCCGAATTTGCATTTTATTAAGTTTTTCTTTATTTTTTATGCACAAATGTTAACAATTAATACAAATGGTAGTGGTCGAAGTGTATCATCAAACTAAAACAGGCATAGTCAAGATGACAAGCTCAGCAGGCACATCAACTGTGGCTAACACAACAGCCTCGGTATCTGGTGCATCTGCGAGTGCTGTAGGCGCAAGTGCAGGTGGTGCTGAATCTGAATTGTCTGCGAAACCAGCATATCCCCGTCTCTTTAATAAAATTGTGCTAACTTTGGAGAACAGTCTTATACCAGAGGCAAAGCTCAATGCAACTCCGTCGCATGTCGACGGCTTAGATCCAGAGACGGAGAAAGATTTACGTATACTTGGTTGCGAGTTGATACAAACGGCAGGCATATTGCTTAAATTGCCACAAGTCGCAATGGCAACTGGACAAGTTATTTTTCAACGCTTCTTTTACTCGAAAAGTTTCGTGCGTTACAACATGGAAACTGTAGCAATGAGTTGCGTCTGTTTGGCGTCTAAAATTGAAGAAGCTCCTCGCCGCATACGTGACGTTATAAATGTGTTCCATCACATCAAACAAGTGCGCGCTCAAAAGTAAGTATACTAGCCTACATGATATTTCATATAGCAATATATATTCATATAGTTTTCTTCTCAGGGACATTGCTCCAATGATTTTAGACCAGACATATACAAATTTGAAAACTCAAGTTATAAAAGCGGAACGACGAGTTCTAAAAGAATTGGGCTTTTGTGTGCACGTGAAACATCCACATAAACTTATTGTCATGTATTTGCAAGTGATGAAATATGAAAAACATGAGAAACTCATGCAAATGTCGTGGAATTTCATGAACGACTCGCTGCGCACAGATGTATTTATGCGTTATCAACCAGAAACGATTGCTTGTGCTTGCATATATTTGAGTGCACGAAAACTCGTAATTCCCTTGCCAAATAATCCGCCATGGTTTGGAATATTCCGAGTGAGCGAAGATCATATCATCGATATTTGTTATCGGATAATGGAATTGTATATGCGTGCTAAGGTAAGGCGTAATTTAAAATAAAAGCATCTGCATATGTAAATACTTTAGTAATTCTAAAACTTTACAGCCGAATGTCGAAAAATTGGACGCTGCAGTGGAAGAATTAAAGAAACGGTATATGGAATCTCGTAATAAAAACAAGGAGCAGAATACACCGCCAGCCGTTACCACAGTAGATCGTAATAACGGTTCACATAACGCCTGGGGTGGGTTCATACAACGAGCAATTCCCTTGCCATTGCCAACAGAAAATAAATCACCAGATAAGGATTCACGTTCGCGTTCTCGTACCCGATCTCGGTCTCGCGGTTCACGTTCACCCAAATTCACTTCACGTTCACGCAGTCGCTCACGTTCCGCTTCGAATGGCGTAGGCGACTATAAAAGTCGTAACAAGAAATCACACCGTTCTCGTAGTCGCTCACGATCGCCAGTATCAAATAAGAATAAGAAAAAGTCCAGACATTATTCACGTTCTCCATCAACCTCACCACACGCAAAACATCGCAAAAGGTTGCATTTCAAACAAAATCTGAAATTATTTTTATTCTTCTAAACTTTTCCGTCTACTTTCAGGAAATCATCCAGAGAACATGATCGTAATGATTACTACTCTAATAAAGAGCGCATGAGTAGCAGTGATAAGTATCGTGAACGCGACAAGTATCAGGAGTATAAGGAGTCCAGCAAGCATCATCATGGTTATTCCAGTAAACATCATCGCGGATATTCCAATCGAGGATCAACACATCGCGGTGGTCAGAAGCATCGTTCAAGCGATCATGAACGCTCCCGCGATCGTAAAAGGTAAACATGTTCCCACATATGTAGATTTGAGGTCATGATTTCTATACTATAAGCACTATATACTGCATTTTATCTGTTTTTGTTGGACTACATGTAATAATGAGAAACAAATAAATATTTTCAGCAACATAATAATAATAACAACATAAACACGTAATTTTTGATTTTTTAATTATAAACAATTGATCAGATTTATAAGCATGGCAACTCTAATGGTCTATGGTCAAGTTGTCAAAATTAAATTACAACAAATTTGTAAACATTGTGAAAGTCCTGGCCAGATTTTCTAGTTGGTACAAAATTATGTCGGAAGCTCTTATAATTGATGGTAGTTACTTGGAAGGTGGTGGGCAGATTCTACGGAATGCACTTAGTTTGAGCTGCATTCTTCAACGGCCTATCAAAGTTACGAACATACGTGCCAATCGTCCTAAACCCGGACTTTCCAATCAGCATTTGTTTGGCTTGAATCTTTTGCAAAGCATAACAGGTGCACGTGTTAAGGGCAATCATATTAATTCCACTGAGGTGGAGTTTTATCCAGGTGACATTAAGTCTGGGCGATATACTGTGGACACGCGCACAGCTGCGAGCGTTGCACTGGTGCTGCAAGCGGCATTACCTGTGCTGATATTTGGGAGCAGTAACTCAGAATTGGATCTAATAGGTGGCACAAATGTGGGTATGGCACCACAAGTGGACAGTATGACGGAAGTTTTACGTCCAAATCTGGAATTGTTTGGTATTTCATTTGATTTCGATTTATTCAAGCGTGGTTATTATCCTCGTGGAGGAGGGCATTGTAAGGTGATGGTGCCACCTGTACACAGTATAAAAGCAGTGAATTTAGTTCGTTTCGGTATTGTAAGCGAAGTGTGTGGTTGGTGTTTTGTGGCAGGCCGACTACCGTTGCGTGTTGCACAGGATATGAAACAGGCTGCAGAACGAGAGTTGCAACATGTTTGTCGATCTCAACCACAGTTGGAGGCATACAAAGAAAGTCCGGAAGTTGCCCGTGACAATGGTTCAGGCATGATATTAAAAGCCATTACGACAGAAGGATGTACCATCGGCTCGTCAGCGTTGGGTGAACGACAAGTGGATGGTCATGCTTTGGGAAAAACTGCAGCTGATGAATTAGCGAATTACTTGAAAAGTGAAATTTGTGTAGACAGTCATGTGCAGGATCAAATAATAATATTTATGGCACTGGCTCATGGGATATCAAGAATACTTACAACACCTCTTACTCAACACACGCGCACCGCCATGCATGTTGCAACTCTGATGACTGGTGCTAAGTTTGAGGTTGAGGAAATCAATAACAGTGTTATATTATCGTGCCATGGCATTGGCAATGAAAACAAACAAATGTAAATTTAATTTAATTATTTATTGTGTTAAAATATTAAACCGATACTTTACTTAAATTTAGTTATTCTAAATTCGTCTGAATATTGCCAAGAAATGTTCACCCTTGTTTCGCACAACCTTTGCACCTTCTTCGCTACTCTGATAAAGTTTTGGTGTAATTGGATCGGCATTCTGAAAAGAATGAATATAATCCAAATGTTTCATATACAAATATAACCTATTAAACTCACCTCCTCATCACTTGTTAATCTCTCGTAAAGCGGGTGTTGTTCCATATGAAGCACAATCCATTTATGCAGATCTTCAACATCAGTCATTGTATAAACTAGTCCACCTTTTCGCAGAACATACGCATATTCTGATAGTAGGGCCTGATTTATAATACGCCACTTATGTTTAGCGCGCTTAAAATGTGGATCCGGATAAAGGAAGAACATTTTGTCTAATTGTGACTTGCGGAAATAATTTGGTAGATACTTCATGGCATTCGTACGTAAACAAGCAATGTTGTTATATTCTCCTGGATGTAAAGTTCGTAGCGCTTTGATACGATCCATGACATAATCTGAAACCTTTACACGAATTTCTAGACCAATAGCAAACCGGTTGGGAAACATTTTTCCAAGCGTAACAAGAAAACCGCCATACCCGCAGCCGATATCTGCGAATTCCACACGTTGGTCAGTTGTTATATTTGGATACAACTCTTGCCAGTTGACATCGTCAGGGTGTGCAGGGCTGTTATAATATATTAAATGTGATTAAATTTAACAATTAATGCATTTAACATATGTATGTACACATGCATGTGTACAGTATACTTACTAGTCGAAACAGTGGTCAGCAATGGGATTTGAGTGCGCCCTTTGACGGTAATAACGCTTTTGTGGCAGTGATATACTGCCTTGCTCCTGAACCATATTTCGATTCTTTTAATGCAGTTTCCAAATCACAAACCAAACCAGAGCCGTCTTGCAAAAAACACTTGATAAACAAAAAGCTATGCACGTTTTGACGCCGATCTTGCTTTATGTCACTTTTTGACAACTCTCAAGGCGAGCATGTAAACAAAAACACGTGTAGAGCGCGGTGTTAAAGGAGAGTGTTTCACTGATGTTTTAGAATTAAAACGAGAATTGTTAAAATAAAAATATAAAAAAAACTGAAAGCATTTTTATTGCATTTCCAATGGCAGAACTTGTAGAAGTACTTTTCACCACTGACTCAAATGAATCACAATCTTCGATTACAGCATGGGACTACAAAACGGGTACAAACTTAATGGTGTACAAAGCTGGTGGTGTGATACAACCACGCGCAATATCCTTACTGGATTACCACTATATACTAGCAGCTAATAGTACTAAACCTATACTCCATGTATGGCCAGTGAACTCACAACAACAAGTTACCTCCGTGCGTTTCGTGCTGCCTGGTCGTGCTAATTCAATTTCACTTTCACCCGATAAACTTTACCTTGTGGCTGCAATACAAGAGAACATTTATATTTGGCATTTACCATCTGGTAAAATGCTAAACACAATCTCTAAACATTTCCAGCCCATTAACTGTATACGTTTCGATGAAGACTCACATTTTGCCTCAGCTGGTCAAGATGGTAGTGTAATGTTATGGAATCTGACGACTGTGTGTGCTCGGGATGACGACAATCAAACACCAGTGTACACCTTCACCGACCACGGACTGCCAGTAACAGATGTGCATATAGGTTTGGGTGGTATTCGTGGACATATGATAACCGTGTCACTGGATCGCACTTGCAAAATTTATGATTTGTTTGTTGGGGCGCTGCTCTTAAACGTGGTATTTGCTGAATCATTACACAGCGTTACCACAAATACTTTAGAAACAGCGGTGTACGTTGGCACGGGCGATGGTAATATTTATCAATTTAACACTGATGCTGTGGCCGGGAACAAGGTAATATAATATTCGTTATATATTAGTTCACTGCTTAACACATTATTTTCTCACAGGAAGTACACGTTGAAAAGGAGCACTCTAATCTTTTTAAAGGTCATAAAGAGGGTAGTCCAGTTACTTGCTTGGCCTTATCATTTGATGGCAAAACTCTAGTCTCTGGTGGACAAGACGAACAAGTATGCATTTGGGACGTTGCCAGTAAACAGCTTATAAAGCGTATGCAGCACAAAGGACCTGTAACAAATGTAAAACTACGACTTTCCAACCCAGATATATTTAAACCAGAAAATAAACAACCCAAGAAGTTTAGTGGAAATCTGCGGCGCATGTTGGACCCACCAGAGGTTGATGATGACGAGCCCATAGAAGTTTTAATCACTGAAGCAGATGCCGACACTGATTACAAATGGTGGCCTACACCAGAATATCCTTTCGATTATCAAGACGAGTCGTCGACGTCTAAAGCAGCAAGTAATAACACTCCGACTGCTAAGACGACAGATGAGGATGCGGCGAAAGAGATAGAGAAATTACGAGCCGAAGTACAACATCTGAAACTTGTTAATAAACAACTATTCGAAGTATCCGCAAAACAATTGTTAGAATCGAAAAAATAACTTTAGTTTGTACTACTCCTATAATTGTTGTCAACACGAATAAATTTAAGATATATGAAACAAAAGTAAGCAAATGTAAACGACAATTTCACGGCCTCTAATACTTTTGCATGCACCTTCCGTTGCGATGTGCCCATTTAGCGCATCCTAATTACTGACGTTGGTACTTTCGTCTGCATTACTACTCTCAGCTTTGCTACTGATACTTGCAGCTGCCAAAGCCGCAATCGTTTCTTTTTCTTTGTCCTGTGCTATTTGTTGACGTATCTCACGATTGGAATCTAGCAGTACTTTAAGCTGTGCTATAATGTCATCGGTGCGTTGTTCAAAAGAATCAAGCGCACGCGTTAGTTCGTCGAGACTTTCATTCACATCCTCAACCTCTGGAATTTTGAAATTTTAAGTAACACTATACGGTAAAATAACGCATTTACCTTGCAGATCAGATTCGTCTGCCTTGGAGGAGGAGTTGGCGTCTACGGGATCGTCAATATTTTTAGGAGTCATTTTGTACACTTTGTTTCTGCTTTGGTCAGCTGACTTTTTCAATTCCTTTTCAATAAGATTTGTATACTTTGTTTTGTGTGAGTCAGCTTTGTTGACGTTTATCTTTTCCTCTTTTCGCTTATGAATACGTCAGCTCGTTAGGTGCATTCAAACGAAAGTTAAACATTTCATTTCGAAGTAGTAGTAATTTAAATGTTTTAATTTAGTGTACATTATATTTTTTAGTTGATTTTATATAAAGAAAAAATTACATTTATTTTTCTAAATAATAAATAAAAAGAATTAGAATTTCATTACGTATGTGATTTAGGTTTCACTTGCATCGTAATTCAAAATTTTGAGTTATAAAATTTAACATAAGGTTTTTGTTGAAATAGAAAGGATTTTTTTTATTCTAATTTCGTCTCAAAGTTATTTCTTTTTACAAAATGATTTACAAATAGATATTATTAAAAAAATATGTCTCCCCATAACCTATTATTCAAGGCTGGCATCGCTTTGCGAATATTTATGCAACCGTGTGTTTTTATTTACAATCATCTGTTTTGTGAAATTCATACATAATTTTATTTCGTCGGTATTTTATTTAAATAAAATAAATAATACAAATAACAGGTGCGTAAAGATATATGATATAATTTAATTGTGTTTTGGAAGCTCTGAAAATGTAGCCTATTTGATATGTACTTGTGTGAAGTAGTAAAGCGATTCAATAACCTGCATCGTTCGAACCGTAGTTTGGTCTCGGTACTCACATTGCCAATCTACCAAGGACTACTTTATCGGCAATAATCAGCAGAATTGTTTATTCAAACTAAAATTTGCAAAATATTTTATGTTTGTACTGCTAGTGAGAAAATATTATGTATATTTGATATATTAAAAAGAGTATCCAAATATTAAGTGCCAACAACGTTGTAAAACAAGAATAAATTATAAAATCGACAAAAAATATATATATGTATATTAAACAAAGAATTTCTAAAAAAACTTTCTACAGGATTATAACCACATTAAATATTATAATCGTCAACATGAATGCTATGACAAATGTAAAAAATGTACTTAAACTGAGTGCAACTGACTTGAAAGGTGGCAAGAAATCATGGCACGATATGTATAAGGATTCAGCATGGATATTTGTTGGAGGCTTGCCATACACGTTAACGGAAGGCGATATAATCTGTGTATTTTCGCAGTATGGCGAAATTGTTAATATTAACTTGATACGCGATAAAAGTAGTGGAAAATCGAAAGGCTTCTGTTTCATCTGTTACGAAGACCAACGTTCCACCATCTTAGCAGTTGATAACCTAAATGGTATTAAAGTGCTTGGACGCACAATACGTGTGGATCATGTTGCCGATTATAAACCACCAAAGGAAAATGAGAAAATGGACGAGGAGACACTTAGATTATATATGGAGGGTTGTGCACCCAAAGCGGTGGTGCAGAAAAAAGAACGACCTTAAATATAAATATATATACATATACTCCAGAGCATTTTTTAACCATAATTAGCAATTATATATAAATATTTACGTTTAGAGCCATTTATGTTGAATATTCCTTTATTTAAATACCCATAAAGTTAATCTCAAATAAGCCTAAATATAAACATTGACATTGCTAATTGACTAACCTCTCACTATTTGTTAACTGTGCAAATGTTAACAGGAAATGTCATAAGTATTGTAATAAAAAATCGAACATTTCAAATTTATATTGTATTTTCTTTTATTTTATAAAAATGCTTACTTCCAATTATAAATTAGACATTTTTCAGACTTCCTTGAAGTAAAATTTTGTTACATTAATTAAACAAAAATGATTTATCACAACGTTTTTAGAAATAAATGATTCTAACGTGCCATTACTGGGCAGACGAATAATATAGTAGTATTAATTATACTTTTTACACAAAACATTTGAAGATAAAAGTTTATATTTATGTATGTATGTATGTATATGTAGGTTAGTAAGGGATAGTCCTATTGAAAATAAACGACAAACTTTTTACAAATGTATTATTTCCATTAAAACCGAAGTAGAAGTAGTTAAGATAAAAGCGGAGAGATCTGTCCAAATTCAAAATATGCCTATCTATGAATTTTGCGATGTTTTTTAATTCCTGTAAAGATAAAGAAGTGAGTGAGTAATGATTTTGCTGCAAACGAAATTGTCATTTAAACTTGCAACACTTACTTGCATTACAATGCCGACCATAGAAGCCGCGATCACATTTACATGTTTTCTTCGACGTACAGACACCGTGTTTGCAAGGACGCCTACAGGTTGAGCGTTGTATGCGCTCAATTTCACAATGGTTGCCCAACAAACCGCTGGGACAGCGACAAATATTGGTGCCTATGCAACGACCGCCATTCTTACAAGGAATCACACATTTAGCTAAGAATTTTAAATAAATAAATTATAAATAGAATAAAAATTTATAGAAGATATATAAGAATGACTTACAAAATTCGCAATGCATGCCATAGTAACCCTTTGAACATTGACACTTATCCTTCTGTATGCATTTGCCGCCATTCAAGCACTTTTCGGAGCAGATACCTAAAAATATTATAAAATTAATAAAAATTAATGTAAATGAAAAGCATATTTTCAAAATATAACCTTAAAAAATAATAAATAATAAGGTAACCCAAAAAATTTATGATTTTATATTTTATCTTCAACTGCTACAGAAAATATTTATTCCAATTGCTCACCAGGCTTATAGAAGTCTGACTTTTATGTATAGGTTGAACTTTGTAGTATCTTTTAGGCGCATTAATAAATAAGATAACGGTTTTTATGAATATTTCTGCATTTCTGTTTCCTTTCTCTCATTCACGCAGTATTTAAACATGTTGCGACTCTCGAACATATCTAACAACAGTTGGCGCCTCATACAATGTCGGCCGATATTGCAACAGTCAAAGCAAAATGTCACAACAGAGCATGGAAGCAAACAAAATCCACAATTCAAGACGATGCTACGAAAGCGACCTACACAACTAACCGATGAAATCATACGTGTGGATCATGCCGGCGAATTGGGTGCCGATCGTATTTATGCCGGCCAAATGGCGGTTTTGGGCAATGGGCCGATGGGCAAAACTATTGCGCACATGTGGGAACAGGAGAAGGAACATCGCAAAAAATTCGAAAACCTCATACAAGAGCACCGCGTGCGACCGACAGTAATGGTGCCGATTTGGAATGTAGCTGGCTTTATGTTGGGTGCGGGTAAGTGGTGTATGAGAAAAAAAGGGATTTCGATTAGAAATAACTTTAATAGTTTTCCTGTCTTAGGCACTGCATTGCTGGGTGAGAAAGCGGCCATGGCATGCACCGTTGCGGTGGAAACAGTGATCGTAGAACATTACAATGAACAATTGCGTCAAATTATGGATTCACCTAAACCGGATAAGGTGACTGAAGACATTTTTTGTAGTTTTTGTATTTTTTTTTACATTTATCTACTATTAACTTTCAGGAACTCTTGGATACAATAACCAAGTTTCGTGATGAGGAACAAGAACATCATGACACGGGTATTGATTGTGGCGCCGAACAGGCACCCTTTTACAAAGCAATGACTGAAGTTATTAAAATCGGCTGTAAAACAGCTATTGCGATTTCGAAGCGTATTTAAAATGTATAAAACTAATATTTGTCATTAACTATTTGTATAAAAACTTTTTTTTTAATAAATGTAATATTACGCATAAATCTGACTTACTTACCGCCTTCACATTGTGTGCCCTGATAGCCGTCGGGGCAGGTGCAAACCGACGGCGCTGTGCAATTACCGCCATTTAAACATAATGGAAAACAAATTGCCGTCTCACAATATTGACCCGTATAGCCGGCTTTGCAACGGCAAACTTTATTGTGGTTACAAAAACCATTATCGCCACATTTCAAATCGCAATCCGGGTCGGGACCTTAAATTGATTTAATTGAATAGTAAAAAATACAAAATATAAAGATATAGACATTATTACTTAAATATATGTACTTTTTGTGCTTATTTATAAATGTAGGCTTACTAAAAGCATTGGCAAATAAGCAACAACAATAATATGGATATATGAAATGCTGAATAAGCGCAAAGCAGTTTAGCGCAGCAATTAGACGTCCCAAGCATTCTACAAAACTCGACAAGCAGTGCTTAATTAATGTATGTATATATATATATGTATATAGTATGTGTGATAACTTCAGGCAATTTAGTAACTAAATAAGCATCGCGTTTTAGCGTTTACTTGCTATTGATTTATATGACATAAAAACAATAGTTGGGGGTAATATAATAAAAATGTCAGCCAGTAATTTGTTTAAGTGTTTCAACCGCAGTGGCAATGTCAGTTAGTACCTTTTCGATAGTTTGCAATATAATACAAGAAAATATGGTTCAAGAGATTAACAGTTATGTACTTGAAGGCAGGGAGTACACATTCTAACAGGAAAGTGCGAAAAGGCTAAATACCTTCCCTAGAATCTATAAAGCATCTCCGTTTGTTTAAATCGTTAAATAAAAATTATTTGTTTGTCTACATTAATGTTGTCGCTTTTAAAATAGTCCCCATTCGAGGATTTCTATGCTTGTAACGGATGATCCGATGAGAGGTACATTTCTCAATATTTTTTGGAACAGATGACGCGTGAGTCGTGTCAAGCAACATTTGGTTTCAACAAGACGTCGCCACTTCCCACACAACGCATCAATCAATGGATTTATTGAGAGATAACTTCGGTGAGCAGATAATTTCACGTTTTGGACCGGTCGATTGACAACTAAGTGTGATATCAGACCGTTAAACTTTTTCCTGTGGGGATATGTAAAATCTAAATGCGGACAAGCCCGCTTCGATTCAGAACTTGGAGTACAACATCATGCGTGTCATTCGCCAGTTACCAGTCGAAATGCTCTAACGAGTCGTCGAAAATTGGGATCAACGGATGGACCATCTGAGACGTAGCCGCGGCCAACATTTGAAAGAGATATTTTTTAAGAAATATTTGGCATTTATTGTGTTCTTTCTTTATTTTTGAAAAATAGGAAAAAGTTACACGAAGCCAAGTTTGATGAATATGGACTCTGTAACATTGTTACAATATTGGTTTTGGTAAAAAATTTACGAACAAGCAACGAAGTAAAATTTTTGAACAATTCCCGTTATTTTTTTAACACACGACATAAAAGATGGTAACTCTGTCTGCAACAGCGATCTGCTTCATCTTTTTCTGTTCAGATAATGCTTTATTAATGTTCCGATTCGCACGAATTCAAATTTTCCTCAGTTTTAATATAAAAGCTATAAACAGTCAACACTCCCACTGCGGTTAATGGAAAACAATTAATTTCGAAAGAAGTATGTGTATGAGAAGCCAATGATTTTTTCATAGTTTTTATGTACTGTATGTATGTTTGTAAAGGAAGCATTTCTTTTATACACTACCTTGCGAAGATGTTAGTGTAGAGATGGAAGCGTTACCTCTGTGTGCGCATTCCTTTTTGAAATTCAAACGTATCGGTGTGCCAGGCAACGGCTTCTCTCGACGATTCTTTATCGACAAACCGATTGTGAACATAGCCGTTCCGGAATTATTGTGTACGCATGGCATGAATATACTGAAATCTGTAAAATATAAAAAAAAGTAAAATAAAAAAATTTTAAGGTTATAACGAAAATATGCTTAAGAAATGCATATGCTTTAAGATCACTTCAGGTTAAAAGAGAAATAAATACATTTAATTTAGTATCTAAAATGTATAATAAGTAATTACCTTTCTCTTCAGCCGGTACGCGTCCTTTCCTAGATATGGAAAGCTTGGGATCCTTCAAAATATTGTGATCTAGCGAGATCAAACGATCGAAGTGATAAAAATATTTTCTATTGCCCGATTTCCATGTAAAATTCACATGACTAACTTCAGCGGGTATAATCAAGAATTTATAGATATTGATCTCAGGTAAATTGAAGACATGCCCATTTTCAATGGCATAGATGCGCCCGTGCGAACCGAATCCTTGTGGAAAGAAAAGTGCTTTAATCTTGAAAATCAGATCGGTTTTTTTTATGGAAATAAATTCATTTTTGGGGGAGTCCCTGCCATACAGCATGCGGGTGAGTGTGGAGGAGATTCCCCCATAGCAATACATTACCACTTAGCATATTCAGCTGCTGTTCATTGATCCACAATGAAAGTTTACTATCATGCTGACGATGCTTTTTACGTTGGCCCTGATTGCCGGCACCCCCACCACCGTCATCATCTTCTAAACTTCGCTGCTCGTGTTCGGCATCGTTGGCGTGCGCTTGTTGCCTTTTGCATTCGATCAAATTGCTCCAGCAAAATAGCAGCATCAGCGTTATTAGATAGAACCACTTGATAGCTGACGACGTCTGTGTATGGTGAAACATTTTTTCTCTGCAATGACATTAATGCTATATATGATGAGTATGAATAGTTGCAACTTATACGAATATAGTCTTATGAGTCTATAACTTAGCGTGTGTATGTATGTATGTGCGTGGACACAGTTACATTGTTGTAGTGTGCATTATGCATACTGGGGCAATAGAAAAATAAATTTGCTATAAATGGCAAAGCGACTGTTGCAGTCAATAACTGTTATTGTCAAGTACTGTTATAAATATGTACATATGAAGTGGTTTTCTTGCGAAATACTGCTTTATCTTGTGGTTGCAATGGCTTTTTTAGGATCTTTTCGTGGAATTCGCAAGTGCTGTTCCGGTATTCAGGCCATAAAAGGCTTAAGGACTGTGTGATTAGATCTTTGATTAGTAACTGTAGTTGTATTAGTCCACATGGACGTTTGGACGTTGTACCTATATAGAAGTGTGTTCTCTGTATGGCATTATGCAATCTTAATTTTCCAAGTGGACAAATAATTACAATAAAAACTTAAAAGCTGGCATAGTTATTAAATGCATATTTTTCTGGGAAATTTGATAATTTCTCTCTTTGAAAATCAAGTTGGAAGTATCTATGTAAATTACACCTATACTAGTTGAGCTGAGAAGGTCTTGACCTGATCGAGAGTTCGCACCACTAATATGATTCCAATTGGTAGTCGGCTGAATAACTGTTGCCTAGTGAAAGCCAACAAAAGCGCCAGAAAACTCAGCAAGATATGGGATTCACGCAGAATTATTTTCATTGATTATATCGAACATGATAGGACAATCAATAAACAATATCACAATGAGTTATTCGATCGATCGGATGTCGAGATCTCTGAGTTAGAGCAAATCGTGAGAAAAAAGACTTTTCGACCCTACTATACGGGATCCAATATCCACATGTGAAGCTTTAGATGCTGATACTAAAGCCAAAATGCCATATAATGTGAAGACAAGCCTATATTATCCGATGAATCTGAATTTTTGAATGCTTGGTTCGCCAAAACAAACTTAAAAGAATTCACAAAACTTTTTCTTGAATTATGATAGGACTATTAATATGAAAGCTCTTTATTTGATTGCAAGAGACCATCACTTAGACTAGACTAGACATAATTAGTCTGAAGAAGCAAATCAAAAGCAAATCTAAGGACATTACTCGTCATATTTTATTCACTAAAATTCACTAAAATCCCGCGTCTGATCTGATTATGGTTGAAGATCCGGTTATTGCTGTAAGCCGTATGAAATCAAGAAGATCTCGTCTCATCGATTTACGTCCATGTCTCAATGGACAAATTGCAGAGAGACTAGGATCGTCGCGCTCCTGGTGACGCTAGGATGGATGATAGTGTCGGTAATGGTAGCCAAATAGCATTTGAACCATCTTCCGGACGCGTCCGATCCTCTAGAGCGCGTCAAAGTGAAAAAATCGGTATACGGACTCTGTCGCGCTCCCAGACGACAGAAAAGATTTCTTTCAAGAAAGCTTGAACCTCCTACTACACAAATAAACGAACGTCGTATTTGGAGAGCTTAATCCCTGTGTGGAAAAAGACGGAGTAATTGTTTCAACCTTAAAACAAAACTGCCGATAACTGAGTTCAAATACTGTAACAAATATGTTCTTACTCGGAAAAGATCGGATTAAAATGAATTGATGCAAATGACTGAAAATGTTAATGAAACTTATGATCTATCCGAGATGAATATTCAGTTTTAGTACCAGTAACATCATAGAGAAGATTTTTGCTTCGTATAAAACAAGGAATTAAGGAATCCGATAATCTACTCCAATTCATACGTAAATTGACGTTAAGTCAGTATACAAACAATAACAAAAATAACCCATTTATTTTTCCAGCTAGTTAAAAAGCAAAAACAAAGAGCAGAACTATACGCAGCAATCTTCGGAGTGTAATAAAGAAGTCTACGCTGCTTAATGCGTTTGGTGCAGCACTTCTTGAATGAAATAAACCAACAGAGGCAAGCAAGTCTGGGAACTGCAGGCAATTAAAATTAATTATGCTTGTGCAGTGAAGTTAGGTTGGACGTGATTATTATTTTGTAGAATCGTGAAGAGCACACTGGTCATTGATGGGCATGGGTGTTGACAAGCGACTAATTTACTTTTTAATAGCCATGTGTAATTAAGAAGTAATTAAAGCGGAGTTATCGCCGGAAGTAAGTGGATACTTAATTTGTAGGTTTGCTACTCGTACGAGCTTCAGTCGATGGTATTTGGAATGAGGAGAATGCAGAGAATATGAAAGGGTATATGGATGTTGGAGTTTCAGGGACTATTTTTTGATTAAGTGGTTTGATTCGTTTACTTTAAAGATAAAAACCGAATGTTTTGAAATCTGCTAATCTTTATTGCAGTACTTTGAAGACGATCCGTCAATCCGAAGTCCGAATGTGAGTATCTTCGGTAGGAGCTCAGTAATTAATATATGTTTTGGAAAACTGAACACGTTTCATTCTTTAGCTTCATTGCACTGAGCACAGTCTTCCAAACGCTGTTAAAAATCACAAATTTCATATATTTTTTATCACACTTCATTAATAGATGATATCGAGTTTCTTGAACTACTGCTGTTTAATTGAAATACATAAAAACCGATATTCCACACTCGTTAGATTAAATTGAAACACAAAGAATTAACAATGATTACACATGTAATCAATAAATGCCCGGTAAGTAATCAGCTAGCCGAATCGCGCCACATTCAATATTCCATTAATTATCACTTAACCACTCCGACATCAACACCTGTAGGCAGCACAAATGCGCAACCAGCTTGCTTCGTACCACAATATCTGCTCAACGTAAACGGCAACGACACAATCAACGGACACTAACTTCCAGCAAACAATTTGTTAGCGCTTTACGATTATTGCCTTTCTCACACCTTATTACTAAGTGAGCCAGCTCACTGCTCCATTTGCCTGACGCCTGACGCTTGACTGCTGTGCAATGCGGACAGACGATTGACGACGTTGATGATACGACCAAGAAAACAACGATGACGACGGCGACCAATGGACCTGCACTTTTAACAATACAAGTGGTCAAGAGAGCCACTGCAACGACAACAAGTAGAAGCGAGTAAAAGAAGAAGAACACAACAAAAGCCCGAGTTACAACAGCGGGACAGCAAATGGCAACAACGTCAACAAAAAGGCTCAACAAGCAAATTGAGGCAACGCTTAAATGGACAAACACCTCAATAAACACCAAGGCGTCGAACAGCGGGCAGTTCGAACCGAAACGACAACATATTGAGGCATGAAAAAAAACAAAATACACAACAAAAAAATGTTCCATACGCATCTGGTAACCACTACAAACGTGGGAGCGTATGCATGTGTAAGTGAGAAATTTATAAAGTATAAAACGGCGGATGGACGTCTGGGTAGCTCTGAACGAACAGGCAGCTGGACAACGGAAAGGGTCCAATATGTACGTGTGTTTGCTATTTTGCAAGGTATAATGCAATATTATAGAGGTATGTCTACATTTATGGGATCTACTAAGTAGCTCCGCAGAAAGGTTGTGCAACTGCGCTAATAATCTCGGTCTCATGCAACGGCAGCAACGAAAGTGACACGCTGTGTTGTAAAATAAAACAATGTTTCAAGTGAAAAGATCATATGAAGCTTTGTTAGTATCACACTTGGAAACAATACCAACTAATATGTATGGGTTTGGAGCACACGGTTATGAGATGTTGAGTTTGATAGGGGCGGGACCATTTCACTGATTGGATTGATATATGTGGGTTTAGGGCAGACCTAAATGGAACAGGTAGAACGCTGCATGTAGATAAATATATGAGTGAGATAATCGATGAGGTGTACAGCGCTTTTGGAAGTTCGAAGGACCTTAAGACTGTATAATTCTCACTTTTTGGATAACATTATAAAATGATATGAAGTAGAAGAAAGAGAGATTATTCAAATTGTAAAAACCAACATTTCTTTTTTATACGATCGAATTCACATAGCCAGAGATAACTAGAAGTTTTTTTTTGCAAAGGATTGTAGAACGGGCTTATCACTTAACAGGGGTCAGTAAATTATAAAAACTTCCGATCTAGGCACAAGTTACTTTTATTATTTAGTGTCTTCAGAAGAATCTTATTGATAATATAGTTATATAATAATTATAATTTAATCTAACCGAATCCGTGCTGATAATGTTAGTGTATAAGAAGATCAGAAGTAAATATTTTTCAGCTTGGAAATTTACCGACAATTCATTCCAATACAAAAAAATCCGTGAAATAAATTTTTCCGTTTCGTTTGTGAAGAATTTGCGTCTGCGTCGTTTACTACCGAATTATTTGAAAGAACTTAAAGCGTCCAAAGTGGAATAAAGAAATACAGTCTTTCCAATCAAATTTTAAAAACTTTTCACTTTATGACTTTGGGTGTTAGAATTCAACAATAAATACGATTTTCATTTTAAATTCGAACGAATGTTAAAACATATTTATAGTCCCATCAGGTGCCCCAACCGCTACAATGTTGCCAACTACAACTGTCTCGCTTGTCACTTAGTAACCAAAGGAGTTAAAGGGACTTGCTCTAAGTTATGCCGAGAAAAGAACGTATACCATATACACATAACCTGAGATTTGCTGAAAATATTCATTACCGTTTTCCTTTAAGTTCTTTCTCCGAGTTATTGATCTTTGTGTTAAACCGATTTCCCTCGCTTGATCAATATGGTCACATAAAAATGTTTAGTTATTCCTAAACTTCACAATCGATATGCAATTTGACGCTTTAAAGGGTATAATAAATGAAATTGCATACGACAATCAAAGAAATTCAAGCGGTGGTAGCAAGAATTGCGCCGCATCGGCTATCGACATCGATCTCATCAGGTGAACGAAGTGTTGAAGAAGAGGTAACACGATAAGTGCACGGTTTGACAAGACATTAACAAAAATAAAAACACAGAAAAAATTGTGAAAGAAATAATACTTGAAGTCATCAGCAACAACGTAAACAGAGAGGACGGAATGAACATGATTTATAAGAACGTATCACCAACAACAGCAACAATTGCTATTATTGCTACGAAGGCGCGAATGACGGCCACGACACAAGTATAAGTGGAAACACCAAATGAGATCAAGAGACAGTGGGCCAAAGAGGAGAAATAGCTGGTTAAATATCATAAAATTCCATAAAGAAATTTTATCGATTGCATAAGTAGCCCACATATTATTTTAGAATGAATAGATTTAAGAAGGATCTTACTTAATCACAAAGGTTGCTCCAGTCCTTAAAATATTTCAGAAAAAAAAGGTTTTTTTATACACATTTGTATCATATTTAGGATTATTAATTCAAACCAGGTTTTATAAGATAGGGTCCTGAAAAAAATGTACTGCTGCTTGAAGATTTCCATTACGGGATGGCCAGTTCGTTGAACACAGATAAAACATTGATGAAACACAGAGACGACTTCCCAAAATCGGTTATATATCCTGTGGACAACGAGTCTGTCTACAGATCGAAAAGTAAGAACTAAATCGAACATATTATAATGGAAAACGGGTAAAAATTCAGTATAATATCATTGCATACTAGTCAAGGGCCCAACAACGATACTACCGGCGGGACCGGCCGTAATAAATATAATCTTCAAGAGCTCAGAAGGAAAGCGAGTCCTATTTGTCGAAAAGAACTGCAAAATGAATGCTGAAAAGAGCTAGAGATGCTGACTGGCTGGAATTGTCTCTAAATCTAAATCGATCATATTATAATGGAAAGCTGGCATAAATTCAGTGTAATAATATTGCATACTAGTCAAGAGCCCAATAACGATACTAGCGACCTGACCGACTGTAATAAATATAATCTTCAAGAGCTCAGAAGTAAAGCGAGCCCTATTTGTCGAAAAGGCCTGCAAAATTAATGCTGAAAAGAGCTAGAGATGCTGACTGTCCGGAATTGTATCTAAAATGTTTAATCTAAGAGGATGAGAACTCAGTCAAATTTAAAAATCCTGTCAGAACGACAAGGATCACATCACATTTTATTTACGAAAGAAGCACCCATGTTTTGCATGTATTACAATGTACTTCATGTAGTGTATAATGGACCCAAGTCTCCAACAAAAACAATGAAACTGTGTTTCCTAGAGACTACAGCTTGAGGAATTATCTGTAGCCAAAAGTTGATCGGCTGGTCGGTAAGGGTATGGAATCAGTATATAATTTAACAACCTAATGAACCTTATAAATATGGCTTAAGATTTTGTAGTCTATCATGCAACACAAATTTTGAACGCATATTCTTGCACTTCGAATCACTATAATTTGTGGCAACCTAACCGGCTTAAACTGCTTATCAAAACAGCGCAACAATATCAACATAAGAGGCCGGCAAAAAGAGCAATAAACAGCAACAACATCACTAACGCTCTGGTAGCTGGTGCTACTACAAGGTATAAATATAGCAACAACCATACATACATATGGGCATACAAACATACGTGTGTATGCATGTGAATGCAGAGTCAACATAACTCCTTAATTTAAACGTTGAAGAGTGTGGCGAGGTGAGCACGTATTTAACTACTTAAAAAATTAACGCGCCACTGACTTTTGCCGTCTTTTCTGTTCATTTTATTGTTTTTATCTTGTTATTGCTTCTGCTTTTCATACACATACATACATACATACATCTATACGTAGGCCCACATTTATTTTTTTCTTGTGCGTTCTCTACGTGTTTTAGTGGGTAGCTTCTGTAGATTGCTATCACCGTATAGTAACTTCCTTCGAATTTCCGCACCAACCGTGTCTGCACACCTGCATTGGTCACTAAAAGTAGCCAACCGGTAACTTCCAGACAAGCAATGCTCATGCATATACCCGATAGTGAATTAGGTTGTTTTAGGAGTCGACTCAAAAAATTTTGAATTATTCCAGTTCACTCAGATGAGAGAAAGATTTTGAAGTATTTTGTAAATATTCGCTAACGTGACGTCACTAAATAGCTGATATTGTCAAATTTTGGATGCTCCGAATATATTTTTAAAAGATATTGGGTCAGTGGAATGTGAGTGCTCTAAAGATATGACCAGAGAATATTAAGATAGACTTTCTCTAACCTTTATATTCATCGAGTTTATATGTATTTGTGAGATTAGAACATATATTTGAAGAAGTTAAGGGACTATTTCTAGGTTGTATACTTTAACAAGAGTCCTTTTCAATTTATATAATTTTTTAAAGCGCTTTTACCTGATATTTTTCACCTATATCCCAGAGATAAACTGGTGGTGTCTGGGTTCTGAGCGTTTAATTTTCAAGAACTTGGACCCGTCGGAAACTATTATACCAATAAATTGAATGATTTTAGCTAAAGAGTTTGTACAATTTCGATCGATTTTATACCAGTCCGCAATACAGTGTACGACCAGTCTCTGAACATAACCAACAATTTCTTACACATGACATCAACATATACTCGTATATCTGTATGTATGTGAAAGAAATGAGGCACAAATAAATTACGGAAAATGCGATCAGCGTCAAAAAGCCGGTTAACTGGAGGCAGTGAGACGCCCAACAAGCCGAATGACCGTTGCCAACAGCTAAACAGCCGCATGTCCACCCGTGCATACAGCTAGCCGAGAACAAGCGATAAGCGAAAGCCGTTTAGCTTAGCCAGTTAGTCTGTGGGATTTATAAGTGTGTTGCTTTTGTCTTTTCCTTATTGTTTTTATTGTTGTTTTGTTTTTTTTTTCTCTCCTCTTCTTGTTCTAAAGATATTACAGGTATTCTCGTTCAATGTCCAACTGTTTGTCGGTCGTCTCAACTGTTCATTTGCTTGACCATCTATGAGTGTTTGCATGTATGTATGTATGTATGTATGTTACCTTAATTTTTTTCACTTTTTTTCTTTGCTTCTGAAAGTGTTCACATGCTGCATCAAAAAAACAAAAAAAAACGACGAACAACAACAATATTATAAAACAAAAGAAAAACAAATCACACCCTTACAACACACACATATACATACATATATAGAAGTACATCACCGCTGTTGAAGAAGGTGTCGACTGATGCTGTTGCTGATGTGTACAAATGAGCAGAATGTGACAAAAGCATTTCAAGGGCCAAGGAATGAGTTAATAAAACATCTATTTGAGCGTGGGAATGGTCACTTCCTCTTCTTGAGAGTGTGTGTGTGTGTGTGCATTACATGTTTTTGTGTGCTTATTTGTTGTAATCCTATGTGAATGCATTATTACATGGACATTATGATGAACACATCAATTCGTAGTATCAATTATTTAGTCCTTTATACATACATATACCATAACTGTATACGATGTCTATGAATAGTGAAGGGAGAAGTATAATAAATATGTCCTTAGGTCAATTTGTGTGCCTCACAATAATTGAACCTTTAAGTTACATCTAAATTGAGGTAACAGATCAGCTGATTGCTTCAATTTTGAGGGATAAAAGAAACCTAGACATTTCCTAACCTAAGATTTAACTGCTCAAAACAAGAAATTAGTTGGGAGATATTAAAATTCAGAAAAAAATATTATGATTTATGATCATTATGATTTCAGATCTTATTATATCAACTTATAAAGCACGCTCGAAGGATCTAGAGGGTCCGCAAAAGTTAGCTTTTAAATTTCGGTTTAAGCGCTGGCATCCTAAAAGTTGACTATTAATCATAGACTAAGTGACGGAACTCTATCTGGTATCGCTAAGGACCAAAACTGGTCTATGGAAGGCGCATAACCTAACCAATATAAACCTAAACTAGACCAATATAAACTGTTAGGATGAAGTGAAGCTAACCAGATACAGAAAAAAATATGGAGTTCGATATTACCTTCAAGGAATACTGGAAGGGGACTTCTTTCAAGAAGACTAAACACGGTATTTGGCACGGGTTGAACAATTATTTCGTCAACTGTGCGAGTCGAACGAGAAGAAAGGTTTAAACTGGATTGTGTGTAAGATTTCCGTGTGTTAAACAGAGATGTAAAAATTTTCTAATTTAAAAAATGACAAATGCTAATTTTGGTGTAATAGAACTTAGAGGTTCATACCTTAAAATTCTCTGAATAATGAGCGTATTAAAATGAAATAGCCCGGTTTCATGAAAGCTTGGAAAGAATTCCCCGAACAAAATGCAATAAAAACAGCTGTTATTAGAAATTTTATGAATAAGCAGCTGCTTTCATTAAACATGTTTATATTTCGCTTAATTTTTTTTAAGCTGTTTGTTTCACGTTTTCATCGTTAGAACCGATAGCATTTTCATAGCTATAGACAATATATAGTATACTTCACCAGAAATATAGGGATATAATTATCGTAGAAGCCTTTTTGACTACTGGCCGTACTTGATATGTCGTAGATACGATACGGAGGGAGTTAGACTTTATTATTATTATTTATATTATTATTTTTCGAAATATTGAAGAAGTACAAAGTGATTTCTTTCACCGAACGCCTTAAGGGGTTATATGGGTTTTGTCGCGTAAAAAATGGCCTATTTTCAATATTTTTTTCATGTAAAAAATTATTGATTTAATTCAAACTTTTTTCTGTCTATAGATACATATTTAAATAATAATTTCTGAAATTTTCAAAAAAAAAAAGTAAAACTCCTCCATTGCAACGTCATTTACGGTGACCCTTCGCAAAAAGGTGAATCCGCGTTGTCAGCATAACTCCTGACAGGAACATCCAAAATAAAAAAAAAAACAAAATAAATGTCTCGTGCTTGAACGAAGAAAAGACAAAACAAGTAAAAATTGGAATTGGGGCAGAAATTTTTCCAAAAAAAATAAAAATGTCGGTAAAAATTGCTCGACATTTTGTTTTTTTTTTTTTAATAGTTGTAATTGAAAAAAAAAAATAAAATCCTTCGTTCAAGCACGAACACTTCTTCAAAATTTCATCAAGATCGGTTGAGTAGTTTTCGGGAAACTTTGACAACTGACTTTGAAAACACGGCTCCGAGAAAAACGCGTTTAAAGTTTTGAGTAACAATAATACCTTACTTGGAGCGCACACCTTCCAAAGGCTGTATCTCGGAAACTATTATTCGGATCGAAAATTTAGGACAATATTCTTGAGATGTTGTAGAAATTAATCAGACAAAAAACAAAAGATTTTTTGAACCCACTAAACCCATGTAACCAGTTAAGCTGATCGCAGTAACAAGAATGAAAAAATGGAAAAAAGGAAAATGATATATGCTGTTTAAAAACAAAAAAAAAAAACAAGAAATTATTGAGATATATGTAGAGAATATGTCCTGAAGTAAGAAATTTGAGTGATGCTGTTATACACTCACCACTTTACAATCTCAAAAAAGTCTTGACGAATTCCAATAAAATTTGACCCGTATCATATTTATGACATTCTATTATTGTAATTAGTAAAAATTATAATTTGAACCATTTTGAACCCCATTAGCTTATTTGACTTCACAATAGAAAACATTAGCATTAATAGAGAATGATGCTGCATTGTAAACTAACCTTAGCTCCCGTTATAAACCACAATAAATGATTTCGGGTTTTCCGTTGAATTTAATCACATTTATGTTGAGTATTGATGACTTATGCAGTGGGTTTATACTAAGTTGCTGTTTCTTTGTAAAACAAAGAAAACCGAAATTTTTTGCATGAAGTCATTATTTTCTAATTTTCTAATAATTCCACGTAAATTAGTGCTTGGTATCGAAAAGTTCAATGGTAAAATCTATATATTTTATTGTGTCATTGTAATTGCTTTCTTTTCACAGTGATTTGCATTGCGTTGTTGTTTTCCATGTTATTATTTTAAAACTCGAATTCTCAGAATCTTATCTCAGATTAGCAAATAAATTTTGTTTTATGGTATTGTGAATCTTTTAAACACACTTTCTGGAATTCATTAAGAATTTCGGTGTCAAATCTGTAGATTTGCGTGTGGAACCAGTGACTGAGCATACGTAATACTAAATAATAGGAATTGATAAAAGAAAAATTAGCATTAAGGCAGTGAAATTGTTCTAACATCACGTACTTGTGGGGCGGTTTACATATCTGTACGTAGATCTGTATGTATGTATATATATCCCTATGTTTATAGCTATTTTGAATGAATTTTTAAAACGTATACTAAGTTCAAAATCAATATCTCATATCAATAAACATACGCAAACAAACATAAGCACAAACGCACCTACCGATCGTACTTTTATTGACGCCGATAACAGTTGTGTGCGTATGTAGATATGTATGTATCTGACAGGCATGTGGCTACTTTCAGCCGGTTTGTTGTCGCAAATTTTTTGTACGGAATTTATAATTTTTTGCACATTTGTTGTTTTTGTTTTTTCTTTTTTGTGCAGTGATTGTCGCAAATTTTTACGGGCATTTTATGGCACTTGACCGTATGCTCAGATGTATGTATGTATATATGTATGTAAATGTGTACAATAAAGGTATTTACGATGTTAGTGGGTGCAAGTGCGGACACAAGGGCTCACATATGTACAAATATAAATATAATAGTTCTGACTTCTGTGCAAATATATACACAACACAAGACCTACGAGATGGAATTTAAAACTTAAGCATAGCAGATAAACAAATAAAGGAAATAGCCGGCAAAATTCGTAAACACGCTGTCCACGCCTCGTCAAATTCGTTAATTCATTTTATCTGTTTGCGTTTTTTTTGTTTTTATTAATGCCTTTTAATAATTCAATTATTTAGCAAATAAATATTTCAAGGAACATTGCGCACAGATAAAGTCAACAATTTTTGGCTTACACATGCACACATCAAAATGCATACATATGCAAAAATATATCTAGCTAAATATAAAAATATGTACATATGTACATATAAATATTTTTAAGACCTTCCCAGATTGGCAAGTAAATTGCTAATAATGGCCAACACCATGCCAGCGAAGACACTTTACACACACACACACACACACATTTCATACACAACGACAACAACAAAATAATAAAAAAAAACAAGAAGGAAAAAGAGTTATAAAGTCACATCAGGCCATCGTTCGACCCAGCAACGCGCTCGACCACTTCCAAACACCGCCACACTCCTGCCACTGTTCATCACTGGCAGTAGTGCGACACAATGCTACACCTTACTTGCTAATGATGCCCCTTAAGCAGAGCCTTTTTGTTGTTTTTGTTTTTGACTTTCCAAGTAGAATTTCAACTAAACACCAAGTTCAATTTACCCGCTTCAAGTTTCGTACAGAAATTTTGTTTTGTTTTATCTTTGTTGTTGTTTTTTTTTTGTTTTTTAGTCAGTCACTTATCGCACTGATCGTTCGATGCGTCGATGCGATCAAGTCACGTTCACGTTCACACCGTATCGCATTCAAGTTAATACTGACTGTGATGCGCGTGTACACGTACTCGGCGACTGTCTGACTGGTGCTGCCGTTGGTGGTTGTTGTTTGTTGCGTCGTCGTTTGTTGCTGGTGCCTTTATCCAACTCGATTTTTGTTTGGAGGAAGTTTGCTTCGATGATCGCAGACGATCGATGATGTTCAAGTGGCGGCAATGCATATTACGCTCGAGGCTTTGTGTTGGTTTGAAGCGTTGGGAGCGAAAGTGGTTGGTTCGAAGATGTTACCACAATTGTTGTGGTTTTTGTGATGTATACCCTTCAAGCCGAAATGTATATATTTGAGATTTAGTCTTGTTTTTAGAATTTAGATTTAAAAATGTCAGGTAGGCTGAAGAGCTCGTATGGTTTCCTTGAGAGAGCACATGTCTGACAATTGGATGGCATTTTAAGTGACGTAAGTTTAGGTATGTTGAATAAAGTGGATACAGAGATATTAATAACACATTATAGGGGCGGTACGTTTAGAACGCAGCCTACAAAATAAACATTTGAATTTTGGAAGATTAGCACGATACACTTGACTCAGCAAATTTCGAAAACCGGACTGCAGATTTGCAAAGTAGATCTCCGTGGTGGAAATAACATTCCCATATGAATTAAATTTCTGAGAAAATAAATCTCTGATTGAGAAAAAAATAAGTCATACCAAATCTGCAACAGATCGTACAACAGTCCATAGCTTAGTTCGACCAATTTAGTTATGGACAGATGGACGCAAAGTAAATGGCTTCTTTTTTTTTGCAATTCGTTATGGTAGAGCCCTGGTAACCGTTTTGCCTTATTCCGATGTAGTCACACATTTTTCCGTGCCCTCTGAAGTAAACAAGTAGATCCATGGCCACGAAACAAGACGAAAACTCCTTCGGTGGGCCCAATGTGGCGGCAACTTACTCATTCCTCAAGACCAATATTTCATTCAAGTTATGATCCACGCATCTGAGCTATCTCGTGCATCTTCCAATTGAGATGGTGGACTTTTGTTATGTAACCCTGCACGAGCAATCTGAGTAATCAAGGCAAAACTATTATTCGTTCGACTATCACCATATATAGTATCCACGCAATTTTAGTTTCCACTGCTCAATTTCCCTTTCAATCTAATTACCACCCGATATTGCTCGTTTTACATGTTTTTAAATCCGCGGACCCGACCGCTTTTAGAGACTGTCCAAATAATTCAAATTTTGACAGTAGCCATTTAGAATGTATTACTCGATTGTATCCTCTTGCGAGAGTGGTGCAGACAGTAAGGCTATGAACTTATCGGACAAACAGACAGTAAGGCTATGTACTTATCGGACCGCCCTCGTCATTTTTATGAAAATAATTCTACTGATGCCAAAGAGTGTCAGCAAAAACTAACATAAAATCTATAGAATGATAGTATTGAAAAATTCTAACTAGAGTTGTCTGTCTGTCTATCGGACCGTTCGCCCGTGGTAGTGGTAAGTTTAGTAAAAACTGAGATATATGGGGCGGTGACAATGGCCACTTTTGGTTCAAATCCTATATCTCAGGAACTACTCGAGAAATTTCGACAAATTTAGTACAAAACATTGATGATATTCAAATAGTGCCTCAAAGATACAGGAGCTTTCCCTTGAAAATAGTCGAAATCCAATTATAACTTTTCAAGGTCCCAGATATCTAATAAGAATATCTACGTATCCATGGCTGACTTTAAACCGAGAATATCGCTCGATTTCTAATAATGATTTAATCAGATGCTAAAACTAGGTACAATGTTTAGTAATTGACCGATCGAATCGAACCATTTTTCGATCGAAACGGATACAATGATTAAGCCCATTGGACAAAAACTAGACCGTAACCACAGACATGGTTCCGTGTGACTTTTTCCTATTTCCAAAAATAAAGAGAACCTTAAAGGACCGTCGGCAAGGGCCATCTCAAAAATCAAACAAATTTGAGAAGTGTTTCGACTATTGGAAAAAGCTCTGACATAAGTGCATAATATCGAATAGGGAATTCATAAGGACTACAATATTAAAGCAGACGAATAATTTTTTTTTTAACGAAAACTCCCGTTATTTTTTGAACACAGACTCGTATTCCAACCTTTGATCCTTGCAAATTGTGAGAGTATAAAATGTTCGATTTCAGCAGTAACTTGTAGCAGTTACCTAGATGTTAGTACATAGGTAGAGTCGTGTTACGTGTTGTTCTCGATAGGATTGCGGACCAGAACAGGTCTTCAGTCATGAGATTTGATTAAAAATAAGTACAACAAGAAGTAACAATCCGAGTCAGTCACCGTTACATAAACCTGGCTGTTTAGTAACGAGACCCTAGAAAAAGTTCCGATTGGCGAATTCAAACTGTTACTGTGACAAAAATTTATATAATTTTGATCATAGTAATGGTATACGAGTAAACATGTAAACATAGTTTTCATAACAACACTTGGTTGTAGCAACTAGAGTATTCATACTCATACAGTTGCATGCTTGTGACAAACCATTACTACAATATTTAGAATATTTTGTTTTTTTTTTTATACATTTACAACACATACATTTTAATACTAAAAATATTGTTGAGGGTTGGTGTTCAATGAAACTTTCAAAGTATAGGTTTTAAATTGTAATTAAAAGATATAAAAAGCTAGAACTACTTAAAAAAAAGTTAACATACATACACGATTAGTTAGAATATGTATTAGGTACTGCTATAACAAGTATGCAACTATTTTGAATAATAAATTTAATCCACAGCCATTTCGTGATCATTATCGTTAGAACAGTATTTATTATATATAGCAACAAATTCGCTAGCTTCCTTGCCAAGAATCTGAAATAAAGTTTGAGAAAATAGTAATTATATCAAATATTTAAGTTTAATATAAATATACCTGTGCTGTTTGTTCTAAAACATCTTTCGGTGGAAATTCCACAGTTGCGCGATAACCCCACGAGAATAAATACCTAAAAAATTGAAATGTAAATTATAAAAAAATATAGTATCAAATGATATACCTTGTTTCCATGTCTGTTTCAGAATTTGACTTTTCTCGCTTCAAATATAATTGCTTAACAAAAGTTTCACAAATAAGCTTTCTTAGATTTCCAAGAAAAAATGTATGCTCTTCATCGATATCTATCCGTAGTCCTTTGAGGAAAAGAAATAGCTGTTCTGTAAATAAAACGATTAATGTGATTTTATTTCAGGAATTGTATAAACAAATAAAATACCTTCATCCACACGGGAATCTTTCATTAACAAATAAGAGAGTATAACAAATAACAATGTTAAATGACGAACTTGTTCCAAATCATATTCCGCTGTGGAGGATGCAGTTAACTCCGAATAGCAAATGTATTTTCTAGAATCAGGTACGCGTTGCAAAATTATTCCGTAAACCTGCCAATAAAAGACAAATGTTTTACGTTCAGGAATTATCATAAATAAAAGATTTAATTACCGTTTTCAACGTTTGAATTACACTTGGTAGACATCGCTTGAACAGTGCTTTGTCTTTATCAAGTATGTCGCGCATTTCCTCTTCTTTTATAGGTAATTTATTTTCTATATTATTGATTACAAATACCATGATAGCATTTCGACATTGAGCAAGCTTCTCCTCGTCTTCCATTTTATAATCAAAATTTTAACAAAACTATTTGGTTGATTAAAAAAGCGCCAATTGAATTGACAACAACTAATGCTTGACGATGACACTTGAGTGCTTATCGATACACCAAATTTTATCGAAATAAAATTAGTCGAATATTTTAATCACTGCAACTTTATTAAAATAAAAACGTGTTATTACAGTTTTTTAATTAGCATTGAATTGAATAATCAATATTATTATAGCAAATTAGGATCATCAACATCATCAAGTGATATGTCAATTCACTAACAGGCTAAATTGTTAACAAGTAAAACTTTAGGTGGCAACCTCACGTTATTATAAAATTATTATTTATTATTAATCTTTAATATTATTTCTATCATTTGATTAAGAGATGTAACTTTCTATATAAAAATTTATTGCAGCTAGCTCAGGAAGTGTTTATTTTATTAATTTACTATTTTGTTTACGAATAGCGCAAAGAGAAATGTCAGAAAACACCAGCGGACATCTAGTGGCGAAAATGTATAATCAAAAATGAAATACAAAGAGAGCAACCGGTGCTCTCACAACAGAAGGGGAGCAAAAACTTCAACACACACACATTGGTCTTCTACCATTCATCCTCGCGTAGTAGCAGCAGAGATAAAGAGATGTCCAACTCTATTTTCATTGGAAGTGAGAGCGCACGGACAAACGTCAAAACCTACCAATCTTTGACAGTTGACTGGAATCAGTAGGTTTTGACGTTTCGCAATTGGGAAACTGGAACGGCCATATTGAAATGTTGCTAAAAAAATTATACGACAGAGACATTTTTAACCGCCGTGCAAGATTACTTATAAGAGCTTAAAACAATAAATATAAATGTAAACGCGAAATTTAAAAGAGGGTAAAGAAATTGTTTATGATATGCAGCATAGGGAAATTAATTTTTCATGGAAAATTGTAAAAAAATTATCAATTGTCAGTTGACAAGTGATAATTTTCCTTATTTATTAGTGAAAGTTCGAAAACAAGCAATTTTAACGTACCTTAATATCGCTAAAAGAAATTTAAATATGTAATTTTTATATTAAAAATACAGTATAAAATTTTTTTTAACCGTAATAAATGTTGGGTATTTTAATTTAAAGGCCCAAAAATTTGTATTTTGTCTGGTCCGGCAATAATTCAAATTGTTATAAAAAACGCTTATTTTGAGGCGCTCTCACGCTGGAATAAGTTGGACATCCCTTTATCCCTGGTAGCAGCGACAGCGACAGAAGCAGAAGTGTAGACAGCGCGAAGTATATGTCGTTCTGAAAAGTGCCCTAAAATGAAGAAATGCTAAAAAGTCAAATTGAATTTATAGTTGGAAAATACGCTCAAGTGAATTGGAAAAAATAAAATATAAGTATTACACACGCGAAATGTGCAAATTTATACAAAAAGAGTGAAAAATAATTGGAAATATGTAAATGCAGTATTATACACACATATATGTATATCAAAGTGAATATGTAAATTGTAATCAGAAGGAATTTAGTGATACAAAAACACGAGTGAAATAGCCCAGCAGGCGAGTAGCAGTTTCCGCAAAAGTCAGCAAAGCTCCTGCAGCAAAGTGGATTGGAAAGGAAAATGAACATGAACATGAATGCCCTGCAAAAAGTCGGTAAGTAAAGCTGCACTTGAATACAAGCAATATGTACTTAAGTATTTGATTTTGAGAAAGGATCTTTGGAGAGTGTTCCACACTTTAAATTGTTTCATGATATGCTCGATACCAGGCAATAATTACAGTTTTTGCCACAGTGAAATTATAAAAATAAAGATAGTTGACGCTTGGTTATAAAAATATCATACGAAATGCATCATGCCTATTACCAGTTTTTCCAAAAATGCGTGCAAAGTCAACCACAAACAATAAATGCTACTATAAACCAGCGCCCTACAGAGAGAATGAATCATCATAAAATATTTTAACTAGTATTACAAATGTGGTTAACATATAAAAATACATAGCATCGAAATCTGCACGTTTTACGCATATGGAATTTTTTCCCATTGGATCTCCTTTCTCGTGTGTATTTTTATCAACAAGTTTATTTTTAACATTCGGAAGGTGTAAAATGATTGTGTGTATACACTCTTTACGAAATGCTGTGATTGTTGCTCCATTCGCGTGCAGTACAAGATAGCTGCAGACAGTATAGCGTTTTGCTTCGAGCATCCGCCCGCATACCCAAAGAGGAGAAGCACATTATTTATTCATACATACAGGCATACCGTTCGTCTTGGCTGCAACTTTGAACGCCATCATCGGCAAACAGGCGCCTCACTCTACCCCAATTCGTCTGTCGTATTGCATTCCTTGGCCAACAACACAAACTACATATTGCTGTGTGTATTCACTTTGGTGTGCAAAGTTGTCTCAACGATGCCATTGCAGTTTTGTATAACCATAGATCACCGAATAAGCAAGCAGTGGAGTCAGTAGACGCTGTTGCAGCGAACTTCCTCTGAACGCATCGCTGCTCATGCCCCGTGTGACCGTTATGCAGTGTGCTGGAGCATAGCACTAAGTGGAAGTAAAAGTTGCAGTGCTCTGGTTTTACGACGAGCACAGTGTTTAAATTCCACAAAATTTATAATTGTCGAAAATACTTTTATATGAAAGATGCCGTGCTCCGATTGAGTGGAGTTGCTATTAATAGCTTTTAGAATAATTAATCTATAAAAGTATAGAAAATATGTTGGCACTTATGTACTAGCTATTTCTTTTATATTAACGTTTAGTGATTGTATTTTTCGGAATATTATATTTCCCTAAATTCGTTAAAAGTTTTGTAATGTCAAATGCTTTGTCTAAATACGGAGCATACAGTTTTTAAGTTCGTCTCACGTCCCACGTTCGTCTGCGTAACCGCAAGAGATTCGGCAACGTGCTGTCATCCTAGTAGTATTTCCCGTCAATAACAAAAAATAACCATTTTCAAATAAGTTTAAAACATGAAAACATATATCGAAGAATTATTGCAGATATTTGCAATTTTCTATTAAAGTTTCGTTTGACATTTTTTGTCATTTATGTTAGTCAACATTAGCAATAAAAAAACGTCCTGGATTTACTTTAGATTGCCTCGATGACAACTGACGTTAAGTTTTCTTTACATAGGGTTTCAGAAAACCATGGATCAACCAAAAATGTATCTCACTACATATATTTATAAAGCAAGGTACACATACTGCAATAAACAAATTAATATGCCAAAATATAAAAACAGGAGAGGAGTAACTTAAGTATAGTAAACAAAGCATTATTGTAAGATCATTTAATATTATAAAATATGCAAAACTGCTTGTATGTTGTTTTAGAGCAAATATTTTACTTGCTGGTCAAGTGTATAATGATGAAAATGAGAAACGTTGTTATTGCATGAGTGAATATGAGAGTTGATTTGCCACTCTTGGCTGGGACTTAATGGTTAAAAGCTCAAATTTTTATGTTTACACTCGCGCTCGCTCTCTTCATATATAAACATGTGTTTATAGATACAGTGGTGTTTCAAAAAGTAGCAGTTTAGTAAACCGAAAAATTTATTAATTTATATTAAAATGAAAATAAAAGATGCTAATAAAAGATTTCTGATTCAGTTCTTGTACAAGATAAGAAAGTTATAATGTTATTGAAAGTTTTTATATAATTTAAAAAATAGTAACGGTAACGTGGTATTTCGGAAAAAAATTATTAATTCTTGTACATTAATGTTGTCGCATTCAAAATAGTCCTCATTCCATATAACTGTACTTATTCCAGCGCTTCTTCCAATGGTCGAAACACTTCTTAAACTCAATTTTTGGGATAGTCTTTAGTTCTTTCAGCGATTTCTGGTGCGGTTAAACGATGCCACTCAAAGGTTCTCTTTATTTCTGGAAATTTGATCGTATTGGTTTTGGTCAAGAATTCACGAGGAAGCTACGAAGTGTGTGCTTATAACAAACCAAAATCGCCAATCTTACAGTCTTCACATAATAATTTCCAGAGTTCTGCACGGTTTTTGTTTATATCGCACGCTTTGGCCTAGTTTCCCACATTCGGTGAAATTTTGGACTATTTCGGACATACTTTGAAACAGATAATGTACACTTGGATCTCAAAAAATATTGCAACATTTTATAATAGCCTATAAACATGTGTCTTATTAGATTCCACGCTGCTTTGGGGACTTCTAGCAAGACAAGGGTTTTTTATTTTATCCTATTAAGAGTTCAATACAGCACTGTATAGTCCCTTAACTTACCCATTTTGATAACATTTAAATATAATAAACTATATGTAATTTCAACGGTAGAATAAAATTATTACTATAAGGGACTTTATAATATTTGCTGCCGCGCTGCTATTTTTTTAAACACCACTGTATATGTAACTACGTCTATGTGTGTTTAGTATTATTTGTTTTTAGGTTCCTAGATTGGGGTTTGGGTGGGTGGTATTGGCGGGAATTTGGTAAAATACGCACATGACTCTCCAATACTGAATGACTTTATTGGCGAATATACGATACAAATACAGACGATCTAATGTGACCAGTTGTATGTATTCTTGGGGCATGTAATTATTATTAAATTGTAAATAAATTCAAACTAAAACTTAATACTACTATTTATGAAATGTTATTATATTATTTAGTATGTTTTAAAAAGTCGAGGTTATCTCCAAAATCTCATTTCCCAAACTAGTTTCAATAACCGAAATTCTGAGCATTGACTACAAGTTCTGAGATCATCTAGTTTTTGTGGCTTGTGGTTCCATTTTCCCTGAAAAGTGAATACAAATTCTAAGTATGGTACTGATTAAAGATTATAAAAGGTATGCTTGGTGGTTTTAAGGGAATATAGTCTATCAATTCCAATACACATTAACTAATTTTATAAATTATGATAAAAGGTCTAAATTATGTTTAAAGGTTTAAATTAAAAAAAAAAAACATTATTCTTTCATTGAACCCTATTGTTTGTTAAAGTTAGAGTCGCGATTCCATCTACTTTCAGTTCCTTCTTTCTTTCAGTATTAAGTTACTTAATACCACTTCTTTTTGTTGACAAGACATTTTCCACATTTGCTGTGGCCGGCCACCTTATATCTTCTTATTCAATTGTCATTATCTCCGCACGCCTTACAAAGTCGTCGCCAATGTTGTAGTCAAGTCACTGCAACAAATACGCCTATTGTCTTCTGCCTCAGCTAACATATGAACATATGTACCACCCCACCCCAATGTGTACGCCTGATCAATATACACATACACCCATACATATCAAATGTGTAGGTAAAAAAAAAATATCTTTATGTATGTGTGCATTTAAATTTATTATTTCGCATTTGATAAGACACGATTTGCTAGCTTTTAGCACGACTAACATTGACGATAGCAAAAGCAAAGAGCATTTAGTAGTCGATTGCTTTGCGAGCAGCTAACTGGCTAAGTTGTTTGTGCACGAGTAACTATAAACGCTGCGGGAAAAACTCATTGTAGACATAACCGCAAAACGCGATGATCATTTAAAGATTTCCACGTAAGGAAAAAAAAAGTGAAACATTTTCAATAAATAATACAATAACAATGAAAAGTGAAATAAAAAGATCCAAATCGAAAATAGATCGATGAAATTGAAATTGCGGTGAGACAATACATTGAACCGTGCGGAAAGAAAAATATACGCTGATGAAAATATCTATAGATATATAATGTGGTAGATGACGCGGTGGTGTGCTTGCTTGAGTTACTGCGAAAATATATAAATGAAATTGCAAAGTAAATATTGAAATTATAGAAAATCGACGATTTCGCTATAGTTTTCTATGTATAACAATACAATTGTGCGGTTTATATACATATAAATATATACTTAAACATATGAGTGCAAAAGCTTTTACATAGTCTGCGCCTGTGTAATAATATGCTTTTTTCGTAATAGTGAATTACGTGCCATGCACTTGTGACAGCAACAATAACAATACAAAAACAATAAGTTCAATAAATGCTAGTAGAAACTAATAGAAAAGCAAAACACTATTGAATACTTGTAAATGAACTCAAATCAGCTACACACACGCACACACAAACACGTCAAAGCCTTGATTCGACGCGCCACAACTCACTTTCTGTTCATTCGACCAACAAATTTCATGTTTTTTGCTTGAATCATTCGTTGTGTTGTTGTTGCATTCGAATATAATTTTTGATTCAATTGCATGAATGAATAAATGTTGGAAGTAAATGACTGCCGAACTGAGTTGAACAATTTACAATATAATACACACGATATTTTAAATTGTATACATGCTTTCATCGAGCTCAGTTACTAAAGCCACAACACAACAGAAATAGCAAAAGCAGCGGCGGCGGCAGCGACAGCATTAGCGGCCAATTGACTGCTGATGCCAATAGTTACAGCAGTTCAGCATTCAACTTTAGTAGCGACGGTTGCTATAAGCGCAACTACTGTCTGTCTGTCAGAGATCACTGTCAGTTTCGGTATTTTTGGCATATGAACATTCCAATAGCGCTGTCGTCATTTACTCTACAATCAACCAACTAAATAACCAACCCTTCAGGCAGCTGCGCCTCAGGCAGTTGGTGCTTGTGCCACATCACTTGTGACCAGCCTTAACCGGAACATAATTAAGATTTGGTTGGTGGTGGTGGTTCTAGTGTTGAAAGTGTAGGCAGGCGCCTCTCGTTACTTTGTATGCCTCAAATTGACTACACTTTCATTTTGGTGGCAAGCAACAGCAGCAGCTCACATCTGCAAGTTGGAAAAAAATAAAGATAAAAATAAATATTAAGTGTGAAATAATTGAAAAAGAAATTGTGTAGAATAGTGTTTGAAACGAAAATTAATTTAAATGTGCGCTGTCTGTGTGTATACGAAAAATTCATTAAGTGCGCGCTAACCAAGCAAATGGAGTTATTCACATTGTGAACTCCCTGCCATTAATTGTTTACCGTTCTCGAGTGTGTGTGTGCCGTTTACGTTATTTTTACGCAGCCATGCGTATTTTAAGTACCGAGTTACGCTTACGCGTCAAAAATCGCAAACCACGTCCATTTTCACGTGCCGCCAGTGCTGACGCCGCTGTCGGAGATAACCGTTGCTGTGCAAATCCTGCCTTTGATGATACCGATGGCGCGGGTGTGTCGTACAACAGAGGTGCGTATATGCGAGATCGCGTCATGTCATGGTGACTCGGCTTAAGTGACTAGTTTTATCTAAATGTAGTTTCAAATTGGTTGTTATCTTCCTAATCTTTTAAAAAGCAACATCACTTTGGAAATGTTGTAAACTGTCGTTCCCCCAAATAAAATCGTGGTAAGCTGCCGATTTCCCAGGTCTTGGTCTGATAAAAATCCGAGCTTGTTCCGGTTATATAGACCCGACTGTTCTGGGAACGGTAAGCAGTACCCGATCTCCATCTGCATTAAGTTCCAAAACATTAAGTAATTCGATTTCTCCGCACCAGCATATTTATCTGCTGGGTTAATGAGAATATTTAAATTTATATAGAGAATATTTGCTTTTGGCTATCGTCATTGCTGATAAGCTGACACTCTACAAACTTGAAGTTGTAAAGATATCTGAAATGGTCCAACTCTTTGAACAGTGTTATTAATAAAACAATTCATTGCCGTTTATAAATATGAGTATAATCGCATAAAAATGATATTAAATTTATCCCTAATTCATATGTTGAGTTTTTATGGGTTTCTAGTTTCTGAACGTACGCTCGTATGGTCAAGTTTTCCCCCATATTTGTTTGTTTGTAATAAAACTCACATTTTTCACAGAGATAAAAAATATTAAACTTGGATCTATTGAAAGCAAGTTTAAGCGAGGAATTAAGACGAGGATATCTTCTTCTATCAAGCCTGGCCTAGTTTCTACCAATCAAAGTGAAGCCGTTATTTTCTTTATTGATTTTTTTGAGCTAAAAATGATCAGCAGCATAATTTCTGAACAACATCTTAATAATTAACAAAGAAGATTTTTTTATTATTATATATTTTATTTGTTTAGTAATATAAATACCTATTGGAATTTTTAATATACAGTTGAACTTCCCTTACTCGGATCACCATAATCCACAAAAAAAATCGATTTCGAGAGACTTCGAGTTATGGAAGGTAAAATGTTTAAAATTTGACTTCTATTGCCAATTCAAGAGTTCGAGTTATGGAGAGCTTCGAGTTATAGAAGTTCGATATATGGAAGTTCAACTGTATTTTTTTTTTTAAATCATGATATCGAAATATTCTAAAAATCGGTTATAAATCTGTCACGAATAAGGCGAAATATTTGTCTAGTATACCCTTCAAACCCGAAGTATTTATAATTCCGTTTCGGTAAATACCGAGTTTGGCGAATCGAACATACAACTGACATAACCTAATAAATTATAATAAAAATAGCATAACCTATATTTAGAAATTATAATAGGAATAGCATAACCTATTAAGCTTTAATTAGGTATTCATCTTAAACTTTATTGTACCGTTCACATGCAAATTTTTGTGAAGAGCGCAAATCTCAAACATAATGAGCAGAGAGAAGCGAATCGAAGTGGGTTGGTATGTGCCAAATTTAATTACCATTTTGGAATTCAATAAATTTGAATAATAGAACAGAATACTGAAGATAGTTTAAATAGTTTGAATACTAAATATTGCTGCACCCAAAAGATCTATCCATAACTAATCGGCTACGACGACTCTCTCACTAATTGTGTACGTTCCAATTCACTTATAGAAAACAAAACAAATTCACTGTCCGCTGTACGCTTCTAATTAATACGCGAAAAGAAAAAGGTGAATGGCTTCATCTATTCGACACAAGTAAGGCCAAACACAAACGAATAATAATAATAATAATTTGAAACAACTCGAAAAGTAGCAAAACAAAAAGTGATCTTGTCTCCCATACGCCTAACAAAGGGTTCAACTAATGGTGAATATAAAACAAAACGAATACTTTTGTCATTAGTCATCAATGTTTCTAGGCTTGTCTAAATGAATATAGGGTTATACATCTGTATGTGTATGTATGTACGTATGTGAAATATAAATAACTTTGCGGTTCTAAGTGCACTAACAGTACGAATTGTTAATTTTAGCTCGTTATACGTTTTCTCAGCAACCAGTTCATACGTTTCGTATTTATATGATTACTTGTTCGCATTGAAATGAAATTCACGTTTGTGCCAAAAGGGACGCACCCTGTAAGAATTGTAACATGCATGAGAGTAGTAAATCTTTTCATATTTATATTTTAAGCTAATTACATACATACTTTTCTGGCTCTAGATAGTGAGAAGAATCGAAGTTTCTAAAACCCCCAACTACCAATCATCAACCCGAAAACTTATCACAACTGTGTTGTCACAATTTCTCACAGGGTTCGTATAGATTTGGCTTATAAGTACGCGCACAATATAGCAGAGAATATAATCAAGATTACGCGGGCGCCACAAAAAATCATCTTACGAATGCAAGATTGTCAAAATATTAATGAAAGTATTGTAAAGAAGTAACAGTAGTGTCAGCTGTGTATATTCAACACATTCTGTTGTTCCTGTTGTCAACTTATGGCAAACATGTAGTCGGTTGAGCATGACATAATTAGGCTTATTGTTGAGAGATATCGTCATACATAAGAATGGATATATATAAATATTAAGGTGAACCTGAAGGCATTAAGAACGGAAATGTATACCTTATAATATGGTATATATGGTGTATGGTGGACACGCAAAAAATTTGTCTTAGAAAATGATTTTACATTTTTCTTAGAAATACTGCAATTACTTATTTTAGTTTTACTCATAAGCCAATGGCTCCACCCAGTTGTAGAAATGATAATGTAAAAGTTCCTTATTGTCCTGTAATTCCATCGTTGTAAGTACCACCCTAATGAATTCCACACAAATTTATGACAATGTTTATTCGCACTTATAAATAAATGTCATAGAACGTGTGCGCAATTAATTTCGCTACAAAAAAAGCCTGTCTAAAGCACAGAAAAATGCAATGGAATAGCTCGCATATAGTTGAGATGTTTTCGCCAAATAGAGAGAGGAAGGCAGACACTGTGTGCTATATGCGCTATTTATTAGCGGTTGTGAATTTTAGTTGAGGGCAGATGCAGTGGATACTTAACCTTTGGACCGAAACAATTTCCGTCGTTTGAATTTTTGAATTTTTTGCAATATTCAATTGGAAGCAACTTCCTCAAAAGTTGAATAATAGGAAAATATCACACTTGTTTTGTGTTTTAGAACACTAATATTTATTTACGCGAAAGCTAAAAACCAAATTCATTGGTATTATTAGTAAGGTTTCATCTAAATTTTTCTCTGAAAAGTTTTAGTCTGCATAGTTGTCAACAACCTCGGCACAGAATTATAGCGAACTTCCAGCAATACAACCTTTTACCACAAAAGAGACTTCCGTTTCGCTGATTACATGTTTATTGACGTCAATTTTTTTAGCTAAAATCCAGATAAAATGGTGCTTGCGGAAATAATTTTTTGGATAATTTTCGTTGCTTTGTGAACCGGTGCTTTGTCTTCATAGAACAGCACTAGCTTCTTCTTCAAGTGGGTATGTTTTTCTGATATTTTTAATGGTTTTGGAATATCGATAAAAATGTGTCGCTGTTCTCTCAAAAAAATTTTGATCATATTTCGCAGTCCAGTAGGAAAACAGACATTGGACTTGGTATTGAAATAATGAAACCATGTTTCATCCATTGTCACATAGATTAGGTTAGGTACGAAGGCTGTTTCCTTAAAATTCCTTAAAAAAGAAAACCAGACTATCTTAGACTATCAAGAATAGTACTTCGTGATGCCATAAAATTCTACCCCCTCACTTATATTATGAATCGACAAAGCGTCTAGAACCTACCACAACTTTGCAGAGGTTTTTAACTTCAGTATCCGCTAATTCGCGGGGGTGCCCAACAAAGTGAGATCCAAGGATTTTTTTCTAGATCTCGCAAAGGCGGGGCATTTCAAAAGGAAATGCTGGGAGAATTCTACCTTATCTTCTTCTAAGCAGCTTCTGCAGCTAGCAACCGGTAACATTTTTAATATGACCGCGTGAAACCCGATGGTATCATGGGTAGTTAGAGCTCCTACGAGTATAACTTGGGAAAGATTGACCTTGTTTAGGACAAAGAGTTCCCTTGACCTCTTGCGATTTACTTTGGGCCAGAATGGTCTTTCGAGAGAACAGGTGCTAGTTCAGCTGAGACCCATTCATCCAAAAGCAAGTTGCAAGAGGACGGCGTCGCTCCATTGTCACATATCGACGCAAAAACCGGAGTTCTTACGATGGAATAGTTCCAAACACTGTTCAGAATAATCAGTTTTTTGGTATTAATAAATTGTGAACTCTTAAGGTTACGCCTAAATAAAGACCATTTCAATCCCATTCTAATGGATTTCTTCTCATAAAATCGGAACCGGCTTTTCATCATGCCATACCAGGCTACTTCTTAAAATATGTATTTAATGACATACCCTGATACATACTTTTTACGAATAAAATTACACTGCGTTCGGCTCTGCTGATTTGCAAAATAAATGAAACATATACGCACAAGTTTAGCCTGTTCTCTCTAAAAATATAGTCACGCTTTTTGATTTTGGAATTCTACAGAACAAAGAGGGCGCAACTCGAGACTTCTCACTCGGCATTTAAGTAAAATAAGTGACACAATGAAATTGAATGCCAAACATATTTACCAATACACACATCCTTATAAATACATATATGCTTACAAAGTTACCAATCAGACCAACAGCCGCTTATACATAATATGTATACGATTACAAGCTTCATTGCCCACAGCGTCGACAACTATAAACATACTTTAAAGTTAACTCATTTTAAGCTGAGCTTAATGCTCAAAAATTAAAAAAAAAACGAAAAGAACTTAAGAACGTGTGCCAAACATATAGTCGTCATATCGTACCCAAGTGTGAATTTACATATATAAATACATATGACTTATATGGACATGCACATACAGAGATACACACATGTGGTTGACTACCGTTGATGACGACGACGTTGCCGCTGGTGGCTTTTGTGTTTTGTAGGCGTACAATTTGGTGAATGCTTACTTTTGTATTATTCTGGCGCTTTTCACTTCAGTTTCACATCGGTGTTGACTTGAGACGCGTTGCAAGTGCTGAACCCACTCGCGGCGCACTAAATGTGCCTATAAAGTGTCTATAAAAATCTTATCATAAAATTAACAATTATTTGAAATATCAGTGAGATAGTGTTCTACCTGTTGGAGAGAGTGTCAGTCGCCAGCGCTTTTGGCAGCCAATGTAGGCATCTGTGTATATATATTTTACGTAATTATTAATTGGTGTATCAGTGAAGAGTCAATTGATGGAATTGATTATGTTCTAAGCATTTAGACAAATTGTATACGAAATTTTCTCTAGAATATACTAGATGATTCAGAGTGTGTTTTTTGGGTACCGGAAACTGAAGTGTAATTATTATGAATCATACATAAAATGATTTAGAAGTGAATATATCTGGAGACAAATAATTGCATATAAATATATAAATCTGGTGCGTATATAAATCCTAAATATAATATTTCTAAGTATTTTATATGTTCTATAAAATGGTGGTTCTATTAAATTGAATACTAATGAATAAGCTTCTTTGATTCATCGATTTTACGGTGTTAAATTTTTCCACCCATGATTAAACTTATAAAATTATAAAATTTTACGTGCATATTTGAAAGCTTTGTGGAAATATTTTCATCGCATAATTAAATGCCTGACCTCCAAAGTCAATAAAACTCCAGTGATTTCCAAATTATTAAAGTGATTAGTGCAATGCAATGCACTTTTATCGCCAATTTTTATTACAGAGAAAAAATGTGTATAGAATTACAAATTTACCATAAAGAATTTACTCATTTTAATTATTTGTTTTGGATCTGCATTTAATGCATTATACATACAAACTTACAAAAATGACTAAGCATGTCAAAGACCTCTCAATTTCTTTTACAAATTACTTTTTTTTTAATAATTTTAAATATATTCTAATATTTCTCAGTTAACAAAGAACTTTCACGTTTCAAATTTCTCATAAAAAAATATCAAAAATATTATGAAAGTCAATAACAAAACCTCGGATGTTTAAATAAATATTTATCGATAACTCTGCTGTACTCGTATATCCAAATAATATTGTAATCATGTTTTACAGTAAAAAATTATTAATAAATAATCACGTTAACAAGTGTTTTGTATAACAACAGAGTGTATTACAATGTGGTGAATGAAATAAACAATAAATTACAAGTATCTGTTTTCGTTGGCGCATGCAGTGCTCATCACTAGTGTGAAGAAAATAATGGCGTTCCAATTTCGAATTTTTTATGACTTGTGTTTCGTAGTGAATTATGAGCTTCTGAAACAGAAAAAGTCAGAGGATGTTCTAAAATACAACCCATCGATGATTTTCACTATTTTTTTGGTTGGAAGCAACGCTTCGAAATTCGACTCAAAAAGTGACATTTTCAGTTGAGAATAAGTTTGGGATGCAAACAGATTTCTACAAACTTTTTGTTGGGTTTATGTTCACAGAAATGTTCAAGATTGATATAAAACGATTTAATCGATTTAATGGACCAGTGCTTGACCCTAGAGACATTCCCGCAAATGTCGAAAAATCGGCTCAAAAAGTGACATTTTCAGTTAAGAATAACTTTGGGATGCAGATCTCTGCAAATATTTTTTTGGATTAATGTTAACACAAATGTCCAAGATCGATGTAAAAAAAATCGATTTAATCGACCAGTGCTTGACCCTAGAGACATCTATTGGATAACTGCGGAGGCAAAGTTGTATATGTGTATATATTTGTTCCCATAGTCTTTAGATAGAACATAGGGTCTTATATACTGAGACTTTTTGCTCTCTTTAATGATAATTCGACTTTCTCTTTCACGAGTGATCTATGCTGCTCTTTCGAAAAATAGTCTACTTTTTCAATACATATTTTCAAAACAACCTTGGTAGTAACTCCATAGAAAAAACCAAATTTTCTTCTGATATCTCAAGGTTCTGGCGATTATCACGGAGCTTGCTGCAATCAATGTATGTATTAAACGATCCTATTTACCGATTGTGTTAAACGAATGCGATTGGATAAAAGTCGGACATTATTATATATTTTAAAGGTTATATATATCTGTAAATCCATACTTGGAGCTTCGAAAACACGAAGAAATTAATTGGAATGCATTTTATATTTAAAAAACATTTCATTTCCGTTTAATTATTTTAAATAAAATCCACTTAGCAACATAATTGCACTCTCATTTATTGGAATTCCGCATTTTCAACCTCAACAGCCATGTCGTCACAATGCGGTTTTTGTTTATTTTTCATCGTTTTTCGTGCTTCTTGTAGTTTTTTTGTTTTTAACAGCAACTGATTTCGCTTTCTGTGAAGTAAGTAAGTAATTACGACATTTTGACGTTTCTAATTGCGGCAAATTATGTGATCCACGCGATGTACATATATATATCTTACACATATGCACCATAGTTTACAGCTACCACTTGTAGTTTCAGTTGTATGTAATTATGATTTATGGACGCTTAAAAGTGAGTTTAAAAGCAAAATTAACGCGTTTTTTTTTCAACAATTCACCAATCCACCAAAAAGCGCCTGCGGTTTTGTAAACACTTCAAGGCACGTGTGTATGCATACATATATGTATGTGTGTGAGCTTATATGTCTACACACATACACTCTCATATCTAACATTTGTATTTGCTTAACGCTCCAAAAATGGAGCGAAAATGGTGTCACTGTACAATAGTTGGTGGTGCAAAAATGCAGCGCATTCCCCAATTTGGCATTGCTTATTTCATTGCGAGCAATAATTTGCATGCTTACATTGCATTATTATGGTTCGCCTTGTATTTGCTGACTTTAAACAAATTTGAATTTGCATTTGTATTTGTGTTGCTTAGTTAGTTCTTCTATTCCGCAACGCGGCTTTAACTTAATTATAGCTTTCGATTTTTTGTTGTGTGTTTATTATTATTATTGTTATTATTTAATGTTTTTTTATATTTTTTGCTTCATTCATATCATCATTTTGTTGTATTAATAAATAATAATAATATGCATACTTTAACTGTAGCTATTGTTCCCGCTCATTGGCCTTGAATAGCTAATTAACATTTAAAAAATGTGCATACGCATATATTATGGCCATACATACATACATTCACACATATATGTGATTGTAGCTCTATGCATAATATTAAATGAAGCGAACGCTCATAATGAAACCGCTGCAAATTTGTAGAAAAGCTATGAAAAATTATCACTTCATTCAAAAGTACTCACAATCTATGAATTGTTTACTAATTGGGTCTTGGGTACGAAGTAGTTGAAGTGCACTACATACATTCATACATATTTACAGATATGGAGCGGTGTGTTATTATGTCATAAATGCAAAGTCAATATGTATTTGGTACTACTTGTGTTATTATTGGAAAGTTTTAATTGATTAATTTTTGTTAGTAAATAACCGTGCACTCAGCATGGAACTAACAATTTGTTGAATTTTTAGGTTGAAGTGAAAATTGTATGTATGTGATAACTAATAAATTAAGGTAATAAATCTGATTCCTTAACTCTTTTAGGTTTCAATGAACCTTCAAATGGTAATCTAATATATAAAATAGAAAAATAGATATATTTTGTTTGAGGAATAAGTTGTATATATCATTGAATTAAAAAAATAGATATTTTGGATTATTAGTTATTATATCCTGTAATTATTAATAAAAAGTCCCTTTTTCAAACTTCGAAACCATATATTTCGATTTTGGAGGTTAACACTTTTTTACTTATGACTCATTCTCGGAAAAAATTAGTTTGTTCAAATCCGAGTTTTGTATGTTGGTATATACGGGTAGACATTACCTAGCTTTGACTTCTACAAATCAATTGAGTTCATGGGATCCAGATTTGAATTGTAGTATTCGCGGTTATCGGATTATTTCACGTCAAAAAATTAGAGGAAGCATTTGATGAGCGACGAGGGCGATTTCATATACTATCTGGCAACGTTTATAAGCAAAAATACTATATTTGGGGAACCATAGACCGATTTTGGATCAATAAAATGCTTTTATAAGATCAATCTGTCATAGACACTGTTTAAACCGGCGTGTGTGCCAAATCCAATATTTTACGAAGAATATTTATATCGATGGAAATTGATATAGTTATATGTCGGTGGTGGTTGTCTGCCGCAAACTACTAAAATATATCACCGTTGTATCAAAACCAATATTCCTTGACAAATATTTTTTCAAACTAACAAAAACAATCCATGGAAATCGATATGGTTGGATTACTTCTTCCTGAAAATTTGTAAAAGAGCTCTAGTCCGTTACTGATTTTAACAAGCGAATCAAACTACTCAGAATATATTGATGCATTTAAAAAAGAGTTGACATTGATTAACCTTAACTTACCTTGATTGATTGATTGCCCTATAGTTAGAGATGGTTGATAATTATTGTAGAAAATGATAGATGTGATGCAAATTATTTAAGAAATCTGGATGAAATTGAAATAAATGTTGCCTACTTTTAGGCGCATTGACTTATTACTGCAACAATAGGAGTTATTTCAACAATTTGTTTATGATAATTAATCATTCAAAGTAATCTTTTTAATTTTCCATTATACTATCGACGTGTTTGAAAAAGTTTATACTCCGAGTACATATAATATTTTTTTTTAAATAAAATTGACTATTTATATGACAACTTTACAACCCCTGTAAGAACCTTTTCTAAGCAGATAAACTTTACAGACTTTATAACTGTTTATTCATATACTGACCAACGCTTTTGAAATAAGACGAATCCATGGACTAAAAGAATAGATATTTTGTGGACGACAGTGAGGTAAAAATAAATACCATGGTTCGTTGTTTACAAATTGAGGGTTTTATTAAGTAATAGCACTCGTAACGGCAAATTATGTAGTAAGAAAGCAGAATGTTGTCCAACTCTTTGGTTGCTAAGATAGATGAATGAAGTTCAGAGTTATTATTAATAGAAAAATAAGGTCAAACATCTGCACTATAGCATTGCATATTCGACTCAACCCTAAATCAATCGATATATAAATAAATATTTCGAAAAACATAGCCAGCAAGCCAGAGCATGTGTGTACAATTCATAAATATAACTATTACACATAATGTAAATACATTTTATTGCGCTCACTTTTATTTACAACCACACATAGTTGTATTGGTCGTTGTCGTCGGCCGGGCGGATATTTGGAAATTTCATTCTAAAGAGTTTACTAGCACACGAGCGCTGTCAGAAGTGACGCACATGCGACGAAAGCACAGAAAGAAAAAAGACTAAGTTCCTTCAGCTAGCAATAACAAAAACATAAATTTCTGATAAAAAAAATAAAAAAATAATAATTTTATCAGTCAGAGCAAAGCAGCAAACCCTACACAGCGCGGCACATTGAGGGAAATGCCCATTACGTACGCAAGAGCATATATATGTATATATATTTATATTTTTATTTATATATATGTATTTAATAAACGCCTGAGAACTTGGCTGGCTGATGAACAGTCATTGCGTCAATTGCTTTACACCGACTGCTGGCCGCCAAGCTATGACGTATTGCAGCCTTTGAAGCCTTTGTTGTTGCTGCTGTTGTTACTATTAACCATCTGTTGCTGCATTAGTATGCGTCAATGTTGCTGATTATAGGCGCATACAAATTTAGTTGACTTTATAAGGTAAACGAAAAAGAAAATATATTTTTATTTCTACTCGTACACAGACACACATACATACATGGTAACTGTGTAAGTAATAATAGTTTATGCATAACACAGCAAAAGTATTGCATGCGCTTTAAACTGCATATGTATAGACACGCTGCATAGCCATAAAAATAAGAAATGATAGCAATAAAAAGTGAGTGCGCGTCCACGCGCGCGCGCATTGCGATTATGTCAACCGCGTGCGTGTGTGTGTTGCTTGCAGCGCGACCGCTGAGGCGTATGAGTGCTCAGACGCATTAGTGACGTGGGCGATGCGCAAATGTGGCAGGCATTCAAGCACATGCTTACATACAATATATTAAATATGTAGGTGTATGTTAATATGCCGGCTTGCAAGTATTTGCAACATAGTTGCTCGCACTATATTTATTACAAGCACGTGTTTTTTTTCACGTTACTGTTTATAATTTTTATTGTTGTTATATTTTTAATAATTAACAATATTTTTTTCTTATTTTCTTATTATTTATTAATTCACTGGCGCTTGCACATGTCTATTTCCGTTGTGAACCTTAACCTTCCAGCTGCTTGTGTCTCACAGTGTATTTGAAAAAAAAATATGAAAAAATTTATAAAAATAATTCAAATGTCAAAGTCATAAATAAAAAATTTGTAAATTATTATTACACACTTTAAAATAAATCAATGACGAACGTTGGGAAAGTTCAATGAGCAATGTTAAATGAAAATAGATACAGAAATAGCCTGGGAAAGTGTGTGATGAGGTGTGTGCGCGCTGGTTACATGCCGGCCACTGCTGACGGCCTACGTAAATACGCCCATACAGACAAACACACTTACCTTACATACATACATCGACTACTTTGCGCTCCACACGCTTTTAGTTTAATTCTATTTCAATTGCTCACAAATTGTATTCATTTTCAATAAAACGCTTACATACATACATACATAGGCACTTATATCCATTACTTTCAATTTATTTGAAAAGCAAAAAATAAAATAAAGTTTTCTTCACACTTTTTCTCTATGAAGCATCTGCAAGTAGCAACCCACTGCTCACGTAAATATGTATGCAGTTATAACGCATAACGGTACAGATGCGTAGCTGGTTGCACATGCAAGTGGGCTGTTTGTGCATCTCTCTCTATATATAAATTTATAAAGTTCAATAGGTCTTCACCAATTATGCGTGCGATAAATTTAACTCGATTAAAGATATAGTTCACTCATAGTTGTTTGTATGTACCCCACATTTGTAGGTTTGTATACATGTACGTGTGTACGTGCAGTTGCGTGGTGTAGCACCCATTATGGTATGCTATGTTATGCAATTGTTATGCGCTTCAGTTGATTGTGGCTGAAAGTTTACAATTTTTTATTGACCTAAATAAAGTCGATTCTTTCAACAATGAATATAAAGTGTACTGAGGGGAATTTACATTTCTTTGAGAGGAGAATACCTGAGAATTTCGATTTCATTTGTGGCAAAGGTAATTGGAAGAAGGCAAATGCAATGTTCAGCTTATTTTGGATATGCCGAGAAGTAAGCACGAACTTATAATTATAAAGATGTAAATGAAATTAGTATAATATTTTTATAGGGAAAGTCAAAGATATGGCGTAATGTGTATAGTTTTCAGAATCAAAATATTTTATAACTAGTTCCATCATCTCAATATTGGGAGTGTGTATTCTAACAGTCCTCCAATCGATGCCATTTCGATATAGTGAAGATTCGTTGTATTCAAAATAAGCTTTAGTTTCCATCTTGATTTCCTCATTTGAGTGAAATTTTGACCAGCGAGCTACTTTTCGAGACTGCGAAAGGGGGAAATAGTTTCTGGGTCCAAATCTGAGACATTTACAGTGGGTGGTCGTATCACAAACTTAATGGAGCAGAGAGATTATTGATGTTCTAAAAAACGAAGCAGTAACCACTTGCAAAGGCGCTTAATTAATAATATTTTTTGAATAAAAAAAATTTGAATTTTGAATTTGAAAAAAATTAAAAAACATGACTTCTGCATGCCGTTTGTGGCTAAGAGAGCGTCACATTGAGACCAAAAACTTTTGAACGATTAGATGAAATGTTATAAGCCTTTGACAATAATAGTCCTCCAAGACAATAAGAGAGATTTTATGCTCCCGATCAGGCCAAAACTATTCGAATAGAGGGTCTATTATTATTTTTTGTAAAAAAAATGTACTGCCATCATTAAACTTCATTACACAATTACCTTCTTGATGACTTTCGCTCTTCGAAGAAAAATTTCTCTATTCTCCATTCCACAAAAGCTCTTGGCCACCCTCGTATGTGAATAAGTAACATAAAATCACTTTTACGATATAATGTTATCATATCATTTGTTAGAATTAACTCCTAAAGGAAGTGGCTTCTTGGCTTTACCTTATTTATTGTTTATCTTATCTTAGAAAGCCTTATTTATTGTGCTCCGGATTTTTGCATTGAATAAAAAGGTGTAATAACTTTACAATTCTATTAGCAATACTCAAATATTTGGGTAGAGCATATAATTATAAGTTATTTAAATTTTGTATTTTTTATTATCGCTTGATATTGATTGATAGGTAAACATAATCTACTTTTAAAGCTCCACATAAACTTCAACTGTTCTTTATTCAATATGCGCTTGCCATTGTTTTAAGTCAGTGTCGGAGATTATGTACTATTTGTCGTACGAGAAACGAATGCGTTAAATGCGAAGACAGAAATATATATAGAAATGTAAAAATAGCATGCTAAAATAAAATAACAAATCGCAGCTACGATGGAATTATTATTATCAGATAGATTGTTATATTTATAATTTATTTTCTTATATGTTTTTTTTTAAATACATTTTTAATTTTTTTTCTATTTTTTTATATTTTCTTGTTTTAATTTTTATTTTTTTAATTTTTATTTTTTTTAATGTTTTTTTTTTTTTATATATATTCCTTATATTTTGCTGTTTTCTTGTCCATCGTAGTGAGTCTGTACTCTGGTAGCATACAACGTCAAATTCCGCTGGTGTGATGCTATACTGCCGCACCTACATACGCACATTAAATATGTACTTATGTCTATGGTCATAGTTTGGCGCTTTTTATTATTTCATATGACTTTTTATTATTATTTTTTCTTAAGTTGATTGGGCATGCCACTGGCGCCGTTGCTTCAAACTCTATTTCATATATCAAATATGTACATGCGTGTATTTATATATTCCTATGTATGCGTGGTTTTGCGCAAATTTATTCCATTAAGTGAGCTCTATGCTGTAGGGTGGCCCGTTTTTGTTTTGAGAGACTTATTATTTTATTTTATTTAAAAAAAAAATTCAGAATCGAATTTTGTTTTTCAGATTTATATGACGAATATATTATTATAACTGCTTCGCATTCTGAACCAATTCCGATTTTTCTCGAAAATCGATGTCATTTTCATCATGAATGCAAGAATTATTATCACTTTTTCGACTTACTCAAAAATTAGACAGTGGAAAATAGCGTAGTTTAGGTAGTTTGTAGAATGTTTCAGTATTTTAACCAGACAACCTAAAATACATTACGGAATACGTCTGGGTGTTCGATAATTTCTCCGTTTTCGTAGTTGAATCTAAATATTTGCCTCCGAATTTCGAAATTATACAAATTCAAAATAATCTCACTATATTTTTTTCTTGAGAAAATATTGCTCTAAAGGTTCATAAGATTTTCAGACCATTAACAACAATTTAACGACTCAGCATTTCACTTTCACTTTTGAGGTGGATTATATTTTAACTAATATGGGTGAACTCGTGCTTTACATTATGTTATTTTACAAGTATTCCTTTGTCGCTCGCGTATGAGATTTTTTTGTATTCGTTCGCTAACATTTAAAGTTTGGTTTAGTTTTGTGCCACCCTAATGTACATCCACACATAATGATTTTGCACATATTTCAATTTTTATTATTTTTTTGTGAATTTTATTTCGGGAATTTGAACTCAAGCGTTTTTTTTCTTATTTTTTCATAATTTTATATGGTATCTACAAAACGATAGCGGATTTCGGCATGCCGACAGTTAATGGACAGCGACGTTGTGCAAATGTTTGCAAAAATATAATTACTTCAATTATGAATTATCTTCGTTTTTCAATTAATTGCACTTATTTTTGTTGTGTTATCTTTTGTTTCGCTGTCAACTTGATAACGGCTAACAACCGAACTATGTAACTACGTACGTACCGCCATTGTTATTGTCGTGGTTTAAACACGTTCATAGTGAATTTAATGCCTGGCATTTCACCTTTTAGTCACTCACTGTGTCAGTTAGTTATCTATGCGAATTGCTGCATCCCACTATATATCTTCTCACATACATACATATATGGAAGCACATAAATATTTAGCTTATCCACATATCCGCTGTCGTCTTCACCTTCGCCGCCGTTCAGTTTGCATGTTTATGTCATCAGTAGGCTTCTCATGTCCAATTTGTGCCTTCTCTTTGCGCTCATTCATGTGAGGAGGTTTCACGCTTTGTTTTTTGGCTACAAAAGCCAATTGCTCTCTACTCCCTGCTCTAGGAATGACTGGCGTTTAGCTATTTGGTCGTCGATTGCTATCTTCTTGCTTTTGGTTGTTATGTTTTAATGCAATGAGGTTGACATTCCGTCGTTCACGACGTCGCGCTTTTGTCCCACAAATTCCTAGCTGTAGTTTAGACATGACGTACGTAACTCTTTCGTGTCCACACGCTGACATTTATATACAAGTACGTACGTATATATGTCTAGTATATAGTTTTTGGATTTCTTTTCGCGCTTTGTCGCTTCTTTGCTCTATTTTTGCGTATTGCAAAAATCACGTTTTCCTCATTTCAAGATTGAGCGTTGACTGACGTACTACGGACGCGTACGTACGTACATACGTAGATATATTTCAAGTGCATGCACAATTAGTATGTGATGAAATGTCTCTCGTCAATAAGGTTGCTTTCGAATGTTTTAAGTCTGTGGAGAAAGTTGAAGTTTCGAAAACAGTGGAGTATTTATTACTGATGAACTTAAAGGATTGTTAATGTGTGGATATGTATGTATGTAAAAGCAGTAGAAGTATTGGGCTTTCTCCAATTTTTGAATTTGTTTCAAATTCTATATTAGCTATATTCGTCAAACTTGTAAGGAAGGTGAAGGCTCAGGGTACCAGGAACCGGGAACACAGTTCCTCTGAGCTATCCTATACCTTTCATAGTACCACAGCGGGGGGGCATACCATACAACTTATGGAAAGTTATAATTGAGCAGTATCGTAGGAGTCATTCGGTGTACTTACAGCTTTGATCCCACTTTCGAAAACTTGGTATAGTAGAATCGGGATAATGTAGAGCAGGAGCGGAGGACGAAGAGACGCTAGAACTTTGCCTTTAGTCGGTTGAGAACGGACACCTTTTATGGCTCCAAATATTCCAATTTAAAAGAAACTGCGCAACTATGATGGGGAAAAACTGAGGAGCTTCATCAAATCCACAGAGTTTTTGGTTACACCTAACAGAGCATGTCTTGGAAGTGGAATGAGCGTAATGATGGCTATGTGGAGTCGCTTAAGGTCATCCGCTCTTCACTTCTTTTCAAACAAGCAACCTATAATGATGATGAAATCTGGTATACTGTAAAGACTCTATTCTGCAAACTACCTTTAATCACCATCGGTTGGATATGCACTTACAAAGCTGTTACTTCAATTGAATGGCCTGCTTATTTTTACGCCATTAGAAACTCCTAACATCAGATGCTTCTTCTTCTTCTTCTTGACAGGAGAATGAGACCCCCCTCCACTGAGTCCCACTGATTCCCACGGCTAAAGAGTGATGAAATATCGAGGTGTCTGTCAAAGCAAAAAATTACGCTTATGATCCTACTGTTGATGATGACATTTAGTTCGATTCACGTTACTAGGACTCTCTCTTGTAATAGTTATATTTGTTATTGTTCTTTATTCATCTATAAAACGTTGTAAACTCAGATACCCTTTCAGGCAATATAAATACGTCGGGGTCAACTGATTCTTAAAACGAATATTCTTTCTCAAAAGGGTTCCCATAGGTCAATCCAATTCTAATAACCGTCAAGAGATTTAGATACGACCTAAGATTTGTAGCGACTTTTAAAAGTTGTCTCCAACAATAACAATATCGACAAAAAAGTGAATTTTCAACCTTAACACCAAATCACCTTAAAAACTAAGGCCTTTTCATTCCCAACACTCAAATTACCGCCGAACCAAAATAAAATGCAACTCTTTTATTTGGACAACAAGTCATTGTCCTTCCTGTTTGCCACACAGCTCAGCAACCATTTGGTTTTGGCGCGATTACTCAAGCAGTCTGCCATGGCGTGTTCCTCTTGCTTTGGTCAGTGCCACTATGCGGAACAGACACATTGTTGTATTTGGTCGAATTGCTAAAAAGTGAAATTCACTTTTTTCTTACACCTTCGGCATGCTCGTATGCTATTTGTTGCTTTTGCACTATTATTTTACCTATTTTCCTATTAAGATTTTATGTCCATTTCGTGGTTCGACAACAGCACGTTTGTTGGTTTGCATGCGTTTTTTTGGTGTTTTTGTTATTCACAATTCTCGTTGTTCCTGTATTTTGTATTGAAATTTCATTCAAGTTTTGTGTTTGCCGCCGCCGACTGCTACGCTCCGCTGAGCGAGTGTAAAGAGGAGGTGTGTGCTCATTGTCTATTTATTGTTAATCACATATTGATGTTATGGCGAGTGCCAGCCACCGCTGTAGTGGCAATTCGTGCTCAATGATAGCTGTGCGAAGCATACAATTTATACCCGACGATGTATGGTGCTCAAGGGTTTTATATATTCGTTTATCGAGAGTTGTTTGTGATCTTTTAATAGGGTCGAGGGGAACTACAAATTTTAAGTCGATTTTAAATTGAAAGAGGTTTGCGTCTGAACTGAGGGCCAGTGATACAATGAGCTTCTAAAAGAGAGGAACCCTCTTTTTATCAAATATATTCCTCCCTTTTCGTTAATAGAGAATTGACGATACATATTTTTGTCACACTAATGATCTCCCGAAAGCAGCAACCAGCTAGAAAAGATTATGGATAGATCTCGACCCAACTTTAGTTTACCCGCTTAACCTTTCGAATTAATAAATTTTACTCACCTACCCATCAACGCATTTTTTAGATTTTTTAGGTCTATAATTTTGATTTGATATAGTAGTTCTCTTAATTTAATATTTAATAGATATTTAATATTTAGAGAGTGGCGAAACGAACAAACAACTCGCTTACTAGAAATAATGGGGTTATAGCAAGCACTCTCTAGTTGGGAACACAGACGGATAATCTTATCTTTCCTGTTACATAAAATTCTTTTGAGAAGTGAACCGAATTCATATTTAACGAGTAGAGAAGTGGCGAAAAGAAGGCGCCCACAACAAAAAATATAGTATGAAAGTGAAGATTTAAAATTTATATTAAAAAAATTAGCTGAAAATGCAGATTCTGCAGCGTTTAAATATTATCGAACAATCCCCCTTCTTTCAATATTGATAACTAGTACGCAAGACTGGAGAGAGCGAATCCGGTTCGCGCGTTAACTAAGTACACCTTATATTTTGCTACTGTTTTTGTTGTTTTATTTCTATAGTTGATGCTATTTTATTTACGTTTTGTTTACGAGCATATGGGCGCGCATAATACTTTGCTGATTTGTTTATTTCTATACGGCCGACCATAGAGAGCTGCTGCGCTCTTGTCGATGACCATTGGCTGCTGCTGCTGAGCAGAGTCAACACAGAAAGCTAACGCAAAGCTGTTGACAAAAGCAAAGTGGCGCACCAATGCGCTGATTGACCGCCTGACTGCTCACGTAAGGCCTGTTGGCCACGCTGCCTAGCAGGTTCACTGTTGACTGACTGCCGAGCTGATGTTGGCCTTTTGTGCGGTCGTGTCGTTTGTTTGTTGTGTTGCTGCGGCTCTCGCCACGTTATTGTACTCGTACTTGTGGAGTATGCATATAGTATTTCGCATATCCGTCTTCGTCTCTTGACTGACTGGCTGGGCTGGCGGATGGCTCACAGCCACCAGCGCGGGTTTTCATAGCTCAGTGCGCTTCCTAACTTGAAGGTAACACACCAACCAAACGTCAAGCACGCGCAACGCGGCAACACACGAAACGGAACGTACGTCGACGTACGACGACGAGTGCTCGTATTTATTTGCAAAGTTACACGTACCCACATATTTGCAGTATCTGATTGCCTTGTTATCGCATTGTCTCGCGCTGTTGTCGCGCATTGTCTATTCGGTGTGTGCGGTGAACAAGAGCAGTGCAGCGCAACGGCTCAACAAAAGACCTACCCGAAAATCGCAAGCACCAAAGAGCTCTTTGTGAAGTAGAAATATTCTTTATTCTTGAAATATAATCTATGCATAACTGAAGAAGTTGCAAAAGTTTTGTGAAGCTGTGCAAAAAGTGTTTTTTTTTGTTTGTGTGTGTGACCCCATATCAAAGTAGGCGTCTAACTAAGCGTTAGTAAACGCATCAAAGTATCAGCCACAGTGTCAGCTAGCCTTAGTTAGCTCAATGATAACGTGTTGCTAATTACATCAAATCTCATCAGCAGCGAACCACGACGACGACGACAACAACAGCAGCAACAGCAGTGTTGAAACAAAAGCAACGCCAGCAGGCAAAATAAAACAAAAGCCCGGCCAAGTCAAGTCAAATCAGTCAGCCAACAAGTCCGTCAGCCAGCCAGCCAGCCATCCGGCTGGCAGCGTCAACCAGCGAGCGTGTTAACTTAATTATTTAACATTAGCTCAAAAGCAAATTAGCGCAGCATCATCGTTGCAGTGCTGGCCCAGCGGCAGCAGTCACAAGCATTTCACGTCACCGTCGTGCCGTTGCAACTTTACAATTTTCACAAATGGGCTATACTCAACCTAAATTTTAAGCAGATTTTGTTTACAGCCACACTTACACACACATATATATTGGCACAATTGGCTAAATTAGTTTTTAACATAGTGCTTTTGGTCGTCGCCTAAGGCTTTCCAAAAATATTTTTGGTGCTTGTCAGCTTCCTGATATTTGTTGCTGGCGACTGTGTTTATACATACGCTACTAATTACATCTGTGTGGCGGCAATCATTTATGGTTTATTACATCGTTGCCGCCGCCAACCAACAATTTGTTATGCAATGCCGCACTTCGATGAGTCGTTCCTCAGCGATTGTTCATATGCCGAGAGTCAGCATGTTATCTCGTACTCATTGGATCGTGGCATGAAACTATATCAGAGGCGTAAATTGAAATCGCCGAAATTTTTCTATACGCCCTATCGTCCGCGTGTGGTAGTGAAAAATGTCATTCAATGTAAGTCGAAGTTGGGGTATCAGCGGGTTCTGTTTATGGTTTGACTCTCTGTACAGGTTGTGTTGCAAAAAAGTGTTTTGGAATGTGTCGATTATTTTGGCTTTCCGGGTATACTTATGTATATGCTTTGTATGAAATAAAATTATATGACTTGTTTAACCAGTTTCACTATTAAAATATTGTCCGTATTTCTTTTTTCATTTGTATACCGTTAAGTGTAGTGTTTTGCGAAAAAAAAAACTTTCCTAAATTGTTCAAAAATATGTTTACTTCAAATAAATTAAATAATTTTTTCTCGCTGAGGGTGGGTATATGGGTTCTAAAGGCTTGAAAATCAATTTCTAACATTGAATCCCGTTACTTGCGTTTTTTCATTATGTAAAATCTCTAATTTTGCTAGATTTGTAAGGATGAAAAATGAAATAGAATGGCACCGAAGACAATATGTCACCAGATATATTAGTCCATATATTGATTTTTTCTCATATAATCTTTGCTATATTGCTAGACCCTATAACTAATTGCTGGAAGAAGAAATCCAGTTATATATTATTGCATCGTAAATTGTTCTGAGATAAAGTTAGGTTCAGTCTACTTGCCAAATAAAATCACTTATAACACATCGATTGATGTTTAGACCCTAGGTTTTTCAAGATCTTCACATTAAATGGGATTTTATAGGTTTTTGTTGTTGTAACAGCATAAGAGAATTTTAACATAATTTTGGAGAATGATTTTGAGTTGAATATAATCTAATAATTTACAGAATATAATATAAATCCGCTCCGCCTACTTTGGCCTAACGGTTTGGTTAGTTCAACTTGCCTAATAAGACCACTTGTAATCTTGAGACCCTAGGTTTTAGCATAAAATATGCTCAAAATAGTTTTGTAGAATATTTCTGATATAACATTCTTCCCTGAATCTAGATTCCCTCCGCTTACCAATCGTTTTGCAGTGGAATATTCTAACTTTAATCGTTCTGTCATCTTTTAACTCTACTTATAACTAATCATCTTTGTAACCTCTTCTTCTCTTTGCAGACAGTGCCATCAGTTCTCCATCCACACCCAACTCCTCGCTTTCCTCACAATCGAATCTTGTTTGTGCCGGAGGTGGTACACCTTCGCCGAACACACCATCCCCCGCCACACCGACCTCGCAACAATCCGCCAACACACCGCTTAGCGGCAACAGTGCGATATATCAAGTACCAGGCGCTGGTTACGGCGTCTCAACATCCGGTCATAAGAACAGTCTAAAGGGTACGAAATTGGCGCGTAGAGCGCGCTCTTTCAAAGACGATCTAATCGAGAAAATCTCCATGATACGCACACCCAACAATACGCTGGGAAGGTAAGTGGACTTACACGCCATTTCCATTTTATTCGACCGCTGAAAAATTTTGTATTTTCTTTCTTACAGATCACATTCCCCGCACAGTCCACGCAGCAAGTCCATGAAACCGCCAACAACCGCCGAAGAGCTCGCCGCGGCTGAGAGTCCACTACAGACACATGTCAAGGATATTTCGAATGCGCTCAAGCATTTTCGCGATGTAATCTTCAAATCGAAGCTCGAGGTGCTGCCGGGCAATGCAACTGTTATACTCGAGACAATCGCCAGCATGTACACTGTCTTGCAGTCGTATGCATTGGATAAACACAGCAACGTGCTTATGACGGCAACGCAACAAGTCTACCAGTCGCTGGGTAAATTAGTGAAGCTTTGCGACGAGGTAATGCTTATCTATGCAGCGCGGCGGATCGGCGACGAAGGTGTCGAAGATAATCTGCAAGGCGAGCATCAACAACTGAAGACGCTGCTCAGTGAAGATAATGTAAAGGAGATTGTTGATTTGCTTACCGATGCGGTGCGGGTAAGTGTGCGCCGAAAGAACCTGCTACTTGTTTGCATATAAACGTATGTGTCTCAGTGCTTGTGTGTGTGTGGGCTTGTTGAGTGGTGATCACGTTGTTCATTTCGCTCAGCTGTGCGGTGCGCAAAAATGTCGTTGCAAACTAAACAAAGCAAAAATCAGAAAAAATAATAAAAAAAAACAAGTTTAAAGAAAACAAACTCACATCATAATGAATCAGCGCCCTGAGGCTGACAATATTCTTCTGCCACCGACTGCATTTACTTGCCGTCTGATTCAGCGTTAAAAATAGCGCGCCAGAGAGCGTATTAGCGTGAAAGCAAGCAAGGCGTGCTGTATTTAAAAAGTACAAACTTATGAAAAAATATGTAAAAAAGATTAATGTAAAGGTTCAGGGTCATACAGAGAGATGTGTTCAAATTGCCGTATGCATGTGTTCGTAGCTTCTCGGTTTAGCTCAATTGCCACTAATTAATTGTAATGTTGCTTTGTTTATACAATTTACATCATTTATTTTATTATTCCACTTGTTCTGTAGAATTTGGCGTCGCTTGCCCATCAGAAACTGAAGGAACGCGAGGAGAGCGCTTTGAAGTATGTGCCAGATAATGCCGACACAGCTGCATTGACTAACAGTACTCCAGCCGTATCGCACAATCATCTAATGCATCTGCCGGTGGAAGTCGCTGGGCAACGTACATCGCTGCCGGACATAACGCTAACACCGAAGTAGGTCTCACAAATGATTATTACATTTTGCATAACCTATTTTTATTAGTGTTTACCTAATTGTTTTTTTTTTACAACTGGGTTTATATTGAGTGACTAAAAGCGTTGTAATGAAGGAAAATTAGAATAGTTGGGTTATGTTAATTATGGATGTTGAACAACTGGATAAAATTTTATGAAACAATTTTGAAGATCTGGAAATTTTTTTCTAACAACTACAATTTAAAAATATGATATTTTATTAAAACGAAAATTATTTTATTAATAATGTTATGCTTATAAGAAATCGGGAAACCTAAACCTATGCAAGGAATCAGTAGTAAGGGGGTTTTCAATTAAGCAGTGGTTAAGCTCACCAAATCATTAGGGTTTTCCATTGCCAGGCCTGTAGTCAGATCTACATAAAAGGTCCGTGATTTATGACTATTTTTGCATTATTAACTAAGCTTTTTTAAACATTATTTGTTTCTTTGTCATAGCAACAATAACAAAATTCATTCAGCTATATCATATATCAGCTATCAATATCTCTTCACCTTTTCTTATATTTTACTTCTTCATCAGTACATTGACCTCTTTACCTCTTCACCTTTCTTATAACTTACTTGTTCATCTTCTACTATATTAAATTGCATAAAACCTAGCTACTAATATTTATATTATTTAAAATACTTGCCTTTGTAGAGAACGTGATATCTTAGAGAAAACCAACTCGAATCCCATACGCGCCTCACACAGTACCGAGAGCATTCTACGCGATACCAGCCCTCCACCTAAACCACCGCTACCGAACAGGTGAGCAACTAAAACTGACCAACAAATAACTTAACTCTAAATATATGTACGAACACTTTTCTAGACCACCACCGCTACCACCGAAACGCCGCAATCAACAACATTGTCTAAATAATAAGAGCATCAACTCGGATTTGGACTGGAGTTCGGACATTTCGTTGGGCAACTATGGCGCTGATTAGTAAGTTGGCAATAATTTTAATAATCTTTAAAGAGCATCAAATTAATAATATGATTTTTTCAAGTATAAGCAATCTTTCGGTGCACTCACACTCGCCGGATGAAAATTCTAGTCAATGTTCACTCGATTCAGAGCTGAATCATTCACGCGAGGAGGAGGAACTCAAGGCACTGGGTTTGGGCAATCGCTTCAACGACAGCATGCTCGATAATGATGTTGATAAATTGAACATATCAAGTAAGTTTGATCAATAATAAGGTTTACAAAACAAAAATAAGACAAATTACTAACCATAAAATTAATTTAAAATAATAATAAAAAAATATATATAAACGCAAACACAAATCTTATACATATATAGAACCACTATTAAGCGGTGGCAAGCGTGTTACGTTGAACAATAAAATGGCATGCAACAAAACAATTGGCAGTGGTAATGAGTCCACCAACAACACTGCCGTCGTGACACAAACACAAAACTTAGCGACGGATAATACCAAACGGCGTGCCATCGTCACTAGTTCCATTGCTAGCGATGGCGCAGATGAGTGTGATTTTATGTTGCAAAGTGGCAACGGTAATAATGGCACTGGCGGCAGCGCTTTGGATAAACTGGAAATGCGCAAAAATACTAACAATCGTCATTCCAATGAATCGGGTACTTAAAGAATATCAATTTTACTACATTTTGTATGCCTCCACATTGCATTACTGCGTATCATGCTAATATTTTGCGTTTTTTTTTCTGTTTGTTGTCACTAAGTTTTCGACGTGGTTTTCGTTTTGTTTTTCTAATCTCGAACATAGTACATATACGTAAACAGCATGCCTCGTTCCACATTGAAAACATTTTCGTTGTTGGTTTGTTATTGTGTTTTTTTGTTTCGTTGTTGTTATAGTTTTAATTTGTTACTGTTGACTGTCGTAACTAATTTTAAGTATTATTTATAATTTTTTTATGAATTTATATTTAATTGGTTTATTATTTCATATGCGTATTGTAACCGTTTTTGTGAATATATATTTTCCACTATATTAATTATGCACATAAACTCCAGCTCAACTTCATACATTAATCCTCACGCTGCATATGTATTTATTGTCCCTACAGGCTTCGTTTCTATGACATCGGTGCGCACTTCGGCACAGAGTGTCTCGAAACGTTCATCCGATGGCGGCTTTCAATCGTCCACCAAATCGAGTTCGAATTCAGAAATTGCATTCGATGCCATTGAATCGTCGAGTAGTGGTGAATTCCACACACAAGCGCAGGAGTTCCATCAACACACCACACATTCGACTATGACGAGCACCATGTCATCGACCATGATGGCCACATCGACGAGCATACTAAACAATATGTCTACATTGTCGCATGAGGCACGTTCGATTAGCAACACCAGCAGCATTAGTCCTGATCACTTTGAGAACAGCGGTCTGTTGACCGAACGCTCAATGCATACCAGCAGCACTAGTCATGTCACACAATCATCCTTCTCATCGCTGGTAAAGGCTAGTAGTCTGGATACGGCCTCATCATCGGATGGTGGCATGGGTTCGCACAATGACTTAGTGCCACCAGCATTGCCACCCAAAACTAGTCGGAACAAAGATGCGCGTATATTTTCGCAATATGATAATTTCGATGAAATGGACGATCACAATGGGTGAGTTGGGTGTATGAAATGGAGAGGACAAAATTTATAGTTAAATCATATATTGACCCTGTATGAAAGCGGTACTAAAAAAACATAAAAAATCGTAAAGTTTTTCTTATTTTCGAACATTAAAATTGTTTGTCAAAAAATTTAAATTTTAAAATTGTTTTAAAAAATTGAGACTTAATTATTTTAATTTTTTTGTTTAAATATTACGCGCTACAAAAAATTGAACTCGAACATTGAATTCGAACATTAAAATTGTTTGCCAAAAAATTTAAATTTCCAAATTGTTTTAAAAAATTGAGACTTAATTATTTTAATTTTTTTGTTTAAATATTACGCGCTACAAATTTTTTTTTAATATATTGTCAAAAATTTTCAAAACCTAGTAACTAATATTTATATATATCTTTTTGTAGTGAAATTCCCGAACTTCGCCAACATCATCACACCCACTACAGCAGTTATAGTCAGCATCATAATCATCATTTCCATCATAATCACTATCAGCATCACGTGTCACCGTGGCAGCAAACGAAACATCAAAGTCTACTCGACTCCAGGCAATTGGTTAGCGGTTTTGTGAGCAGTTGCACGAGTATTGGCGATCCGGAGCAACCGCCACCGCTACCGGTCAAGAAAAAGCACAGTAAGTTCAATCACACGGCACACACAGTTAATTTATATTTTCGTATTTTTTTCTCTCTTCTGTTTTCTTTTTCTATATTTTTTGTCACTGATGATTTGTATTTACGTCACATATATTGCGTTCGGTTCTACATACTCGTACATACATACATACATATGTATTTATATTGTTTTGTGTAATTTGTTTGTGTATTATTTGTAAAAATATATACAATGCCCATACGCCCACACACACACACACACATGCCAACAAAACCACAAAAACCACATCGTATGTTGTCATGGTATCCACTGTTTTCCTGATTACGTTTCGCGGCGGTGGTCCATCCACTTTCACCTTCGCACAATATGCATACATACAAACATACATACATATGTAATTTGTATTTTGTTTGTGGCCATCGTCACTTTATAAAAACAAAAACACGTTTAATTGCGTTGCAATGATTTGAATTAAATTTATCTCTAAAATAATTTACTTTTGTTTTGGAATTTTTTTACAATTTTAATTTCATTAAACTTTTTTTAAAATAGTATTTATCACAAGTCTGTTGCATTCAATATCAAACGTAATACACATAAACGCCAAACAACAACAACTAAAGCGACAACTTGTACAAACGAAAACAGTACAACAACACTTACAGAATCAACTTTACCGCCAACGACTTCCGCATTTTCCGCTACACTTCCGTTATATACTCATAGCAGTAGTAGCAATTCTCAAACACAAATGTGTCACAACAATCTCAATAACTGTACACGCAAACACAGTAGTAATCAGCCAAATGACTTGTTTAGTAGCAGCAGCAAACAAATACAACAACAAATACATATACAAACCCATAACGTAGCTGACCAAACAGAAACAGAAACTGAAACCGAAACAACTGCAACTACAACTCCAACACCACCAACAACAATTACCAATAAACATTATTATGCGCATAATAATACTATTGATATGAATAATAAATGTAATATTGTCTTGCGAAAAACACTAACCGAAATGAATTGTTCTAACGATTTAGTGTTTCAAAGTGTGGCCTTCTCGGGTAAGTTGGATTGCCTGTGTTCACTCCACTCTCCACCTTCACTCTTTATTTTAGCAAACAAATTTGTTGTTTTGCATTTAGTGCAATTGGCAATACATTTATATATTATATAATATTTGATTGCATAATTGACTTTTTGTTGTTATTGCTTTATATGTTATATACATACATACATACATATATGTATGATATGTATTTAATTAATGTTACAGCGTTGATATTTCTTAAAACTATATAATTGAATGAATGTGTGTTCTTTCGTTGATTTATTCATTGATTGATTTCTACTATAGAACAGTTTTATTTTTTCTTGGCGCTTTCGAGTTGCTTTCTCACATATCATCACTGCAATCGAAAATCGAGCCTGAAAAAAATCATCAAATGGGTGCTCCATTAGGTGATGCACAACTATTTATTAAAAAAAACTAATGCAATTGCTAAAAAATTAGATTTCGAATATAATTTCGAAAAAAACAAATTTATATGAAATAAAATAAAATTTTATTTTTGTAATATTTACCTTTTCTCTATTAAAAATATTTCTAAAACAATTTACAATTACATATTTCCACATATATAATTTTCAAGATCCAGCAATTACATTTTCGAATGTTAATTTCGAATTTTTAAAAGCTTATATAAAAATATTTCACAATCTTTTATAAGTAATACAAAATTCGATCTCTCCTTCAATAAAGGAAAATTATAAATAATTAAATTATTCAAAAACAGTCTTTGCAGAGTTTTTTGTTTTCGAAATTAAAACTAATGAATACAGTGGAACATTTAAAATTAATATGTATGGAAATACTTTTAAAGCTTACAAGTTAGTATTTCATTACCCGAAAAGTGAAGCTCCAATTTAACTTTCTAAAAACAAGTCACCTCGTTTCAAAAATACAATAAATTTGTAGATTATTAATATTTTCATACAAAAATATGTGCATAACCTCTAACTACGTACAACTCAAAATTTATATCAGTTGCGATAATTTTTAATATTTTTTTACGTTATAAATTTTTACAAATGGACTTTAACCTAAAAATATTTTCATCTTTTGGTTCAATTTCTATAACTTCTTGAAGAATAATCTCAAATTTGTAGCTACACCTATTAATTGATAAAAGTATTTATGCCTTCTCATTATATGCACATTATTTGCATTTCAAGCATATTTAAGTTTATAACCTCAAACTAGTTCCAACTCAAAAATGCCTATTTTGAAGTTTAAATTTTGTTACTTCACAGTTGTGTTAAACGTTACGTTGCGCGAAGTGCTTCTAATTTATGTACGCCGTTGCGCATGTGTTTCAGTTTTTGCAAAATTGTTAAATTTTCGTTTAAATTCTACAGTAGTCAGCGCTGTTGGCCTAGCGCAGTGCATATTCTACGATAATGTAAGCTTTCAAGTTAATTTCGTTACCTATACTTTTATAAATGTCACGCCTTCAAACTCAGTTGCGGCTTTGAAAATCATTTTGCCTTCTTCATTTGTAGCCGTGTCTCTCTGTCTCCCATCTGCAAACTACATACAAATTCATTTGTCTAGAACAACGCTTGGATGCTAAGACATCGCTCTAAAATGTTTACCGTTTAACTGTCATTCACTGCTTCCGATTCCTTCTACATTATTTGCGCTTCTATATTAGTTGTATGAATTATTTAATATTTAATTTTCCACAGTTTTCGCATACATGGAGCTGTGTCAGGGCCCCAATCGTCCCTTTGATCGTCATACGATGCATGTGCAGGATTTAACGGGGAACATTACACATAGCCAAACAATGAAGTGAGTATATGGAATAAATATATATATATATCCAATATTTTTTACTTATTTTTTGTTATTTTTTAGTATTGTGCCACTACCAAAGGACCTATCGCCACCCATGGAGCTGGAAACGCCGCCCGCACTCCCACCAAAGAACTACAAGCAGCAGCGCAAGTCAAGCGCTACACCACCCACCATAATTACAACGCCACCACCTAGTCCAAAGCCTACACATTTAAGTGCTAGTGCAGATGCTGAGAACGGGCGTCCGGCGCGCGTTATATCCGCCACACAAGGCAGCGAAATGATGACGACCGTGTGTGAGGAGCTTGGCGATCTAACCGAGGAGGAACAAGCTTCGCTGCGTCACTCTCACCAGCTGCCCAATGAGAATGGTCACAATAATCATGTGACACATCGTCATTCACCATTGCGGCGCGCCGACACACATGAGGGCACACCCAGCAGCCGGTCGGAGAGTGCCGGCGAAGATCAATTGCTGCAGAACAATAGCTTTAGTGATGATAAGGTGAGAAGGATTTGTGCTCAATTAAAAACAAACAATGTAAATATATATTTTCTTGTATAGTGTGGTGAATTGCAAACAGTGCCACAGGATGAAATGCCAAAAATGCTAGAAGAAATTGATGTTACCAAATATTTGGTGGTCAAGCGCAAGGATGAAGATGGACCGGAAGTTAAGGGCGGCTATGTGGATGCATTGATCGTGCATGCGAGTCGCGTGCAGAATGACAATGGTGAGTTAGTGTTGAATATTTTTATAATACTATACCGAAACCTTTTAAAATTTTGCCGTTGAATTTGTGATAATTGTTACAATTGTATCTATTTTATATTTCCAGCTTTCATTGATGCCTTCATCACGACGTTTCGCACCTTCATACAGCCGATCGATGTAATCGAAAAGCTAACGCATCGCTATACAATATTTTTCTGTTGCCAAAATGATCAGAAGCAACGTGTTGCACGTGAGACATTCTCACTACTAATGCGAGTAGTTGATGGTTTAACGTAAGTACCACGCTTCATTTTCTTTTAAAGCTATTTTTTTAAATTTACTCTTATATTTTAGTTCAATGGACCTGACAGATCAGCTCTTAGCGCTCATAGTCGAATTTAATTATCAACTGGTATGTGCCGGCCAATTGTATTTGGCGAAAACGTTGCGTGGCATATTCGTAGAGAAGGTAAAATCAGCTCAATAGCAATTTATACATTATCCACTAATAAAACACTTAATTGCAGGTGACGTTATACCGCGAACATCGTTTGCCACCACCCAAAGCCGATATGCATATCACCGTCACCAACCAGCCGAGCCTGCTTGAACTTAAATCGATGGAAATTGCCGAACAAATGACACTACTCGATGCCGACCTCTTTCAGAAGATCGAAATACCCGAAGTATTGCTCTTTGCCAAGGAGCAGAGTGAAGAGCGTTCGCCCAATTTGAATAAGTTCACCGAACACTTTAATAATATGTCGTTTTGGGCACGTTCGAAAATTCTCACATTAACCGATGCCAAAGAACGTGAAAAACATGTTATTAAATTCATCAAAATTATGAAATATTTGCGTAAAATGAATAATTACAATTCATATTTGGCTTTGCTGTCAGCGCTCGACTCGGCACCCATACGGCGGTAAGTTATCGCTTTCTAGTTGCTAACTAATACTTTTCGATTTTTGGTTATTTTATTTTATTGCTGTTTCTTTTGTTGTTTAGTTTGGAGTGGCCTAAGACTATAATGCAAGACATCAAGGAATACTGTCTGCTGATCGACTCTAGTTCCAGTTTTCGCGCATACCGCACTACTTTGGCTGCAACAAGTCCCCCTTGTATTCCATATATGTAAGTCTAAATTCAGTAATATTGTTTTAAGAGCTTTTTGAGACAAAGAGGAACAAAATATGTGTAAAACTAAACTAAAAGGAATTTTCAAAAAAAATTTAATTGGATTTTTTTTAATTTAAATTTTTTTATTTATTTCAATTCAAAAATTTTATTTTTTTTTTTAATTTTTATTTTTTTTTTAATTTTTATTTTTTTTTTTTTAATTTTTATTTTTTTTTTTTAATTTTTATTATTTTTTTTTTTAATTTTTAATTTTTTTATGTAATAATTTATATTTTTGTTTAAATAACTTTATTTTTTTTATCGAAAATTTTAATTTTTTTATTTAAAATGTTTTTTATTTTTTATAATCTAAAAATGTTTTATTTTTATATTTTAAAGTTTTTGCTGACATATTTAAAATCAATTTAATTTAATTTCAACAGTGGTCTAGTCCTGCAAGACTTAACTTTCGTACATGTTGGCAATCCGGATTACCTAAAAGAAGGCGTCGTCAACTTCTCCAAACGTTGGCAGCAATATAACCTTATAGAGAATATGAAGCGTTTCAAAAAATGGTGCGTACAAGAAACGAGCTTTTATAACTTTCAATATTTCTTTAACCGCATTTTTCATTCTCTTCATTTACACAGTGAGTACAACTTTCGCCGCAACGAGCGCATAATACGTTTCTTCGATAACTTTGAATATGAATTGGGTGAGGAAGAGATGTGGCAAATATCGGAGAGCATAAAACCGCGCGGCAAGCGACCTGTACAAGCCTAAACTAAGCTTGAGCAGTGAAAGTTGTACATTCACATATCCTGAAGGAATACTCAATTATCAGCAGAAACAAAAAATAATAAAAGATAAATGCACGAAATGTAATAGAATTACTTATATGCAATCTACATTCATTCAGTGCTAACAAGAGAATAGCATTTAATGAGAGTAAAAGCAGCAATGGAGAGAAAAGTAAACATAAACACAGCTATTAAACTATTAAATAGTAATAAAAGAAACAAATATTCCAATGCACAGTTATATAGGTTGCACTTGCTATCAAGATATAAATATATATATAAACGGATAGTGATAATCACCGCAACGCGCACTCATTGAATGCACAACTTAATACCGACATAAGCAAAAATTATAAACATATTTAAACCGAAAATTGCACATAAGTTCAATTTGAAAAGTAGTAAATTGCTTTAAATTAACAAAAGCTTATGAAAAATGTAGCAAAAAAAACAAAACATAAAATCAGCTCAAATGATAGAGCAACCAAATACCAAACCAAAATCAACTTGCACCGACACAAACACAACGAAATTTTATTATATTATATTGTATGTATGCATGTTTTTGTACACCTTATCAGTTTTCCATATGTGAAAGAATTTAACTGTCTCTTAATAATGTAATGAGCAGCCAACAGTAACAGAACGCCGTGTTTCATATAAAAAGCAATCAAGAATTTTTTTATATATAAATTCATGTAAAGTAACAATAAATCAACGATAAATTCATAAACCGTCAATATGTATGTGAGCAGATGTCGAAACGAGCGCTTAGCGTAACAAAAAAAAACGAATGAACTTTAAAAGTAACAAAAGATGTTTTTAAGTTTTATGCAACTTGTATTTTCTCAAAACCAAAAATAATGTTTACCATTGGAATGCAATGTTAGTGTGCTTGCAATATGATTGATTGCTTGCTGCTTGTTTTTCTCAGAACAAAATGGATTTTTGCAAATGCTTTTATGATAAGTTTGTTTTTAACAAAATATTAAAGTGGCGCGCATTTTTAAATGTTAAACTCTTATTTTTTAAACAACTATACATTTTTAAAACAAAATATAATATTAAAGCAGTCCTCAATTATAAAGCTCATTACAAAAATTCTTTAAAAGTTCTTGTAATAAAAAGTCCATTAGACTGCTTGCTATTTCGTTAATGATTTGTTCTATAAAATCCTTTTTAAATTGAAATGTGTAAACAATCATTTTATGCACTGAATCTATTGAAAATGTAATTTTATTGTAATCAATTATTGGATACTTTGTAAATAATTAACTTACTTGCATATATAACCAATAAATATTAGCATATTAGCTGAGTTAGAGCAGGCAATGCTGTAAATATAGATTGGTACTATTTTCTTGAACTACAGATTTAAAAAACATTCTGTAGGTTTTTGCACTTGTCTTTCTATTTTGAATTGTATGGCGCATGAATATAAACTAAACAGTTTTTAATTTAAAATTTAAATTTACTATAATATTTTACAACATGTTGCGATAATATAAAAATAGAATCCAATGTGATTTGAATTAAATTAACCTTCTTCAAAGAGTCATATAACTGTATAGAGTTTAGCCTAGTAGTATTCTATAAATGCATTTTTTATGTAAGAGTATTTTTAATAATTCAGATATATATTTTTATAAAAGTCAACATTTAGTGCATTCAACATTTGATTTCCCCAAGCATTAATCGAACATTTTACCACATTTGTGCGCCATTAAATTCGAAATAGCGAATAGAGCATTGCAAACCTTTCGATTTGTCTGCAAATTAACTTAATCCACAAGCACTGCTAATAACTAAACTACACACTAAACTAAATGAATATAAAGAAGACTGTCTTAGGGTATAAATTAAATAATTGCACTGCAACGTATTGGCGAGGTACCAATATGTTTTGCTGTGGTTAAATGGAAATATGGTGCAGCGAATGATGTAATCACTGCTAGCAATACAATATATTTACAAAGATGGTATTGAAAATCTATATATTTATTTATGAAATGAGTAATAGAATAAAGTGTAGCGTTTGCTTTTCATATAAAGCAAAGAGTACATTTATATATATAACAAAAAAATTGTATTCAAAAACACTGATAAAATGCATTTGTATAATTTTTAGGTTAACTCGTTACAATAGTAGTGCTGCTATCGTTTGTAAAAAATACAACATTTTAAATTATGTAAAATTTTAACAAAATTTAGTTGCAACATTTTTGTATAATAATTTCACACAAAACTATATATTATTAAGGTATATAAATAAGGCAAAATCAACTAATATATAAATATAGGTACATATGTATGTGAACAAGTAAATAATATGGTCCTACGAAACGAACTGTTTCGTTTAAAACATGCTAATGGTAGCCACTATCCATTTCCGAGCATTTATTTCTTTAATTAAATTTTTATATGTTTTTTCTTGTACCAACTAACTGAACTAATTCTTGTAAAAACGCTTATGTGCCTAATATAGTATATAAACAACTTAAATACTTTAAATTCTAAACAACTAATTATAAAATTAGTGGTTTACTTAAAATTTTTTCCCTGCTTTTATTGTTACTTTAAAACAAAAATTCATATTTATTTGTTATTTTTCTATTTTATCAATTTTTTCAATTCTTCTATTAAGAAAATATCTTGTGAAATATATTTTTCATTCGGTATATTTAATTGTAGTGCAATTTCTAATAACACTTAAGCTAAACAAAATCATATAATAAAAAGTATATGTATATGTAAATGTCAAAGAATAGCATATGTATTAGCAACTACTTATAAACAATACAAATAATGTATCATGTACAACATTACAATGATCCACATTAATGTTTGTAATTATAAATTAAGTATGAATTAATTTTATCTTATTAATATTAAAAAAAAGTAAAACTGAAAATAACTAAAACTATTTATGAAATTACTTTACAAAATAAATGTATGTACACATATTTTCCTTCGAAAGTATTGTTTTCCTCTATTAAAAAAAAAGACCTGGGATTTTCAGATATGGTGATTCCTCAAAACAGCATAAAACGCTGTTAATCTACGATATAGTTGACTGTCACTAAGGTAGTGGTGATGTATGTTTTACAAAGCGTTTAAAAATAGTGAAATTTGTAAAAACATTTTCAATAATTAATAATTTTAAAATAGTCTATCGTGGTGAAAATGTTTTTCACCGCAGCACTTTTTCTTTAATTGTACATTAGCACTACCTCTTAACATTTGTACTTCGCTGTAAAAACATTTTTCACCACCATTCTTAGCGCTCATAGTCGAATTTAATTATCAACTGGTATGTGCCGGCCAATTGTATTTGGCGAAAACGTTGCGTGGCATATTCGTAGAGAAGGTAAAATCAGCTCAATAGCAATTTATACATTATCCACTAATAAAACACTTAATTGCAGGTGACGTTATACCGCGAACATCGTTTGCCACCACCCAAAGCCGATATGCATATCACCGTCACCAACCAGCCGAGCCTGCTTGAACTTAAATCGATGGAAATTGCCGAACAAATGACACTACTCGATGCCGACCTCTTTCAGAAGATCGAAATACCCGAAGTATTGCTCTTTGCCAAGGAGCAGAGTGAAGAGCGTTCGCCCAATTTGAATAAGTTCACCGAACACTTTAATAATATGTCGTTTTGGGCACGTTCGAAAATTCTCACATTAACCGATGCCAAAGAACGTGAAAAACATGTTATTAAATTCATCAAAATTATGAAATATTTGCGTAAAATGAATAATTACAATTCATATTTGGCTTTGCTGTCAGCGCTCGACTCGGCACCCATACGGCGGTAAGTTATCGCTTTCTAGTTGCTAACTAATACTTTTCGATTTTTGGTTATTTTATTTTATTGCTGTTTCTTTTGTTGTTTAGTTTGGAGTGGCCTAAGACTATAATGCAAGACATCAAGGAATACTGTCTGCTGATCGACTCTAGTTCCAGTTTTCGCGCATACCGCACTACTTTGGCTGCAACAAGTCCCCCTTGTATTCCATATATGTAAGTCTAAATTCAGTAATATTGTTTTAAGAGCTTTTTGAGACAAAGAGGAACAAAATATGTGTAAAACTAAACTAAAAGGAATTTTCAAAAAAAATTTAATTGGATTTTTTTTAATTTAAATTTTTTTATTTATTTCAATTCAAAAATTTTATTTTTTTTTTTAATTTTTATTTTTTTTTTAATTTTTATTTTTTTTTTTTTAATTTTTATTTTTTTTTTTTAATTTTTATTATTTTTTTTTTTAATTTTTAATTTTTTTATGTAATAATTTATATTTTTGTTTAAATAACTTTATTTTTTTTATCGAAAATTTTAATTTTTTTATTTAAAATGTTTTTTATTTTTTATAATCTAAAAATGTTTTATTTTTATATTTTAAAGTTTTTGCTGACATATTTAAAATCAATTTAATTTAATTTCAACAGTGGTCTAGTCCTGCAAGACTTAACTTTCGTACATGTTGGCAATCCGGATTACCTAAAAGAAGGCGTCGTCAACTTCTCCAAACGTTGGCAGCAATATAACCTTATAGAGAATATGAAGCGTTTCAAAAAATGGTGCGTACAAGAAACGAGCTTTTATAACTTTCAATATTTCTTTAACCGCATTTTTCATTCTCTTCATTTACACAGTGAGTACAACTTTCGCCGCAACGAGCGCATAATACGTTTCTTCGATAACTTTGAATATGAATTGGGTGAGGAAGAGATGTGGCAAATATCGGAGAGCATAAAACCGCGCGGCAAGCGACCTGTACAAGCCTAAACTAAGCTTGAGCAGTGAAAGTTGTACATTCACATATCCTGAAGGAATACTCAATTATCAGCAGAAACAAAAAATAATAAAAGATAAATGCACGAAATGTAATAGAATTACTTATATGCAATCTACATTCATTCAGTGCTAACAAGAGAATAGCATTTAATGAGAGTAAAAGCAGCAATGGAGAGAAAAGTAAACATAAACACAGCTATTAAACTATTAAATAGTAATAAAAGAAACAAATATTCCAATGCACAGTTATATAGGTTGCACTTGCTATCAAGATATAAATATATATATAAACGGATAGTGATAATCACCGCAACGCGCACTCATTGAATGCACAACTTAATACCGACATAAGCAAAAATTATAAACATATTTAAACCGAAAATTGCACATAAGTTCAATTTGAAAAGTAGTAAATTGCTTTAAATTAACAAAAGCTTATGAAAAATGTAGCAAAAAAAACAAAACATAAAATCAGCTCAAATGATAGAGCAACCAAATACCAAACCAAAATCAACTTGCACCGACACAAACACAACGAAATTTTATTATATTATATTGTATGTATGCATGTTTTTGTACACCTTATCAGTTTTCCATATGTGAAAGAATTTAACTGTCTCTTAATAATGTAATGAGCAGCCAACAGTAACAGAACGCCGTGTTTCATATAAAAAGCAATCAAGAATTTTTTTATATATAAATTCATGTAAAGTAACAATAAATCAACGATAAATTCATAAACCGTCAATATGTATGTGAGCAGATGTCGAAACGAGCGCTTAGCGTAACAAAAAAAAACGAATGAACTTTAAAAGTAACAAAAGATGTTTTTAAGTTTTATGCAACTTGTATTTTCTCAAAACCAAAAATAATGTTTACCATTGGAATGCAATGTTAGTGTGCTTGCAATATGATTGATTGCTTGCTGCTTGTTTTTCTCAGAACAAAATGGATTTTTGCAAATGCTTTTATGATAAGTTTGTTTTTAACAAAATATTAAAGTGGCGCGCATTTTTAAATGTTAAACTCTTATTTTTTAAACAACTATACATTTTTAAAACAAAATATAATATTAAAGCAGTCCTCAATTATAAAGCTCATTACAAAAATTCTTTAAAAGTTCTTGTAATAAAAAGTCCATTAGACTGCTTGCTATTTCGTTAATGATTTGTTCTATAAAATCCTTTTTAAATTGAAATGTGTAAACAATCATTTTATGCACTGAATCTATTGAAAATGTAATTTTATTGTAATCAATTATTGGATACTTTGTAAATAATTAACTTACTTGCATATATAACCAATAAATATTAGCATATTAGCTGAGTTAGAGCAGGCAATGCTGTAAATATAGATTGGTACTATTTTCTTGAACTACAGATTTAAAAAACATTCTGTAGGTTTTTGCACTTGTCTTTCTATTTTGAATTGTATGGCGCATGAATATAAACTAAACAGTTTTTAATTTAAAATTTAAATTTACTATAATATTTTACAACATGTTGCGATAATATAAAAATAGAATCCAATGTGATTTGAATTAAATTAACCTTCTTCAAAGAGTCATATAACTGTATAGAGTTTAGCCTAGTAGTATTCTATAAATGCATTTTTTATGTAAGAGTATTTTTAATAATTCAGATATATATTTTTATAAAAGTCAACATTTAGTGCATTCAACATTTGATTTCCCCAAGCATTAATCGAACATTTTACCACATTTGTGCGCCATTAAATTCGAAATAGCGAATAGAGCATTGCAAACCTTTCGATTTGTCTGCAAATTAACTTAATCCACAAGCACTGCTAATAACTAAACTACACACTAAACTAAATGAATATAAAGAAGACTGTCTTAGGGTATAAATTAAATAATTGCACTGCAACGTATTGGCGAGGTACCAATATGTTTTGCTGTGGTTAAATGGAAATATGGTGCAGCGAATGATGTAATCACTGCTAGCAATACAATATATTTACAAAGATGGTATTGAAAATCTATATATTTATTTATGAAATGAGTAATAGAATAAAGTGTAGCGTTTGCTTTTCATATAAAGCAAAGAGTACATTTATATATATAACAAAAAAATTGTATTCAAAAACACTGATAAAATGCATTTGTATAATTTTTAGGTTAACTCGTTACAATAGTAGTGCTGCTATCGTTTGTAAAAAATACAACATTTTAAATTATGTAAAATTTTAACAAAATTTAGTTGCAACATTTTTGTATAATAATTTCACACAAAACTATATATTATTAAGGTATATAAATAAGGCAAAATCAACTAATATATAAATATAGGTACATATGTATGTGAACAAGTAAATAATATGGTCCTACGAAACGAACTGTTTCGTTTAAAACATGCTAATGGTAGCCACTATCCATTTCCGAGCATTTATTTCTTTAATTAAATTTTTATATGTTTTTTCTTGTACCAACTAACTGAACTAATTCTTGTAAAAACGCTTATGTGCCTAATATAGTATATAAACAACTTAAATACTTTAAATTCTAAACAACTAATTATAAAATTAGTGGTTTACTTAAAATTTTTTCCCTGCTTTTATTGTTACTTTAAAACAAAAATTCATATTTATTTGTTATTTTTCTATTTTATCAATTTTTTCAATTCTTCTATTAAGAAAATATCTTGTGAAATATATTTTTCATTCGGTATATTTAATTGTAGTGCAATTTCTAATAACACTTAAGCTAAACAAAATCATATAATAAAAAGTATATGTATATGTAAATGTCAAAGAATAGCATATGTATTAGCAACTACTTATAAACAATACAAATAATGTATCATGTACAACATTACAATGATCCACATTAATGTTTGTAATTATAAATTAAGTATGAATTAATTTTATCTTATTAATATTAAAAAAAAGTAAAACTGAAAATAACTAAAACTATTTATGAAATTACTTTACAAAATAAATGTATGTACACATATTTTCCTTCGAAAGTATTGTTTTCCTCTATTAAAAAAAAAGACCTGGGATTTTCAGATATGGTGATTCCTCAAAACAGCATAAAACGCTGTTAATCTACGATATAGTTGACTGTCACTAAGGTAGTGGTGATGTATGTTTTACAAAGCGTTTAAAAATAGTGAAATTTGTAAAAACATTTTCAATAATTAATAATTTTAAAATAGTCTATCGTGGTGAAAATGTTTTTCACCGCAGCACTTTTTCTTTAATTGTACATTAGCACTACCTCTTAACATTTGTACTTCGCTGTAAAAACATTTTTCACCACATGCCTTTTTCAACATTGTTTCGATGCAACTCTGCTATTTTGTTCTTACCAGATGATAGAGACAAATATTTTGCCAAATATTTAATAATTTTATTTAAGCATATAACAGGAAATTCAAAGAATTTCTTAACAAAACCATATAATTTCTTTACTTGAAACGATTTTTTCATTTCACAACCATTATTTAGTAAATTACGAAATGGAAATGAGTACGAACATTTGCTAACTGTCGATAAATTGCAACCGATATTTTGAGATATGGCAACACTGTACAATTTCACGAAAAGTGCTTGTGCTAAAACGAAATCGACGAAACTGCTGAGAAACGATTGAAACGATTCGATTAGTCGCTCGAAGAAAGTCGGAAGAATAAAAAGTGTTTTTAAATATAGCTGCAGCAAAATTTAAAATATTTCGGTGCATTTCCTCTCAGATTGCACTTTTTCAATCGACCTAAACAAAGCATTTGTCGAGGAACCGCAAAAGCAGGCAAAAAACGCCAAAAACATTTCAAGTGCATCGCGATAAGTGACGGTAATTTTCTTTTGGAAATTATAGCCCCTTATATATATTTGTTACCGGCGTAGAGTGTGTGTGTGCGCTGAATTTTGAAAAAGGAAAGAACTCATTAGAGTGAATGAAAATATTATTTTTTACATTTCAGTTCATATTCGTATGAAAGTGCAGAAACAATTGCATTAAAGTGTTTTTATTGTGTGCAGCAGAGACAAAAATACATCAAACAACACTAAGCTGGGAGTTTTAGCTTAAAACAAAAGCGGTGAATATCCTTGTAATTTTCTTTGTGTAGTAAGTGTATTTGTTTTTGTATGTAGTTAGGTAGGATATGGATATACATATACCTATTTATTTAAGAGATTAGATTATGGGCGGCAGCTTCCTCGCAGAAATTTTATGCCGCCTAATACCGGCTTTGGCTTTGGGTTTAGCGTTGCTTTGTTTGCGTCTGCACAGAAAAGGGTGTGTGGTCTTACCAATGGAAACTTTGGCGAAGGCGACGTCAGCGGCAGTTATATTGACAAGAACTATAGCAGACGACGTTTGCGCGAACTCCAAACCAGCAACAACAAAGGTTTTTTTCGTTTGCGAAAAGGCGATAAAAAGATAAGAGAAAAGCCAGAAGAGAGTATAAAACTCTCGAAGCAGATCGGGTGACTGAGAGAAAATAATACACTGTGTGTATTGCAGATTCGATTACTCACTATAATTTGTTTGGCTAATTATTATGATTTTTAACTAGAAAGTTTTACAGTCCCAATATCAGAATATTTTCCAAATATGGTAGGCATAAAATGCCACAAAAGCGACGTCATTAATGTCGTTTTGGACTGCAGGCACTAAACTGCGATAAGCGAAAAATGTTTGTTTGTCACGTCGCAGCAGAGTTATAGCAACAACAACAAGCGGCCACAATCGCTGGAAACACAGCCAAACCATTAAAGCGTTATTGCCCTTTGTTTTTGTTGTGGTATCAATGTTTTTAAAAGTTGCTTTGGTGGGTGGTGTTTATGGATTAGAAGAGAGAAACTACCAGGAATCTGGTACATTAAAGAAATGCTATCTATTTTTATATTAAGTATAACAACAGAAAATGCAATATTTTTTTTTTAATATATTTAAAAACCCATGTTTGTAGAATATTATGACTACAAAAAAATTGGGGCTATTAGTCACCCTTATGAATCATCTTCTCTGTTAGTTTTCAATAATTAATTGATAACATAATTATCTTTTTATGGCTTTGGAGATATCTTAAACACAAAAAGCACACATTGTCGGATTAAATATGTAAAAAAAAGTACCTATTCATATACTGCCATAGTGTTGTTGTGTTTGCATGCATAGCTATCAGTTGTATCAGTCAATATAAAATTTAAATTTTCCAGCCCATTTAAGGTACATTCACTTAATGCACAATGAAACTATACATATAGTTAGTTTGTATTCTTGGTGTTATTTATTTATTTAATGTCGCCTACTTTACTGGTTGTAGCGTAGTCGAGACATTCGATTGATTGACCAAGCTTATCCATTTGCCCTTGGACGGCAGCTTTTTTCAGTGATGCACCCATTCAACGTTCAATCAACCCTCTGCCGGTATAAGCAGATATCTACAATGGTAAGCTTAATGACGTTGTTCCTCTAGCTATTGCCACTTCTTACATCGAAACAGAAAAAAGTAAAATGTGAAATAAAAAATCAACGAAACACGGTCTAGGTCGGAATTACGACTCTGCCTTTTTCTATAACTATTTGCGGCTTGTAATGATGTCAATTGTATGCACTGCAGCGGCTCATACTTTGCTTTGCCGGACACGATGTCAAGCACTTTCTATTGTTACGAATCCGTATGCGTCTTTATCGCTAACAGCGAGTCAAATGAAAGAAAACTCAGATAAAATACCAAACACAAAATCGTCTCAAAACCTTTAAACTAAAACTAAAATAAACCTATAATTGTTAAATGGGTATGTGTACCTACATATGTATGAGGATGAAATCAGCACATAAAAATTTATATAGATGTTATTTGTTATTTTTGCAATTTGCACACTCTTCAAATATATATATACAAAAATATGCATTACATGTTTGTATATAAATATATCTATATTCTACGTTAATGATTAGCGATATTTGAATACTAAAAAGCAACAGCTCAATGTTTGTGACAACTGTGGAGGTGTATATCTGCGCTTTAGTCAACTGGTTGCTAGAAATCAACTGACCTCATTTATACATGGGATCTCTATCAGTCACGCACGCTTGCCCACTTTCCATTTTGCGAAATGAGAATAGTTTTAAATCTTGTTTTTTTCTGTTTTTATTTGCAGAAATAAATTGAATTTGGCTTTAGGGCTTGGTAATAGCAGACAGGAAAGAATCTATAAAATCCAGTTTTTACTTTTTTTTTTTGATTTGAGAACTGAGAAAGAGAACTAACTTAATTTTGTTAATTATAAAAAAATTGCAATTGTTGAATTTGGCCATATTTAATTGACTGTGATATGGATTTTTCTCCACACCAACTAAATATTTTTATTTCTCTATTGTATTTAGATATTTAATTTTTGATATTTTGTTAAACTTTAAATGCAATTTTTATAAAAAACGTGAAAATATTTCTAAAAGTTCTATCTTGCCATACAGCAATACACAAAGTGACATGCACTTACAAATTAAATAGGCTATTGTGTGAAAATGGACAAAATATTCCAAATAGCTAACAAGTATCATGTGGAATAGGGGAATAGAATATGGCAAGTTAGTTTCCATTGCGCCGTTACACAGGTGCGAAACACAGGTGCTGTGTGCAAGTGAATGACATATCAATCGCTTTGTTGGAAATCATATACTAGTGGGTGAAAAATAAACTGCGCTGATACCAAATGAAATATGCACACATAAAACCAAAAATACAACTACAAACGACATAAGCATTAATCTTCAATCAGTGTCCTACTGTTTTCATGAGAACTCAAAGCGGTAGTGTATTGCCTGTAGCTTTCTTTCATGCCACCACCATATGTCTCATGAAAATATCCGTTTATATTGCGCCTCTTTCCGCTTGAATTCGTACCTTTTCTTTTAATTTTATTTTATTTCAGCTTTTCCACCGCTAAATTGTGTAAATTGTGTTCAGCGTGTTGGAAAAGGCCTGAAAGCAGCATGTAGGTTGGCTGCTTGACGGGACTGGACTGGATGGTGGGTACTGGTTGCTGGTTTGCTGTTTTCTGTTCAGCACAAGTGCGACATGAATAGCGAAATCAAGTCAGTCGACACAAGCATGGAAGCCAGCAACTCGCCAGGAAAACGAACAAACACTACTTCAAGCCGCCAAGCAACTTTTATCTGTTTCCTTTTTACTGATTTTATTGTTATTACCGTACACTTGTCTGATATGTGTGCTATGCGCCTCTTATTGTTGTTGTTGTTCTTTTTGTATGCCGTATGGTCGATTGTGGTATTCGCGCTCGATTGTTTAGCGGTGCTCCAGGCTGTTTGGTTATCTTCAAGCAGCCTTATTTGCCTTGTTGTTGCCTTGCGGCTTTCATCGGGCAAATAACATGATGATGACGACGGCAGCAGCGACAGCGTCGGCGACAACGACATCGACAAGTTGCCCAGACTATGCTGGTGTCTCCAGTGTCATTGCAGCATGAATGCCAAATACCATGCCGCGGCCTTAATAGTGTAATCGTCGGGGAAATACTTGCAACGGTGCAAACCGCTTGACTATAAATGAACCTTGCAAATTTTAACCAATGGCACAATGGTTTAAAACACAAATTTTTCTTGCCAAAATCAAAAGAATCATTGAGGAATCACGGGATCTCTTCTTTGAAATCCTTGAATTATTTAATAATACATATATATATATAGTTTAAGTTAATGATTCTTACTTATGAAAATCTAAATTTTATATAGTATATACTATATTTACACTCCTATATAACGAATAGTATGTCACATTTTTAAAAAATGCAGCTTGCAGTTCTTAAATTCTGCTTGCGCTCCCTGTTGGCTGCATAAATGTCATCAATGGAGCAGTAGACAGTTGACAAGTTTTTCTCAATATTTTTGTTTTTGTTTTGTTGTTGTCTTTCTGTTGATTGCATTGCTGTCATTGCCGCTTTTGCAGTTGTCTTTATCCATATAGGCAAGATTGTCTTCTTTATACATACTTTTTTGGTCTCTGTTAAATGTTATTTTGTTTTTTATTTATTATACATATATACATGTGTATGTATGTATATGTGTACACTTTTATGTATTTTCATTTTTTAACTTCCGCTGCAGTATGCAACAAAGCGTAACCGATATTGCACCGAACTGGTGAGCCTGCAGTCGAATAGTAGCTGCAAACAATAAATGTGCATAGGGACCCCCTGGATTTTGACATTTTGTAGTTGATTGCCAGCCGTTGCGCTTGTGTGGAATATTTTTTTTTCATATATATTTTATAAAAAAAGTAAGTGACGTTCATGTAAACCGCAGAAGGGAGCAAGAAAACGCGTCATCCAGAAGTATGGAGAAGAAATGGTTGCTGAGGCGTTGAGCACTGATTTCTTTGAGGTCTTTTATTCTGCCACGTAATTACGTTATGAATATTACGGGATCATTTTGTTTATGTAGAAACTAATATCCTTGTAATTATTGATCTTGGAACTAAGCAATCTAGAACCATCATTTCTGTAGTTCAATACTCCAAGGAATCATCCTTCAGAAGGAAATATTTCATTTCCTCTGAGTTCATATCCAGTACTATATTCCTCTTTTGAAGAACGTTAAACTTGGAATTTATAATGACGGAATAAAACTCGACATGATAAATGAAGATCAGGTTGTAACGGTGGTGTCTCGGGTGCACTTTGAATTTGCAAGTTCTACGACATTGGTAGCGGCAATTTAAAGGGTGGTGGCAGCAGTGAGTTGTTGCAATACAGCAGCTCAACAAATATCTACTTTGTGTATCTAATTTTGAGCAATTCGGCATTTACTACTTGGCTCGCTTGGGCGGAAACTTGGTGTCTCTGATATAGTGGTGGCCGTGGTGTTGGTGGTGGTAGTACACATAGTGCTGATAGTGTATTGGGGTTCACAATGTCGACTCTTCTCATTTGTAATGCGCTCAACGCGCTAGCGGTGGTGGCATAATTCACACTTGTCCGCCACTTACCTACAAATACCAAAATAAACGCGTACGGCGAGCAAGTTGCGTGCAGCAACCCTCATTGAAACCGGTGGGCTCTAGTGGTGGCATTGTATCCATATTTGGTTATTACAACTATACAGCCACAAATGCGGCAAAGTGTTTTGCCCTGCATTGCTTGGCCGTGTTTATTTGTTTTTGTGTATTTTCTTTTGCTTTCTCATTTTCTTTGCACCGGCTACTGGGCCGCGCTGCCGCTGCATTTGCTATTGCCTTGCGAAGAGAGCAGCAGCACCGGAAAGTTAAAGAAAAACACGCTCAATGTTTGTTGAATGCGTCGTGTGCTGCTCGTGTTGCGTGTGGCGCCTCGCTTCCACCTACACAATAAGCGGAATTATTTAATTTTAGTTTCAATGGCTCGGCTCAGTTGGCATTTTATTTCACTTGCTGGTGACTTTAATTGAGTTTTAACGCATATATTATTTTTATGATTCCTTGTATGCGATTGTTGTTGTTGTTGATTGGCGAGTGCAATGCATTTTGGTATTAGTAATGTGCGTTAGTTGATGACTTGAATCGTGCGAGTAGCGAAAATATTTTAATTGGTAAATTATTTTAGTTGTGTCATGCAGTGCTATGTCTTGTTGAATATATGAAAAACATTATGGATGATTAAAAGCTAACGGAAAGAAGTGCCAACTTGAACTTGTGGAATATTTAAAAAAAATATTAGATAATTTAGGCACAGGGTTACTTGAATGCATGAAAACAAGTAAAATACAGTAAATAGTACAAATAAAAGTATGAAATTAATGTGTCATTAAAAATTCAAGAATTATACTTTTTAACTACTAATAACTTATAAAATCCTTAATTTATTTTACAACTCACAGGTATAATACAAACAAGTCGTAGAAGTCATCCATTGACTGACTAAGCTACCAAGCAAGATGGCGTGGCGCTTTAAAGCTTCGAAATACAAGAATGCCGCACCGATCGTACCCAAACCGGAGGCATGCATACGTGACATTTGTGTGGGCTCCTACCAGACCTTCGGCAATAATATTGCCGCTTCAGCTGCTTTTATGGCCTTCAATTGGGAACATACGGGTTCGAGTGTTGCCGTCTTGCCATTAGACGATTGTGGACGCAAGAGCAAAACAATGCCATTGTTGCATGGACACACGGATACTGTGACTGATTTGGAATTCTCACCCTTTCACGATGGCCTCTTGGCTACGGCGTCACAAGATTGTCTCGTCAAAATCTGGCATATACCGGAAAAGGGACTGGAGGCATCACTCTCCGATCCTGAATGTGTTTTTTCACATAAGCAACGTCGTGTGGAGACCGTTGGTTTTCATCCCACTGCTGATGGTTTGCTACACTCGACCGCTGCTGGTTGTGTGACACTCTTTGATATAACAACACAAAAGGAACTCTTCTGTAAGTGCTGAAAAGTGTAGCTGTATTTGTGGATAATATGCTAATGTATGTTTATTGTTTTCTGTAGCTAATAATGAACACCCAGAAGTCATACAGTCGGTAAGTTGGAAACAGGATGGCACCACACTGGCTACTAGCTGCAAGGATAAGAACGTGCGCATATTAGATCCACGCATCGCTGACTCGCCCATACAAATGGTCGCAGAGTCGCATCCAAGTATTAAGGACTCACGTGTTGTGTGGTTGGGCAACCAGACGCGTATACTCAGCACTGGCTTTGATTCGGCGCGTTTACGTCAGGTTATCATACGTGATTTGCGTAACTTCTCCGTGCCCGAAAAGACACTGGAGCTCGATTGCTCTACAGGCATACTAATGCCACTGTTCGATCCCGATACAAATATGTTATTCCTTGCTGGAAAGGGTGACACAACCATCAATTATTTGGAAGTGAGCGACAAGGATCCCTATTTGACTGAAGGTTTACGCCACACCGGTGAACAGACTAAAGGTGCTTGCTTGGTGCCAAAGCGTGCGCTTAAAGTAATGGAGGGCGAAGTGAATCGTGTGCTGCAATTGACTTCCAATATGGTTATACCCATTATGTATCAGGTGCCACGAAAGGTATGTTACACAGAGGAAGACCAAAAAAGTTTAATATTTCTTAATATATGCGTTCTTTCATCGCTACAGACTTATCGGGATTTCCACAGCGATCTCTACCCGGAAACCACGGGCTATAAGACCGAGCTGACGGCTAGCGAATGGTTTAGTGGCGCCAATATGCCTGTGCCAAAGATGAGTTTGGATCCGGCAAAGCGTGAATTGGGCGACGCACCAATAATTGTAAGTAAATACAAGGCCTAAATATACCTGAATTAAAAAAAAATGGTTTACCTACAAACATTCACAAATTCGATTTTTCACTATGCATTTAACTGTTCTTTGTGTCCACCATTCGTACTCATTTTATGTCTTGTTTCCAATCTCTATTTCTATCTTCAAACATTAAAATTAACTGTACATATATTCAAACGCCACAACCACGGACACCACCATTAGGTACATCGTGGTAATTTGAATGATTTAATTAAAAATATTGAAAACAAAAAAGTCTCCAACAAAACACCAACCCTCAAATCGCCCAATAATGCGATGGTCTCCGGTAATGTGTTGCAACAACAACGCAACGGTAATGGCAACAAACATTTCTCAATGAAAACCAGCATAGAAAATGAAAAGGATGACAGCGAAAAATCGCGCTTGCACGACAACAACAGCACTAGCGAATTGGAGAAAGCCGAGGAGCAAGTTTGTACCGTGGGTTTTACTAAATCCGAATTGTTACGTAAATTCGATAACAAATATAAAACTGATTCGGAGAAGGATGGCAAGGATACGGAATTGATGCGTCGCTTTAGTCGCGAATCACCGGCAGATGAGTCAACAGGCAGCAGTGAGGATGCGTCCAGTGCAAATGCGGCCGAGTTGTCATCACCACAACAACAGCAACAGCGTGAACGCGAGGGCAGTAGCGGCAGCGTTGGTAGTGGTGTCACCTCACCACCGCGTCCGATGCCGCGCACTTCGCGTAATAATTCTCTAGGCGATGCAGCCACAACTGCTGCGCTTGCAAGTGGTGGTGATGAGGTTATGCCGCGTCCACGTCCACGCACCACTGCTGCAGCCGCTTACAAGGTGTGCAGGTTTTTTTGTGGTGAATTGTGTGATAATGAGTTATCACGGATCAGACCGAAGTGCAGAGTTCTAATAAGAGCGGAAGCAAGAGCGTACTATTTTTTACAGAGAGAGAGAGTTAGCAAGAAAGTGACTTAGAGAGAATGAGAGACGGAAATAATGAGCTGCAAATTAGGCTTATGAAGTCCGTTATATGAGAGCAAAGCTTTTTATACGAATTTAAATGCCATTGGTCCAAACAATTTCTATTATTTTAAAACTAAGAATATTGACTAAATTTCGAGATATGGATAAACATTGTTGGCAACCAGGCCTCTTAATATTTCCAAAGAGTCTGCTTACATGCTCGAATAATTCCAATATCTACTATATATCACTCGCCTCTCTCCTCAATTGTATTTGCACTTCCGTCTGAAAAAGTTTGTAGCATTGAACCCGATCCTTGAACTTAATTTCAGTTTTTTTGGATATTCAGTTCTTCGATTACGTTTTGTGTTTTTGTTGCACAGCTATATTACTTTTCTGTTGTTGTTGTTGTATATGCACATGCACCAGTGTTTCCACTTATTGTTTGATTCTCCGCTCATTTGTTGTTTTTTCTTTTGCAATATATGGTGGTCTATTTATTTGCTGTGTGTTTTCACTTCTCGTAATTTGCCCTTTGGTTTCTTATTTACGTTTTATTTTTACTTTTATCACTTTTATAATTCCAACAACACTATCCAAATCCGATTTGTTTTAATACAAGCATTAATTATAATTTTTCTTTATATTTTCCTTCACACAGCCACGCCTCGGACCCAAACCATTTTCAAGTAATTCGGGTGATGTCTCGTTCGATAAAGTCTTCGCTGTGCCAGTGGCGCCTGGCTCACAGGAGAATATACATCATGCTTCGACAGCGGGTTCGGCTGATAATGGTGGCGATAGTTTTGTAGCACCAGCACCACCTCCTCCCGTGGCTGCCGCAACACAAAACAAGCCCGATCTGATTGTCGAAATCGAAATTAAAAGTGAGTTACATATTATTTTTTATTAACTATTCGGTTATTTATACTTTTTATGTCTTTCAACAGAGCCCAATGCTGATAACGAAGGCGACAGCAACGTACAGAAAACTCTGTCGACCTCCGAGCGTCGCAAGGTATGCAAAAAGTTGTTAAAACTCAGTATTATCCGAATGCTTCAATTTATTGCTTAAGACTTATTAACCAATTTGAAATTTGTGTATTAACTATAGCAACTAACCTTTAACTAACTAATTTTAAATGCGCTAACCTAATTAATTCTTTCCTTCAATTGCTAACCATATATTTCGGCAACAAACATAAACACACTCACACACTACAACACAGTCCTCGGCTGATGCTGATGAATCGCCCGACAAGGTTACTTCTTTTTACCAAACTTTGTAGATTTTGCTCGTAAAATGTAGAAAAGAAACTAAATGTTTACCTCTCTCATTTAGATTTTCGAACAAACACATTCGGAGTCTTCGGAGAACTCTACCGAAGGGGATGACAAGCCAGATGCGGAATTGCGTCGTTTCTCGGCGGCACGTAGCAGTATTGCTGAAAGGCGGCGCTTGTATGAGAGCCGTTCGAAGAGTACGGTGGAGGAGAAATCGCAATCGCCAGTGCCACTGTAAGTTCGAAACCCACAATTAAAATATAAAAAAATTGCTGTTGTAAATTAGATAATTAAATGAAACGCTTCATTTACTTGTAGACGTCGCGAACTCTCCAAGGGCGAACCATTTAAACCACAACAACAAGCCAATTTGACCACACCAACCGCCGATGTGAAACGTATTTCTGCACCGGAGGGTAAACTCTTGGAAGAACGTCGTCGCAATGTCTCAACCAGTGTGGATGGTGGTGGCGCTGCCATTAAGAAGTCAGCCACAGAAGCAGCTATAACCAACACACACAAACGCACTTCGACTGTTTTCGGCAAAGTTTCGAAATTCCGTCATCTAAAAGGTACTACCGGTCACAAATCCACACACATTGAGAATCTACGCAATCTAAGTCGTCAGATACCGGGTGAATGTAATGGTTTTCATGCTAATCATGAACGTGTTGCTGTGCCCCTATCGGGTCCCGGTGGCAAAATCGCCATATTCGAGTTAAGTCGTCCGGGTCGTCTACCCGACGGTGTTATACCATCATTGGTGAATGGTAGCAACATAATGGATTTCCAATGGGATCCTTTCGATTCGTCACGTTTGGCTGTGGCCTGCGACGATGGCATCGTTAAGTTGTGGCGCATACCAGAGGGTGGACTCAGTGAGCCCACGAACACGCCGGAACGTGAACTTATTGCACATTTGGATAAGATTTACTTTATACGCTTTCATCCGTTGGCCGAAGATGTGCTCTTAACGGCCAGTTACGATATGACCGTTAAGCTGTGGGATTTACGTACTTTGGAGGAGAAAATTCTATTAACCGGTCACACCGATCAGATATTCGATTTGGCCTGGAGCCCTTGCGGCAAAATGGCCGCAACCGTGTGCAAGGATGGCAAGTTGCGTGTGTACAATCCACGCAAGTCAGAGACACCCATACGCGAGGGCAATGGTCCGGTGGGTACGCGTGGCGCGCGTATCACATGGGCGCTGGAGGGTCAATACATCGTCTGCACTGGCTTTGATAAGTGAGTAAACGTCTTGAATTGGAAATATAAAATTTTGAATTAATTTTTTTTTTGTCTTCAATTGCAGAGTTTCGGAGCGTCAGATTAGCGTTTACAATGCACAAAAACTAAATGCACCACTGAATACGGCCAGTTTGGACGTCTCGCCATCCATACTGATACCCTATTATGATGAGGACAGTTCCACGTTGTTTGTGACGGGCAAAGGTGACTCGACCATTTACTGTTATGAGATTACGGATGAGGAGCCATACATTTGTCCCTTGTCGCATCATCGTTGCACATCACTGCATCAGGGTTTGAGTTTTCTCACCAAAAATCATTGTGACGTCGCGAGTGTTGAATTCTCGAAAGCGTACAGATTAACTAACACCACCATTGAACCGTTGAGTTTCACTGTGCCACGTATTAAGGTAGGTTTTGGAGTCTTTATATTACACACAAGAGTACTTACAGCACATTTTCATTTTTTTTATTTTAGAGCGAACTATTCCAAGATGATCTTTTTCCGCCAACACGCGTCACATGGAAGCCCACTATGTCTGCGGATGAATGGTTTGCATGCAACGATAGGAAAGCGACTAAGTTGAGTTTGCAGCCTGAAGGCATGGAAGCATGTAAGTGTTAAAGGAGTTGAAGGAATATTGATTTACGATTTTTTAATATTAAAATTTACAAAAATTATTGTCTTTTCTTTAAAGTATCCTCCATACAACAAGTGGCACCCGCTAAGAAGATTGAACATGCAGGCAATGGCAGTAGTGGCGGTGCACTTACTCGGGCGGAATTCGAGAAGAACAAACAACAAGAGGTGAGTGCTTCGTCTAAAAGAGTAGGTCTCAGTTTTAATGAATTTTGAACAACCTAACGGTTGTTTGTAACTCCTAGAAGTAATCAAGATATAGTCGAGATAAGCTATAAGATCTCAACTTAGTTGAATATTATTGGGTTCCACAAATTATCGAAGGAGATTTAGATCTCATGACCTCGTAGAAGTAATTAAGATATAATCGGTATAAACTATAATATCTCAAATTAGTTGAATATTTTTGGGTTCCAAAATTATCTAAAGGGGTTTCGATTTCAAGACCACATATGGTGAATGCACTGATATTCGATATATAACTGATATTATTCATTTCGCCGAATTTAACTATAGATTTTAATATTACTCTCTCTCTCTCTTCCAGATTCAAAAGTCAGTGAGTGCCCGCTTGGAATACAATACCAAACTAGAACAGGATGACATGGAGGGTGTGGATGAAAATGAGTGGCAAGAGGATTAGAGATTTTTGTCAAAAACAAAAACAAAAGCAAAAACAGTCAGTGCGCAACTAAGCGCTGGCATTTAGCAGTATATTACATTAAGTTAATGTTTATGAGCGTAAATGAGTATGGAAGCGGACATACCCATTAGACAACTTTGATATGTATGCAAAAACATACATACATACAAATATATATATTTTTTAAATATATTTAGCAATTATATTCGTTTTCACACAGTACATTCTCATACGGTACATTCGTAGCATTTTGTATTTACAAGCAACAGTATAACAGTAAAAATAATATAATAAAATATTTGCGATAAATTTCAAAAAAAAAAAAAATAAAAAATAAACACTTCCAGGGACCAAATTTACATTACAATAACAAAAAAAGAACAAAGGTATATAACGCAAAAGACTGCATATAAACGTATTTTAGTTAGTTGGAAAAAATATTTATGTGAACCGTGAACTTCCTGTTTTATTATATAAATTTAATCTAAATTTATAATTAACGAAACTTAAGCATATTTTAATTAATACTCAAGATTTGCCAAAAAGAAAAGAAATTTTAATACGAACTCGATAATTCTTATAACAATTCACATTCCAAAAGTGAAATTAAATAATTACATTAAATATGTTTTTTTATGATTTATAAACGCGCTGTTTACTTGAACAACAAAAAAGCGAAATTTGAGGTTATAAATGTGAATTTTTATTTATATTTACAACTTAAAGCAAAATTTGAGATAATTTTCGCATTTTGTTGTTAGTCTTATTAAAGGAAAGCGTCTAATTGAAAACTGTTGCCATATGACATGCAAATTCCTTTTGTTTATTTACAAATATTTAACGACATTATAATTAAATTTATATTTATATACAAGTATATACATGTATGTGTAGTTGATATACAATATACTGTGAAATATGCAGACACACATACAGTAATTAAGACAAAAAAAATTTATGTAATCTATTTTATAACTGATAACTAATGGATACACTAAAATCATTATGATTATTAATGACAAAGCTGATGTGACAACATTTTTTCTCTTTAACATACACACACTTATGTATTTATGTTTATTATCTTTTATAATTATCTGTAAATTATTAACTTATAATAACATAAACTACAACAAAAAAAAAAAACATAACAAATTATGTTACAAAGAAAACTTTTGCTCTCTAGTCTTCGGATAAAGAATTTATATATATTTTTTTCACGGAAATTTTAGAACTGTTTGCTGCACTACTCGTACGTACTACAACCTACAAACAATCAAGCGATAAATGAACCGTTCAATATTTAACTCTCAACAGCAACAACTGGTTGGCAATATTTTATAGGGTGTTGCGGGTGTATGATGGAAGAATTATAGTAGAAATAAAAGCGAATGAAATCACATTTGGAAAATGAATCATTGAAATGATCGATTTGAATTCGAATTAACGATTATATGGATTATATTTTTCTATTTTTCATATTGACGCAAGTGTCACGACAGCGCTAAACCTCCTAATCTGGTATTTCTAACATGAAAAATTGAAAGAATAAATCTTTGAGATTTTTTGAGGTTATGTACCCTACTAAGAAACTCCATTTGTCGAAAAGTAAAAAGTGTGGTTAGGTTGTTTTTATTTTAATGCAATAATTTATTAAATATTTTAAACATTCTATGTGGACTGCTGAATACTGAATATTTTAATTTATTATTAAAATAAAATTATTACCAATAACAGTTTCCAAATTCCTTATTCGTACTTCAGCGGTAATCTCCTCCTCCTCCATATAACCTCTAAATTTAGCGCACAACACCCTATGCCATCTTGCTAAACACCACATGTTATTGTTGTTGCTGTGTGAGCAATACTAAAATATATAAGAAACAAAAAACAAATCGCTGCATAACGAAAAGACTTCAATAAAATATTGCCATAATGTTTACATCAATTTTTATACCAGAAAAAAAAAACCCTTAAAAATTAAAATTGAAAAAAAAACGTATTTTGAAAAACTAACAAGTATTTACACTTATTGAGAATTCAGAAAATCAAGTTTACGGTAACAAGTGCATAATATAATTACAACAATTACAATAACAATGTCACACACATACATACATATATACATATGAAAGCAACAACTCAGGCCCACAATTGGTGCTGGTCGTCGTTCTTACACAATTTATCGTAAATATAAGTAAACTACAATACGTTTACTAAACTTTTAAACGACAACAAACGCATACATACATACTTACATATATAACATACCAGCAATGTTGGATAACAGCAACAATTTAATACATACATACACCAGTAATGATATGATGATCCGCGCTTAAGCTAACGACAATTTATTAAAACACCAGTAGTTTTAGTATACAACAACAACAAATACATCAAATTTACAACCGCGTCCCCTCCGCCCCAAATTGACACAATAATGCATAGTAAGCGTAAAATTAATTAAGCGACCGTTGCAGCCCATTAATTTTGCTAATAAAGTTTTGCAATTGATTATTGATATTATGTAAAAAAAGTAGCGTAATGATTTCAATATTTGAGTACTGAAAATTTGAATATTTTTTTTAATATTTTTCCTTTTTAAACATAAAAACATATTTTTTTGAAATATTTTTCCTTTTTAAATATTAAAAAAGTCTTTAATATTTGCCAAGATTTCAAAAATGTTTCAAGAAATTCAATTCTAATAACACCTTTTGAAACAAAAGAGCAGACTCAACACATAAAACATAAAAGAAATAAACACAATATTTATTAAGCATATTAAATAATAACAATATTTTATAATATCAATATTAATTTTTGAGCATTAAGTAATAATAAAATAAATATATTTATATATCCAAAAAATATAGTTGTTTTTATTGTGTGAAAAAATAACTGAAAAGTAATTAATTTGTGACTGAATGCGCCGAATCCTGAATCCTACGTGCAATGTTTGCAGCCTATGGTGGATACACAACTGATAAAAAAATACAAAAGCTGTCATTTAGGTCACCCTGTATATGCTTGTTGTCCACAAGTAACGGTTGGGGCATAAATTGTTTTGTTTTGTTTTTAGTGGGAGGTGAAGCTGCATTTTTATATACATTTTTTATTTAAACTGTGATTTATAAAATATTGAAGTGAGTGTGAAGTATAATCCGCGCCTGTGAATAGTTAAACTGACTGCTAAATAGTAAAAACATGGAGAAAAGCAAGTAAAGTAAAAATACATATTTAAAATGACTACATTATTTATATATATATTTGTATTAAATCTTTGCACATTTACATACATTATTAACATCTAAATTATTTATTTTTTGTGCTCGACAATTTCCAAACACATTTCCAATAATACATATTCTAAAAAGATTCATTTTATATGATTTTCATTTTTAACTCTGCTTTAATGCTAAAATAGATTTCGTATGCACAAATATGCGCGGCGTAATAAGTTTATCAAGCATTAACTGCGGTTATTAATCACAGACTCGAATTTATTTTCATTTAAACCTGTATTTACTGCCGTACATATTCTCTTTGTTGACTTTATAAACTTAGCATTAAAATCTATTTGGCCTTTTTATATTCACTATTTACACTTTATCGCTAATTACCAAACAATCAATTAATATATAATAATAATGTATACATATTTATACTATATATATGCATAAATAGAATTTATGATGAATTTTATACATTGTGCTTGTATAATTTCTAAAAAAAAATTATTAAAGACTAACAAAACTGATTGTAAGACTGATGTACAAGACTCAAATATGATCTCTACCATTGTATTGTGCCGCAATGTGTGCTTTCGTCGCGAAAGAGAAGTTGAAAGTGGGTGCTGCCTGTTGATGGTAGATCAGCTCCGGTGGCTAGCAATTCGGTCGATAGTTGCCGCCTAAAGTACGATCTGTAGTGACAATTGTGGCGCCGCCTACATTAACTTGCTGTTGTTGTTGTTGTTGTTGCGGCTGTTGCTGCTGGTGTTGTGTTGCAGTGATGTGCGGTGTGGCGTTTATAAATATGTTTGCAGCACCAGCATTTGCATTATGCAGTTGCTGCTGCTGTTGCTGTTGAACGTGATGTTGCTGCTGTGCTTGCACTTGGGCAGCAGTAACATTGTGAGAGGTAGTGACTGGGGCATTGGCGGTGGTGTTTAGCTGCAATAGCTGTTGTGTTGCGGGAGGTTGCATTTGTAGACGTAATAAATTCAATTGATTTGCGTTGATTGCGATCTGAAAACGAATATTATAAAGAGTTATCGTGTTGAAATCGATTTATGCTGTGCAATTAACTTACGGGTACGTTGGTCAATTCGCCCGTTGGTGTTACCACCTGCTGCAACAATTGTATTTGTGGTTGTTGTTGGTGCTGTTGATGTTGCGCTAAATTTTGTAAAATTGTCGCTTGTTGGTGCTGCGCAGGATTGTGAGGTGCGGGTGTGGCAGTGAATTGTCCATTAGGTCCTGCTGTCAATATAAGCTGTTGTGGTTGCTATAGGTGGAAGTAATATAAACAAATTCGAATTAGATTTTTTGTTGCTTTTTTCTTTAGTATTCACTTACATGAGTGGTTATAAAATACTGCGGTTGCGCCGGCTGCTGTATGATCTGCAGCTGCTGCTGTGGTGCCGCATTTTGTCCATGCGCTGCGTTTAGCGCCTCCGGTGTGGCAATGAAGTACTGCATCTGTTGTGGTTGTGTCGTCGATGGTTGTTGTATTATTTGTAATTGTTGCGGCGCATGCATAGCAGTATGCGCTTGCTGTGCCTGCTGTTGTTGTGCTGTTGCTGTGGCCAATGTATCGGCGTTGAGCGCGCCAAAAGTCAAAACTTCACCTTCTGCTGTTTCCATCTTTACTGGCATAGTCACAGTCCCAGCAGTCATAACAGCATTTGCACCAGGTGTAGTTGTTGTATTAACAGTGTTTACGCTAGTATTCGGTTGCTGTGTTTCCTTCTTTACGCCGCTACTCGTGCTGGGTTTTATATCTTCGCGCGGCACAATATCAATCAGAAAATCAAATTGATCATAATTAGCTATAGCCTGTGCAATATCTGAACGTTGCAGTGTGCGTCGCTTGCTTTCTTCAGTATGTATCCAGGCGCGCATTGTAAGCTCTTGTATGAAATATTCGCATGCTTTGGCAAAAAGGAGTGGCGCTTCGGCCGCTATCATCTTTGCGTTTTCATCCAATTTCATGATCTTTTTAATACGTGCCAGTGGTAGGGCTTGATGTTTCGCATCTACTTGATTTATCGCACGCACATCCGCCATAATATTCTGCCAGAAGTTCTCAATGGTGGGTGGGGGTTTACGTGGTGCAGTCGTACGCTGTGTTTTAGGCGATTGCTTTTCTTTGGGATTAGTGGGAGTACTACTGCTGGTTACTACCACATCACCTGATATGGTATATGTTGCAGATGATATGATATGGTTGGTATTCATTTGATTGTTGCTACTACCATGCCGACCACCAGCACTGGTAGTGGCAGCTACTGACACAGACCCGCCACTGCTACTCGGCGTGTTGGAGTAGGAGTGCGACATTATTTCAACTGATACTTGAGCACGGCACAATGTTTAATATATTGGTATAATATTTTACACGTTATTAATGACAAATGTGCAAAAAAATGGGAATAAAATAAATTTTGGCGTCAAACTAGTCACTGTTGTGTTCCACTTTTTTATTGGTTTCACTACTTTGCTTCCTCTTCCTAATTTGTCCAATCACATTTAATGTTCACAGTGGCCATGGAAATCGATAATAAAAATCGATATATTTACATTTTTTTTTGATCTTAAAACTACTATTTTGTAAAATCGTATAAAGAGAAGTTCCAGAAGATTACAATATTATTATTTCTTAATAAACAATTTCTACGAAATTAGTTTGAAAACCAGAAAAACCTTTCGATATTCATCTTAACCACATTCACAGGCATTTTCTTACAAATATTCTATTGTGAATGGTTTATGTTTGTTATCAATGGAATAACAACTCTGTAACAACCGGCTTTATTTTCTTATTAGTTGGCAAATTAGAAACAAATCACCTAATTATCGTCTTATCAGGTTCTCCTGCAATGGCGGGACATTTTTGGACGATTTTTGCTATATCTAGCGCAATTAAAGTATTGTTAATACCATCACCGTAAGTTAAGCTCAAAGTATAAACCAATTTAAAGCTACATTGTAATACAACAACAACTATACCTCAGTCACTCTACAGATTTCGAAGTGCACCGAAATTGGTTGGCTATAACGCACTCACTACCCATTAGTAAATGGTACTATGAAGCTACTAGCAATTGGACGCTTGACTATCCACCATTCTTTGCGTATTTTGAATGGCTGCTATCTTATCCTGCGTCCATTGTGGACCCACAAATTGTTGGTTTAACAAATCTCAACTATGCTTCCACGGCCGCAATTTACTTTCAACGTTGCTCGGTGATAGCTATGGATCTAGTGTTTGCTGTTGGCGCACGACGTTGTCTGCGTGCCTTAAAAATACCACAAAAATCGCAGCAATCCTTTGCAGTGGAAATGCTGCTTTTGTTTAATGTTGGATTGCTTTTTTTGGATCATATGCATTTCCAGTATAATGGTTTCTTATTTGGCATACTACTGCTGAGTATAAGCTATTTGTTGGAGGATCGTTTTCTGCTCTCAGCATTCACATTTGCCGCATTGTTGATGTTCAAGCATATATTTCTTTATATGGCGCCTGCTTTTGGATTCTATCTACTCAAGTTTTATTGCTTAGATAAGAAGTGCGCTAAAAATGCAATAATTTGTATTGCCAAATTAGCAATTGTGGGGTTAACACCTTTCGTAGCTGCTTTCGGACCCTTCTACAATCAATTGGATCAGGTGCGATTTTATATGCTTCAAAAAAGTACAACAAAATTAAATTAAACATTTTCAGGTTTTTAGTCGCCTATTTCCATTCAAGCGCGGCCTAACACACGCTTATTGGGCGCCAAATTTCTGGGCGCTATATAATACTGCCGACAAAGTTGCTGCCAAATTGTTACGCATGCCAAATGCGATGGGGCCTTCAACCACTTCCGGTCTTGTACAAGAGTTTGTACCACAGGTTTTGCCTAACATAACGCCGCGCATCACATTTGTGTTGACTTTGATCTTTATGTTGCCAATCACGACAAAACTCTTCGCCAATACGTCAAAACGGTACTTCACTCTTTGTTTAGTTCTCTTTGCAAAATGTGTAAACAAATTTCAATTCATTTAACAGCGCATCGAAAGATACTTTTCTGCGTGCCGTTGTTGTTTGCTCCTGCTCTGCTTTCATGTTTGGTTGGCATGTCCACGAGAAGGCTATATTAATGTGCCTTTTACCATTGTGGTAAGCCATTTTTGGATTTATACTTTCATTTCTACAGTTTTATCAACTTTTCAGCTTACTTTTCTTACTCGACTCGAGAGATGCGAAATACGCCTACTGGTTAAGCATTTTTGGTTACTACTCGCTATTTCCGTTACTCCATCAACCATGCGTGTTGCTGCTGCGTTATGCGCTTTATTTAGCCTATATAGCATTCATGTACGGACAATTGGTTGCTCTCTACCCAAACGCGCGTAATACAAAGATGCATCTGTTGGAACGAATTTACGTAGCCGTTGGTGTCTTACTGCCCATATACGAACACATCATAAGTCCACTTTTACATTTAGACAAAAAACTACCATTTTTACCGCTACTCTTGACATCACTTTATTGTGCTTTAGCTGTTACATACTTTTTCATACGTTATTACTTACATGCATTCACTTCAAATACCAGTGAGCTTTCTAAAACTACAACTAATTTTAAGTCCAATACCAAAACTCCCGAAATAGTTAAAGCTAAGGATAAGTCGAAATCAAAGTTGTTCAAGTCAAAGCTGAAGAAGGCGCAATAAAAGTAACTGTTGTATTGTAATTTCGTAATGTCCTCCTTGTTGTTGCAACACAATGCAACCAAGCGCTTGAAGCGCGTCTGGGATAACCACGCATCGGTCGTACGTTGGCGTTGTCATAAAGCCAATAAAGATTATCTTTGAAGAAATAAGTTTTGCCATTGTTCAGCGTCGCTGCTGCATCAATATGGCCAGGGATGCCGCGCCAGCGTCGCATAGGCTTTGGATAGCCAACATCCAGCATTTTCAAATGATCATTATAACGCCAAAATCGCTCGCCAGCAAACAAATATGTGAGATTGTTTTTAGCTGCAAGTGTAATGAAATATGAGTCAAATATCGTTAATTAATCACGCAAACTTACGCCACAACATAACAGCATCAATTTGTGGCACATAATCAATCAAGTTTTCTAACGGTAGTGGACTATTGTCGATGAGCGTTGGACGCTTGTTGCTCTTTGCATAGCTGAAAACCCAATATTTGTCACCTAGTGTAAAAGGTAAGATGAATTTCAAATTCTTGGTAAATAATAATAAAGTAGATATTGGTGAATACCTGTAAAAAATACGCCGGCGCCATCGTAGCGCTCATATGCAGCATCAATATGCTTGACATCGGCCGGTAGAAATGGAAACATTTCATAAATGCTCAGCGGATATCTGGGAAAACAAAAACAAATATTTCTTAAAAAAGAGCAGAGAAGAAAATTTGAAATTAGCTTGCAGTACCCGTTCATAACTGTATAACGTGGCGTTAACTTGTAGACATATTCATTCTTGAAAACGTGTACCGTTCCATTTAGCACGCTCACGGCATCGAATTTGCCCAGACATATATTTGGTAACTTTGAAAGTTCCGGTTTGGGCCATAAAGTAGGCAGCGTTGGTATTGGTGGTAAATCTGTACTGCTTGTTGATGATGATAGTTCCGTTAGTTTTGTAGTGCTGCCAGCGAAACGGTTCTGTAAAACAGAAAGAAACACAAAAATTAGTTTTTTTTTCATTTTTTTAAGGTTTATTTGAGTGGATCATTAAGCTACAGCGGTAGGCCTTCCACTTACGTACTTTATGTTGTCTTACAGTTTCGTAATCGTCTCGGAAAGTGGGCATTGTGCTCTTTTTTGTCTGTGTAGATCTCTCCTTTTTCTCCTCTTGTACTCTGGGGGTTGTTACCGTTATCTGCGGCTCTTCGGGTGTGATCACCACATTCACATCATCTTCCAAAACTTTAGTCACTGAAATGTGAAGCTTGTTTAAAACATATCTCTACTTAAAACTCAATAATTCTCACAATATATCGTGTACATCGCCAGCGTGTCATCATAATCGAGTGTTGTACCCGCTCCTGGACCTTTATAGTATGGAAACATAATTGAGTTGTAGTGTGGTGAATGCGCCAAACCCAAACTATGCCCGATTTCATGCGCTGCCACTGCAAAAAAGTCCACACCTGTCGCTAGATCAGTGGAGTTTTCTTTCCAGTTTTCATCCTCATCGAAGTGTACGTCACCACCCCAAGAACCCATTTCATAGGGATAGAAAGCATGCGCCAGTATATTGCCAGATCCATCGAATGGAAAGCTGTATCGAAAAGTAGAGTCATGAGATTTAGTTTTACTGTTATTTATATTTTAGATTGTTTCTATAGCACTTGTCTCCGTGGTATCGTGTGCCAAAGTATATGATTATATCGGCATCGGTGTTATTGACGCGTTCGAATCTAAGTCCACTATATCGGGCCCATAGCTCTAGAGCTCGCGCGATGTCACGTTCCACTTGAAATTTCGGTATTTTCCGGGACCAATTGCTGATGCTGGGAAAAATATTGAGAATTTAAAAATTTGTAATAACGCTGCTGTGAGTTGTAGTGGCGTTTGTGTATTGTGTCATCTTTCTTGTCTAAGCAGACTTCAGCGGTCAAAATTATAATGTTGCTTGCTACTCAGGAAAAGAATAAAGAATTTTGTGGAAAGGACGTGACAGTCATGGGTTAGGTAAAAATCCGGAGCCAACTGACGAAGGAAGGAAGGATACTAGAGGATCGTCATTTATAAGACTAATTGTGTATACCATTTTGATAGGAAGATCGTTGATGAAGTATCTAGTGGATACGATCTTCTTCAGTTGAACTCTGCTCTGTGTTCTCTGATTCCCGGGTATATGGGATCAACTATCGAAGCTCAGATCAATAAGCTTTTAGAAGGGTTGAGATCGAGCGAATCCTGAGGAGAAGGGAGAGTTACCGAAAGCTGAAGTTTGAAGAGATGCAGGTTTGGACCTCCGGAGAAATAAGCAACACGAACTGATTGAGAACGAGCTTGAGAGAAACGTGGATTAGAAACTGGGATGAAGAGAGCTTGAGAGAAACGCAAAGTATAAGTTAGGGCGTTATAGGAATCGACACAGTGAAGTTGATTCCTCACAACTCTCCTGGTTTTCCTGTTTTCTATAGGTTTATCTGCTCTTTCTTACAGATCTTACAAAAGAAATTCTTAATCGTTTTGAGAACGCAATTATGTGATCTTTTCTGGAACAATAGATTTGGATTTTGCTGGGGTTTAATCCCGCCAAGTTCTATAGCTGTTTACTTTTTCTACTTCGAGTCATTACTGGTTTGTTTTCCACGTTTACACAAACACCACTTCCCTAATAGACATATTTACTGGTAACGTAAGCGCCGTTTCTTCCAAGTAGGCGCACCGACCACAAAACGTTTGCGCCGCATACGAAAATCACTTCCTTCGCGTGACTCACTCCTTCTGTCTCTGATGCTTTGCATATAAGAGCGCTGTGTACTGCTTGTCAGATAATAGGGAGTTCCTTCAATGTCAGGGACGCCGCAGCGTGGCTTGTTGAAGAGCTTAAAAGTAAATAAAAGCTAAAATTAAAACGCTTCTGATGCGCATATTAAAGTAACGAGCTTGAAAGTGCCATTAAGTTCACTCAAGTCACACACGCTTATCAATATCAGCGGCGCTAATTGCATGTTTTATGTTGGTGTGATTGCTTTTATGTGGTGCTCGTCGTCGTCGTTTTGTGTTACCTCCAATGTTTGATTGTCCAGCTCGCCCGTCTGATTGAGCGCACCATATTTTTGTACATTCTTTATAGCTTCGATAATCGCCGACTCATGATAAAGTGATTCCGAATCGCTGGGATTGGCCTCCAAGTAGCCAAAGCGACGCATAAAACGTAACTAAAATTAGAATACAATACAATCAGCTGTGTTGTAGTTGTTCCCATTCTTATGATTCTTGTTTTGCATACAATTTCCGGTGGCGGCACTTCAATGTTCCGTTTTTCGCGCACATCCGCTTGCTGAGTAATTTCTACAGCCATTGTTGATGTTGTTGCACTTATTGAATCTTGTATATTAGCTGGCGCTTGCCGCGTCTCCCACGCTAGCATCAAGGTTATAATCAGCCAAAGCCAAAGTGACGTCATAATTTTGAAATTTATTTAAACACTTCCGTTTAGCCGCACGCACGCACAGTTCCGAACGAGGAGAGCAGTTTTTCGCAACTGATTCAAGAGTGCGTCCAGTCGATGGATCGGCGTGGTCATTTATTTACTTGGCGCCGAGCGCTTATCATCAACGCGTGCGTAAGAATATAAGTAAATTTTCGTTGTGTATAAATGTGATGGCGTTGAAGCAAGCTTGATGAGTAGAGGCGTGGCTTGACAGCGCAAGATATGTGCTAGCGATGAGGACTGTGTATGTGGTTTTAATTCATAAATCGAGTGAAACTCGCTGGAGCTCATCGGCAACCAGTCGTTAAAAATATACTATAGATTTGTATATTTTTGTCAACTGAACAGTGAGTCAACGGGCTCTCTTTAATGGGCTTTTAAATTTCTTTAAGATAAGCAAATCTTTTTATAATCCAGTAGTGGATTCTTTTAGCTATCGAAAGCAATTTTCCTATTTTAGGATCTTTCAACTTTTTGATATCGGAAGACACTAAGCACCTTGCTGGGGACTAAATCCGAAGGATGCGGGCGAAAATAAATCGAAGCTCAAAACATATATATTTTATAACCTTCCGAGCTTCAGAGCACTGTACTAAAGTTCTGGTTTGAATATTCCAATTTGATTTTCGTTGCAGCATCATCAGTCTAGACTTTATCATCGGTAGACCTATGCATATTCCACTAATGCATTGATTAATGTATGAAAAGCTCGTAGTTATGAAATGAAAAAGCCATTAGGGTTGTTGTTGAGACTATTATCCAATTGGAGGGTAACCTTAAGTCTAGTTGTCATTGAGAATATCTAAAAGGAGACCCAAGAAACGAGTTTGTTTCGGCAGGTTCGGACCATATAGAGAGGGGTGTTAGTTGAATTGAGCTCGTTGAGTTTGCAAAAATATGGGTAGTGTTATGCGGGGACTCGTTGGGTACAGAACATATGTTTGGTCTGGATATCTAGGAATTTAGCCTTCTACAATATCCAAAAGAAGCTGCGATAGGGCTATTATGGTCTCATGTGATCGGTTGTGATATCTTTATTCTGGATAGCAACTCCTTGTATTTATTCATGGCGTCCAAAAGCCATGATTTTCGTATCGACGTCAACAGCTACGAAGGGTGACTTTCGCATCTTAATATTGTGCTATCATGAGATAACCTGTATATGTAATAATCTCCTTTTCCCCTTTTATTTCCTTAGTACTCCATGTATTTTTTGCCCTTATACTCGCACTTTCATTTTCTGTGCCTCTAATATTATTATTTTTTTTTGTTGTGACGACCACTTTCGGGCAAAATTAATTTTTCGCTCCAGTGGCCCTTAGTGAGATCAAATTTAAATTTTTTTCACGCGTCCTATTTGTTTACCTGTTTGTTCACCTAAATATTGCTTTTAGTAGAGTCCGGTTTTCCCTTCTCAAGGTAATCTATGTCGATCACACCTTATGTATCATGGAAAACGAAACGCGGTCAATAGAAGAGTTTCCATACCTTTGCCACCTTTTGTGTACGACTGGATCCATAATTATTCAATGGTCATGATATGATACAGAGACTTCTTCGGATTCTGCTTACAAAAGGATTCTGCGTCAAACACTGCTGCCAAACGGTTACACGACAACCATTGATTTCTGATGAATATTGAAAGTCCGTGGATCGTTTTTTGACCGTTGTCAACGAAGTAGAAGAGTCTTCATATCACATGATATCTGCGAGATATCCGTGCCAAAAATAAGAATCGATACAAGGACTACGATTCCGATTCCGATTCAGCTGATGATAGTAATATTTCACCGCAATACTATCGCAATCAGATGGAGAAGCTAAGTACTTTTCGACCGTTTTCGTCGTCTATATGAGGTTGTATTTAAATTCGTATATAGTACGGCAATATATGAACTTGTTGATAGAAAAATTAAGCCTGAATCGAAAGTACCGTTTGCAAAGTTACCGATTTTTTCTACCCTTACCTACCAAACCGTCTTTTTTACTGCAATTCTTGGCCATTAGATAGAAAACAAAATATACTCCTTTTATTTAATGCAAACACAACAATTCTTTATACATACATATATTTATACAGTGCGTACATTTAACTAGGAGTATTTAGTATCTATAATATTTTACAAGCATTTCGTCAATATTTTATTTTAATTTTTTCTATTCAACCATATTTACCAAATATTTGCCTACACATATTATTTCGATTCCACCTTTACACGCTACTTCCTCTTCCTGCTCTTGCATACATTTTTTTCCGCTATAGTCTAGACCTCAATCCACTTTGCCAGCCGCTTTGGTTTCCTCCTCATCTCAGTAATGATTGCGTCGCTTGTTCGATGGGCAATACTCGGCGTACTCCTCCCAGGTGCAGCCAACCTTAGTGCAACACTCATTCGTAATCGACGGTGCACCGGCACGTCGTGTGCGCAGCATCGTGTTGACATAGTCCAATTGTAGCCAAGTGCGTGCGATTGCTAGAAAGAAGTTTACGTGTTTAAATTTCGTCTATACCGTATTATACCATTTTGTGTATATTATATGCTATAATAGCGGTTAAAGTGTTGACTCTCCACTTACGTTTGCTCCTTTTCTGCATTGCTTCAGCATCCGTGCGCTTGCGATTGCGTCGTGTCAACCGATAAATATCCTTCTCACAAGCCCAATACAGTTGACGTATCAATTTGTCGCGACAGCGTGAGTGTGTCTCCTGATGCCAGACATTTTCCCAATCCGATTGTGATCTATAAAAAGTTAATTTACTGAATTAGATAGCTTTCTCCAAAAGTTTCTAAAAGTTTTAAATTGTCTTAAAACACTTTTAAATCTTATAAGCAGATTTTTCTTGTCAGAACCAGTTTCAAAGGTTTGTGGAAACAAATTTTGGAGGTTACGTACTTTTCTTGATACGTGAATTAGTCGTCCCCCAATGTATTATCGCTTTGTTCATACTAATTTTGTTTGGTCTACAATTATTTTAAATTTCTCATTTATTGACGATTCTTTATATCCACATCGACTCAAAATCTCTCTCTTCTTCATTCGGTATTTACACTACATTCAGTTCAACTTTTTTCCGTAAGCTGAGCCGATCAGATTGCAATCGGTGACCAGGGTCTGAACTATATACGTTACTTTCCTTTAAGTAGAGATAATCCCAATTAACCCATTGTAGACGACGAGCTCGAATTGCCACGTGAAACAAGGGTGACCCTCGCGCAACTTCGTTCTGGATATTGTAGCAAGTAAAACTCCTACTTATTCAGATTAGATCCTAACATATCGAAAATATGTCCTGCATGTAATGAGTACTGCATGCATGCCTAACGAAACCGACTTATCTAACACCGCTCTCCCCATGGTACGACTCTGTTCAGACTTCTCGTTCCGTGGGCCTCCTATTAGATGACCTCGATGACAACTAGATTTATGCTTTCTGTTTCAACCAGGATCTGCATAATCGTTATAATAACAACAGCAATAGATCTGATGCTTTTCAAATAACTAAATCGCACGCATATATGTTTTCACAACCCATCTCAGCACACTTTACATCTTTACAGATACGAAAATCTTATATCAAACATATATTTATTCTAAACTTAAAATAAATATTACATTGGGAACCGCGTAAGAGTTTTTGGTTCCACAATCATTCTAATCCAATCGCATTGCAGTTTCATGAACTAAAAACAACCTTAGATATATTTACTGCATGGATAGTACGTCAATCGGAGCCCAGCCCTGGAGCTACCCTCTAATCTTGCCAATTCGGCATTATTCGATGCAGTACAAACATATCTATTGAACCGGGATGACTATTTTATTTCCACATTATTGTTCCCTAAATACCTCGACTCTTTCAACAATCTTACCTTTCTCGAAATAAGAGCTCCAATCCCTCCTCGGTATGTATGGAGTCCACTTGTAGAAAACACAGCAACAGACAGGACAGAAGCACACTGCTATTCAAAATACTCGGCGTTGGAATCATTACTACGCGGCGACGGAGCGTTTTCTTGATTCCAATTAAACTACACTTTTAGTGAGAACCAAAGTCAAAAGCACAAAAACTATTGACAACAACTTCAGCTTGACACTACAGCGCAGTTCAATTCACTAAGCGGACACACGCTGCGCCGAACGGATTGGAAGTGCACAACTGGACGAGTCAACGGCAAGGCGAAAACTGATTCTCCAACCGGCAGTGCGACAGCGTTTTGAATTGTAACTGGCAACCCATACTCCGACCGGATATGCCAATTGCGCAGGTTGCCTGAGATTTAAAACACCTGCATTTCGTTGCACGGGAGTTACAGTGTGTGGGTGGCGGCTAGGACCATATGATATTTGAAATTACGACTTCAGAAGACACGTAGTTGGAGCATTGTTGCTATTGTGGAGCGCATGTTAATTTTGGCTTCGTTTATTTAATTTTATAGCTCTTTGTATATCATTATACTTATGCGCCAACCAACACGCGTTTACAGACATACATATCCACGTATATGTACATATGCACATAGAAACATATGGCTTTGCGGCTTTCAACCGATCTAATGAAGATATATCTAACACTGGCACAAATCCACTCCGGTGTATCTCTTTAATTCAGTTGTTGTTGTTGTAGTGCGGCGTAAATTAGACACTGATAGGGTTGTGCTTGGACGCTAGCACTTTCATTTGTCTGTATGTATGTCCATACCGTCGTGGACCATATGGAAAAGCGCAAGCAATGAATTCATTTGTTTTCCCCAACGCGCAAATATATGCGAACGCATACAAATATGCTCACATCCATACAGACACTCGCTTCTAAATATACTCAACCCATTTGTGGACCAACCATTTCATTGTTTTCTAATAAACACCGTAAAAATCTGACAGCACGAGCGTGTAAGCGTTGTTCATTAACTCGTCGCGTCGGCGGTGTAAGTTATTGTATCGCCATCCTACAAGGAAATTTTTTGTTCAAAAGTAGCTATGAAGTACTCGGCTGCAAAAATCTTAACTTTAGAATCACATCAAATTTTGGGCCGAAAATCAACAATATTACAAGTTTTCTCGTAGAACTGTAATGGCTATGTCTATACTATTTTATGTAATTCGACAGAAATCCTCTTGAGCTCTGTCTGTTCCTAATTTGAAGGATTCTTAAAGGCTCTAAGTTTGTTCTTAGTTATGTGACAATTTCCAGAACTTCAAATACCCCAATTTTTATCGTATTCCGTAAAACCTTACGACGAGAAATATATATAATTTTACAGACAGCCAAGCGGCTTTAAAATCACTAACCTAAGGATTTCCTCTAAAATGAAATTTAAAAAGAAGGACATAAGAACTCTAGTTGGAGTTCTAACTGGTCATTCTCTTATAGGAAGACATGCCGTCAGACTGGGGTTACCAAGCAATGACTACTGTAGAAGCTGCCAAAAAATAGAAGAAGAAGATACTGTTGTGCATCTTTTATGTGAATGCAAAGCATTGTACAAGAAAAGATTCACAACAATCGGACACGGTTTTCTAGACGATATCTCGGAAGTTGCGCACGTTAAACTTGTTGAGCTGCTCAACTTTATAAAAGCCACAGAGTGGTTCAAAGAGGACATTGTAGTGTAAGGGGCTTCAGTCCCGGTGGATTCACAATGGGCCTCCTAAAGGCCTAGGTGCGTCATCTGACAACCACTTTACCTATCTGCCCTACGTGAATCCTTCCATTGAACTTAACGGTCGAAAAAAGAGAAGCCGATGTATTTAAATAAGTGTTAGAAGAATTTCGGATACATCGTACTAGGGTTCTAATAGTCTAGCTGGATTTCGAAGATGTTGGAACAAATGAGTAAGTTTGAGAGAATATGGTGGGATGAGGTATATGAAAGAAAGCTTGGTCCTCTCCGGGGTATCTGTAGACGAGATTCTAGATGGGTACGAACTTAACAAATTGAGAAATGTATAAACCGATATACGTTATAGAAATAATAAGGATCTCAAACGACAGTAAACAGTTTGATTATTTCTTGGCATTTTTAGTAATTTCAGAATATGCCTATAACGTATTAATCGACCGAACTTTCGAAAATCCGAAATCACCCCAATATGTTCGCGACTGAAATCAATTTTTATATTAAAATAAATATTTTAATTATTTTTTAACTGAATAACACTTATTTCGCAAAACTTCCCGAGCAAATTAGCAATATTGTCAAATACAACAATTCTCAGATTTCAAATAATAACAATAGTTAGATTTATATCAGAGATTTGATAGGAATGCTCATAACAGGTGATATTTGAGTGATTTTGGAACATATCGTGTTGCTATCCGATGATCTAGAGATCAGTAAAGCTTAGGAAACAATCCTAGGAATAGTTTGATGTGACCCAATGAAACTATTTCGTGAATCAGATCTTGTTAAGTTGATCAAGCAGGACCGCATTTTTCTTCTAACTTCTTTTCTTGTTCACTTTTTTTCTCAGTTAGTGGAGAGCTACGTATCTCATAGTCAGATCTCTACGTTTTAAATCGATAAAACTTTAAAAATAAATCTAAAGTGATAAGTCTTCAAGAGAGTTCTATTATCTAAAATGATAATCCATATTAAATAGAAATCAAATGCTGAGAACATCTACGAACCCGAGAAAATCGGAAATATATTTAAGGAATATTTTTAAAAGCAATCGGACGATATCTCCTGTCATCAAACAAACAGTCAGCGCACTCGCGTCTTGGCTCCCACGTCACTGTTGACAGTCATAACTTTGAAGTTGTAGATAATTTCGTTTATCTGGGAACCAACATTAACAACACCAACAATGTCAGCCTTGAAATCCAACGCAGAATCACTCTTGCCAACAGGTGCTACTTTGGACTGAGTAGGCAATTGAAAAGTAAAGTCCTCTCTCGACGAACCAAAATCAAACTCTATAAGTCGCTCATTATTCCCGTCCTGATGTATGGCGCTGAAACGTGGACGATGACAACATCCGATGAGACGACTCTTGGGGTTTTCGAGAGAAAGGTTTTGCGCAAGATTTATGGTCCTCTAAACATTGGCAACGGCGAATACCGCAGACGATGGAACGATGAGCTGTACGATTTATACGACGACATTGACATAGTTCAGCGAATAAAAAGACAGCGGCTACGCTGGCTAGGTCATGTTATACGGATGGAAGAAAACACTCCAGCTCTGAAAGTATTCGATGCAGTACCCGCTGGAGGAAGCCGCGGAAGAGGACGACCTCCACTCCTGTGAAAAGACCAAGTGCAAAGTGACCTGGCTTCACTTGGTGTTTCCAGTTGGCGCCAAAAAGCAAAAAGGAGGAATGAGTGGCGCGCTCTGGTGGATTCGGCTATAGTCGCTTAAAGCGGTTCCTACGCCAAATATATATATATATATAATCGGACGATAAAGGACGTACAATTTGGAAATGGGAAAATATTTTGGACAATGAATTTTATAATATTACTCTCCTCATTTGATAAAACAATTGTTGTAGAAGCTCAAAATATGCTCCATAAGCGTTCTGGTTACTAAGATGCAACTGTTCTGAGAGCGTGAAGTCGGCAAATAATTTTATTTTCAATAATTTTGGTTCAAGTTTTCACTACAGGGCATCTTCAATTAGCCAGAGGGTTATGTTGACACTCTGGCGTTCAACGACGACGTCAGCAACAAGTTGCAAGCTTATTAGCTAACCAGCTTATATTTATACACACACACCTCTACATGGTACTTGCTATGAAATCTTTGTTTGCTTTGGCATTAGCCTGTTTATAAATTCGCATAAATTGTACAATATTTGTCGAGTTTCATTGTATTCTTGGCAACAACTCCCACAACTACTGCGCAGCTTGTTTATCGTTTAACAGAATGCATAGTAAATATGTTAAACAAAAAATCCACAAAATAAAATAAAATATGAAACACCATTCACACTCATTCGCTTGCACTCTAACTCGACCTGAAGTACACACGCACAAACGCACGGGTTCAATTGGCCAATTTGTGCCGCACAATGACGCACTTGTTACGCCCGTCGTTTATGCGCCTCAGCACCTGAGCTGAGCGGCTGCAGTCGCACCGCAGCGGGAGCGCCACCGCCAGCGCCATTTCAGCGGCGCAGCAAAAGCACTTTAGTGAGGTTATGTTTTTATTTTTGTTACTTGACTTTCTCTCGCAAATGTTTGTCTATGCCGTGAAATTTCGAACTTGTTCAACGAGTTGAACTGAACACTCGCAGCTGGAGCACCTAAAGTGCCTTTTTTAACGCATATTGACATTTAACCTATTTGCATTTTGAATGATGGCTTTTTAAAATGCTTGTAAAAAGGATAAAATGCACTTCAGACAAATTGAAGAGAATTGAAGTGTTATTGCAATTTTTAAAAGATTGTAAAAACACTCACTTTTCATTTTGGTGAAGGTTTATTAAGTATTCAAAAATTTAGTGAATATTTTGTGACAGATTTGAAGCAATTTTTGAAACGCTCATAAATGTGTGTTTTTATGTGTGAATGCGCAAATAAAAGCGTGTTGTATTAGTTCATATGCAATTCCCTGAAGTTCTCGTGAATTTGTAATCTCTTCGAAGAATTTATTTACTGATAAAAAGTATTTTTGTTGTAGCCACAAAAAGTATTTAGTAATATTTGACGGTTTTTTGGAAAGCTAAAAAATACAAAAATTTTAAAAATTAAAAAATTTCAAGGAGTTAACCTATCAAAAATATTTCCTTCTATAAGAGCTATAGTTAAACCAATGGCACTTAAATAGTAATTTTTTGGTATTTTTTGGTTACTGAAGCATGGCTCCACTTGGACTTATTTCGATAAAGAACAATTTGAAAATTTGCATAGTTACTAGGTTTTTGCTCTAACTTTTCGTCCGTGACTTTTTCTCACTTTTCATGATCCTATTTCTCTACGACTGCTTAAACCAGCTACGAAATAATATTTATTAACTTCTTTTGTAATTTTGGTTTTCACCTTCGATTTGAATTATAAAACACGCACTTAGACCTCCAGAGATTTTGAGAGTTAGACGAGATTATTTGTATATCCAGAAGAATACTATGCTAAATTTGCCATAAACTACTGGCCTTAGCCTTAGTGAAATCTCTGCTGCATATCAATGTACTGTCTTGGAATCGCTTTTAGGTAAAAAGAGAAATCATTATTCATGTATTCTTAGCAAAAGCATCACTTTATAGAGACCGGAGGGATAAAAAATAAATAGAATAAAATTTAAAAATCTTTGGGAAGAATTTATAAGATCTTATATCAATATATCAGGTCTGTTGTTTAAGACTTAATGCCAAATCCATCTTCGGAATCAGATTCTATTTTGTGCCATGTATTCGGAACTGCTATGCCAGTGTTTTAATAACTTGAAAATCACTGCCCAATCGTGTATTCGATGCTCTTGACTCTGACAGTCGAGGCAACAAATATAAAATGTGATGTCCAGCTTTATATTTTAGAAACCTTCAGCCTAACATTGGAAAATCTCCCTCTAGTAGATTTACATACTGTTTACGAATCATAAAGAGGCTGATGAGAATTAAAAACATTTTTTCGTATTTCAGTGATTTATATATAAATACGAATCCATAAATTTTTGAGGAAAAGCTTTGTTGAGCTTTAAGCTGGCCATCCACAGTTGAATTTGTTCGACGAAGTGTTCGCTGTACTAGAATTACATTTGCTCACTAACGAGTACCAACATTTCTTGCTAACACCATTTGTAGAAAAGAGTAAATATAATATGTTGGCATTTTCACTGCCATCCAGTGTCAAATTTATTCTCATGAACACAGGCAAGATAGAATAATCTATATTTTCTCGATCAAAATGTCGAACACAAAAACTTAATACGAACACTGATATTAACGATAAAAATTCTGTAGAAATAAACAAATTCAACTGTGGATGGGCTGCTTTGAGGGGTTATATAGTATGTTGAAGTCGGTCAAAAAATCGAAATTTTTTTTATTCTTTTATCTTAAAGTACGTTCTTAAGAATGTTATATCCAATTTTTACAGAGATTTAAGCAGTCGTAGCGGAGTTATAGAGTTTTGTATCTTGCTCCGCTACACTAGACAAAAATGTATTTGAAACTTTAAACTCGATTGTCTCGAAATCATGTTTTTTCCGAAAACGTCGTTGCGATGACTTGAATTGCCGAAAGAGTTTTGAACCGATTTGAATTTTTTTTAATTATTCGTAATTTATTTGCCGTGTCCTTGAACGATTTAATTTTTTCGTTTAAATTTCCATAACAATGTTATGAATTTTATTTTATTTATATTGTAGAATAATACATTTCATCAGATGAAAAAATTAAACTTTTTTCGTAAAACCTTCCAGTTTGCAGAATTTTTTGTCTCATTTCAATTAATCGTTCAAGGACACCACAAGTCCCCATACTAACGAAATTTGTTTGGTTTTATGCTTTCAGTAGAAAGTTTTGATGTTCTTGAGCTGATTTTACAGATTAGACATTGTACTACACAAGACGTCTACCAATAATCTATAAAAATTCGATTTTTTGAGTTTTCTTTCACTGATTTCTAATCTAATTTGTGTATACATATTTAGTATTAGCTTGTAGTAGTATTAGTATAGCTGTCAGCTATAAGTAAAAAAAATATAAAATTGTATATTTTAAGGATTCAATATTTGGGAACTTAGGGCCTAATCAGCGTAGTTTGTTTGGTAACAACATTAACTGTTTGAGAATTTCAATATATGCCAACTAACGAAAAAATTAGCGCCTGAAGGTATGCTACCGCGATGAGCCACTGCTGGTTTTTGTCGCAAACTCGTATAATTAAATCAATTCCATTTTTTCGTTTTGCAAAATATTTTTATTAATTAATTATTTTGAAAGAAAATTTCAACATTTTTATATATTTTTATAAATTCAATTGCAACTTAAGTTTTACGTTCAAATTTATGCTTACATTTCACACACGTCGGCTACACCAATACATACATATGTATAATATATATGTAAATACAATTGTGTGTGTATGCAAAATTTATAAGTGAGTGAAAGTATTTGGGTTACAATTGCAAAACTAGTATTTTATATACATATATATGTGTGTATATTAATCAATTTCGCTTTTTGTTTACAAAATACTTAAACTACATAATAATTAACTTTATTCATGTGTGCTTGTATATATGCATGTGTGTGTGTGGAAGAAAAATAATAATAAATAGTTGTAAAATTCCTTAATACTGCTAGTTGCAAACTGTAAATTTTTATGTGAGATAAAATTTTTTTTATTTAACAGCTTTAAAGTGAAATATGTACATTTAGCAATTTTATTTGATATATACAGATTTTGTTTTTTTTTTTAAATGGTATTGTGCTTATTATTAATGTTATCTTTTATTAAATTATTGTTATTTTTCATTATTTTTATTGTTCATAATATTTATTGAAAGTTAAACATTCTTATAAATATATTTATCTCTTATATTCAGTGAGTTTATATTGTATTTTTATGTATATATGCTATAATAATCTTAAAATTATTATTTTTGAATTATTTATTATTAGTTTATTAATTCGATTAATTTATTTTATTAATTTTTGTATTCATTTTTGTTAAACCTACTCGTATTTAATTCTGCATAAATTTTATTATATATTTTTTATTTATTTATTTTTTTAATACAATATAGTTTAATAAATAAATACAATACATTTGTATGTATATGTCTTCTAATATATTTCTCTTTGGTATTAGTTTTGTTTTTCTGCAAGCTAAGTAACAATCCCTTACAAACGAGCTAAAACTACCTACATACTATTTTAAAATCTAATAAATGTCACAAATAAATATTTTTGCATTTCTTCAATATACAGATTTTTAATTAATTTTAACTCTAGTTTCGTCGTTATATATTCTTCTCATTTGTTACCAGATAAATATTGTTTTCATTTATTTGTATTTTTCTTTGTTTTTGACACTACTCAAAATGCTTACTAACGCTTTTGCATTTCTAACAATTCACATGCTTTCAAATATTCCATAGTATTGTGTCTGTATGTACAGTTAGTTTATTGTGTGCCAACACCAAACCTTACGAAAATACAAAACATATTACATACTATCAACTTACTTGCCTAATGTAACAAAATACAATATGAAATCCCGTCGCCTAGGAGACTTTTATCTGCTGCCTTTCTACAACTAACAACAAACGCAATAATATTTTATCTTTTGTACTTACGCAACTAGGCATATACATATACAATACATATCAGAAATGTATATTTTATATATTTAGTATAATTAAATTTTACAGCTATTCTGTATAGTTTATGTCTTATATTTCTATTAATTAGTGGTAGTAGTAACTATCAACAACTAGGACTCTCGCTTTATGCTTTGTACATTATTTTAGTTTGTGTTTATGTATTTTCGTTGAGCAAATTGTCGATTGATACAAAGGGTTCATAACTCGATCGAAAAATTGGTCGTACTTATTTGAGTTACTAAATTTTTATGACTTACTCAGAGAGCTTATCCAAACCGGGCTTGGGCTCATTAGTCCGGCTTGTTCAGGCAGTCTGAGTGGCCATTTGGAGATTGTGAATATTTTATATAACAAAAAAAATATTTCAATCCAACCAAAAATTGTTTAAAAGTTAAAGATTATGTAAATATAAGTTAAAATAGCTTTCTGAAATGTCGAAATTGTGGAATCGTGTTTACCTTAAAAAATTTATAATAAAACTCTTTGGAGTAGTTGAAGTGATATATAATATGATATCAAAAATATATAACAAACTCGGGCTTATAATTTCCCTATCTTATTTAAAAGACTCCCAAAAAACATTGTCTTTAATCTTTAGTGGTATCAAACATACTTTATCGAAGGTTTTTGATCTTCACATAATTAGCCGAGACCGGGAATATGCCTTTATTTGTATGTAATATGTCCTCAGCAATGCTTTCAAGTTTTGAATTTCTGAGCCTAGCTGTTAGCAGAAGCAATTACCATTCAATTTAATTTATGGAAGTAAATTTTAATCGAAATAAGTGATGTCAAGCTTACTTTAGAACATTTTTCTAGGTCTTTATCTTTATCAATTTCAATCAAAAATCAAATTCAATCCAAATTTTTGATTTCTTAACTTAAATTGAAGTCCAGTCTTTTTCCATTATTTACTACTTTTCCACAATTATACTATCCCCTAACAGGCGCTACATCGAAAACAATAATTCTTTGAGTGTTGAAATTTGTTAGAATGACATAGTCGATGCTTCTCAGAGCAAATGTATATAAAGTTTACTGAGTTCAACGTCTATGAAGCTCGAAGTCTTGTACGCTTTCTTATTATATCAAACCGTATTCTCTACCATTATCTTCTCTAAATCAATATAAGAGCGTCAGCATATTTCTTTTGACAACTTAGAATTAACACATAATTGTGTTGATCCCTTTCATTTTGAGAAGTATTCGTTGATTTACTTATCCTTTCACTCTCTTCGTTTGAAGGTCTAATATTATATTTTTGAATGAATATCAGATTAACGGGGTTATTTCTGTTTTTTTTTTTTTATTTTTTATTTACATAATCTCCATTCCTATTCCTTTCTTTTTCGTTGTCTTACGAAATTCAATTTTTTCCCCTATCTATCCTTTTATATTACTTAAGGCATACCTAAGGTAAGATCATGTAGGTATGACGAAGATCTTTAAAGGGCAATTATCTTACTTTGATACTGGTTCTTTGGAAATCTACGAATCGGAAAATACTGGTATAAAAACCTTATTTAAACTGACATAACATAGTACAGAAATAAAATGTTATCTCTCTAAATGAGGTATCCACTCTTACTTAATGAATTCAACGGCATAATAGCGTTTTTTGACAGCCAAATTAATTGATCAATTAAAATTTTTTATTGAGAAACCCTTTTTTGCCTTTTACACTGCCGGCTACTCGATAATCGATCAGCTGTTATATAATTTTCTTTTTTGCTTTTCATAAGATGTTGGTAAGTTTCATCAGCTAATTGATATTTTTAGCAGCGACATCTACTCTAGCTTTTTTTATAAAAAAAAAATTGTCTTTGTCGCAGAGTTGCATTTCATTTTCAAGTCGATTAAAATTCAATTAAAAACAAGAAAAATCGTTAAGTTCGGCCGTACCGAAGCTAATATACCCTTCACAGGTGCATTTCTTTTAGTAACTATGTGTTTAAGCAAATCTAAAGACTTAAGAAAAAGTAAGTAAAAAAAGAAAACATTTTACTAATTTTTTTTAGGCGGGTTGTTTGCTAGAAACATTAAGGTTATATAGTTAACCGATCTGAACAATTTCTTCGGAGATTATATTATTATGTCAAATCCATGTCAAATTTCGTGAAGACACCACGTCAAATGCGAAAATTTTCCATACAAGCCATTGATTCCGCTCGTTTTGTTTGTAAGGCAGCTATATGCTATAGTGAACCGATCTGAACAATTTTTTCGGAGATTAAATAATTTCTATGAACAATAACTCACACCAAATTTCGTGTAGATATGTAGTAAAATGAGGAAGTTTTCCGATCGCTCAGTTTGTATGTCAGCTATATGCTATATTGAACCGATCTGAACAATTTTTTTGGAGATTAAATTATTTCTATGAACAATAACTCACACCAAATTTCGTGAAGATATGTAGTAAAATGCGGAAGTTTTCCATACAAACCCTTGATTCCGATCGTTCAGTTTGTATGGCAGCTATATGATATAGTGGTCCGATATCGGCAGTTCCGACAAATGAGCAGCTTCTTGAAGAGAAAATAATATCTGCAAAATTTCAAAACGATATCTTAAAAACTGAAGGACTAGTTCGTATATATACAGATAGACGGACAGACAGACGGACATGGCTAACTCGACTCAGTTCAACATACTGATCATTTATATATGTATATACTTTATAGGGCCTCCGACGATTCCTTCTGGGTGTTACAAACTTCGTGACAAACTTAATATACCCTGTTCAGTGTATAATAAATGTAGATTTTATTTTGAATGGTAAATCGATCTTAATAAGCGTTTTAATCGAGCAGAGGCCGGTTAATTGATCAATTAGCTCCTGTCTAAAAACGCTATAACCTTGTTGATTTGGCATGTAAATTTTTGACAAGTGAGCAAGGTTACAATAATGCGAATGCCATAGTGGCGAATCGAACACGGCCATTACCACAAAATCCTGTCAAACTGTGCTAAATTATTTTAAAATTACAAAAGAAAAAACTTTCTAAGGCATTAAAATGTTAATTAAAATTAAATTAAATGTATATTTATTTTTTAAACAAATTTCTGGTTTGTCTATCAATCGAGAATTCGCTCACAAATTCGCATTTCTGTTTTAATTTTTTTATTTTCTTGCAAAGCATACATTTTATCACTAGACTTGGCTATACAGCTAAGCTGTTTCCGCACAAGTAATTTAAATATTATATACGATTATTATTATTATAATTTTTAGTAGTATTATTATACTTTTTTAATATAGGAATAAAATGTTTAAGAAACCGATAATTTGGAGCATGCATTCGTTGGTTGCTCGTTGGGGGACGTTGGGAGGGCCATGCCGCTGTTGTTGTACACACTTATAACGCTTATAAGCACTATATATTATAGTTAAATCTCTAGTCTAATGCTATGAATACAAGCACAAATAATTGTACAAACATACATATATATTGTATATACATACATATATGCAATAGTTTTAGTTGCTGCTTATACAAATCAAAATATCTGCCTGCCTACCTGCTGCCTACAAATGCAAACTATGCGTACATGCAAATGTAATAAATAAATCAATTCCGCTTGGCTGCTTTGCAGCGCATATGACACGTACTCAACGACATAAATACATACGTACACGTGTGTACTTAAATTTCTCTGCATTTGCCAGTCTCAATCCACCTGTACATTATTTCTAAGCTTCACATCAAAAGCATTTCTATCGCACACACACACACACAGTTATCTACATGCATGCTTATATGTGTATGTATGCGTGCAGATTCCTTCAATCAATTTGTTGCGATAATAACGACCTCGAGTGTATTGCCGCTTCAGCAGCAGCAGCAGCAGCAGTAGTTCAAGACCATCATTTGCAACAGTGCCACCACCACCACCTGTGGCTTGCCACAGCCATAAATGTGCCAGCATGTTGTTGCAGCTGCACGTTTTTCGGTTTACTTTCGTTGCCTGCTACCTGCTGCACCTCGCTGTCGGTTGTCATCTCTCCATTGCTGGCTTATAACATCTCTACATTGGAAGTACCGTTGCAGTTGGTTGTGCGCGTTGTCTTGGTGATCTGCTGGTTGTTGATTATCGGCGGCGGAGTGCCACACCAAACCACCTGAGCATGCAAATACCATTAGTTGAGGCGTAAAGCAAGACAAAAAAAGAAGAGAAGGAAGAGAAAAAGAGGGGGTAAATATATAGTGATAGTATGTAAAAAAGCGCCGTTATATTAGATGTGAAATTTGCATCAAATTGCATTTCCCTGTCTATCAACTTTTTTTTTTTTAATTTTTTTCAAGTTTTTTCTGTTTTTCTGCTTTTTGTTTTTACACTCGTTACTAGCACTCACCTTCCGGAATGCTTTGCGAAAATTGTCCGACAGGAATGCATAGAGTATTGGATTAATGCAGGAGTTCGTGTACGCCAGTACGTGTGAGATGATTTGAATAATAACCGTTAGATGCGTGGATGCATACATATCCAATGCCTTCAAAACGAGTATGACCTGCAAATGAAGGAATGTTAGGAATACTATATATAGCATAAGTACGATGTGTATATACAGTTAGTTAGTAGTAGGATATTGTGGTAAATATGAAAGGGAAATATGTGGCCACATGTCAGTTGTGTCAGTTTCAGTGTGGCACAGATTCGATTAGCTTCTCGAGCAGGTGTTGCATGTGCCATATTAGCTACTTTGGCATATCAAGTAGAGATAACTGGCAGTATGCTTATGTAGTACTCGTAGTAGAGTCACATATGGCTTAAGAGTTATATATAAATGGAGATTTCATAGATTACAATTCAGTTATTCAACTTCTGCATCCGAAATTCAACTATTTTGATTTAATTTTGCTATAAAAAGTTCTTATAATCCACTTTATAAGAGTTTTTATTATTTAATAGCCTTTTCACACAGGAGCTAATTGATCAATTAGTCGATCTCGCTGATTAAGATCGATTTACCATATTTACCATTTGTAATTATAAATATATACGTTCTTTGTCTGCAAGCTGTTGTTCACCATACACGACGGTAGATATACATGGCTGCTAAATATAGCAATTAGCTTATGAAACTTACAAACTTCTTATGAAAAGCAAAAATAACAAGTGAGGAAGGGCTAAGTTCGGGTGTAACCGAACATTTTATACTCTCGCAATTTATTTATTTAACTTTATTTATATTATGTAATACACAATTTGACCCACATATTCGTCATATATATTATATAAAGTCCATTGAAAGTAGGAAACCCTAATATTAGGTTAGAAGCACCGAGGTCCTCATGTTCGACATATGGGGCCTTGGAAACATATGGTCCGATTTTGGCGATTTTAAGAATGGGGCTGCCACACTATAAACGTAGTATTTGTGCAAAATTCTGCACCGATATCTTCACTAGTGCATACTTTATATATTGTAAAGTAAACAATGCAGATCGTCTTCAAAGTTCTGGTATATAGGAAGTAGGCGTGGTTGTGAAGCGATTTGGCCAATTTAACAGCATTGAAAGGTAAGGAAACTATTACAAACCAAGTTTCATTGAAATCGGTCGAGTAGTTCCTGAGATATGGTTTTTGAACCATAATTGGGTGACGCCACGCCCATTTTCCATTTTGTAAAAAAATCTGAGTGCAGCTTCCATCTGTCATTTCTTATGTGAATTTAGTGTTTCTGGCGTTTTTCGTTAGTGAGTTAACCCACTTTTAGTAATTTTCAACCTAACCCTTGTATGGGAGGTGGGCGTGGTTATTATCCGATTTCAACTATTTTCATGGTGTGTGGTGGGGTACGTAAGAGAATCGACTGCAGAAAGTTTGGTTTATATAGCTTCATTGGTTTGCGAGATATATACAAATAACCGATTTAAGGGCGGGGCCACGCCCACTTCCCCAAAAAAATGCACGGACGGACAGACGGACGGACAGACATCCGGATTTCAACTCCACTCGTCATCCTGATCATTTATATATATATATAACCCCATATCTAACTCTTTTATTTCTTGGTGACACAAACAACCGTTATGTGAACAAAACTATTATACTCTGTGGAACATGTTGCGAGAGTATAAAAATTTATAACAGCTGATCGGTTATCGAGTAGCCGGCACTGTGAAAGGCAAAAACTGATTTCTCAATCAAAATTTTAATTGATCAATTAATTTGGCTATGTGAAAAGCCTATAACTTAACCATAAGCAAAGATAAACCACTGCTCATTTTGAAGATTGAGTTTTTTGGAGCTTACTTGGTCTAGCTTCTATGGCGAATAAAGTGATTTTTGTCCGTCTGGTTCATTCTACATCTATATCAATCAATATCGGAGATACATTGATAACCAAGAGCGATTCAATTGAGACGATCCATACTTTTTTCCAGATTCCTTACAACCAATAACATTATTCTCCTACCTCTGGTTAACTTTATATATATATTGTATATATCGGTCCCTCCGACATAAATTTTAACAAATTTAAATCAAAGTGTATTGCCTAATACAATGAGATTCTACAACAAACTATATTCAAGCCCATTAGCTAATATTTAAAAAATAATTTCAGAATTATCTATTGGTCTCTTCTACTCTAATTTACTAGAAATACATATTCCGCCTAAATGTAGGTAACTCTATATTGAAATATGTCATCAAACGTTCTTCTGAGACACCAGTTTCATACCATTTCCATATTGCCCTTCATCATATTTATTAGCTACTATGTTTTATTGCCCATATTTCTAAGTCGATTAGCCAAGAATATCCAAAAAACTTTTCCAATTTAAAAGCTTATTCAGCTTACATAGACGAGCGCTCAAGCGTTAAGGCAGCTGTCTGCTGTCAACAGTCGACAAAAATCTGTAAACTGAGCTGTGGCTGTGTTGACTGGCTGCCTTGCTGCCTTGCTGCCATAGTCTGCATCGCTTGTCAGTGGAGTCACTGAGGCGTTGAGTTCAGATTTTACTTGCGGCGAGCGACCGAGCTGCAGCAGCTTGTCAGCTCATTTTCACACTTGCACTTTCACAGCTCCTCTGATTTTACTGACGCCATTTGCAGTGAAATTTTGTTCAACGCCTTGGGTTATGCAATATTTTTTTGAAAAAGTTCTTCTATTTCGGCATTTTTCTTTTCGAAAATTTCATTTTACGTATGTATGTATGTGGTTTAAGCTTGATGTTTTGATTGACAATTAAATTCTTTAATTTTATTTTTCGATATTTTCTTCTGTGGTGTCGGAATAGTGCAAAAAATTGTCTGAAAAACCGCATAAAATGGCAGCGTGTGTGTATTGTGAGGCTTTTTGGTAAATCCTTTGGTTGAAAATTTAAAATTAATAATTTTTAGTCTAAAAGCTTTTACTTGCTAATTGTTTCTGTTTACATATACATATGTTAGCCTTCATTTAAGTGGCTAGGCAAACAGCGAATGCCATTGTCTTTTTACATTTATACGTTTTTTTTTGTCTGTGTTAAGTGCCTTTGTTTCTGTGAATGCATTAAATATTTTCGCTATCTAGGGGGAAATTCTATACATATCATAGCATATTGGGTCTTGGAGGCTCTTATATAAATTTATTTCCATAAAAGCCCATATCATATGAGTGGTTATAGGTAGTGTTGGGTGGGGAAATAGCTTTATGCTTGTATAGTATATGTAGAGATGGTCTTATATTAAACCCTTTAATTAATTAGTAGTAAATTTTTCTCTATCACATAAATGGTTTGCTCAATATTCGTGCCAATGAATGAGACTACTCCGAACACTTGGTCCACTAGGACGGGTATGTGAAATGACGCTGATGAAACGAATTATAGTGTTCTTTTATTATTTCAATAATTTCTCTTAATGACAAAACTCGGCTTCATGTCGCAAGACCACTATGAACCAATTTGGAAAACTGCGGCTAGGAAGTTTTGTTTATCCGCCTTATAGTTCAGATCTTGTGCCTTCTGCCTTCTATTTGTTATGATTGATGGAGAAATATCGTCAGAACTATGTATCATTGGCTTGATATTTTAGATTCAGATGGGTTTCTTATATAATCGTTCAAATATTCAGTATGTAAATTTCGCTATTTCAGTATTTCGCTATCTTCATTGGTTCCTTATGTATATATTATAAAGTGAATGAATAAGATGGAGTTCAAAATTGAGTTACATGGGAAGTTGTCGTGGTTGTGAACCGATTTCATCCATTTTCCACACGTGTCATCAGGTTGTCTAGAAAATATTATATACCGAATTTCATTCGAATCGGTCGAGTAGTTCCTGAGATATGGTTTTTGACCCATAAGTGGGCAATGCCACGCCCATTTTCCATTTTGTAAAAAAATCTGAGCACGGCTTCCTTCTGCAATTTCTTTTGTAAAATTTAGTATTCCTTACGTTTTTCGTTAGTGAGATAACCCACTTTTCGTAATTTTCAACCTAACCTTTGTATGGGAGGTGGGCGTGGGTATGTTAACTATTTTCATGGTGTGTGGTGGGGTACATAAGGGAACTGTTCTGCGGTCAGTTTGGTTTATATAGCTTCATTAGTTTGCGAGATATATACAAATAACCGATTTGAAGGCGGGCCACGCCCATTTCCTAAAAAAAATTACACACACATATGCCCCTTCATAGCGCGATCCATCATACCAAATTATAATTTACTTCAATTGCTCAATTTATGGCTTAGTTATAGCTCTTTATGTGCTTTCGGTTATCGCCAGTTTGTGGACACCTTCTAATGGTGTCAAGAAACGCTGTTCCAAGTTTCATTAAGTTATCTAAATTTTTACTCAAGTTACAGGCATTCGGATTTTGACTCGTCTCGTCGCTCTGGCCATTTTGATATATATCTAACTCGCTTAGTTTTATGACTTACAAACAACCGTTATGTGGACAAAACTATAATACTCTCTTAGCAACTTTTGTTACGAGAGTATAATCTGTCTATGAAAATGTAATTGAAAATTTTCGACTTTTAGATTGATTTATTAACCTTATTTAACCAAATTATTTTATGTATCGATTCGACATTCTTTGTTGAAAGCTTTGGTTTGGATTCATACCCACATATTTAGACAAACGACGTCAAATTTCAACCAATTTGAGAGGTTTGCCGGTGGTATGACATCCATGACGCTTCACACTCAAACTTGGCCACCTTATGACCCAGATTTCACTTACTGTTTCGAATTCCTGTTTCCCTAACTTTAATATTCACGCCAAGAAAGGCACTTCAAGTCTTCTGACGACAGGAAAAAGTATGTTGAAGTAACAAAAGTCAACCTTAGCCAAGGCTGAAACATCTAAAGAAGGATCATAATTGATTACTAGCCTTAAAACCTTTCTCAAATGCCCTCAAACAATACTGTGACAAAGCCCCAGTCTCCATACACGCCAGACAATGCTCCGTGTGACTTTTTCGTATTTCCAAAAATAGAGAGAACCTTAACACATAGGTCATCGTTTTACAAGAAAAATCCAAAGGCTGTCCAAAAAATAGAGTTTGTGTATAATTAAATGGGGACTATTTGGAAGGTGGCAACATTAATATAGATGAATAAATAATATTTTTTTTTGAAAATTCCCGTTATTTTTTGAATACATCTCGTAATACGCAACTTCTTGCTTGCTATTATTGAGCTCTGCTTTCTTCCAAAGTCAACAAATTTATATATTTGGCTTAATGCAGGTGGGTATGAAGATAACTCATTAAAACGGTATAACTATCCAAATATGATTTATACCAGTTGTTTGTTTGATTCGATGTTCTGAAAATTTTATCGAATTAAAGATAAGTTCGGCTCAGTTATAAACTTACTTGAAAGAAGAATATCAGAAAATTTTGTAAATACCTTATGAAAATATATTTTTGATATGTCAGTTAACAGTTTTTTCTAAGATGAATTTGCCATAAAATTCACAAAAGTATGTACAATAAATGCATCACTAGTTTAGTTGATAATTAGAGCGAAATGAAATAAAATACGGATTTATGTATTTTACCATACATATTAATTTGATGCTCATATGAATCCTTCGCCACATTCGTAGAACCCACTTTGACAATAGTACAATTCCAACAACTAAGTAATTTTCCATAAAACAGGTATTTTCTTTGTTGCCAAAAGCAAATGCATGTCCTTCCAACTGAGGCGCTCCACAAAACCGAAGTCAATAGTAGCAAATTGCAAATGAAATTACACAGAATTGAAGTACAAATTTGATGCTATTTATTATGCATTGCCTTGCCGCCTACGCAATTTGCCATGACCACCGCTGCACGCGCCTCGGAGAGCATTTGCATTCACATGGACATACTACTAATGCTATATGTACAAGTGCGAACAGAGATGTTAATGGATGGGTACTTAAGCTACAAACGATACACCGGACCAACACCGGTGCAAGCTGGGAGCTTGAATGGATGCATATATACAGCACATTTGTTTGTTAAGCTCACTTGTCGAACATATGGGTGTCCATTAAAACAAATTAGTGAATGCGACAGAAGAAATGCACCGTTATGCATATACACCCACATTTTGCATTCCCTACTATTTGCTATTTCCAAAGCAAATTAATTGCTTAGTGCAAAGTGACTGCGTGACAAAATGTGTTGCGGGTCTTTTGTGCTTTTTCTAAGTGTGTGCAAATTAGGGTGGGTCTAAAGACATGAAATTTATATTATTTTTGTAGTATCATAGGTGAAATTGGTAATCTCAGATCCAAAGTAATCACAAGGTGCTCCATACTGCAGTCAAAATTCACATTAGGGTGGTCATGAATCTACATGGTCAAGGGGTCAATGAAACTACAATTTATGCGAGATATCTTCGATTATAGTAGAAATTATCGATTATAAAAACAAGAAAAAACGTTAACTTCGGCTGTACCGAAGCTAATATACCCTTCACAGGTGCATTTCTTTTAGCAACTATGTGTTTAAGCAAATCTAAAGACGTAAGAAAAACTAAGTAAAAAAAAAAGAAAACATTTTACTAATTCTTTTTAGCCGGGTTGTTTGCTAGAAACATTAAGGTTATACAGTTAACCGATCTGAACAATTTCTTCGGAGATTATATTATTACCTTAAGCAGTAATCCATGTCAAGTTTCGTACCACTCAAATTTCCAATACAAGCCATTGATTCCGATTGTTGTTGTTGTTGTTGTTGTAACGGCTTAAAACATTCCCCAAATAATTCTGAGGAATGCTGCCGATTTGACAGTCCTTGGCCAGATAAGAATCCGGGTCCGTTCCGGTTACGTAGAACCGACTGTCGTGAGAACGGGATTCCGATTGTTCGGTTTGTATGGCAGCTATATGCTGTATGTAGTGAATCGATCTGAACAATTTTTTCGGAGATTAAATTATTTCTATGAGCAATAACTCACACCAAATTTCGTGAAGATATGTAGTAAAATGCGGAAGTTTTCAATACAAGCCCTTGATTCCGATCGTACAGTGGTCCGATATCGGCAGTTCCGACAAATGAGCAGCTTATTGAAAAGAAAATAACATCTGTAAAATTTCAAAACGATATCTTAAAAACTGAAGGACTAGTTCGTATATAAACAGACAGACAGACGGACAGACAGATGGACATGGCTAAATCGACTCAGTTCAACATACTGATCATTTATATATATACTTTATAGGGCCTCTGACGCTTCCTTCTGGGTGTTACAAACTTCGTGACAAAATTAATATAACCTGTTCAGGGTATAAAAATATATTTTTTTCATAGTATCGATATGAAAAGAAGATAAGACATTTAAGAACTACCCTAATATCCATTTCAATAAGTACATCTGTGCGCACTGCAATCAATATGCCATCATGTGCATGAAGAATCAGGCAAATTCCAAAAAACACACTTGCACTGGCAACAGTTTGTAACAGCTGTGGCATTGGTCACGGCTTGCTAAATGCAGCAGAGAAAAATGGCAAGTGAAGTAAGGAAATAAAAGAAAATACTTGTAGTGACAAATGGAGCGTGCTGCAGTATTGCATATGTCGAATCAATCTAATTGAAGGTGAAATTGGCATTTTTGTGCATAAGTCCGTCGAAGAACGTATGCCAATGCGCACTTATGCACGCGTAGAAGTATATGTATTCGCCGGGTGTGCTGAGTGTGGGTTGACAGCGTGTGCGAATGCAATCCGACACCTTCAATTACTCACGAACTCGCATTCGTACACAATGAGAGAGCATGAATGCTGCGCCTTGCGCTAACGACTTTCTCGTTCATTTGCAACCATGGTATGCGCTCAATTTTCATTCTTCTTACTTTGCTGGCGTCTATTTTTGAACTGATTACACCGTTGCGCGGTTTCTTTGATGGCTTCGCTTTAAATTGTTTAAGTTATCAATTTGAATAGATTTCTTTACGTTCGCTGTAATTGCCAAGGTGATTTAGAAAACTTTTTCTGATATGTTCCTACTAAAGAAAAAAAAAACATGTTTTATCTGGTTATCTGCCACAGCCTGCGTGTGCAAAGTTTTCGACCGACATGAATAAATTTCAACGAACTATTTAGATTTCATTAAGCTGTTGTCTCCTATCATTTCATCATATTCGTCGTCAACGTTCGTCGAAACTTTTATCAAATACCGAAAGAACCGACTAATCGGTCTTCATACCGTGTACGTTCTATATTTGCCTTTTCAGAGCCAGACTCTGGTGAATGAGATTCCAAACGAGATTTCAAGGTTGACATACATATTGAATCATATGCTGATACTGGTCCCTTGACAGCCACAATTCTATAATTCTATATACAGGTAAGGTTTTCTATCAGACGATTTTCTTCAGTTTTAAATCTATAAGATTGATTTTTCGCCCTGGCGACTGCCTAACCTGTTGCCTTGATAGATTTCTTGTGACGATCTTAGACTTAGACCGTCGCCTTTTGTTTCTTCAGTGCGAACTCCTCTCCACATCACTGATCATAGTAGACAGCTTAGTGTACAGCTCGGACCGCAAATAAATGACAATTAACATCTGTGTCCCTTGGGCAAAATCTAGTTTTAGAAATACTGCCTGTAGTCTCACAAGAACTGATGAACAGCAGATATCAACCCACAGTGGACTATTCACACTATAGGTTATTTCATTATAGAAAAATATAGACGATTATTCCCGGATTTTATAAGAGATAATCGCTTCTTAGTTCAATGACGCAAAAAGAATTGTTGTGCTCTTTCCATGATGTTCCAAAGGAGTTAAGAATAGAGATAAGTGCTATTACTGTTAGACCTTTTATAAAATGTTCCCTGTGAACTCTGCCTTAGTGATAGTCTGATCATGGTTTGAGTTGCTTCTTACATTGTTCTCATTATTTGGTAGTTCTACGTTTCACCAATTTTAGAGTTGACAAGTGAGGAAAAGCTAAGTTCGGATGCAACCGAACATTTTATACATACTCTCGCAATTTATTAATATAGTTTTATTAAGATAACACACAATTCGACCCATATATATTCGGTATAAAGTCCAATAGAATAACCAGAATCCTCATATCAATCCTCAAAGCTATGGAAATAAAATTTGGTATGAAGGATCGCACTATGAAGGGACATATTTGGATGTAATTTTTTTGGGGAAGTGGGCGTGGCCCCGCCCCCTACTAAGTTTTTTGTACATATCTCGCAAACCAATAGAGCTATATAAACCAAACTTTCTGCAGTCGTTTTTTTAGCCACTTCCTAATGCAGTCAAGTGAAAGAAATCGGATCCTAACCACACCCCCCTCCCATACAAAGGTTAGGTTGAAAATTACTAAAAGTGGGTTAACTCACTAACGAAAAACGTCAGAAACACTGAATTTCACATAAGAAATGGCAGATGAAAGCTGCACTCAGATTTTTTTACAAAATAGAAAATGAGCGTGGCGTCGCCCACTTATGGGTCAAAAACCATATCTCAGGAACTTCTCGACCGATTTCAATGAAACTTGGTTTGTAATAGTTTCCTTACTTCCCAATGATATGTTGTGAAAATAGTCCAAATCGGATCACAACTACGCCTACTTCCTATATACCAGAACTTTGAAGACAATCTGAATCGTTTGCTTTACAATATATAAAGTAAGTACTAGTGAAGATGTCGGTGCAGTACTTTGCACAAATACTATGTTAATAGTGTGACAGCCCCATTCTAAAAATCGCCGAAATCGGACCATAGGTTTTTAAGGCCCCATATATCGAACACGAGGACCTCGGTGCTTCCAACCAATATTATGGTTTCCAACTTTCAATGGACTTTATACAATATATATGAAGAATATGTGGGTCAAATTGTGTATTATATAATATAAATAAAGTTAAATATATAAATTGCGAGAGTATAAAATGTTCGGTTACACCCGAACTTAGCCCTTCCTTACTTGTTTCTGTAAAATTTACTTTTTCTGACGTTTTCCGTTAGTGAGTTAACGCAATTTTAGTAACATTCAACCTAACCTTTGTATGGGAGGTGGGCGTGGTTATAATTCGTTGGGTTATGGGAATTACGATTAAGATACGATAGTACTAAAGCTAAGGCTAGTGAAGCAGTGAATATCGTGAGCTGAATATCATCAGCTGAGCTAACAATTAATTTAGGCAACCACGAAGCCATTAATAATTCATTTCATAGTTATTTGACCAATACGAATCATATATGAAAATTAGCAAGTGCATTCGAGAGGAAAATTCAATTTTCCAACCAGTAAGTAGTCATATTAATTTTCTATGCAATTCGATATGACAATTTCCATTAACATTTGTGGCTACATAAATATTATTAAGGTGCATGCTATCAATAACCGCTTTTCACTAAATGGTAAATATAATTTTCATTGAGCCGCTCATGGCCAATTTAAGCCAAAATTTATTAATTGAAATATAGTATATCCGAATGAGTTCGTGGAACAATTGCGCATTTAATTTGCTACTGTATCATACGGTGGTCAGAATATAACGAGATACAATTTAAAATAAATAAACCGAAAATTAAAGTCCGAAATTGCAAATACACAAACACTTATATGTATATTTACCCACATGCTTTATTAGATACTGTTATGCGCAATATCAGCATAAACGTTTCGACGCTGTAAATAAATTAAACAGCAAATAAATTAAAACAAAATAAATTGATTGCAAATGAACACACACAAAAAATAGCACAAAATATCATAAATATTATTTACAAGTATTAAATTCGGGCGCATGATATCTGTTTGCTTATCTAAGAATTGATAAATGCAAAACAAATAATTCTTGGAAATTGACCAAAAATATTTGTACTCACTTTAAAGCAATTATACATTTTACTACTATATATATGGTATTTAATTTAATATTTTCAAGAGCAAATGTTAATTGAGTTAAATTTAAATTGTTGGACTGAGGAGGAATGTATTTAAATGCAATTAAAAAGTGTTTTGTTGAATTTTGAATTTGTGCTAATAAAGGTTAAAGTGCGTAGTCTGACTAAACGGAGCATCATTTTTTCTCAACATAGAGAGGGATGTTGGTGTTGGCCGATTTTGAAATGGAGTCCCATCCACCACTTCAGAACGATTTTTATAAACTTTTATCTAAAACTATCTTTTTTAGTGGTATTTTCTCACTGTGGATCACGATATAAAGCTATTGGACCAAAAATTTCTTTTTAGATAACCGGATGAAAGATATAAATTCCAAGTTCGTATATTCCTTCCGCTGTCAAAAAATAAACATATTTTGTTTTAGTTTTAAGTTCTTTGTGTTCCGATGTTGAATAACGACCCCACGAAAATGAGTCCACATATTCTGAAACCTTTTGGGAATACGGTAAAGGGAGCTAGTGATAATATTAACTACGTAAATTGTTAACAAAAACGTAAGATTGTACTTCTTATATAAAAAGATATTCTCATAACACTCAACATACTTTCTAAAGCGGCTTAAAAATTGTTAAAACCTCCATTCCTCAATTAGCTATAATAAGGTTCATTATTAGGTCTAGATACTTAACTCTAGTTAATAACTTAAATTCCGACATATTCTTTTAGATCAAAAATCAATATATTTTAAACAGTTATACGTGGTGTGTTGAAAAAATAACGGGAATTTTAACATTTCCAGTTGTCTAAAAGTTCAATTGTCATTTTTTTGGTGATTTTAGTATGTTAAGAGTTCACACCTCGATGCTTGTTAGTGGTCCTAGCCTCCATATTCACCATAATTGGCTCCGATTATTTCCAACATACCAGAAATCGATGAAAGAGCAAAAGGCTATTCCAAAAAGCCCTAGGTTTGAAAAGTGTTTCGACGATTTGAAAAAGTGCTGACGTTAATGCATAATATCGAATAGGGACTAATTTAACGATGACAAAATTAATGTAGGCGAATGTATAAATATTAGGTTGGCAAATATCTCCCTTCCGATTTTCTGCTCTTTATTCAATGCTTATAAAAAGTGTTACAAATGGATTACGGATTTAGTTCAAATATCCGCCGTTTCGTTCGATAATCTGTCTCCATCTAGACGGCAACTTCATAATACCCCCTCGTAGAAGTCCCCCTCATTATTTGCGAAGAACTCGGGCAGCCACTTTTTACAAACCTCTTTTGAGTTCAACTTTACACCACCAAGGGCGTTCGCCATGGACAGGAATAGGTGGATGCGGTAAAACCTCCCATTCGAGCTCCCGTAGCTTCTGACGAGTCATCAACGAAGTGTGTGGTCTGGCGTTGTCCTGGTGGAACAATACATACTTCCTGTTGTCCAATTCTGGACACTTCTGGTCGATCGGCTGCTTCAAGCGGTCCAGTTGTTCGCAGTAGATTGTAGAATTAAGCGTCTGGCCATATGGGAGCAGCTTATAGTGGATGATTCCCTTCCAATCCCACCAAACGCACAGCAATCCCTTCAATCCCGGCTTGGCTACTGTTTGGGAGTATTCATAGGCCACGACCGTTTTCGTTTGATATTGTCGTATGTGATCCATTTTACGACGCCAGTCACCATCCGCCTTAAAAATGAGTCGTGTTCGTTCCGTTTCAGCAGCATATCGCAGTGATTCGGTCCAGAAGGATTTTTTACGTCAAATCATGCGGCACCCAAACATCAAGCTTTTTTGTGTATCCAGCCTTCTGCAGATGGTTTAAATTTGGTGACTAACTCCCATCTCTTGGGCGATGCCACGAGATGCCACATGCCGGTCTAACTCGATGTTTTCCATGGATTGATCGGCATTCGTGGTCACATGTCTTCCGCCGGCTGGCTTATCCGTCGTGTCTTTTTACCCGCTCTGAATCGTCGAAACCATTTTAAAATAGCGCGAATTTCGACGTTAGTGAACTCTATATTTACACGCCTATAACTGTTGAACGCAATATCCAAACTAATCATTCAAAGCGTCGTTTTGTAGGTTATGTCAAGACCATTCAAACATGTATAGTATTGCCAGATACGAGCTCTGTAGCACTTTATACATAGCCGCAAAATTCAAAAGGCAAAAAGGGAAGGGAAATATTTTCCAACCTAATATTTTTTTTTTCAAAAAAAAATGGTTTTTCAAACATCCTTATGGCTTAAAACATATATTAAATTATTCTCAAAATGAGCACTCTAGTATTTTCGAGTTTAACGAGTAAAACTTGTATTAATGAAAATAAATGAATGATGAAATGGAAAAACTTAAATTGGGTAGTTATTTTGTTTTCTTAGATTTTACTACTGTACCACACGCTCCACTTTATGTTTAGTTTCATATAAATTTCGTAGAAATACCACTACAGTGTCCTTCCTCAATTTCGGTGAATTTCTATTTAAGCTTCCGATATTTGTGTGCAGCAAAACTTTATTGTTCAATTGTATGAAATATCTTATGTCCGAGGAAATATTAAGCATATTTGTTAGTTCCATAAAAAGCAAATTTTCTTCAAATTCTTAAATATTGAAAGCTTAAGCAAACAGTGTATTTTTAACAAATCCATATGAATTCAAGCTAAAGGCAATTCAATTTATTTGTTAGAAATTCAATTTCAAAAAATATTTAGTTATATGAAAAATGCATTTATATAAATAATAGAACTAGCAGTAAGCTACATAATTCACTTCCACTAACTCATAACGGCAGGCATATATCCATAAGCATACATAGAACAAATTTCGCTCCCATATACATATGTATACCCACTTCTAAATTTAATAACAGCTAGAAATCAACCTACATATGCCTATAAATATATTATTTTTTTGTATTTACTTAGGAATAGCATTAAAATTTTTTCCCAGTAACATACCCATACCCACATACATATGCGTTGGGTAAACTGTATGAAAACATGACAAATACGCAAGAGACCGACCGGAAAACCCATATGTATTATGCAAGTACCGCCAACATTACGCACAACATGTTTGTTTACAAAATATTCATGTTTCCGTTCCGTTGTACTCCTATTATATGCATTAATATTTGCAAACATATGTACTGATTCGATATATTTTTATTATGCAAACATTGCAAATGTACCCGGTAGGAAAAAAAAATTCGGAAATTTTTTCATGATCCATTTCAATAAAGAGCAATAAAACTTTGGTATTCTAATAAGTGCACTCATAAGCTGAATAAATTATATGAAAAAGCTCTCTCTGTCAATAAAAGCTCCCTTAAGCATTAAGTTCGTAACTAACAAACGTTCTGTTGCTGAGTTTCTCGACTAAATGGTCTTTGCTTTCTCATAAGGCATATTGAATGGCTACTGAAGGCTTATGATCAATAAAGGTGTTTAAGTCAAGTCAAAGATCCTTCGAATATATTATTTCATAACATTTTCTCAACAATACATGCTGAGTTAAAGGCTAAATAGGTTCCCAGTACAGCATAACCTACACTAGTACCCTTAATGGGAATAAATCGGTTGGATTGTTTTGGAACTACGATTTAGACAGCATTAGTTGCTTCTTTACTAATACTTATAACTTATCGGAATCCTCTACTACTGATAGAAAAAGCTTTGTTAAGCTTTTGAGCTTTACTGGTAAAAAGCTCTCGCTGGTTATATAGAGAACTATTAGAGGAGGATTATTTCTATTACTGACTTCCGCTCAACTCGTGAAGTTTTAAGGATCAGATGTCAGAACTTAGTACAGTCAGTAACTCAAAGATACTAACTTTATATTATTTCTTCTGTGTCCGAGCTTTAGCATTCGCAAGCAAAACTTTCATTGCTGACTGTGAAACAAATGACGAACTTTTCTGTCACAGACACCCTTTGACTTTAAATTGTGCGCATCTTCCTTCCTCTGCCTCTTTGAGAGAACTTTTTGGTGATTTTTAACTCTTTTAATTAAATAAAATTTTAATATACGGTCTGCTTTGTGCACTGTCAAATGAAAACACAATATGTATATAGTATCTACACACATGTAAATCAATATAACAGCTTGACGCCAACATATGCCACATCACAAAATATACCCCAACCCCCCACTTGTACGCAAATTCACACATAAAAACTTTTCGTATTGTTATGTTGACATTAATATCACTCATACGCCATGTCGAACCAGAACCACACCACTAGCCATATGCGCTACGCATGTGATTTATTGAGTGATTTCATTCAATTTCATACTTTATAGCTTTTGCCTAAGTGAAATGTTAGCATTGGCGTAATATAACGCTGGTAAAGAGGAAAAGTCAAACGAAACTTTGGAAAATATTCATATTTATTATAAGAGCAATTGTCGAGAGATTGCCTGCAGAGAATGTATTTACATAAGGATTCAAGTGAATGCGTTTGTGTGTGTTCTTGGAAGTTGCTGGCTACACCCAAGTGGGGTTGGAATATATACCTGTACTTATATATTTTTACATATGTTTTTCTCCTACTGCAATATAATATCTCATTGCTTTAGAGTTTCTTTGTTGTGCTCTCTTCATTCTCGGCAGAGTCATTTGTCAATTGTATCATCATCTGGTTTATTTGATGTTTGCTATTATTAAAATTGCTTTGTATGTGTGGGTGTTTAAATATAGCATATGTGTGGAGTTGAGGAATGTGGAAGAATATAAGTAATATATACCGGAATATTTTTACGTTGCGTTTAAGTTTAGTTAAGTGAAGCTTCAAGTATAAAATCAGTATAAAATCAAAATTTGAGTATACAAAAGCAACTCCAAGTATATTAAATGTTATGAAATAAAGTTTGGTTTGTTAGGGAAATCAGATTTAGAGATTTTATATAGTCTACGAACGCTACCCTGTGCACTAAACTTTAAGAAACAGAGTAAAGTCTTGATAAGCCACATCATACCTGGTCTTCTAAGTATTTAAAATGACAGCATATGAATACATAGAAAACTATTTTGGAAGAGATATACCTCCCAGGAAGGGAAATGTAAGTGCGTTACCTTACATTATTTCATACACGTGAACTCTTAAAGCTTTTCATGATTTCAAGCTTCAAGTTTTAAAGCTTTTCAGTATTCTTTATATCTATACTACCATTATAAAGAGGAAAGATTTGTATGTAAGTTTGTAATGAATAAACCCAAAAACTACTGTGCCGATTTCAAAAATTCTTTCACCATTGGAAAGCTACATTCGCCCTAAATAACATAGGCTATATTTATAGGAAATAGTTCCCAGGTGAGGGTATCAAAAAGTCTCCGTGATGGAGTATCTTAATCTGAAACTGAAAATCCCTTGCAAGTCATTTTCTTCGCATCGCAATCCCGTGCGAAGCCGTAGCGGTCTGCTAGTAATAGATTCACTACTGGAAAAAATTAAGGGATAAAAAAAAATTCCAAATTTTTGGGCAAACATCAACAGGTCGTAACTTCGAAAGAAATGATCGTACAAGAAATAGATACAGAAGGAAATTATAGCTCCAAGTGTCTAGTTGTTAGATTAGAACTTTAAACATTAACCTCTGCGGTTTTGGAGTAATCGTAGAAAAACCAGCAACACAAAAATTTTCAAACTATGTTTAGTTTTTTTTTGGGTTAACGGGCGTGGAAAAAATTTTTTTTAGCTTAACCACTATAAGGATTGGATACTTTGTTCATTTACTTTTAATTTGGTTTTTTTAACACGTCCATTTACGATATACGTCCATTTCTAGCCGAGATATCGGTCTTCAAATGGAAAAGGATCCTTTCGTCTTTGATTATCGATATCTCAGCAACCAAAGATCGCACAGAAAGTTAAAGGTGGGTTTCAAGAACTTGAATAAATTCTCCTTAACGACTAGCCATTGCTTATCCGAAAAAAAAAAAATTGTTTCTTATTGTCACATGAATTTGAAAATGCAACAAAAAAGGGCTTTTGGTTAACAAGTTAAGGAAATTCAAGAAACCATCGCCCAATCATTTCTACTGATCTCAAGTTCTAATCCAAAAACTAGACACTTGGAGCTATAATTTCCTTCTTTATCGATTTCTTGTACGACCATTTCTTTCGAAGTTACGGCCTGTTGAAATTTGCCCAAAAATTGTGAATTTTTTTATCCCTTAATTTTTATACTCTCGCAACAAATGTTGCTAAAGAGAGTATTATAGTTTTGTGCACATAACGGTTGTTTGTAACACCCAAAACTAAACAAGTTAGATATAGGGTTATATATAACAAAGTGATCAGGGTGAAGAGTGGAGTTCAAATCCGAATGTCTGTCTGTCCGTCCGTCTGTCTGTGAAAGCTGTAACTTGAGTAAAATTTAAGATATCTTAATGAAACTTGGCACACTTATTTCTTGGCACCATAGGAAGGTTGCTTTCGAAAATGAGCAAAATCGGACCACTGCCACGCCCACAAAATGGCGAAAACCGAAAACAAATAAAGTGCCATAACTAAGCCATAAATAAAGCTATGGAAATAAAATTTGGAATGAAGGATCATACTATGAAGGGGCATATTTGGATGCAATTTTTTTGGGGAAGTGGGCGTGGCCCCGCCCCCTACTAAGATTTTTGTATATATCTCGCAAACCAATAGAGCTATATAAACCAAACTTTCTGCAGTCGTTTTTTTTAGCCACTTCCTAATACAGTCCAAAAATGAAAGAAATCGGATCATAACCACGCCCACCTCCCATACAAAAGTTAGGTTAAAAATTACTAAAAGTGGGTTAACTCACTAACGGAAAACGTCAGAAACACTAAATTTCACATAAAAAAGGCAGATGGAAGCTGCACTCAGATTTTTTTACAAAATGGAAAATGGGCGTGGCGTCGCCCACATATGGGTCAAAAACCATATCTCAGGAACTACTCGACCGATTTCAATGAAACTTGGTTTGTAATAGTTTCTTTACCTCCCAATAATATGTTGTGAAAATAGGCCAAATCGCTTCACAACCACGCCTACTTCCTATATACCAGAACTTTGAAGACGATCTGAATCGTTTACATTTCAATATATAAAGTAAGTACTAGTGAAGATATCGGTGCAGAACTTTGCACAAATACTATGTTAATAGTGTGGCAGCCCCATTCTAAAAATCGCCGAAATCGGACCATAGGTTTTTAAGGCCCCATATATCGAACACGAGGACCTCGGTGCTTCTAACCTAATATTATGGTTTCCAACTTTCAATGGATTTTATACAATATATATGACGAATATGTGGGTCAAATTGTGTATTATATAATATAAATAAAGTTAAATAAATAAATTGCGAGAGTATAAAATGTTCGGTTACACCCGAACTTAGCCCTTCCTTACTTGTTTAAAGTAGTGTTTTGTCAAAAATATTTTTGAAACTTTTTAAGCTTTTATGAAGCTTTTCTAAAATGAAAATGAAAATTACAGGACATGCATAGAACACTATTTTTAAATGGCTATGCCTTCTAAGAAAGGAGGATATGATCCTCTTACACCATTTCACGCACGCAAACTCCTTAATCTTTTCAAGCTTTTTTTGACTTTTTAAGATTCTTTGAATAATAGTTATTTTGTCAAAAGCTTTTTTGAATCGTTCAAAGCTTTGAAGCGTTGAAGTGTTGAAGCTTTCTAAGCTTTTCTTGAGCTTTTTCGAAATTCTTTGAATAAGAGTTATTGATCAGATTTTCAGAATGGAACGCTTAGTATTTATCCCAACAATTCTTATAACATATTTATGTTTCGCTATAATGAACCCTAAAGGAGCAAGCAGAAATCATAAGGGTGTTCGAGTAAACTTATCACTCTCATAATTATTTACATATAACTTTGAATATGTTTTTAGGCATTCCCTGACGAAATTATACTCAACACTATATAGAAGGCTATTTGTCAAACACTTCTGTACTGCGATTTGACGTAAATTTGATCCAGATTGACACTTTTCTTTTAGTAAAGTCATTCTATTGAGCAAAAGTGATTAAATTTAGAATCAGAGATCAAATGACAGAGAGAAAAATGCTAATTTCCTAGTTATTACAAACTAATCGTAGCTTCAATCGATGCTTTAAAGATCTTCACAAAATAGGGTCGTCACATTTGAACGCTTACAATAAAGAACTTGAATAATATGCAATGGGATCTAGGAGAAGGTGATATTAGACTATGATCGTTTTTCCACAATTTCTTAAAATAGAAAAGTATGACTCTTTTAGAACTTACATGTATTGGTAGCCAACATATGGCAAATGCACACACAACCACAACAACCATACGTGTTACACGTCGTTTGCCCTTCCTGCAAGAAAAAGAGAAGAAAGAAAGAAATGTGTTCTTAGTAAGATTCCGTTTTAGAATTTTGAAGCCTTTGATTAAATAAGGGACTATTTCAAATCAAAATATAAGGACATTCCTGTTTGTTCTTCTAAATTAAAAGTATGCTATAGGATATATATATATATATATTTGGCGTAGGAACCGCTTTAAGCGATTATAGCCGAATCCACCAGAGCGCGCCACTCATTCCTCCTTTTTGCTTTTTGGCGCCAACTGGAAACACCAAGTGAAGCCAGGTCACTTTGCACTTGGTCTTTCCACCGGAGTGGAGGTCGTCCTCTTCCGCGGCTTCCTCCAGCGGGTACTGCATCGAATACTTTCAGAGCTGGAGTGTTTTCTTCCATCCGTACAACATGACCTAGCCAGCGTAGCCGCTGTCTTTTTATTCGCTGAACTATGTCAATGTCGTCGTATAAATCGTACAGCTCATCGTTCCATCGTCTGCGGTATTCGCCGTTGCCAATGTTTAGAGGACCATAAATCTTGCGCAAAACCTTTCTCTCGAAAACCCCAAGAGTCGTCTCATCGGATGTTGTCATCGTCCACGCTTCAGCGCCATACATCAGGACGGGAATAATGAGCGACTTATAGAGTTTGATTTTGGTTCGTCGAGAGAGGACTTTACTTTTCAATTGCCTACTCAGTCCAAAGTAGCACCTGTTGGCAAGAGTGATTCTGCGTTGGATTTCAAGGCTGACATTGTTGGTGTTGTTAATGCTGGTTCCCAGATAAACGAAATTATCTACAACTTCAAAGTTATGACTGTCAACAGTGACGTGGGAGCCAAGGATAGGCATAGGATATAGTAATGAGTGTTTCTTTTGTCAAGAATTTAACATAATTTTAAAGTTATGGATTTTCCATTATGATTTAAAAATGATTTCTGGCAAGTTACCGTCGCTGCTGACTCGAATAAATTCCAATCAAGAGACTCAACTTTCGATCACTTTTTGCTGCAATTGGGGCTGTATGTCAGCAATAAACGTTGTTCCGGAGTATGTATGGATGTTCATTGCGAAATGGCAAACCCAACTGAGTATAAATCAAGTAAAAGCTGTCAAAAAGCCCAAGTCCGAAAAAAAGTATTGCCAAAAAAGCCACGCGTCTAAAAAATACCCGTTTGTTGCGTTTGAGATATTTTCCGAGAATGCGGCAATTAAGGTGAATCGTACAAATGCAGAGCTACTAACGGTCACGAGTTCGAAAACAACTTTAAAAGGAAATTTAAGCTCCAAATATTCTTATTGTTTACGCATTACCCTGCTTACCCCCTTGCTTTTATTTGCATTGCACTAATTTGCGTTTGCATTCTTTTTCTACTTTTTCCATTCCATTATCTGCCAGTTTTTCATCATCGCTTTCTATGTGCTTTTCCTGTAATCCTTTGTATTTTTTTATGGCCTCTTTCTTCCCGCTATTACAACTACCGTCTTCACCTTTGTCCCTTCATTGCATTTCGTGCAATTCTTTGGTTTTTTCGCTGTTACTTTTTATGCAGTTTACTTGCTTTTCACTTTCGTAAAATCTGATTTCTCTTTGGAAACCTTTTAAGTGCACTAACTTTGTCAGTAACGGCCAGTTCGATATCTCAGAAGCAAAGTAATTTTGTATACTTACAGCAGCTTTCAGCATTTTACCGTTAAAAGCTGACCTCTACTGTTTAAGCTTTTCAATCAAGTTATCTGAATTCCAACCATCAGAATCTTGTTCAATTAGTTGTAATAAAGTTTCAGTTCGTAAAAGAGTCACTACTGATAACTTATCTTCGAAAGCTGCCTTTTACACTCAAAAAAAATTTAATATTAAAAGCTGAGAGAATGGAAAATGAACCAAAAATGTTTACGCTCAACTCAAGCAGAAAGCAAGGCGAACCATTTCAATAATTCTATAATTAAATTATGTCCGTTGCAAGCATGAGCACGCTGCGTTTTCGCGGATTTCTTATAATACGCAAATATCTTTGGATTGACAGGATTTAACGGAAGCGCGTAAAAATTATCTACCGTTGAATGATTTTATATTGCTGCCGGCAGTTGGGTTCGTACACATATACTGCTGTACATACGTAGTTACACAACGTAATTCAATGCGTAGGCACGTTTTACCTGCATGCCAGGCAATCGCGTACATTTCGACGCGGGTTGGAGTATAAATGAATGAAAGATGGAATGATTGCAAGAGTTAAGGATCTTCATGCGTAACTTTTGTCGATAGCTTCCTTTACACGGAAAACCGAATTATACATGTATCTCTATGTACTATTGTGTGTGTGTGTGTAATTAAACCATGTAGCGCTTTGTTTTCATACTCTTTCGATTCTTACCTTGATTCTGCTGATGGCTTACAGCCGGGCGCACTCTTCCATAGGCGTGCCAACATTAACATGTACAAGAAGAAGATCAGCGTTAGCGGTGTAACGTATGATGAAGCGGCAAAGGAGACCTGTAAAAGTGAAGAGTATAAAGTCCTTGAGTGGCTGAAGATTGAAAATTTCATAAAGAGAAAGAACTTTTCTGTTTAAAATATATTGCTTTCAGAGATAAAGCTTAAAAGTAGCATACAATATTGAAGTGGTATTTAAGAGACCCAGTCTAGGGTTCTCAAAAGAGGCCTATTTATAAGTTTATTACTTGGTCAATCTTAGGAATTTCCTTTTTCGAGAGAACACCTACAGACGATTGTGATTCTAGGAACGCTTGCTTTCTCAAATAAAATGAAATAAATTAAAATAAAATAAAATAAATAAAATAAAATTAAAATAAAATAAAATAAAATAAAATAAAATAAAATAAAATAAAATAAAATAAAATAAAATAAAATAAAATAAAATAAAATAAAATAAAATAAAATAAAATAAAATAAAATAAAATAAAATAAAATAAAATAAAATAAAATAAAATAAAATAAAATAAAATAAAATAAAATAAAATAAAATAAAATAAAATAAAATAAAATAAAATAAAATAAAATAAAATAAAATAAAATAAAATAAAATAAAATAAAATAAAATAAAATAAAATAAAATAAAATAAAATAAAATAAAATAAAATAAAATAAAAATAAAAATAAAAATAAAAATAAAAAAATAAATAAAATAAATAAATATTTATTCTAAAATTCAAATTAAATTATTTTTTTTTTAGTTCCTTAAAGGCGTTCTTTAAACCAAAAAAAAGTATTCGAGTTTTTGAACATACAAATTGGCCCGTTCAGAAGCTGCTTGGTTGACTACCGAATGATATTTTAACGCGATTAATGTGAAAAAGATTCGCTCATGACGCAGTAAATGCCAGTTACCGCTAGGTAATTGGAAGTGGAATTCTTACTATATGTTATAGCCTATAGAAATACTTCTGAGAACTGTGAAACAATATTATTTTTAACTGATTACTATTAAAATAATTAAATTTCCTTTTCTGCGAAACATATCTGCTTCAGACTTTTTTACTCAAAACAAGGCAAAGCACAAATTTCAATTTAATAAGTTGACCTAAATTCGTCACATAATGCTATAACCTATACAAACATTATATATGTATGTATATAGTATGTGTATACATCGCATATAAATGTATGTTATAAATTCCCGGAAGCTTTTACTCATTACTTTATGTGTTTGTATTGTAAATTGATGGCCAGTCATTTTATTGCTTGGAAAGCTGTGAAGAATACGAATTTACAAACTACTATGTATATATAAATACGCGGTAAGTTGTTGTTCAAGTTAATCCACTTGGAACTTTTATTGCCAGTCATTTGCACGCTCATTTATTAGTTAACATCTAAATGTTGTGTAATTAACGCAGCATTCAAGTACTGCCTGACAAATCTGACGTAATCCACTTTAATTCAGTTAAGAAACATACAATTTGTACAGTGTTAAATTAAGCTGCCATGGTTTGTAGATCAAAGTTCTTCGATACTATTGGCTTTAGTATTTATCGTATGTATTTGTATAGTAATTAAAGAGAGTTTTAATTGCATTACACGCATTAAATATAAAGCGCTTTGTCATGGACTAATGATTTGAGGGAGCAAGTAGAATAAAAATTACAGTTATTGTGTACAGAAAAGCTATTGGACTTGATGACCTAAGGAGCCTGGTATTGTCCTGTGGACGATATTAAATGCGCTCTTATCAATCTTCTAATCTTCATTCAATGATTTATGATCCTTTAATAAAAAATATTACAAAAAGAGACTTCTCAAGTATATTTTCCTGAAATCAGGTTGGTCAGTTCTATTACTTATTGAACTAAACTTCGTTGGATCACAACTATATTTCGGTTATAAATCCTGTTCTGGTCGAATATGTTTCACCCTTCCACATTCCTTTACAATTTCAATATTTGTATCAATTTATTTGCCTGAATTTTTGAAAAGTTTTTCACACACAGTTTTCCACTTCAATTTATTTACAGTTACGACAATAGCACAACCTGCTATCAACGCTTTTCATAACACTTCTGTTATGACTATCCACTTGTTATTTCTTCCGTTTTTCATTTTTATGTAAAATTTATTGTTTCACAATTGCTTTGTCTTCATGCAATTCACCAATAATAACGTGAAACCGTACAGGTGTGTTTACAGGAGACTGCCACCATCTCCACTCTCTGCCTCTCTCCCTTTGCCTGCCATCTCCAAGCCAATATGGATGCAAGTGCCGCTCCATTTGCATTTCTGCTTCACTCGCAGCCAGCCATGGGGTTTTGTAAGCGTCAATTCGCCTGGTCGTTCGCACTCTATGCACGCCTTTATGATTTTCGTAGCGTTTCGTTTTCCAATTCATTGAATTTGTCATTGTCATTTTGTTTTCGAAGTCGAAATGCTGACGATTGCTTGTTAACTTTATTTTTCTTATTTTTGACTTTATGCGGAATTTTATGGCAGAATTTATATGTTGTTTGTCCTTAAAAGCCAAACGAAATTTAATAGTAAAACTTAGACTCTGAAATGCTTATGCGCTTGAAATTCTTTATTTGTGCAGTCAAAGCCAGTTTACGAGAAGCGCTATAAATATTTTACAGTTATTTGATATAAATGTGTGACTAGGCGGAAGAAAAAGTCATGAAATTGGGTTCATAAAATACGATAATATTCTATGCCATGCAAAAGAAATTGCACGATATTAGAAGACTTTCTGAAAAACTTTAACGATTCCGTAAAATTCATTTCCTATACAACTCGTTGCCTGTTTATCTTATAACAGTTGCTTCCTGCCGTTCTATGGAACATTTAGTTTAAAAATATCTTCGAAAATTAAATTGGAAAATTTTAAAAGTACTTTCGAAATTCCTCTGCAAGCATTTTACTTGCTGCATGTGCTCTCGCCTTAACTATCATAATATTGTTTGGTAGAAACGGGAACCATTCTTAAATTCAGCCTTTAACGATATTACTATTTATCAGTTTTTTCCTCAAATTTGATTTGATTGCATTTTATTAAAAATATATTTCGAATTCCCATGGAATCAGACAGTAAATGTGGTATTTTAATACATTTTGACAGCAGCTCCATCTAGCGGACATTTTTTAATTGCCGTTCAATCGTCTGTTGACGTTTATAAACTTCAAAGGATGAATTACTCTATTGTATATTACTAAACGGATTAATTATCGAGTGTTTTTCAATATAATGTCAATGGGTTTATATCCCTTCTCTATACCTATCCCTTTATCCCTTAAGAGAGCTTTTCAAATGCGTTAATCGTTTGAGCGCTCAATTTGCACAGAAAAGTGTGTTTTCCATTAAGTCTGACATTTAATTCACCTTATTTCTTCTTCAATGAATACAATCAGTAAACCCGATTGTTTGTTAAATTCGATTAACCGTTCCATTTAAATAAGTCCAAATAAATAAAATCGAAAATAAAACAAATTAATATAATTTTCCTTTGCGTTTGTATTAGCGCTGCCGCATTACACTCGGCCAACAGGTTCATAGGTTTATCGCACCGGAATAAATGTGAGCATTGAGTGGACATAACCGTAATTGCGTAGCGTTACGTTAGCACTGATAAATGGTTATTCAACAAATAAATTGAAAATAGTCGCGCGTAAATCTGTTACGGTTATTTGCTGTGCACTTGAAGAGTGCGAGTTAAATGAAGTAAAAGGTGAAAATGTAATTTTATCACTATTTTTACATGAATTCTGTGGTTGAAAAATAAATATTTACAAAGTGCTGAAGTGGTTGAGGTCGAAGGTGTTATATGGAAGTTTTAATTAAGGTTGCAGCAACTCAAAAAGTGAATAAATAATCGGAGACGGAGTGTATATGATCCATGATATAGTAGATGAGATCTGGTATAACTTATATTAGATTGGCATATATCTCCCTTCTGCCTTTTGTCTTTTGAATTTCGCGGTTATGTATAAAGCATTAAATAGCGCGTATCTGGCAATACTATACATCTTTGAAAGGTCATGACATAACCTACAAAACGTTCAATGCAAGATTAGTTTGGATATTGCGTTCAACAGTTATAGGCGTGTAAATATGAAGTTCACTAACGCCGAAATTCGCGCTATTTTAAAGTTTTCCTTCGTTAAAGACCAATCCGCTAGAGAAACGTTTCGTGAGATTAATGGTGTTTTGGGGGATGGTACTCTATCAATTCGAACTGCGATGGAATGGTTTCGACGATTCAGAGCGGGTGAAAACGACACCATGGATAAGCCAGCCGGCGGAAGCCCAGAAGATGGGAGTTAGTAACCAAACTATTTTAAACCATCTGCAGAAGGCTGAATACACAAAAAAGCTTGATTTTGGGATGCCGCATGATTTAACGCAAAAAACCTTCTGCACCGAATCAACGCCTACGATATACTGCTGAAACGGAATGAACTCGTCCCATTTCTGAAGCGGATGTTGACTGGCGACGAAAAATGGATCACATACGACAATATCAATCGAAAACGGTCTTGGTCGAAGGCCGATGAATCGTCCCAAAAAGTGTCCAAGCCGGAATTGATGGCCATGAAGGTTTTGGTCAGGCAATCGACCAGAATTGGACAACAGGAAGTGTGTATTGTTCCACCCGGACAATGCCAGACCACACAATTCGTTGATGCCTCGTCAGAAGCTAAGGGAACCCGGATGGGACGTTTTATCGCATCCACCATATAGCCCGGACATAACGCCACCTGTTCCTGCCCATATAGAACGCCCTTAGTGGTGTAAAGTTGAACTCAAAAGAGGCTTGTAAAAAGTGGCTGTCCGAGTTCTTCGCAAATACGGAGGGGGCTTCTACGAGGGGGTATTATGAAGTTGCCGTCTATATGGAAACAGATTATCGAATGAAACGGCGCATATTTGAACTAAATCCGATCACTGTAACACTTTTCATAAATCATTCAATGAAGAGCAAAATAGCGGAATGGAGATCTTTGCCAACCTTCACTTCACTGTGTGCCCAGCCTGAACAATCATACTTTTAGCTTTTTATTTAATCCCTAGATTTATACAGCTTGATTTTTTTTTCTAAAAATATGAGATTCTAACAAATTCTCACTGGGTTCATTAAATAAAAAGTTCAACAAGATTATCTACACCTCTGAACACAGTTATAAATGTCTTATGGTTTTTTCCAATTTCATTTTCATTAAAATGGAAAACACCCAAATGTGCAATAAATTTGAGTCTCAAAACTTTTTACAGCTTTTTAAATGATTGGCGGCTTATGCAGTTAATTGAAAGTGAAATCCCTGTAAGCAGCGAATTCTTGACTAAGTGCGATTACATATTGTACATACATGTGTACAGAAATGTCTTCGCTTTTATGAGTTCATGGATTATTGAAAGTTACATACAAATACCAATAAATAATAAGCAAGTTGTGCCAACTTATTTCCTTTGTCAACACATTTTAATAGCTTTCAAAGTTTATAGCACTTGGATGTTGTTTGCAAGCTTACATACAAGTATATGCAAATATACAGTTATATGAAATTATATGAACTGAAAATGAAGTGACAACTGCTGCACAGCGCGTCTGTAGAATTCAAATAAATATTTTCATTATGAAAAGTTTGTTGATAAACTTTGAGAAATCACAGCGGCTCAGCGCGAAGTGTTCTAATTGAATTATGCACGAGGCGCTATAAGAATAAGTACAGAAATAAATAATAATAAATATATTTGCACGCGATGATGAAATACAAATGCACATACATTGATATACTGTGATTAAAATTTATTTTTAGTAGCAAAGTTTTTAGTTTCCTAAATCACGAATGACTATACAACACAATGTTATGATCCTTAAGGCGAGTGCACACGCAGAAAATAAAGAACTTGTAGGGGAGTCAAAAGTTTTTTGACTCTGTTTTCGAAAATATTTTTATTTTCTTAACTAATATTTCGGAAGATCAATCCATTTCACTATTCCACATTTAGTGACATTTTTTAGTAATTTATTTTGCTGAAATTGATTCATTTTATACAATTAATTGTACCCATTCTTAAAATCTCATCCGTTCCCTGTGTCTTGTTTTGACCGATTACTAATAGCAACCTTAAGTTTATTCATATTGGTTTTAGTCTTTCACTTATTCTTGGGCAAATTTTGTTTATTTTAAAGGTCAATTCAGTTTGAGCTTTGTTTATTTTAAAAGAAATTCTGTCTAGCTTGTTCCAAATGGACACTATATTTCTATCTCAGTAAAAGATGCTTTAGTCGCTGTTCTTCATTAGCTCTCTCGGGATTACTAACAATCGTGCACTCAAGAGCTTAGATGAGACTGACATTCAATTGGTTAACAGTGTTTCTACAACAGACAACAACTTGCCACTAGCTCGAGCGTATACTTGAATAATTTCATTCCTAGACACTTATTGAGTTTGTCGAGGTGTTATTTTAATTTAGAATCCAACTAATTAGCAGAATTGGGTCTACATCAAGTGGCCTTGTACCGCCTTATAGCCTTTTCGCACAAGAGTTAATCGATAAATTAACTGGGGTTTTCTCGATTAAAGCACTGATTGTGATCCCTCATACTATAGAGTCATCTTTGAACCACCCTGTGGTCTTAATAAAGTGAAAAAGTTCACACAATTTGATATGAACAACTTCACCCACATTCTCGAGAAAACCGCGTCCAATAGTTGCGATTCTAAATTACAAGGTAACCCCAGTCTGCTGGCGTGTCTACAGACAGACAGTGTCCCGTTAACACCCTTACAAGGGTTCTTGTGTCATTCATCTTAAATTTCAATAAACTACATGTGCGGCTCTTACTCCACTCAGGCCACGAACAAGTCGTTGATTGTTTCCATTGTGATTCAGCCGTATCAACAGCATGTTTATCTATTAGGTGTCTGGACGTTGTCTGAGGTATATAAATTCCCTCTTTATAAGCCTCCAACTGCAGTGTTGTGCCCAATCTGGCTAGTTCATCTGCTACACAGTTTCCAGGAATGTCACTATGTCCCGGGACCCATTGCAGGTGTATCGTGAAAAATGATGTCATAGTCATTAGTAAATCCAAGCATTCTTTTACTATCTTCGATGATATTCTTTGCAACTTTAGTGATTTTAAAGCCGCTTGACTATCCGAGAATATGAATATGTGTTTAGTCGTTAGCACTCTTTTTGACAAAACGAGAAGACTTTCTTTAATTGCAGTGATCTCTGCTTGGAAAACACTGCAGTGATCCGGTAACCGGAAAGCGATTCTGGTATCCAGTTTCTCTGAAAATATCCCACCTCCTACTCGTTTGCCTATTTCCCACTCCTCTCTAGAGTGGAAGTATATGTGTAGGTCCGAATTTAGATTCATTTCTATGGGATTGCGAAAGTCCGTAATATTTGGTAGAAATGGGAACTTGCCGAGTATATTGGAACGTCCCCTATTGCAGTTTTGCAGTAGCGAAGATTCTCTCAGCCTAAGTGCCGATTTCGCCGCCTGTTGTTTGCAGAATAGATCTATAAGCAGTAAATACAGAATCGCCTCTAATGCCTGGCTCGGCGTTGTTCTGAGAGCTCCACTGAGACATATACATGCAGCTCTTTGTAAACTTACGATACGCTTTACTGTGTACTTCTTGTCAATTATTGGCCACCAGACCAATATCCCATAAGTCATAATCGGTCTTACCACAGCTGTGTAGAGCTAATGTGATACGCGGGGAGTTAGTCCCCATTTTTTCGAATACAAATCGAGTTGAAATTGGAATGCTACTCTGCAGGTTGTTGTCCACGCTGGGAATTTTGAGCAATCAGCTGATTCAACTTAAATTAATTTGGCTGTCCGAAAAGGCTATTTTATTGATTGAGCTTTAGGATTAAATAGTGCATGTGTTGTTGTTGCAAAAACTAGATTTTTTTACGACTCAATATTGTCAGCCTCGAGAATAGCGTTTTTAGATCCCGAACTATTCAATTGGCCATCCAGTGTAAGACAAAAATTCTATTAGATCCTAATTTTTTCTTCTCTATTATGTTAAAGCTACATCAATATATTTTATGATACTTTAACGCTCCAATGGAGCATCAGGAACTTTACCTACTTTCATGCTTTAGTTTACAAAGTAAACCTGGTGAAATTCAAGATAAATAAAAAATATTCGCAGCACTGAAATTGCAAGTAAGCTCAAGGTCATTATAGTGGAAAAATAAATAAAGAGTTTGTAGCGTCTAAAGACAACAGAAGCACTTTGGAACAGTGTGAGCCACACAAAATGAAATATTAAACCCTTCCGACGGGCAATTTCTTTCGCTTTGGACAACTTAAGTTGTGTCAAACGATTTCGAAATTGATTTAAATGTCAAAAAAAGTAGTAACACTTGCTGCCAGTTACTACCCAACTAGCAAATAAAAAGTAAAAATGAATGGATGTTTATATACCAGAATGTGTGTTTGTGATTACGCTGGAGAGTACGAACGAATACGCCACTGAATTCTGTATGAATGCGGACAGGGAGCTGCCCGTAGTGTCAACAATGGTGGTATTACAAAGATTTATAGCTTATTATGCGTGTCACCCTTTCGACAGCGAACGATTGCTGAGCAAAGTATGCGATGCTTCGATGAGTTCTCAAACGCTGAGAAAACACAACTGAAGTAAACATTCGCAGAAGTGATGATGTACAAGTATGTATGTGTGCATTACGGAGTGCGTTACAAGGAGGACAGCATAGTGCCACGTAGCAGTAAGGCGATTAGGACTACACACAGCCACACAAGGATACATATAAGTAAACATATTGGCTTGAGTTGAAAATAGAAATGTCGACATTCTAACTGTGTTGACGATTATGATAACAGGACATTCGATACGCTTGAGTGCTAAGGAAGTGTTGTTGAACCGTCTTGTTGCGCGTGGACTTTTAAGTTTGTGATATTTTTGTATGTGGGTAGGAGGAAGCTTCTATTCCACGCAGAGAAATGTTAAACTATTAAGAAAAAAATATCAATTTCTATTCCTAGAATTTCATGAATAAATTCCAACTAGTCAGTAAAAAATAAGAGTTATACCAATTTTTGGAATAGTTAGTTCAGAAAGAAGGCAAAATTGAGTCCCAAAATACTCAATATAAATCAAATAATGATTGTCCCTCACAAAACAGAGCTAAACTGTTGTGTATCTAATTTGGATTGGTTCGAAACTAATATATTTCTAACTAAAATCTGACAATTGACATCCCGTATGACATCAATATGCGAAAGCAACAGTTACTGCATCGAAAAAGACAGCCAGCTGACTAGTTGATCTTGCAGTTCACACTAGTTGCATTTTAGTCTATAATTAGTTTATTTCCCTACTAGCTTCTGACACATAAATTCTTCGAAACGTCACGAACGCGCGACATCATATTTATTATTGGCACTCATCATCCATCGTCTGGTATTGCGGCAATACTTATAATTTCTGCCTTATTACCCTTGCTGCGCTTCATTTCCTTGCACCGGATGCTTGTTTGGCTCGCGAACATGAAAGCGATTCTACAAGTATCCTTCCGGCGGTATAACAAATAAATTGTCAAAGAAAAATATGAACTCTCAACTGTCAAGCATGACAATTGTATTTGCACCGAGTAATTTGTTTGTATATAAGGTATACATACGATATATATATAAGGAAAATTAAAAAAAAAAATGAAATGCTTCGTACACAGGTTACTCCGAAAAAGAGGTTGGGTCTCATTCCTAATAATTACCCATCAGTTATACATACACTCCTGCAAATATGTTTTTGAGTGTCCTCTTGTTGACTCATTCACTTTACTTTGCCTCAATATTGCCTCCTCTATTGACTTCTAATATTCAAGTAGCTGGATGTAAATAATCTAACGTCGATATAGAAATTTACATAAAGTATTTTGCTCATTTACAGCGTTTGCGTGCAGTCGAGCGCAGATAATTGCTGTGTTAAGAGTTGTCAGCGCTTTTGGCAAACAATACAATACAATAATGTAACGATGCGGACAATAAGCTCAATTGACACAAATCCGTGTACATAGCTGTAGACACACATCGAGTATATATTACATAGTACAAGTGGCAACGGCAGCTGTGCAAATGTCCTTAAGTGAGTGCCAAATACTCACAGCAGTTGAGTAAATAGACTTAGTTGGATTTGTAGAAGGATATAATAATGTCTTAGTTTTGTGTTGTTAGTTAACGTGTCTAATAAAGATGATAGTTTCTTCTTCATTTGTTAGAAAACTATTTTAAAGTACTTGTTAATTCTCTAAACTTTGTGTGTTGATGAGAACTACGTCTGACTCGACGTAAATAATAGCTAATCTTTGGGTAATGTATCAGAGCGAGTTAGTTGTGGTATTCTATTATTCTGAAGAAGTTCTTTTCTAGACTTACTTCACCTTATTTTATAGTCATCAATAGAACACCCTTTTGAAATTCAGAACACTTTTTGTTATGATCTTGTTATACAGGATTTCATCTATCGATCGTTTGAAAGGCACTGTATGTCTTATTTAACATTTCGGATGTTAGTTAAGCCCCTTTATTGCTCTCCGTAGTCTGTAATTTCTTCCGTAATTACTTTCCATGAACTCTACTACTCTACGAAGCCCGACACAATATTTACAATCCCAACAAAGAGACTTCTAAATATCAAAATATTTTAAAGACTATGAACGAAGATCATAACTTCACCATTTCCAAACAGAATAAGAAAATAAAATCTCATTTAATAACAAGTAAGGAAAGGCTAAGTTCGGGTGCAATCGAACATTTCATACTCTCGCAATTTATTGAAGAAGTTTCATTAAGATAACATACAAATTAACCCATTAATTCGGCATAAAGTTTAATATAATAACGAAAATCGCCATTTATAGTATATGAGGGCTGAGGTAATTCCTGAACCGATTTCATTCATTTTCATCAGCAAGGTACACTATATCCAAGACTATACGCTCACTTAATTTTGCTAAGATAGCTCACATATTTACCAATACATATATGCGGAATAAAGTTCACCGTATTTTTGAAAAACCTATAATTAGGTATATGGGAGCTAGGAGAAGATACTTTTGAAAAAACCTACAATGAGGTATATGGAGATGTTATGACCCGATTTTAATAATTTTTGGAACAGAGACACACTATTAGAAGAAAACAATTTCCTCTGAATTATATTAAATTATCTGAGAGATTTACCCATATTTTCGGTTAAAATTTGTTCTTAGGCGCTGAGTTCAACATGTTCGATATCTGGGGCCTTGTAAAGTTATGGTCCGTTTTTGACAATTTTTTCACAAGTGAAGCCAGAGATGATATGCACTATTTGTGTAAGGTTTTATTCCGCTATCTTCATTGGTTCCTAATGTTTACATTATAAAGTGAAGGGATAAGATGGAATTCAAAATTGAGTTATAAGGAAAGTAGCCCATTTTTTGTCCGTGTTATCAGGGTGTCAAGAAAATATTATATACCGAATTTCATTCGAATCGGTCGAGTAGTTCCTGAGATATGGTTTTTGACCCATAAGTGGGCGATGCCACGCCCATTTTCCATTTTGTAAAAAAAATCTGTGTACAGCTCCCTTCTGCTTTTTCTTCTGCAAAATTTAGTGTTTCTGACGTTTTTCGTTAGTTAGTTAACCCACTTTTAGTACTTTTTAACCTAACCTTTGTATGGGAGGTGGGCGTGGTTATTATCCGATTTAAACTATTTTCATGGTGTGTGGTGGGGTATGTAAGAGAATCGACTGCAGAAAGTTTGGTTTATATAGCTTCATTGGTTTGCGAATTAAATACAAATAACCGATTTGTGGTCGGGGCCACACCCACTTCCCCAAAAAAATTACATCCAAATATGCCCCCTCCTAGTGCGATCCTTTATTCCAAATTTTTCTTTTATAACTTCATTTATGGCTTAGTTATGGCACTTTATGTGTTTTTGGTTTTCGCAAATTTGTGGGCGTGGCAATGGTCCGAGCCAAGTTTCGTTAAGATACCTTAATTTTTACTCAAGTTACAGCTTGCACAGACGGACAGACGGACGGACGGACAGACATCCGGATTTCAAATCTACTCGTCACCCTGATCACTTTGGTATATATGACTCTATATCTAACTCTTTTAGTTTTAAGTGTTACAAACAACAGTTATGTGAACAAAACTATAATACTTTCTTTGCAACTTTGTTGCGAGAGTATAAAAACATAATACAAGTTTTCTAACCTCACTCGGCACAGATCGTGAATCCGCTAGAGGTCGCGACAAGATCCCGTGACCGATCTTTAGGTCATTTACTATATTCGCTTTGTGTCTCAACCTTCAATCTGATACATTGATGGATGTTAAAGATATTAATTTAGACACTGGAGAAATATATATATTCCAGATACGTGGAAACTATCATCATTACCGATGTAGATCCCCAAGAATGACATTCTATGGAATGCAAGGCTCTTACTGGGATTTATGTTAATACTGTAGAAATACAAATTTCGAAGGAAAGAACCCTAAAAGTGTTTCAATCCTGATTAATGAAATCGTTATCCAGTCGTAATTATTATGATTGGAACAATTTTTTCTCTACGTTGAAAATGACGCTTACTATATTATTACAAAAAGTATGACATTCACCTGAAAAGCAACGAGATTCCAGATACCCTCATGCGATGAAAAGACACACGCTGTGTAATTGCGTCCTTTGAAATAGTACAGTTGCACAGAGTGCGACAACGCCACGGGTATAGCTGATGTCACAATGGCCACCCAAGCACAAATGATGGCGCTGCAAAAAAAATATTTTTTTTTATTCAATTACTTTCTCTAAGACACACAGAAGCAAAGCAATTTGCATGTGTCATATATAGGTTAATTTGTAATTATTGTGATTATATATTGCGTTTATACTCACAGCATCGCATTGCGTTCGGTACGCAAGGACATGCTCGTGACCGGATGTACGACAGCCAAAAAACGATCGAGCGACATCAGCACCAACGTGTAGACACTGCCATGACAGGTAACTACAATCATGTATTGCACAAATTTACACCATAAGTTGCCGAATGGCCATTCGGGCAATACATAATCGGTTGCCGTGAAAGGCACACAAAAGATGACGAAGAGTATATCCGAAATGGCTAGATTGATGATAAGCAGGTTGGTGGTGGAGCGCATCTGTTGATTGGCGACGACCACTGAAAGGAGAGGAAGAGGAATTATTTCAAAGGTTAACGGAGATGATATAATTTTAAATTTCGCTACTGAAGAGTTAGAATATATACTTTATTCGAGTAAAATATACTGATTCGAAAAAAAAAAAATAATTCAAATTACGGTTGGTTCCATTAATCTGAAGACGAAGGCTTGTTCACCTCTAATTCAGTTATAACTTATTTTTCGATACTCTTGTCTCTTAGATATTTCTTAGAACTCTCCTTCCAAAATCTCCATGTTTCATTCGTTTGAAATTATCATATTCATAAAGCAAAAATTATGAGGAACTTATTGAGCACCTTATCGCACAGTTAATACTCTCTTCTCAATTCTCAATTGCCAAAATCTACCAATGTAATTAACGTGGTAGTCCAAACTAAGTGTTATTGCATATATTTGATTGCTAGTTATTGTTCGGAAATCGTAGCTGAATCAAGCTTTCAACCGAACTAGTACCAATTTCTTGTACTAGTACTCTGTACTCATATCACAGAGAATTGAATCGAGCGATGGTCATGTTATATTTAGAGGTTGGTAAGAGGTGCGCCATTTACTTAGAAAAGGCAGCCAAATGTAGCACAACAATGGCAAGTGAACAATGCCACGTCTTCAGACACTTAATTGGAGGAAATGCCACAAACAATTGTGTCTTATTGTTGAATTGAATGTCCAAAAGCCTGTATGGGTACATGTCAGGTAGAGAACAAAATTTTGTTTCATTGTCCTTTGTCTATTTTTGCATATTCGAAGAATGTAAATGCGTATATTTGTCCTACTTGGAGAACAATGTAAAACACATTTTGTTGACTATTTCACTTTATTCTTAAGGATAATATTGTACTTATTTATATATTCGTTCGTGGTTTAAAAAGAACATTTTAGTCTTATGATCCACAAAGTTGGTATAGAAGAATAGTACGTCGTTTGGAGATTAAATACTTCCAATGACTTTTGAAATGTTAGTTACAGTCACTGAAGGAATTATATATAGTCTGTTCTCAGTAGTTATGCTGGTTAATGGTTTTCTTGAAACAATCCTCTCAACTGGAGATAGCTTGGCTCTCAGAGGGTTCGGAAGTCAGGTACGGTATATTTTTTTTCAAACTTCATATCATCATGTAGATTGATTTTAATGTCGATTTGGCTTAAGTTATTATCATAAGAACGGATTGTTTTCGTCAGTGTATCTTAGTAGAGGAAAATATATCACTATTTTACCAACGAAGGGATTGTTGCCAATTTCAAAAGGCATTAAATGACGTTAAAATGTTATTGAAATAACAATTCTAGTGTCACCACCCATAAGAGGTCTGTGCTTGTAGAAATGAAACCACTTTACTCACATCAAACACGCATTTTCCCAACATAGTCCTTAAAAAATGACATACCAAATGCTACATTGAGTGACAAATCATCAGCAGCATTGTAAACAAATCCAGTAGGACTTGACAAATGTGTCGCTCTTTTCAAGGGTACTTAAAGCGAATAAAATACTTAAAAGCCAGCTTTAAAGCTTATTTTTCCGTTGACGGTTTGTATTTGGGCTTATTTGCGCCCTCGCCTCCCTGCCTTCACCTCGGACACAGCCACACAAACACACAGGGTTTAGCCAAGTTTTGACATGAATTTAAACTTTTTGCTTTGTTGTAAGCTTTTACGCAAATATCGGATGACATATACATATGAAATGGTATATATATGCGCATTTAGGACTCATAAAACAGACATGAGTGCAAAACAAGCTAAGCCATGTCAAAGTTGTGGCTAACAAATCCCAAAGATCTGCCGTTGCATGCAAACAAATTAATGCATGTACTAGTATATATAATATATACAAAATATATGCGATTATATATCACCTCTTTAGGTATATGATGAATTATATATGAATTAAAGTATACTCTTACAACTCTTCGCTTTTTCCGTAGCACGAAACTCAATTACCTTTGTATACTTTTTTTTAGCAAATTTAGCTAAACCGAAATAGAAAGAAAACAAACTTTTAAGTCATTTAAGTTAAAGCAACTTCTCGTCACATTGTAAGATCCTTCAACATGTATATAAGAACACTTGTATGACACGAAGTGTATATGTCACCAGCTGTTTCAAGGTGAGTGAGTCTCTCGTTGTAATTGTCACATCAGCAGAAACGGCAAGAATGCAAGTGGACAGTTGTGGGTGTGAAAACAAGTGCCGCACCAAAATGTTGTTTTATTTTAACAATATAAAATACATGTGAGTAGGACTGTGTCGGACAAAAGTATATGTGCATACAGTGTCTACAAGGAAAATAGTATCCTTACAATTACTAATTAAAATAGACTCGAATACTCGATACTTTCTTCGAAATTAATAAAACTCTCACTGTTTCTTCGGCTCACGCCAGCTCTTCCCGTTTTTTCATCGCTCTCAGTCTCTTTGGCTGTCTGTAGTTTCTACCAGTTCTCAGTGATCATAACACCGTGACTCTCATCGGTTCTCACTTGGTCGTATTGTCTCTCACCAGCTCTTCCTAACTTTCATCGCTTTTCTCAGGTTCTTGCTAGGACTCACTGGCGACATAGCACACACAGATTCCATTTAACCAACATATTTTTCTGTGGCTCTCTTCGTCTCTCAGTGTCTCTCACCTTCTTTCCGCGTCTCAACCTCTTCCGGACTTTAACTGAGTTCCTGCGGCTCTGAATAACTTTTACCGGTGCTAATTAAATACTATTTGTTCGAAATAATTTGAGTTTTATCGGGCTCTATTAACTTTCCTCAGCTGTTACAGTTTTATTTTCCAGCATTTCTTACTGAGTCTGACTTCCCGATTATTTATATTTCTCAACTGTTCTCTGTGTATCTCAACGATCTCTTTGGCTCTTCGGTTACTCATTGGTTTTCCCCAACACTCAGTAATTTTATTTTCATTGAACTTTGTAGTATACGAGTATAGTCGCTTTTTAGTTGCCCATACTGTAAGCCCTAGTGTTTATTAGCAAGAATACACATCTTTCCCGTGACATAACCCTACATACATTTATGTCTTGTGATTGTGGCATGGAATGCAAGTGTTGTTTGTGGCCTGAAATCCATCTTATATTCATTGGTCTAGTGGTGTGAGGATAAGTGAATATTAGGAACCTAAAGAAAATCCGAAAATAAAAGCAACGATAACAAAAGAAACCCCTGAATCGAATAAAAATTAGTGAAAGGCGTAAGCAAGCTAGTCGATATACCATTTTACATGCAAGTTCAAGACATAATAGTCAGTGGCGGATGAAGTGGTTTGCGACAGAAAGAAAATGGCAATGAGAAAAAACTATTACTGAGTGACCTTGGCTTCCCCACTTGCCACCAAAATAACTGGGCCTGACACCACACTTTGCAAACCTATTCAGGTGTCCAAGCAGCTAGCTGCCTCTAAGTCTACCATCGATAGTGATAGTTGTGCAAGCCGTAGTGTACCTATTCGTTTATATGAGTTCGTGTAGGTCCTTCATTTCAAGAGCACTCAACGTCGGCACGTTCGCACACGCCTAAATACTTTTGCTACACCTTTACACCTGTGTTCAACGTAAGCGTAAATGTTTTCTCATTTCACCTGTTATACGGCAACATTCATTATGTTTGACTTTGTTGGCGACCTGGTCTGCTGAGGAAGCGAAAGAAATTAAATGCATACTAAATACCGATATTTTGTTGCAATTAAGATTATTTTTTTAATTTCTTCTTTACGATGCGAGTAATTTTTTAAAAGAGGTATTGCTTTCTTTATATATTTTAACTACCAAAAAGTTGTGCGACTTTGAAAATATATAGAAAACGCCTTATTATAGCCAGTGTAGGTAGGCACTGTTCCACCTTTTCACTCAACAAATTTTGAAGATAATAATGACTTAAATATGATTTGCAGTTTGTCTTGTGGCATATTAGAAATGAAGTTAAACTGAAAAAAATTTATCATGGCATTGGAAGCAATGACAGGTCATGTCGCTCTTTGCGAGATGAAATGATAAAATTACGTCAAAATCCAATTATCACCTTAGAAAAAGAATTATTCGAGTTTCTTAGCACAAGAAAATGTTTATCAATAATATCATTCAATTGTCAAAGTCTTAAGATTTAAGTGTTAAGATTTCAACGAAATGAAATAAGAAATTTAGGCGTGGCTATTTATCACAATGAGCAAGACAAATGTCATATTCTCACTCCTCATTTAGATATAAAGGCTCCGTACGCGAGTGATGCTGAAATGACGATATCAAAATCAACACTAATTGGCGATTTGTGTGCGGTAAAATGCAAAATGAACCCTAGCGATTATCATAATAGTAAAAAAAAATGAATTTAATTGCCATTTATATATCACCAAATTCATCGATGAGAGATATAAAATTGTACATCGGTAAAGCTTTATTACCGTTGTCAACTGCAGGTTCGGAAGCTTTTGCAGATATTTTCGGAGAACCAGTAGAGTATAGCGAACGACCGGTACTCCTTGCGGGAGATTTCAATGTAAATTTCTCATTGCCAGAAGCTGAACCATTGTTGGCATTCCTCAGAGAGAAATTTTCATTAGAAGTGATCAATGGAAGAAATGATCCTACGACAAAAGGCGGTACGACTATTGAAAGTGTTGGTCACTCCACCATATTTTTATTCTTTCCCTCTCGCTAGTTTTCTTACATACAAAATGATAAGCATTTCTTGGAATATCACTAAGAAGTATAACTTTTTCCGCGGGTAAGGACTCCACGCACAAGTTTTTTATTCATTCATTTGACAATCCTAACAGTAGGGACCAACAAAGCTCTTTTTGGTTCAATTATAAATATGACTCATATTGCATGATTTGTATAAATCTAACGAATTCGGAGCCTTTTCGAAATTATACAATTTCAATACCCTAAATAGGAAACAATATTTCACTGATTTTGGTACAATTGTTTGTACCCCAAATGGTTTGCCTGCAACCGCAAACCCATTAAGCAGTTATCTCACACACCCACTGTTTACACTCATTTGTTAAATATGCAAATATACATATGTATGTATGTCCACACAAATTTTAGTGACTGCGAGGACAGTTATCCATAATCAACACAAACAAATGTACTCAATCAATATTCACACATACATTCACAAATATTGACATTCGATTTTCATTACTTTACTCACCTAAAATGACGAGCGCATTTCCCAGCAGGCCAGCGAGTCCGATGATGCCGAAAAATACGGGCACAATTGTTGATACAACGCGTTCTAATGGGTCCATTTCGAATTCAAATAAACCATCCCGCGGCAAAGAGTAATTTCCATCATAACCCATCACAGCACCGTCTTGTCCAGGGAATCCGGTGAAGCTAGCGCTTGTGCCCCCAATGCCAATTGCATTGTCCATAGTCGCGTTAAAGCAGTCGATAGTGTTGTTGTTGGTCCAATTGGGCGGACAAAGTCCCGGCAACACCGCCATTGTTGGGCGCACAACGAACGATGTCGTCAAAGCGACCATAACGGGCGCCGTCGGACTCAGTGTGGGCGCGACGCTCTGATTGTGCAGCATATTTCGGTTATTTTCGTATTTGGCGACGCTTTGTTTGCATTCCTAAGGGTGTGTAGCGGGAGGAGGGTTTGCCGTCGGGTCTGCTCTGTGACCAGAATTGATAATTGCGACAAATGGCGAGAGGATGTGTGAAATGCGGATTTTCTTTTGGTATTTATTAGCCAATTTTATTTGGCTGCGTAGAAGAATAGACGTGGGAGAAAAGATAAATAAAATTAATCTTCGGTAGCGGCGTAAAAAGTCATATAATCTGTGAAATTAATCTATGTATATATAGATATATATATATAATTAATATGTTATAAATATACTTTGGCTTTTTGCTGCTGCGTCAGTTAAATTCGCACGTAACTAAATATTGAAATAAGCGATAAAAATAAATTTCATTGGCGTTGGCGTTGGGGTTATTAAGATTGCCTAACTTATTCCAAATATATTGGAAAATTTCACCGGAATCGCTTGAGAATCGTTACTTGGGGGTTCTTAGGGTCGCGGATTACGAATTTGACGTTACTTTTCAAAATTGAAAATGACGGATCCAATATGGCGGACGCTATTTTGAAAAAGCGGATTCGGAATCAGCGACCCCGAAAACCACCGAAATATGCGTTTAAAAAACGCTGTCAGCCAAATTGGTTTTCTGGGGCTATGCCAAAACCCTGAACTGATGAGGTTAAATGGACCTGGTATTCGGATTGAGCGACCCCAAAAACATATGGCATGCATATAGTAAGACCCCCATGACAAATATTTTTTTGTGGGGCTGTGTTATTAAACACAAAATTTAAATCTGGAAAATATATCAGCACACGCTTTCCGGAGTTGAGATATGATTTTAATCCCTCATTCTCGTAATTATTTTACAGTAAACATTCTTTTAATATTAAGTATTCTTGCTAAGTTGACAATTTCACAATATTAACAATGAAGAGGGAATATAGAATGTATCACTTGAAATAATTAAATTGTTGCTTTCCCACACATCATCACCGCAACTGGAACAATCTGCGCATTTTAATGTGATTTTTAGTGGCTGCTGTTGACGTACATTTGAGTGAATTGACATTTTACGAGTTTTTCACATAAGCGGGTGTTAATTTAATTGTTTGCTGCTTCATTGCCTTCATCTGTTAAGCTCAGCTGTCATTTCGATGTAATAATTTCAACAATTCCAATTAGTTTGCCTCCTTCATTGTGCGAGTATTGTCGGATGACAGCTGCGCTTTTTGCTTTCTCATTAGTTTTTGTTTCAGGCTCTCTAATAACAAAACAAGAATTTGTGGTTTCATTGTAGGTGGAAGAATTTGCATGTAGGCGCATTTGACGTTTGAAAATTTGCGTATATTTAGTACTGCATAATGGCTTACTTCAGTAATACTTTATAAAGAAATTTTCTAAACTAAAACTAATTTTGATCGAACAGGATCTTATTTAAGATTTTAGATCAGTAGGTGTTTTAGAGCTTTGAGTTTTTCCTTAAAATATGATTTTTGAGATTTGTAAGTGTGTTTAACAGACGGGCTTAGATAAAATAGTATTATATATTTCACGAAAGTTATACAACCTGATAAAGAACTATATACAATATAAAATTTCCTTAACGCTTCAAATTTACTCCGCACTGTGTCTCCTCTAGCTTTATATTCTCTATGTCCCTATGTGACACGTTTGTGAAAGCTGAAATGTGGTTGAAAAGTGAATAACGAAAACTGTTAAAGAGAACAGCAGGATATCAAAAATAAATTAAACTAGGGGAGGCATGCTAAAGGTTATAACTTAGAAAAGGAAAGCATTTAAAAACCGATGAATTGAAATGTGATGTAATAATAACTAACACTTTAAAGCTTTTAATACTAAGAGGGTATAATTTGAGTCTGCATATGTATGAAAATATATATACCTATAACAAAGCAGAATGTATTCAACAATGTAATAATTCAAACACTAATATTTTAGCCTATTAATATTTTTATATTTTTATCCTTTTGTGCGATTGTTTAGGCCTTTTAAGTAACGGTAGCCTCGAATAGGTAACATTTAAATTAAACAACAAGGCAAAGGGTGTGTGTTTGTAATTTGGCATTCCATTATTCGTTAATAATGTTCTTTGTTGGTATTGTTGTGTAGATAAATAGAAGTAGACGACATTCGCCCAAAGCGACAACAAATTTTGGCCTTAAAATATTTTTTATTTACACATCTTTGAATTGCGTTGCTTCTCACCTGCCACTGCGGAATTTTCTTAGGCAAATATTTGTATAAGCTTAAATTTGGCCGAAATTCTGTCAACGGCGTTGTGTGAATTCTTTAAAATTTGTGTGTGCTTTTATTTGAATAAGGTGAAAAATCTCAATGAAATTGTCTCAAGTGTTGATGCTTTCCTTGTTTTACCATGCACTTTTTTATTTCGTTATGGGTCCTGTAAATGAACAGGGCTTCAAATTTCTTACCTATTCATACTGATCCCTAAATCGAAACTGATGACTTTTTTAAAGCAAAAAACCAATTTTACCCAAAAATAGTATTGAAAAATTTGGAATATCGTTCTATCATTCTCATTGGCTGTTATGTGGAATAATAAAATAAAAGTTTTTTCTGTTAAACGATACAAACTTGCCAGCCGGTCTATTATATGTATGTACAACTACAATACAGTAATATTTCCAGAAAGCACCTATATTTACAAAATGCATATATTCATTTAATTTGGCTTACTTGAAATTTAATGGAGCTCTTTTATTATTCATCTCTGTGGCGAGTTGCAATACGCATAAATTAGTTACATTCGGTTTACCATATGTGTTTCACCGTGATATATTATACCCAAATATATATTATCCTGAACAAGGACTCCTTCATACACTCTCATTAACATAATAGTAGCAAGTAAATTGTGTGCCGAGCACAACAACTCTTAATTATTGCAACCAACTAGGTGCACAGTTAGTAGGAAGCATAATGAAGTGACCTTTGGTGCTGTTGAAATTTTATTACCTCGAAATATGGAAATTTTAGTCAAATTGCAACATTTTCAACTAACTCATTTCACAATTATGCTAACTGCAATACAAATTGTATGCGCACCTAAAATTAGTTAGCTTTTAGTTAGTTAAATGATATACTCATATAGTAAATGTATTCGATGAATGTTACGAATTGTTAAAATATCAAGAATTACATATATATTTATATACATCACTCGACTTTTTTTTATTCATTTTTAAAATGTGTTCTTTAGAGGTAAGAGGCTTGAGTGGCAATTAAAGTATAGAACATTTAATAACATATTCAATGTAAATTTTGGTTTTCAACAGATTAAACAGAAATATGACTAAGCGCTGAGGTCTCAGGTATGGTCGGTTGGTTTTCTACAAAAAACTCAAGTTTAAGGAATAAAATTGTACGATTTATAAACGCATGATACAAAGCTTCTTTGGTTATTTTAGCTTCTTGATAAGTAATATGATTTTTAGTGAAAACTTCAACTTCTTTGGAATATCTATATACATATGTGTTCTATAATTTGTCCAACCGGTGTACAATATAAACTGATACCAAATAATAAGAAGTTAAAAACAAGAAAATTCCACTTATAAGTAGTATCCACATATTTGTTGAATGGTTGTGTGATAAATTTAATTATCCACAAGTGAGTTTGTATCTTCAAGTGCTTTTGCTTTTGTCGCGAATTCAGTTTCTGCCAAATAGCAATTAGTGGCCAGCCAAGTGTTCATAACACGCAGATAAAGTGGTGAAATATTCGGTTACCTTGTGGCTATGCTGCCACAGAATATCCCGGTCGCCAAGTGAATATTCTGGTTCAGACAGTTGCGGTTCTTTATTGAAGGCGATAGTGTGCAAAAGTCACACACGCATATATGCATTTATCTTCATGCTCCAACGCTCGCACACAAGCGCTACTTCATTCATTACAGAGTTGCATGTTAACATGTTGTTTGTTTGTAATGTGTACTCATGCCTCTTAACTGCTTTTGGGTCTGGTAAAATTTGTGTGTGGACTTTTGCGAATTTACTCCGGAAATTGCTTTTATTATGTAAGTTTGGCTTGAGTAAAGTTTGATAGTATCTTTAATTGCCACAATTGGTGGGGAATATTTTCACTGGCATATGCGTATAGATATGTGTGTTTCGGTACATATGTGTGAATATTAATTTAATTATAGGTAATTGTGCTTTCGTAGGTAATAGTTTTCACCCTTATTCAGGCATGTAAAACTTATGAAATAAGGTCCAAAAATCATGAAATGCATACACATGCCTAAACACTTCGAAGCTTCCAAGAAACCCTAAATATATTTAATATATTTGAGTAATTTCAGGTTTACTGGCCGAATGTGAAAATTATTTCCTCATTGAAATTATTAAGTTCTAAAGTGTCTAAATGTTCTTAGTTAATAGAAGAAAAAGTGTAGAAAAAAGAAAATGATGAAAATATTAAAAACCGGTCGTACTTTGATGGCTTGTTGTTCTTCCAACATACGGTTCAACGCTTCTATTGGTTTTGGCCTTAAATCCAATTGTACAACCCTTCTAGCATGACACTTTTTGCCAGCACGACCAGTGCGTATACGCAACTATTAGCATACAGAAGAGTAGCGGTATGTAAATGATGGACGGATGTATCTAACAAGTACTCACATTACGAAATAAGTGGTATAAGATGAGTAATGTAAAGAAAAAGAAAAACTAGTGAACTTCCCTTGAAGGTTATGTGGTCGTCTCTTGATTGTTTGGTATGTGGCTTTTCTCTATCAGATTGAATGACTTTTACCATCACGTCTCTGAAATGTCTACCAACAAATGTTATTTGTTACTGAGCGCTTAGTGCGATAAAAATGTGCAAATGTTCTAAAAGTATATGACCATCGAGTTTCTGGATGTTACATTAACATATATGCAGGAATGTAAGTGCTATGCTCTGCTTATAAATATACAACTGTGTGTGTTCGAATACTAATGTATTTGCGCAGATATCTGTTAAAGGAGAACCAATTCAATTCCAATGAAGTATAACAGTTGTGTTAATAGAGATTTTTATTTGCATTTACATATTTATTATCAAGCTGTTATCGAATGCTGTTAATCTAATATAAACATTACTTTAAATAGGAATGTAAATAATTATTCCTTTGATAAGCATGAATGTACATCGTAGCAGAACTTACATATCTTAAGGTCTCAATACCATTCAAACACCTACTGATCATTGTTATTGATAATATTCACTTTGAAAAACTGTAGGTCTTCTGAAGCCGTTTTTATTATTAAATATTATTTTATGTTGAATTACTGAGTAGCCTCTTCGAAAATATTTTTAAATGCAAACAGCCATAATCCTCTTCTGTGAATGTAATATTTTGCGTTCAAAATATAATTGATTTTCTGTACTCATTGTGCGTGCGTGCTTTACGATTATAGTATAATGCAAAACGCATGCTTTAGTTAGTTAATATCAGCGTCGCGAGTCTGCCAGTCAGTGGAAGTTACGTTTACGTACTGTATGTGAGCCGTTTGATATTCGGATTTATCATTGCTTCAAGCGTAGATTATATTATGTACAAGACAATTAGCAACCTTACTGCAATATACTAAGTATAATCATATCATCGTTTTTGTAAAGCACTTTTCTTCAAATATGTATCCAAGTAATAAATAATAAACACTTCAATATTTTTCCTTTTGAAATTTAATGACACATTAAACTGAGAAGAAGCTCTTTCAAAAACTTTGTTGCTAAGGCACTCCTCCTATAGAAATATATCTTTGCATATAGTTTTGCATATTGTGTATGTATAAAATCAAAATTACGAATGAAAACTTATATAAACCAGACCTACTCGCAAAAAGCTGATTCGCAAGCACAGCTCGGTTCGTTGGCAAGGTTACTTATACGTCATGGGTAACCAATTTGATTATTGTCCTTTATGCTCATTCAAGTCTATACCACTTTCGCCTTCGCTAAAAATGGTGAATACTGCTGTAAAAATATGTTTTCGTTTAAAGTATTTTTCCACGATGCAGACTTGGACTGGCTTAGTTTATACAGTGGAACTACTCTAACTCGAATCTCCATAATCCACAAAAAACTTCAAGTTAGAGAGACTTCGAGTTATAGAATTTTCATTAAAACATATAACTTTTCAAGAAGCTGTAAAATATAGATTTATGCCCAGCTTTATTTATTTACTTCGCATAAAGTTTTATGTACATACGTTAAAACCTGTATTTTGTAATTTTGTTTGTTGCAATTTGCTATTGTTTGGCTCTTGACGCTAGATGATGCCTTGTGCTAGATGATTTATGCAATCCATAATATTATATTTTTTGTTCGCCTCCGTACTATATAGAGGTACTCTTTTAAAATTCTGCCTCGATAGTAAAATTTTAAATTTTGTAATATGCCCTTGTCGAAAAGTTCGATTTATGGATGGAAATGTGTATGAAAGTTGCCTTCTATAGCCACTTCAAGAGTTCGAGTTATGGAGAACTTCGAGTTATGGAAGTTCCACTGTATATTAGTTTTTAATTTAATTGTAAAATTTTCAACTTGTTATTTGAGTTGAAAAGTGTTTACCAGTGTTCTGTATGGTCAGACAGTGTAAATTATTATTAAAAATCAGTGCTCTTCAAAATCAAAAATATTTTTTTTTTACTGAGAAAACTGTCCAATATAAGTGTGTTTAAGTGTATAAAAATGTTAAAAGTATAATTTTTCTATTGCAACATAATAACATTTTTATAAATCATGAATAATTTTAAAACAATTTTTAAATTACTTTGTTATATAGATTTTATTTCAATTCATTAGATCCTTTATATTAAGTTATAATTATATTCTTTTTCCGTTTCTCAGTTTTATTTATATATGCCCCACTGTATATTTGTAAAGGAGGTCCTTCTGTTGCATAAATGCAATTAAATTTATTAGAATTAATTTGCATATGTGCACTGGCCAGCTAGTGCTCTCCATTAACGCATGCATATTCATATCAAATACACTCCAAGTTACTTTCTGCTCATGTGTTCATATGTAGTTTTAACTAGCACTATTATTATTTTTAGTTAGTAGTCAGTTTTTTGGCTTTTACTCTAACTCAAAATGCTTGAGTGTTCTTAAAACACAAATTAAATGTCAACAATTAAGTCAAACAGTTTTATTTTCAAACAAAAGACCAAAAGGTCAATTATAAATATAAACAATTAAATTTTAACAAATTTTAGAGCACATTTTTAATTCAAGCCATATTAGAGGCCATTTTGCGTTGCGTTTTCAAATAAAATTTCATGCCAAGAGCAGTTAAACATTTTACACCAGGTAATAACGTTTTAAAATGTCATTCTGCCATCACAGCACTGGTCTTTACCGCTAGGGTGAATATCGTGATTTATTTATTTTATATTCCGTTAATTTTTATAGTAATGTTTTTTCGCTATATTTTACGGCCTTCTCGTTATAGCAGTTTCTTCACTCCCTAAATCCCTTCACTTTAGATAACGACTTTCATAAGTAGTTGAAAAGTGCCTCAAGAGCCATTGAGCCAAGTCATTTAATTTTATGTGCCAGTTTTTTAGGTGTGATATGATTTAAATTTTATACAAACGTGCTATGGAAACTTGAAATCACTAGGATAACCTGTTGTATAAACTTTGTAGCATGAATGGCGAAGAGTTTAGTGCAAGCTCCATTTTATATAGCTACTTTTTAAAACTTAAATACACTTTAGTGTGACTCGATATCATTTTTATTAATCCATATTGGCTTAGCGGCAGGCATTTATTATAAATATTTTTTTTATTAATATAATTGCCAAGTATCTTATATGTGGTTTAGAATAAATTTAATTTATCCTTTTATATTGCAAAAATATAAAAAAATAGTATATTTTTACTGAGATTTCAGCATCAATTCTTTGTGTAAATAATATTATCTCCTGCAGATTTTTTGTTAGTTCTAATTTCTTTGCTAATATTCTAACCTCAGAGTATATTGGTACTCATGAAAGAATTAATGTACATTTTTTTGTTTCCACAATGTTTTTTTTGTTTATTTACCCCCCTCAGCTGTTTAATCTGACATACATTGATGCGCACTACACAAGGAGGGTTGTAGAAAGTTTCGCAAATCTCTGAAGAAAAAGTTTTGCAACAGCGCCGCAAACTTGGTTAGAATTGATTACACAAGAAAACTATAAAGCGGGAAGGATATGTTGCGCCAAATAAAGATAAACAGAATTTTTTTTTTTTTTTTTTTAATTTAAGATTTTCATAAAAAATGTATTTTTTTCATAAATAATTTTTGTTTTGAGTTTTATAAAAATATTTGTTAAAAAGAACTCATGTAAACAATAAAAAATTAAAAATTTGCTTTCGAACAGATTTTCTCAAATTTGTCAGAATTTATTATTTCTACACTTAGAAAGTGTAAATCTCTTTGTATATGTTGATACTGAGTTTATTTGTAATTCGTTTTAATATTTTGATAAAAAATTACCTTAAAAATCTAATGAATTCACAGCTGCAAAAACTTTAAAGCGTGTTTTAAATATTAGGTGAGAGTTTAATTGGGTGACACATTTAGATTTTTAAACAATTTAATTTTTTTATAAATTTTTAGTATAATCCACACTGTTGAAATTTAGAATTCACTTAATTATCAATATTTATATATTATGTTAAAGCACATACATACAAACACTATTTTAGTCCAACATTATTTTACTTTTCCTTTATATGTTTTTTACAATTCAATAAAAAATATTTTTTAATTTCAAAATTTTCTCCATTTCATTTACAGTCCAACAGTTTCAGCTTCAAATATTTCACATCACCAAATCAACGCGCGCGCCACAAAGTGTCGGAAATCCGCAAAGTGTTTTTTTTTGGCTGTGAACAGCAGTTACTAATCGGATTTTTAATTTATGTGATTTAAATTTTTACCGTTAACTAGATCTTGCACATCCGCTCAGCGAGACAAACGAAAAGAAACTAAATAATGCAGCAGAAAACAGTGAAGCCAAAGACTGCGAATGCTAAAGAGTCCATTTGGGACGCGCATGATTTCCACATGTCCTTTAGGACAGAGAGGATGTCTCTGAGTGACAAATACGCTGAGTAAGTCTACGCTAAAGAGAGTGCAATGAGTGAAAGAGAACATACTCAAAGCTGGTTTTGTATAGAGAGCGGTGAGTGCAATTTATTTATTTCCATTTCAATTTCTCACTAAGATAACTCAATCACAACAAACTGAAAATAATAATAATATAATTTGAGTGTAGTACAGATAAGAGGGTTTCTGTAATTTATAGACTACACACATGACACCTATCCCCTTTGCATGTTAAATCTTTCGTATAAAATGTTTATAAAATTTATGAGGAAATCGGAGGTAATTGAAATTGTTTGAATAAGTTTGATAAATATCAGACATATCTAACGATTTTATGTTACTATACTATGATTTACTATACGATGATTTACTATAGACATAGTTTTTAGTTTCTCGCTAATATCCTGACATAATTTAAAGAAATATCACCGCTACATAAAATATAATCGTTGGAATAATTAAATAATTGACGAATGTATAAATGTAAATTTTTATGTTGTTGGCAGAAACTTTGAATATCTTTCCCAAATTATTATCTCCTTGTTTACCAAACCAGGTTTCTTCAACAATATATGTTATAGTTATGGACCTTAGCGACGTACATTATATAAATTAATCTAGATTGTTTATAAACATTGTTGCTGGCAACATTAAACAAAATCTACAAATAATTTTGTGCAACAACCACTTGTTGCTTCTTAAGATTCGCAAAACTGGTGTATATGGTTTACTGAGTATTATAGATATGTATGCATCCACTTATACTTTCTGTACATTTGCACGAGCGCATGCGCAATTCCCCACCCACAACATTTTCTCAATTTTCATGAATGAAACAAAAGTTGAATATCTACTGCGAATTAGTTTTGCGTATACACATACATATATTCGCACAAATGGTACTACAATCAGCTGATAGTAAATATCACCAGCTGACACCCTTTTATACAAGCACATTCTACAGGGTGGTCATCTACATTAGTTGGTAATTTCATTATAATAGTCCTACATTTATATTATACTTTTCTTAAAAAAATGTGTATGTGTTGCATAAATGGTAAAATGACAAAAAGTGTAATGTACATATGTCATTAATATGAAATGAAAATAGTCGTTTATTCAAATTAAGGTTTGCAATCCTAAGTAAACAAAGTCTTTTCATTTTGCCATTAAGAACTGTAAACTAAGTAATTTCTATTCTGTCACTTAATATTGAAAGTAAATATTTGCAAATCATGACTAAGCGAATGCTTTGAAAAGAGCTTATTAAGCTGGAAGATGACACTATTGTACGCGGCTATGTCTATTTTCTGCAATTTATTTTCTTTCTAAACGTTTATGGGATAACCCATTCACATATTTCATAACTGTGTTTTCCAGAAAATGCCTGTACGTTGATGTTCGTGCTCTTAATGTGTTTACTTGATTATTAAATTTTAATTAAAAAGCCATTATAAATCGTCCATAAGCATCGAATATATCACACACTCCCGTTTAAAAGTAGTTTGCTTAGGAAAATTTTGTTCATCTCTCTGCCTTACGCATCTTGCTGGAGAAACTAAACCCAAAACTGTTTGCAGATAAATCATGCGTATAGGAGTGGGTGAATGAAACCATTGCTGGCAATGACTGCTCATTTTAGCACAAAATTAGCACTGTCAATGTTATGTGGAAAAGCCAAGTTCCGACACTGCGTATACGTAACCGAAGCAAAATATGAAACCAATCTTCAGTGGAAAAACTAACACCAATTTGCATTGGCAATAACACAATGATATTGGAACATAATCCATTGTAGTTGCATGTTAGAGCTGCGGTGCACTTAGTACCAGAATTATATAAACAACAATGGGCGAAGTGTTTGTGAAATAAATAAGAATGATAAAAAACTGCTTTAAAGTCTTCGAAAAGGTTTCAAATGCTTTAACAGGCCATTTTGATGATACAGCTTGTGAAGTGGTGTGGATTTAGAGTTTTAAGGTTTGTCTTGACTGACCGTCAATTGTATTAACTAATTTATCGCTAAGCGTTTCAGCCACATACAAAGCCATATAATAACTTCTTTCAACAACTACATAAATTATGACTGTCAGCAAAGCTGGTGGCCTTGTTGCACGGGGTTATTGTCTGTTTGTTTAATGTTAGAACTCAATGCACGCGAGCTCCCGCTTCAGTCTGCAGTGGCAACGTCACTATACTTGACATCTATACGTGTGCAGTTGGGTGTTCATTTAATATACTGATACAAACGTGTATACAGTTATCGCCAAGGCCAGCGTTATTCAGCCACTCTTTGCTTCCATTTATTTAAGTGCATGCTCCCAGTTGAATAATGTGGTGGACATAAATGACTTTCTACTCAAAGTTCCTGTGCTACATTTCATGTCAAATTAAACTCTTCACCACTTTCCGTTGCTCAAAGCAAATAACGCTGGACATTCTTCTCATTCTCATGCTTCAGTAAAAAATCCACAGGGGCATGAAAAAATAAAGGAATAGAAAAATATGTTAAAGAGAAAATGGTTTAAATTTCAAGACATTAACTCTTATACCCATGGGTGACTTGTTTGAAAACTGAGGGAGAAAAGTAAAAGGAAAAATAATAAATTAAAAATAAAAGGAAAATAGACAAAATTTTTACACACGGGTATTTAACTTTCTAAAATTTTTTTAAAATTTTCCTATTCGATATGATAGATAAAACTAATAAATTGACCTCAATTCAATTCCACTAATATAGTTGAATATTTAAATAAAATAAAAGAAAACATATCGCGAAAAGGAATTAATAGAATTGTTTATTCTTATTAAATACATTTCCTGACTTTTATGTATTTTTTTGTTTTCTTGATATACATATCTAATTGTGTTTCATATTAGTTACCGTTGTATGAATTTTTGCCTTCTCTCAGATTAACACCTCAGATTAACACCATTTTAGAGTTTTTTGTATTTATTTTTTTCTTTTTCATTTACTGCATTTGTCTTAGTAAAAGCAAGGCTGCATGGAAGCTAAAGTCAATTGAATAATTGCTTATAATTAAACACATAAAAGGATGAAAAAGACACCCTCTCTGCATACATGAATACTAGCCTACTTTCCAAGTATTCCTTTAAAAATATAGACAGAGATGTAGCTGGTTCAATAGGACGCTGGCTTTGAGTTCACTGAACATGGGCATTTCTTTTGTAAAGCTTTGGATATTGTTAATTATGGAACAACTTCTAGAAAACTTCCGAAGTATGGTTTAATTAGGTTAAAAATATTCAAACTTTAAACATTCCTATACACACATTTATTAAATTATGTGCTAAGCCCATCTGAAATATGGTTATTAAAAGAATTGTTGTATTTTTTGTGTTTAGCTACTACTGCACTAAAGAATCAATGCAATACGTTTGTGATTATGCAATTAAAAAATGTATTATAATACTCAAATATCATTATTTTACCGTTTTGATAATTTCTAAGACTCAATTTATATTGAATAAATTTTTGCCAAGAGGGACCAAAGTAATAAATTACCCATTAAATAAACCAGCCTGTTGTCAAAATCTCTTAAGGTGAAAACAATAAATCTCTTGAGAAATAACTTTGATGAAAATCATGCAGTTGGCTAGACAAACTTCTTGATTATTTTTGCATATTGATTGTCTTGTATTACCTTCTTTGTACATTTAACTGCATTTTTTCATAAGAAAATATGCAAATGTGATTAACCTGTTGTCTATTTTGTCTAGAACGTATATTTATATTTAACATTTACATTTTGCTTGGTATTATTATGAATTTTAAACTTTATCATGACCGATTTTGAAAGATATAATAGAGTGGTCCATCTATTTGGCCTTTATTGTTGCAGTGGAAAGCCACTTAACACTAATTGAGTATAACAGAATACAAAATCATATCTTATAAAATTTAACTGAAATAACGCCGTTATTGAAAAAAGAGGGAATGCAGCTTTGCAGAACCGAATGAACATTACCACTATTTACCAATGATTTTCTAATTCTATGCCATATCAATACATGGCATGACTAACGAGAACCCCTTTCGGTTTCTTTGTGTAGAAAAGTTCTTAATCAGCTCAACTAGACAGCTTGTTTGATTTTTTAAGATATGAGTGATTACTTCTCGATTGATTTCACTTCTTTGTTTTATTGATATGCGATTTGTGTATAATTTATTGTTTTATTTCATCAACTGTTGTTTGGTCTGATTGATTGGTTTGTTATTGTTTGCTATGATTAGGCAATTTTCACAGATTTTCGCTAAATAACTTTCCAGCACGTACGCAAAAGTTTTCCATGTTTTCTTGGGAAGCAAAAGTACAGGAGATTCTTGTTCGACTAAATAAATATGAGCCAAAGGCAGACCAAATCAAAATTGAATAGTTATAGCAGGTTAGGAAGACAACATTTCAAGTACTACGCGTATAATCATATCAATTTTTAAGAGGAATCCAAACAAGTCAAAAGTTGGCTGTTGTATACTACTCTAGAAAATATTTATTTTATTCTCAAATAAATTAACATCTGTTGAAAATCTTGCTGTTTTATTAAATTTAAGAATATTTTTCACTGTTTAATCTATTTACATTTATATAATATTAACTCTGTTAAAAAGCCTGATTTCTTTCACTGCTCGCACGAAGAGGCCTCCGAAGTGCATTAAATAGTGTAAAAAGTTCGTTCAGTTGCTTTTAATCTGTGGTTTATTGTAGTCTTTATTGGCTTCAAGTGCCCATAGTTATTGTATTTTTTTATCAACAGCGCAACAACTTGGTAGCAAGCCACAGCAGTTTCTTCTACTTCCTTTTTGCATTCAGTAAATACACTTTGCAACTTTAGTATTCAAGCGCATAACCGAGGAAATGGTGTTGCTCAGCTCTACACGTTCTTTAATAGTTTAACATCTGTTCTTGCACTTTAAACTCACGTAGTTGCAATTCACTCGCTCTTAAGACTACTCCTTATGCAACATAGTCCTCAGAAGCTATGTACTGGAATGGCATGAATATTTACATTCATAGACTGTTTATACTAAAATTCTTGAAAAATATACAAGTTGTTAAAATATATATAAAATAATAGCGGATACACAGAATTAACTAGATATGTATATCAAAACAAAACTATAGTGTTTTTATTTTTCAAATCTTAGAAAATTTTGTATATAGTTTAAAAAAGTAATTTCTTGTGCTTTCACTCGTCTTAAGTTTCTGCAGTATAATTATATGAATACATACTTATCCCATTCTGAGAAGCTCTTAAATGCCACTAAATTGCACAAGTTTAATGAATCCCACAATTGCATCTATGTAGAGTAGTAATTCAAAACTGCGGTTGAGTGGAATGTAAATCAAATAAATTAAGAGTATTTGCATAATCGTAAATGAAAAGGAAAACACTTCAAAAGGGAGCAGAATTAAGTGTTGACTAAATAGTCAGTGATTCTGCGAAGGAATGAAATGGATAAGAGAATAGAAAATAAAAGGACAGATTAAGCCCTAATTTTGGTTGAGGTAAAATATATTTTGTAAGCATTTGTCACACAAATAGTATACTCAGATTGGTGCAATACTGTTAATGGAGTAAAAGGAAAATTCTATCTTTTGTGTCTTTTTTAGATTTTCAATAAGCTGAGCTTAATATCCTTTCAAACTTGTCATTCGTGTTCCAGCATTTAAATAAAAACTAATTATTCTTGAATTTATCCAACACCTTTTCTAATCATTTATATTTTTGAACCCTTTCGAGTATGTCTCTATTATCTAACTATTTATTTCGTCTGTAAATGTCAAAGTATTTAATCCGCCGCTTGCTTCATGATCGTTTTACTAAACTAGATGCAAATATTTTCACATACTCGTGGAAAAGTTTCTGGTTTCTTTCATTTATCATACATATGTATGTACAAGAACACACCAGCTGTGTGCCAACAATAAGTCCTCTTTGCGTCGCATTTCTAGCTTCTGTGCCGTTAATGTTTCCAATTAAAATGGTATTACAATTTCACTTTAGATTGGCAAGTGTCTGTGGGAACACATGCGCCTCCACTTAACAACGAACATTGAATTAGTATATACATACAAATACCAGGTTCGCTGTTTCAGATGTACGCGTAAGTCTGTATTCTTTATTATATGGATAGATTATTCACATTCTGCTGCTCGCTTCTTCACGTTTTCCCATTTAATCCTCTCACAAAATCGTGCAATTTCCAAAGTGCTCATTAAATATCTTTTCCCAAACTAATTATGTGGTGATGAGGTGTTGATAATTGTAGCACGTGATGCACATTGCAGAAGAAACTAAAGACTATAAGAATCCTTCCGGAGAAAGTTAACAGTGATAAGGAAATTGAAATTAATTGGCTTATATTAACAGTTCATTGTGCTTGCAGGAACTTTACTTGCTGGTAGATCAAGGTGGGTGAATCATGGTTTTCAGAAATCAATTTTATATGTACAAATATTGCAAAAGACTAGCAATAAAAAACATATTCCTTCAAAAGCAACGTTTTACAGAAAGAAATACAATAACTATTAAATTTTAATGATAATACATTATTATAATTTTCGAGTTTAGAAATTTGTAAACTGTGTATGTATATTTTTAATTAATTAAATTGACCGAATATTCATCGTGTGCTCAGTTGGAGTTTAAACCTGAGATAAATAGTTTTGTATTAAGCAATTAAAATAATTGATCCATCAAAAGAAAAATCAAAAGATAAATTCTGCTCGTTTCAACCAATCCATCACTGTGTCAAGCACTGTCAAAAACACTGACATAATAATTGAATGCGCTATAATAACGGTCAATCACAGTGTATAGCAGTAGCTAAGTTATGAAAAGTTGCTCGTTAAACCTTAGCATAAAAACCATACGAGCATTTGCATTCTGCGCATAAAATGATAGCATTCAAGTCCCTAAACTCATATAAAGAAGGACACAAATATTTTTGGTAAAATTTCTCCGAACTGCTCAATGGCAGTGAAAGTACAAAACCAGGAGATGGCGAACCCGATTCCCCAATCGATGACGATGGAATAGATGTTCCATTACGCGACCATGAAGAAATTCGAATAGCAATTACCCGCTTGAAGAACAACAAAGCGGCGGGGGCCGATGGATTACCGGCCGAGCTATTCAAATTCGGCGGCGAAGAACTGATAAGGTGCATGCATCAGCTTCTTTGTAGAATATGGTCGGAAGAAAGCATGCCTGACGATTGGAATCTTAGTGTGCTCTGCCCAATCCATAAGAAGGGAGACCCCAGACAAGACGAAATATCTCCTGTCATCAAACAAACAGTCAGCGCACTCGCGTCTTGGCTCCCACGTCACTGTTGACAGTCATAACTTTGAAGTTGTAGATAATTTCGTTTATCTGGGAACCAGCATTAACACCACCAACAATGTCAGCCTTGAAATCCAACGCAGAATCACTCTTGCCAACAGGTGCTACTTTGGACTGAGTAGGCAATTGAAAAGTAAAGTCCTCTCTCGACGAACCAAAATCAAACTCTATAAGTCGCTCATTATTCCCGTCCTGATGTATGGCGCTGAAGCGTGGACGATGACAACATCCGATGAGACGACTCTTGGGGTTTTTGAGAGAAAGGTTTTGCGCAAGATTTATGGTCCTCTAAACATTGGCAACGGCGAATACCGCAGACGATGGAACGATGAGCTGTGCGATTTATACGACGACATTGACATAGTTCAGCGAATAAAAAGACAGCGGCTACACTGGCTAGGTCATGTTGTACGGATGGAAGAAAACACTCCAGCTCTGAAAGTATTCGATGCAGTACCCGCTGGAGGAAGCCGCGGAAGAGGACGACCTCCACTCCGGTGGAAAGACCAAGTGCAAAGTGACCTGGCTTCACTTGGTGTTTCCAGTTGGCGCCAAAAAGCAAAAAGGAGGAATGAGTGGCGCGCTCTGGTGGATTCGGCTATAATCGCTTAAAGCGGTTCCTACGCCAAATATATATATATATATATACATTACAAAATAGAAATACTTGGACTTATTTTTCCCTGAGACAGGGCTCTCGTTCTAAATAGAAAATACAAAAATTATCTGGCCATTTTATTTTCAATTTAATAACTAAAATTTAAGTCAACAAATATGCTGCTAAGTCAGCAAAAAACGAACATTTCGAAAGCTAATGTCTTCATCAAACATTAGTATACTACAGTGCGACTATTGACTGCTCTTTGAACATGTAGAAAAAATATTGTATTTGTATCATAATGATGTTGCAGACTTGATTAAAAGTCTATGAAAAATTAAAAATATTCCAACTAATTACCAACTCACATTAATTTATCGTTAGGATTGAAAATTCTTTTGAATTTGCGATTAATCACTCATTTAACTTTATGTCTCATCAACGGCTGTTGTAACTTTCAACTTGGTGCTATAAATTTTTAACCATTAAGCAAATAATATATTTAAGTTAATTTTAATGATATGTTTTTAATGGAGGAACTCTCAGCAGTTAAAATGAAAGCATGCTATCGTTGGCGTCGATTAATGTTTTGCCGCAAATTCATTCATATGTTGGCTACTCAGCAGTTGCTGCTAATTATTGTCAGTAAACGAGTTACATGAAACATCTGTTAGAGGGTGCTAGGTATTGCCTACATAAATCATTAAATGAGAATGTGCAAGAATGTATCCACCTACTTGAATCAGAAGCTTATGAACCTAAATTTGTACTAGAGTGAAGTTGTTTGAACTCATTACTTGTTGAGCCTAAAATTTTTAATAATAATTTATTCAGCTGATTTTTTTGCTTTATTTAATTTTTCACAAAACTGTTAATTTATATAGACAACGGGGCGTATACTTAACTTTCATTTAGAAATATGCCAAATAAGACTTTGTTATATATATCGATTTTAAGAATATCTTCAGGAGTTCTCTTTTTCTTTATCTATTCGAGAAATTCCATTTTTACTTGCTTGTTCGGTCTTAGTTCCAAATGTTTTAGTTGTCCGTTAGCTGGCAAGTTATATAAAACATACATTTCTTCTGTTTTTTCCTTACACTATGAGGATATCAATCCCTTTCCACAAATAATCCATAAATGTTGTTAAAAGGATGCTTCAATGCGTATATTTTGTATTTTATAAGCTTTGGGCAGCGAAATGTCAACTATTTAATGCAAAGAGTTAAACCGTTTGGTATAAATTATATGCTTACATGTAAATCTACATACATGAAGCAAACGATACTCGTATGTACATTCAAATATTTGTGGCATGTGGCACCACAGTCAATTTGCATAGTGAGAAAATTTGCCACATTATTTTCCCTTTCAAATATTTCATAGCTGTGGCGTTTAGCGACACATTCCGCATTGATGAATGCAATATAAATTATTTTCCTATCTGCGGTCCGACGTTGATGTCATTGTGATCACATTGCTTTGTAAATATGTTGGTTAGTTTTATTGCGGGCATTTAAAACGAAACGAGCTTACATTATTCAAAGATATTGTGATAAAATTGTGATATGTGTATTTTTTTTTGTAAACATACATACGAAAATATTTTATCCAAACTTTGCCCAAAATTTTGTGAATGGGTTTGCACTTGCTTTCTGAAAATAAAATTTACTGAACATTAAATTTTAATTGACTTTGACACGGCTTTCTGCCCAAAAAAACTTTTTGTCCAGTGACAAAGTTACTTAAACATACTTCGGTCACTCATTTTCACCAATCGTCCATCTATCGTACGAAGCTCATGCGGCGTTCAGATAAGGTTGTGATGAATTTTGAAAATTGCTTTTAACGTTCATCAGAGATAAGTGCAAGTAGCCAATGATAAATGGAGCTGAAAGTTAGCTTAAATAAAAAATAGGAAGCCAAACCGCTGCCTTCGATCAAGTAGCAATGAATAACGAAAATAACTAAAGACATTTGAGAAATTGAAAACTAAAGCGAAATATATTGCCAGAAGACCAATATAAGAGATAAAACTAAAATTTATAATATATTTCGAATTTATCATTTAATGAACGAATAATTTTTTTTTTTGTTTTCAGAATTTACATTTTGTTGTCACAACTCAATAAGTTAATTCAATTGTGCGATTTTATACTATTTATTTAAAATGTCATCCTTTCACTTTTGTTAACCCAATAAAGTTCTGTGACATTGTTTGTAAATATGGACAAAATGCTATAAAGTGCTCTCCTCTTGCTGCAAGTATGAATAGTTCAACGCACAGAAAAGCAAAGTGTATCCTTATCTGCCAATGTAAGAGCAGCAATTCCAACAACAACGTACTTGTTGCTTTTTGCAGTTGAGCGTGCTTTCAGTTGCATGATGTAGTAAATACTAAATGGTTTTGTGCACGTAAATATTATGAACTTTATTGCAACTACTGTAAAGTACAATAAGAGATAATCAAAATTCCTTTTAGAAAGATTATAAATATTTATATAAACATATTACTGAGAATATACATATGTATATCTAGGGTTTATATTTTAATTTTTTTTCCCTTGAACACTTTCTGTTGTTGCCCATACAATGTTATTATGGTATTAATTAATACTTTACTTTCCAATGATTCATATAGTTAAATATATGCTAGACCTTAGAAATATTTAAATCAAAACCATTAGTTAGAACTATTGAGAAGAGGGGCCCGTCAATATTGTGCGCTACCCGTATGATGTTAGTGGTGTAATATTTCTTGACATTATCAGTGTTGGTTTGAAGATGTGATTCCCATAAATGCATCGTGGACTAGTTCTAGGTGTACTGATTATGTGATACTCGTAATGCATTGCTCGGACAATTTATTTTACATTATACTTTTATTTTTGTTGTAAATCGAACAAATTGCTCAGAATTAAAACTTTTTGTGGGTATTTATTTAATTTGTAAGGCTCAAGTGTCAAAATGTTCCTTCAGGAAACTTGCCTACTTCATAACAAAATAAATTTTACAAAGATGTTTAGCCTTTTCTTTTCACATTTTATCGTAGTAGTAGTTGTGACCTCGGTTGAAATAAATGTGAATAAATTAATTACAATTACATACTTACCTTTCCACGCTAAATTGCAAATTTCACTTTCTTTCTAATACATTTGCACATATGCCATACACTCCAGTATGCATTTAGCCTTCACCTGACACTTTCATATGTGTAGGCGTGTGGGTAATTCATCAAATTAAAGCATTTTGGGTGGTTGCCAGGCGAAGCCTTCAAATATGAAAGGGTACACCTGCCCTACATATGAGTATTTAATATGTTTTCTTTATACTTCTTTTCTATTAAAAATGTGAATTGAATCAAGGAAATTTTTTAATTTGTCGTGATACCTGCACAGTAATATAAAATGAGCTGGTGTAAAATGATTTTTTAATCTTACGGCAAACTTTATTATTCGATGACCCACCCTTGTGGATCACAATTTCAAATTCAGCCTTGGAACTTTTAGAATACTAATATTGATGATAGATTACGTTTGTTAAAATAATATGCAGTAAAGTTTAATCAGAACACGTGTAGCTAATTATGCACATTTTATGCGTTGTAATTTACAAAATAAAAATTTATGAGCTGGATAACTTAGAGTTAATGTAATGTTTCCCAACAACAATGAAGAAATAATAAATAAAGTACAAATTCGACGCATCGATTATCTTTAGAACCCTTTCAGGATTTCAAAAAACCATTATTCACATATATTATTATTTGTAAGTCATTTGAGTAGTTCAGATTTCTAAATGGTATCTTCTTCAAAGCTTTTCAACTTGATACACATTTCTGATTTCGATTCTTTTTCAATTCATCACACAACTCATATTTTAGTAATAAATGTGTTTTTGCAAACTCCTCTTAATTTCAAACCATCCACATCCAAACATTAATTGACTTTTATTTTGCTCTTGATTTTTGTGTTATCTATCCTAACTGCGCCTTTATGTTTAATAGTTAATTTTGATTATAAGTTGTTGCGGTGAAAGTTACTCATTCATATTCCATTATCCATATTTCTATAATACAGCAAAGGATACGCGAAATGGTCAAATGGAATTTATTGTCTGTTATTTAACAAATTGCTTGAATTGTTAGTAATCAATTGTTTACATTATCTCGGTAAGAGCTTTCGCACTTTCAAGTATCGATGGACAAACTAAAATACTTAATTTATGGTTTCAATATTTCATATTTGTTACATCTAGGTAGTATACCAACTGTAAGTACTTATTTGTGCACGTATTATGCACGGATCATTCGATTCTAATCCCTACATAATCCTAAATTCGTTGCCACAAGAATATTTTGTATTTGTAATTATATGCCGAGTTGATGGTATGAGACAAAAAATGATGATTAAATAAGCACTGAATGGGATTGATTCATCAAGAATTTGTATAAACTACAACATTAAGTTTTTTATAAGTGTGATCTTCTATCACGGCACTATAAGTTTGCTTAAAATCTAATTTTGGTAGACTTGAAGTCATATTATAACCGAAACTGTAACTTCACTTTTTGTTGTTGTTTTTTTTTTACCGAAAATTGTTTCTCTCTCAAATTCAGTATCAATGTAAGAGCCAACTGTTTACATATACATATTATATATGAAAAAAATCTTATTTTAATTTTGGTTAAAAGCATCACGAAAACAATTATCAAATGTAGCCTAAGTGCCAAGTGTTCATATTCCATTTGTAGTTCCACCAGTCCCATTCTGACATATGTATAGTTTAGCCTTACGCAAAACTGCACTTAAATGTATTTACATTAGCGCACCTGCACGCATAATTTGTGATAGTCCCTTAGCTTAAATAATTGTTCCCATTTTACAGTATTTCAGTCGTAAGCACTTGCGCTACTTTGCTTACTACTTATCTACACTCGCGTTTGTTGCTGAACTTTCGCCTGCACTACTAGGTAGCCACATTAGTAAATATGTACATTTCTAGTCTAGCAAAGCATGCTGAGAGGTCACCGTAAAGAGAAAATGCGTTCGTAATTTGTTAGTTGCTCATTTTCCACTCGCTGCCAGTATAAGTACGTATCTAAATACCCGCTCATTGTGACAAAAGCACAGAGAAGTTCTCAACAACTCACACAAGAGTGTATAGGTAAATGTGTGGCTTATCAGCATACTTAGTAGAGTGCCGTTCCGCTTTGAGATTAGTTAGCAGAAATATATATATATAGTTCATTTTCAGAGTTTGCAGCATCACTTTCGAATAAATACAATTCGCTTGATTACTTGGAAGTATTTTTGTGCGCCACTTTTTCTGATGCAACTCACTACATAAGCTTCTGGTGTAATGTGGTCAGACATTAAGGAGGATGTCATGTTCATTGCCGAAATAAAAAGTTACAAAATTCACAATAATTTTCTATAATTTAGTTGTAGTCGAATGTAACTCAAAATATTTGTGAGAACTCTGAAAGTCAAAAAGGAAATATTCCATCTCAGATATTCGAAGTTATGCACTCACCTAACAAGACAAATAGCTTGCTCATTCACGATATTCTTAAAAAGTTCTAGAGTGAAAGTCCTTGTGTACAAGAACTAGTAACAAATGGTTTATAGGTTAGAAGTTATTCTATGTGAAACACATATGTTGATGGAAAATGTTCATGTTTTGAGTTTCCTATTCTAACAAATTATTATTTTTCCATATTTTTGTTTAATATTCCCACATTTTGAATTGAATTTTCTAGTTGAATTTTCAAGTTGCTAATTTTGATGAAATATTTCTATTTCTGTATACATTATGTCTGCACGACCATTTTATAAATTTATGGTTTCAAACATCTCAGAACTATAAAAGAGAACTTCCACAGCCATTTCCAGTGTCCTACTGTTTTTCAATATTTTGGTATCCCATTGTGCCATTTCACGACCCCTTCAATTTAATTTAGACATACAAATTGTTATTGGCCAAAGCAAATTAAAGCACATATTATTGGCATGAGGTTTATGATATATTGCAATTCACTTTTATTCAAGCTGTGCATTTGTTTTATGGTAGAAATTTGTATATGCTCAGTTTAAAAATCGGTTGTTGTTATAACAAGAGACAAAAGACAATAGGCATTTTAGTATTTCTGGCATATTTATGCACATATAAGAATATATTCGTATCAGCTTAGTGCAGCAGACGAACTTCTACCTCTTCTTAGATCTACATGTACTCAGTTGTGTATGTATTTATGACATTTTACATGCCATCTGACACTTACTTAAATTATATTCGTTCAAAATTCGTAAAACCAAACAATTCGTTATATTCGATAAAAGTAAAGTATTGAATAACTGCGCGAAATTTTCTACACTGGAAAGTAATTAAAGTATTTTTTTGTGTGAATTCCCTAGTGACGTTACAATTACATCAAATATAAACTTTTCCAAAAGTTACTCACATCATCTGTCTTCCACTTTCTACACTTGTGGTTGCCACATGTCGTGTTTTGTGGAGGCAAGTGTAGCCCAGCAGCGGCGCAGAGAAATATAAAATAAAAAAAAAAAAATAAATAAAATAAATTTCAATCAATTTAAGTTCAAATTTTGCAGACTCCTAGGCGGATTATTCCATTGGTGTTATTTTAAGTACTGAACGCTATAAACCTCCAAGTGAATTCTTTCAATACCAAGTCTAGAAAAGTAGAGTTTATTTATATATATGTCTTCTTTCTATATGCGTCTGAATGATATAAAAATTTATGTGTTCAAAAGCAGCAATTCTTTTGTACGACAAATCCTTTCCAACTCGCAGGAGACAGGTAGTCACAGCTCAAGAAACAGTATTTTAATCTAGGAACACTTTTTCCGTCAAAATACAAATTATCTTGGCTACATTACTGCTATAGATAAGCGATGTTCTCCCTTTGCAAAATTAAAAAAATGCTACTGTTTCAGGTATTTGCAGACACAACTTTCAGAGTTTTTCTTCATCATAATAAACTATTCAACTAGATTTTGTGCGAACAGTATATTACACACATACGGAAAGCCAGCTTCTTGTTTACATGCTGTGAAATCCCTCCGTCCCGGAAGTGTATTTTATGCCCGCACCAAAATCTGTTGTTTTACACTATACAATTTCAAAGATTTTCTTTCAACGCTGTAAAAGTGAAATTGACGCAGGTATACCAGAAATGCTGGCTAGAGTTCTTTGATATTAGGAGTGTCCAGTAATATTACACTGTTCAGTGTACCTTAAAAAGTGGAAGTGAGACTGAAATAATTTGCTTAGTGCCATTATTAGTACCAAATAGGAGTGTTATAAAAATGATATTAACCATAATCCTTATAACACGTTCGTACATATTTCATACATTTCTGAGATATCAAGAGGAATTTATTGCCAGATTCGTTGCCTCAGCCTTCAACTTCATCATCATATATATAAAGTAGTAGCAATTGACCATATTTAGCGCCCATATGTTCGGGCGAACTTCATCACTTTATTGATGTATTGTTAAAGGAATGGGGGCACTAAGCTATGCTCATCATTTTATGTATGTAAGTGCTGAATTCTGCTGTTCATACATAAACCCACTATATCATACTTTTTTCCGCTCTGTAAATTTACTGAAGCTTTTATTTTGTTGTGTATAGTTCACTATAACCCCTTTGCTATTACTGTTGTGCTGTGGCGCCACAACAGCTGTCGAAAGGGTGTGGTAAACTCCACTATAAATCGTTTTAATACTTCGCTTGTTCACACTAAAAAGATTGCTTGGAGGGAAAACTTTCTAGTGCAAACTCTCTCTATCATTTTTTATTCATAAATACATACATACTATATACTCTTACATATCTAAGTATGGTTTACACAACATCTCGTTGGGTTGTTTCGATTCTTTATGTACTTAAATCAATTTTAAAACCATTTGTCGCATTTTAAATTGTTCAAAGCGCAATAAACTGTCAACTTAACAGGGGTTTATTTCTCCAATTGCAAGTAATATATACATACTTTTTCTAATTTTTTTCTTTCGTAGTAAAAATTTTATATTCATACATATGCAGTTTATAAATATGTTAACTTAAAAAGGTTTATTTTATTCTATAAAAAAAAAAAAACAAAATACAAAACGGATATCAACATGAAAATATCCTGTGAACCCAATCAAGCAGCGAAAAAAAAATATCACAGAAAAAAGGAAAAAAACGGCCTGCAACTAAGAGTGGTTCAACAACAACTCATAAAATCACAAATGCATTGAATTGAAAATTGAAACTAAATGAAGGGCATAAATCAAAGCAATAAGTTTTTAGTTCTTGGACCCAATTGATAATGGGAAATGCAACAGTATCATTGAAACCATTGAAAGGGTAAAGAGGACAACGCATTTCGAATTAAAATCAAGTTTAACTAAGTAAGTTATGTAAATAAATTGGGATCTATGTTTAAATATAATCTCAAATTAAATGTTTTCACTGTATTGTATCGTCTAAAATTACCAATTTATTTTCCATTTGGAATACTGTCTCGACTCCAAACTTTTACCACATTTCAATATAAAGCCTATTTATACTTCTCAATTACTTCTTAACAAAATCTGAAATACATTTAAAAATACAAAATTTGTATTTTCTTTTATCGCTGACTAATTCTAATGACCCAAGGATTACAAATTTCTCTTTCAATGTGATATTTATAGAGCGCACACTTTTGCTATGAAATGGGAAGTCCACTTATTCTTTCAGCACAATTAATTTAATTTAACACATTTCATCGCTTCCATTATGCCTAATTTGTTCTAATGTCCTTGCACACACCCTCACGATTTTCGCTTCTCAATTGCTTAATTGTTTTTTTAGTTTTCTTTTATTTCGCAAGTGCTTTATTGTTCCACAAAAAGTATACGCTTACATTTTATACATATTTGCCTTTACGCTGTTCCTTTCTGGGCTTCTTCGCGATAGTGAATGAATTTGTGTTACGTATACGCCTAGTGACCCCCGCGGTGACATTATAATGTGGCGCTTCAGCTGTCTCCGTTCACTAATACTTGTTGAACGAAGCGAGAGTGAACGACAGAGTAGTGTAAACGTGTGAAAACATAAACGAAAGTCAATGAATTTGAACATAAACAAATAACTAATGAAAAACGAAACACCAGGTGGAGAAACCAAACGACAAGCAGGAAACGAAAACAAAACAAAATGACTAAAAAGGGAGCAATTTTAAAAGAATATTACTTAGAGTATGTCCAGCATACATTTTGAGTGTTGCACTGAAACATTTTGGAAAGATTCAGAAATTAATATATGTGCTGTTACACCAAACAACAGCTCATTTAGAGAAAAATCCGCTCTCACATACGTTGTACTGAAATTACCGACATTTTTAGATACAATTTTTATACTTCGTGGCTTATACTTAAATGAGATTACTTCGGAAAAATTCCTACAAAAACAAATCGCATCATAAATGTTACATAGATTATTAATAACATGACCTAAACCGCTGATGGTATGGCATGGTGTGTTTCCTAATACGAACGTAGGTAATACATTAGAAGCATTTGCAATGTTTTCATACGTTTATGCAGATGCGATGCGCATAACATAACCATGGTGATCATGTATGTACATACATATTTGTATTAATTTTTATGTATTTCATAATGTTGTTATGTTGTCTTTAAATTTGCTTAACAAATGAATTTTTTATAAAAATAATAAAATTTTGGGAAATAGCTTAAAGGAGGCACATTTATGTACGCGTGCCCCTTTTATTTGATGTTTATTGTGTATTCTTGTTGACGAAATTCTGTAAAGTTAAAAATATGAAATAAATTGGCTTTTGAAAATTGCCATATGAAAAATGAAATTTTAGCTTTAATATTTTTTTAATATAGAATTCTTTGAGTTCTCATTTTTATCTAAAAAGCCTTTGGAATCAGAGTTTTTTTTAAATACTTTGCTCGAAATCTGCGACACCGAATAGAATGGCATACGATGTATGATGATGTATGTATGTAAGATAAAAATAAATTTCATTTAATTTCTACAGCGATCTTGAGTGTATATAACAAATTTTGAATAGGGACTTTGCATTGAACATAGCAATGTGAGACAAATCTATAAGCTCTTAATATAGTAGACTTACAGATATACTCTTCAACAAATATATTAAGATCCCAAGATTCAGTTTCGTGTGAGAGCTCCACTAAAACTCACTTTGCTGTTTGTGTGGCCCCATAATGATAGATATCGAATACCTCGTGTTCTTTGTTATTACTTTTTGTTGTTTCAAATTTAGTGAGAGCTCCATAACACAACACACACACAATTTACAGTGTTGGACCGCCATTAAACTTTTTTTGTCGTTGGTATGCTTATGGTTAAAATATAATATATTGCAGCTTCCACTGAATGACCTTTTTCAGTCTAACTGTCGTACACATTTCTCACCCTTTAACACTTGCCTAGTATTTGTCCTTATTTGTGGTCCTTTCAAGCAAAATGTTACTAAAGTATAGTATTTTTCTGGCTACAGTAGGCGTGTGTCAACGTTTTAATGCCAATCCAACAGGCGGTAATGTGTAAAATTGAACTGCTGATAATCAGACTCAAACCCTTAAGGGTTGATCTGATACTAAGAAATAGTTCTCCCACATAATAAAGATAAATGATGTTATAAGTGTTGCAAAATCCAGAGGAGTATATACTAAAATCAATATAGGCATACACAAGATTTTATTTTCTCTAAATATTCGCTTTTAACCTTTTTTGGGTTTTCGTGTCAAGCCCTTATTTTTTGTGGGTACTTTCTCCTACTTTTCTTTGTGTGCCCAAAATGTTTGGTAATGAATTGGACGCTTGAGAGTTGTTTGTAGTTCCTCCCTAATTAGCGACACATGTTTCGATTACAATCTGAAGTGTGTGAGTGAAGGTATTATCATCTCTGTGTGGCTCTGTGACAATTGCTTGTGGCTTGAGAAGTTGTGGTCATTTAATTTAAATTTAATTACATTGAAATGTGGTTATTATATCATTCTGAACAATTTGGCTCACAGTTAATTGAATGTGGCCTTTGAGGATGTGGTTAACGATTGTTTCTTCTATAATTATCAATGGAATAAACACTCATGGCTCGCAATAGTTGCGTTCTGACAATTTTAGAACGAAATTTTGTGGCTATTTCGCAAAATTTTAGTCTCCGAATTTAATAAATGTTTTAGAGCCGGGTTTAGAAATTAATCTTCCGATAACCCAAAAACTTTCGAGAAAACCGAAAAACTGAACTATATTTTTATAATAAAATAAAATACGTATGGGATTTTACTTATATTATCTTGCGTACAAATACCAATATGAATAGTTAAAGTATATCTTCCCTATATATGGTTCACTGAGTTGCGTTTAAATTACATATGTAGACATGCATCAAACACATAAATCAATTGGAATTAGCACAATTATTCACAATGCTTAACAATTACAGTAAGTACGTGGGGACAATCAAACAACTACAAGGTTAGATTCTCTGTGGTAAATAATAAAGATACACTTGTTTAAGTGTGAGTTGTTATATTTAGGAAAGAGGTTTTGCCCTTGTTACCCTTATAAGTCGTAAATAACAATTAAATTGTTGCTTACATTTTGGTCGAATAAACTTAATTAGAATTTCTGGACAGTGTTATTTATATTTAGTTTGTTATAGGAACTCGTGGGTAATAAATAAGTTTTAGTGTAGCAAATATGAACATATGTGGTCAACAAAACAATAAAATAGATTGTCGAAAACTAGGTAGTTTTTAGAAAACTGTACAAAAAAACGTTTCAAAATCGACGAAAAAGAAATTCCTGCTAAAAAATTTTATGAAGAAATATCTATTTTTAAAAGATGTCTTTTTATATTATATTTATGTATGTATATGAGCGACGTGCTTAGTTCAGTTTATGTAAAACCCACACATATTTTAAGGTAGTACTTGATTGATTGCCCATCTCTTTTACACTAGCAGGTATTTTCTCGATAGTTCATTAAAAGTTTTAAGCGTTGGCGGACCACATTATACCATAGAGATAGATTATGTTCAGAGATTACCAGAAAGTCAAAGTCAAAATAAATAAATAAGAGTACAAATATTGATATAACTTTCGAGAGTTATACGAGTTATTGCGTACGTAGTATACCTTCCCAACTGTAATGAGCTTGCGTAGATCAAAAACGGCAGCTTAGCATTGGAGTGTAAGTTGATATACATAAGTGATCATCAGAAGTGTAAGAAATCAAAAATAATGCTTCACATAGAGGTTGAAATTAAAAATAGGTAGAACACAAGTCGCCATCGCAATGAATGTTGCATATACGTCATGTCGAACTCATGTCATGTCAGTGCGATTAATGACAAATGAAAGATATCCAGAAATACTTAATACTTAAATAACATTTATTTATTTATGGATATTCTCATAATCTCACTGTTGCGCTTAGAACATATTTCACATAAACACCAATAACTGTAATAAAATCTCACGTTCACAAACTATTTACGTAAAGTGATGAGCAAAAGCTTGCATCCATTCATATTAAATATTACATTTCAGAGCAGTGTAAATGAACTTGTGTAAACTTCTGCTAGTAGCTTCTAATATATTTTTGGTTCAGTTGCGCTTAATCTTCGTCCGTCATATTATATTGTCTAGTCTGCCTATAAAGTTCGGTGCCAGTTTATTGACAGCTTAAATCATATTTATAACCAGATGATTGCCTTAATAAATGCTGTTGCAACAAATTGAGTGCATCGGATGAATGATGAATAATATTTGTGATTTGCTTTTGTATCCTGCGCACGTGGGCAATAGAAGGCGTCGTATCTAAGTAATCGTAAATCTACCTATTTTTATATTTATAGTGAAGTTAGGCGATTTTTTTTTTCAAAAATCAAGTTTTACGTAAATTAAATTCCACGGCATTCCACCTTCTTCACTTATATTTACCACAATACAAATGCATGCAATTATATAAATACTCTTTGGTATGTTAGATACGGACTATTGTTTGACATTTCTGTAAAATACACACATAATTCCAAGTCATAATCATTTATAACAAATTTCTTTTATTTCTCAATTTGTGTTCATTTTGCAGCAAGTGGTCTGCTTTGTCTCACTTATTTTTTTCCAAGTCTATAAAATGCAAATCAAATTAAATCATCTGCCACAATTTGCCTATGCGCGTGTGCAAATGAGCTGAATATGAAGAAGCTTTCCACTTCTCGTGGTGCATTCTTAAGCTATCATGGGACTCATTCACACCTACTGCATAATGCTTTTGCACAATTGTGAGCTTGCATCACTTCAATGGTGTCTGGCGCCCGCTGCGTATACGCAACTTTCTTAATCGGATTTGGGCGGTCTTTTGGCGGCATGCAAATGTTGTTATTTATATTTTGCCAGGTGCCACTTAAATACATGCATATGTACACTCATTTCTATCTTTTTTATCTAATTTAGTGTTGGTTTTTTACAAATTGGTGATATTGTGGCTTTAAAATCGCAAACTTAGTGAAAAGTTATATATTCATAGCTGTTGTGACCACTGTTTGCCATTATGCTGTACATATATGCATATGTAAGTTTCAGTTATAAATGACAGTGATTCATCAGAAATTTACATGCTAGTAAATTGGGTTGTAAACCATACAAGCTGTTGAAATCGCACAAATTTGTATTTGCGGCATAAATAGAAAATATGAGTTCATAGTATTTTTGATTAATACTAACACAAGCTTTGTCGCTCGCATACACATTTTTGTGGCTTTCACGATATTATTCATGTAGTTTCGCGCAATATGGCATAAAAGAGATTGTGTTATGCTCGAAAACCTTTGACTTTTTCAAATATGTATGTATATAAAGTCAAATAAAATTTGAGTTTCTTACTTTTCTTATTCTTTCCTATACACGGTTGAAATCGTACAACAAGCTTCCAAGCACATACATGCATATGTAATCGCAAAAGGCTGAAATACTTTTCCACCAAATCGTTGATTAATGATTCGTAGTGAGTTTGACAGTTCAACAAGAAAGCATGAGATTATTTGGTTTGGTGCTAACTGAGTTAATGCTAAAAATGTTATTGCTTTTTGTCGGTTTTGTTTTCTGCACACTCAATTTGTTGATCGAATTTTTTTGATTTAATTGAGTCACGTCTTCAAATGGAAAATTGCTGTTTTGCAATATATTTATTTGTTTAGTGAATTGCTGCTTAGCTGTTTGTGCAAGTATTTGGTACTGATCTTTAGAAAAAATTTGCTAAAGACAGATTTTTATTTACTCTCATATTTATTGCTAATTTGCAGTTAAATTTTCGTGCACATACGTTATGCCAAATGACTTACTTCTTTGGCTACTGAGTATAATATTGGTAATTACTTTTCGACTGACATTGACAAATGTCGCTCTTCGGATAATTAGCTACATGTTTTCTTTATAATTGCGCAGATAATAAATTTGAAAACTCCATAAAGTGCGAGCTCTGGAATTATTATTTATGATCATCATACTTGTTTAACTAAATATTAACTCGAATCCTGAGCCATATAGGTTGGCTATAAATACTCGTATAATGTTGGAAACTGTAGAATTTTCCGGACAGTTTTTTACAAAATCTTAATAACTTGCACATTGGCTGCACATGTATCATGTTAAACAACCACTTGAATAAATTAATTCGTAGCAATTCAATGTACTTCCTGTATCCATTGCCGCTAAAATTCTCCAAAGAAGCAAGTATGTTTGTATGTATGTATGTACACACACAATATTGCTGAAATGCCATGTAAAATGGCTGACACATTTGCAAAAAGGAAAAGAGAGAATGGACATTGGTCAACCGCAAACACTGTGTGAGCAGTTTCATTTATTGGCAAGCGTTGAGAAAGTGAGAAAGAAAGAAAGCTCCAAAGCTGTGAAAAGATAAACCGTAAAAACATTGCGAATTTCTGAATTATGTAAATACCATGCGGTTACTCACCACTAAACCACACTGCACTTATCTTTTTACATATGGAATAGGATAAAAACTACATATATTCTTCCTATTATTATTCGAAAAGTAATTACATTGACTCTTAGTGTTGAGACTTACAAAAAGGCGAAGAAGTTTCGTTAGCTTAAAAATAACACGACAGCTCATTCGTCCACTCATTGATAAATTTTCGCTACATTAAATACAGATGCGGAGAACGGACGAGCACTTGTCCGGAATTGCATAATATTCAAGTTCACGTTCTTATAAAACTGTAGAGACATAGAAAGCACTCTTGAACAAAACATCCTGCCCATGAAGAAGCTAACTTACTGTTAAGCCTTTAAGCTTAAACTTAATCCAAACTAGGATGTTAAGTCAATTTAAAATGCTCTTTGTCACTGCACCGACAATTTGCACTTGTGTGAGTGTGATCAGCTTAAGTTTTGCTTCTGAAATGTTAGGGACAAATTCTTGGATAGTTGGGATAGACATACATGCAAAACAAACTCGACTTTTTTAAGCCTGAAGTCACAGATCGGAAGCTGACATTGGCCGGAAACGTCAATTACGTGCCCTACTTCCGGTTCCAGACGCAGACCGGAAGTGAAACACCGAAACCTGGAATTTGGACATCGGTTCCGGCAGGAAGTTGTATATCTGATACCGAAAGTTGGGCACCTGACCAGATGCGACCCTGTGGTGGCACAACCGGAACTGATCTTACTTCCGGCTGAATACCGGCCGAAATCCGGAAGTTGGACGAAAGTGACCTTACTTCCGGTTGCGACCAAAAATTCGGTACCTAACCGGTTCTGGTTGCAGAAATTTGAACACCGTAAACTGGAAGTTGGGTGTTTCGTTAAACTTCCTGGGAAGCCATTTCCTACTTCCGTTGTTGCCCCTTTGCATATGCAACACCATCGCCCGTCGTCTCTGCTACCGGAAAAATGCATTCCAATTTGGTGCCAAAACTGGTTTTCTACCAGGTGACCAGGAGGTGGCTACGAAACAAAAAACGCTTGTACGCTTTTTAATCGAATTTCGAGTCCTGATTTGAAAATATAGAAACTAGAAAGTACTTTATTTTTATAATTAAAGTTGCGTATTCGCAGTGGCACACAGTATTAAAATACAAATTAATATATGAACTGAATGAGGCTCGTCATGCAGTAAAATAATCTCGCTTTCTTGGGGGTGTGTCGCAAAATGTCAATTATAACAAATTACTGCAATTGGAATTTTTAGCTAAATTCTAAAGGCAAAAAATTTGACGCCCCAAGGTAGGTTCTACATACATATGTACGAATTAGTGTAAGTGAGTGTACACATCTCTCCATGTCGACATGTTGCAAAATCAAATAAATATATTTGTTGTGCATGGTGATTTATTTACGCGTGATAAAAGGGTTTCACCATTTATAAATATAAATATATATGTACTCAAAAGCGATCTCTGCTGCGCAGAGCGAAATAATTATGTTAGTTGAATATCTGATATTTCATGTGTAAACATTATTAACATGATTATGACGTGTTTATTAATAAAAAGTCAGTGAGTTTTAATAAAGCAATCATAGAAATTACTGTGTCTATGTGTGTACGCCAATGCACGCAATAATAAAACGTTATTTGATTTCAGTTGATGGATAGGAAATATTATCAGTTAATAATTAATTTGAACGACACCCTTGTGACAAGCTCACTGCTAATTTATTTGTATTGAAGTCGACTAATTGCTTCCAATTGGATTTCTTTGAGTGAGAAAGCAATCGAAACCTTTGGAGAATGAGATCTAAATAAAATAATGGCTTTTATTTCTAGATTAAATTAGAAAACGTCATTTATTCACACAGTTTCAAATTAAAATTATTCATCTGATATATATATGATGGCATAACCTCCGCATCCAATGGCATAGTTCAGTGCATAGTTAAGATGACCTAATTGGGGATGTTCTCATGTAGAAATAACATAATAAAGTATGCAGAAGAAAATACCAACTGCAAGACTTTTCCTTGAAAATGTACGACTCATTACACCTTTCTAGTGCACGGCACTCAAAATTCTTGTACTATTTATGTATTACTACTCCAAACAGTTGCTTTGAGTCAAATATTTTAGCTTCATGACTAAATTGCAATTAACATAAGAGAGCGAATAGTTCTACGCAAATATGCGCCCACGAATATTACAAAGGTTTTTTCTGAAGCAAATTTTTGTTTGGAATTTGTAATTGCAAGAAAAAGAATTTGTATCTCTGAATATTTCTTAAAGTTATTAAAACCGAGAAGATATATACATCACATATGAGTTGCAGTTTTGCCTAGAAGCCTCATGTGGTCACTTTGATTGTTAAAGTTTTGATGGTGCTCGCATAATAACTATCTTTGGATGAAATGTGCTTGTGGGTATTTCATTTGATACTCTCTTTGCCATCCGGTTAGTTAGTTGATTCCAAGAAAGTATTCATTGAGTGATGGGTTTGTGATATAAATAAACTTATATTCAAATTAATTCAAATACAAAATAAATATTTTGAATTATTTGCGATAGATGTATAAAAGGATAGCTGTATAAAAGAACTTTGTTAGTTTGCCATCAGCTCGTTATTGGTTACATTCCGTCGATGTTATGTGATTGGTTTTTGCCAATAATCGTATTTGCTGCTGTTAAGACTAATTTCTATATTTCACATTTGGTTAGCTGAAAATTAAGTACCATGTCATACATATATTTAAATTGTCAATGATTCCAAAATAAATACTCAAAACGATTGTTCACTTAAGATATTGAAATATGTAAAGTGATTAATTTGACAGCAACGATAACATTTATGGAATTCTATCTTATATAATTTAAATTGTCGAATTCATAATTCAGAATGTGTGATATTTAATACCTAGTCACACACTCCACATTTCTGAACATTATTATAAAATATACTATTATATTAAGCGCCCAATGAACAGCATAATTTATGCATATTTGTTTATGTTAATGAATGTGTACATAATTCAAAGGTAATTACAGAGACAGAGAAAGTAATGTAAATTATTGAATATTTGCTGCATGCCAATATTAGCATAAATGCACTTCTTCTTTCTGTCTCTTGAATTGAAACGTAACAATTACTGTTATTTACTTAAACTATTTTTGATTTTAGAATTCTAAAAAGATTGAATTTATAAAATATCAGAACACAGAGTAAAGCTATTTTCATTTTATGGTTACTATTTATGTTTGATTTATTTGAGTAGCTATTCTGAAGCTAGATAGGGAGTTAATGTGCAACGATTTCAATTTTATTGTATATCAAAAATAAAAGTTATATTTAGAAACATCAGAAAATATGATTGCAACTCTCTGAAAAGTATTGTATCAATAGACTAATGTAGCGGAAGGAATAGTGATGCTTTGCATCCGCAAAGCAAGAATAAAACAATTCGGTACAAATACAATAAATTTTCGTAATAAAAAGTTAATTCGTTGTATATTAATTAATATTGTTCACATATACGTGTATATGTAGCTGACACTTAGTACACAATTCGAAGTCTTCTGCAATTACTTTTAAGAATCTTATCACGCACAGCGTTTGCTGAAATTTTGTGCACATGCTATGTCTATCAGTATGTGTTAATACTAAGTAAATTACACGAAAATCCTCTCACATATGCAATATTCATGCCTTGAATGCTGAACCTTTCTTAGATTAAATACATGTGATACAATACCTTTCAAATGAGAAAAATAAATTATGCACACAGTCGTTAGCATGTGTGTTATTCAAAAGTTTGTCTTTTCTTTCTTATTTTACAAGCAATTTCAGTTTCGAAGCAAACTAACACACCCTTTAATATTTTTGCCTATATTTGTGTGCAACTAAACTGTGTTATTACGTACCATTTTAAAGCAGACGGTCTAATGTCAATCATATAACGGGTGATTTTTTTGAGGTTAGGATTTTCATGCATTAGTATTTGACAGATCACGTGGGATTTCAGACATGGTGTCAAAGAGAAAGATGCTCAGTATGCTTTGACATTTCATCATGAATAGACTTACTAACGAGCTAACGTCGAATTTTCAGTGAATGGGCCCTAGAAAAGTTGGCAGAAAATCCGCTTTTTTATCGACAAATTTTGTTCAGCGATGAGGCTCATTTCTGGTTGAATGGCTACGTAAATAAGCAAAATTGCCGCATTTGGGGTGAAGAGCAACCAGAAGCCGTTCAAGAACTGCCCATGCATCCCGAAAAATGCACTGTTTGGTGTGGTTTGTACGCTGGTGGAATCATTGGACCGTATTTTTTCAAAGATGCTGTTGGACGCAACGTTACGGTGAATGGCGATCGCTATCGTTCGATGCTAACAAACTTTTTGTTGCCAAAAATGGAAGAACTGAACTTGGTTGACATGTGGTTTCAACAAGATGGCGCTACATGCCACACAGCTCGCGATTCTATGGCCATTTTGAGGGAAAACTTCGGAGAACAATTCATCTCAAGAAATGGACCCGTAAGTTGGCCACCAAGATCATGCGATTTAACGCCTTTAGACTATTTTTTGTGGGGCTACGTCAAGTCTAAAGTCTACAGAAATAAGCCAGCAACTATTCCAGCTTTGGAAGACAACATTTCCGAAGAAATTCGGGCTATTCCGGCCGAAATGCTCGAAAAAGTTGCCCAAAATTGGACTTTCCGAATGGACCACCTAAGACGCAGCCGCGGTCAACATTTAAATGAAATTATCTTCAAAAAGTAAATGTCATGAACCAATCTAACGTTTCAAATAAAGAACCGATGAGATTTTGCAAATTTTATGCGTTTTTTTTTTTAAAAAGTTATCAAGCTCTTAAAAAATCACCCGTTATATGCAAACATATATTGTTATTAACTTATTCCAGATGTTGCAAATAACCAATATTAAACCAGCAAGATAATAATAAGAAAAGTAAAACCAAATATGAATCTAAGATATTTAAACCCTAACAACAACCAGGTCAATCACGCTTTACGGCGACAAACAATACTATACTATAAATATATTTCCATTATGCAATGTGATTTCTTCATGCGAATTTGAATTAAAAATTAACTTTTAAATTGCAGGAAGTTTGAACTTTTGCCATTCGGTAGAATTTGGCATGAATAATTCTGTGTTTGTACAACGTCGCGACATATTTTACTAGCAATCTATAATTCATCGAATTTTTGGCAATAAGTCAAGATATAAGTATTAATGAATTAATGTTACTGGAAATCGTACGTGGGAAATTTAAAGAAAAGAGACGCATTGCGATTGCAGAGTTTCTTAAACATTCTTATATATGATAGAGGTTACTTACCTTTGTCGTGACATTAGAAAAACTATTTAATACCAAATACCGTTGCGTTTTCAATTTTATTTATTAAATAAAAATATAAATAAATATAAATAGAAACTTTATTTTATTTCTTTACTATTTATATAAATATCACATTCAGCCCTCACAGATCAAAAAGGCTTTCGAGTCGTTTAACTGTTTATTACATACAAGCTAATAAATAAGCTGTGTCGAAATTTTCTTTACTTGATGAACTCATCTTAGCATTTCAGGTGTTAATAGTCAGAAATATTTTGTTTCCAACCAGACAACTTCCATAACGACTTCCATGAAATTCTGAAAAAAAAAATATAAAAAATATAAGCTTGTTTAGAAAGTTAGATTTATCTTTTTTATTTATCTCGTATTTAAATAAATTATATGAGTACATATCATTTAGTCATTTAACATTTTTCTTCTAATTCTGAATTTTGTATTTTGCTAATCAAGTGTGAGAATATAAACAACAACAATTATAAATGTAAAACCTTATTGTTTAACAATTTAAATACTAATTTCAAAATATTCAAAATTTGCTAAGCCTTATGCAAATAAGAGGATTTTGTTATACGTATTTATTATATTGACGACATCAAATGCGAAACACATTGTAACTAGGTGTGTGTACATTAATCAACTAAATATTACGCATTCTTAATTAGATTTGCCGGTGAACAGTTCTACCCTTTTGTAAATATTGATTTTATGACCTTCAATACAAAGAATGTGAAATCTACATTTACTTATTCAGTTTAAGGTTATTCAAATGTTGGTTTGCTGTAACGTTCGTTTACATAATATTTGTGGTTTTCTTTGTCATCTATTGAATGTCAAAATTTACTTTTATCTGTGACATGTGTAATGATTTGTGAATGTTTGTTTGGAACCACAATTCGTTAAATATAATATTGGAATATCGAACTTAATTAATATAACTTGGATGGGAGATTGAAATGCTTTGACTTGTGCATGAAAGTAAATACTAGTTCAATTAGCAAATAAGAATTCGAATGTAAAAACCACCAAACTAAGTTTTATTTATTACCTGGTGAGTTTGTACGTAAATAATGCATAAACATCTAATGTTGTAAATGTGTGGTGCTTTTGCTCTTTGCTCCTCTTACTTAGTCAAGTAATTTTTTAAGGATGCTATACTTTTGTATAAGAAATATTTAATACAATTTAAATAATAACTTTTTACAGCTGTTGTAGAAACCAATTTACAACTCCATATATTTAGTTTAAAAATCGATAAATTTTCCCTTAACGGAGAAGCATTTAAGTGTAGGCAAAATGTAGCAGTCTGAAAAATTATTCATACTTTTTATAGAAGCAATGATAAATCCTCTACAGTTCGTCATAAGGGAATTGCAATATTCAGAATTGCGGCATGATTATTGCTCACTCTGGCGTATGAGTAAAATTTTTCTTTCCGCTTTCGTTGCTCATTCGTGCATCACTTAAATCTAATACAGCTGTGGAGTCTTACTGATTCAGAAAAGGTTTAGAAAGAATAAAAGAAATGTACATGACCGTTAACACTTGAAGTGCCGCACATTATTCGAAAGGTAGATGCTACCGAGTGCAATGTGGGGGGAATCTCTTTAATGGATGCTGGTGGATTGATGCAGAAAAAAAGGAGTTTTATATATTTGTAAAAGCGCTATTCGTTAAAAACGTTTTGAAAATTCTTGCAGTTTGAAAATTTAAACTATTTACTTACAATATAATATAAACTTAACCAAGAAAAACTTAAGAGTTATGAAGAACTCCAATTTTGTTTGAACAATAGTTGTTTCGAAATATATCCGGTGGGTATTCATTTACTTATACACATTTTAACATATAATATTGCGTTGCTAATATAGTATAACAAACTGTATATTGTAAATCTCAAAGCTCTAATGCTGTCAAATTTGGACAGTCTCAAAGTAAATCCTTTAGGACTGAAATTTATGACCAAATTTATGAGTGGTTGAGATGAGATGATGAATGAGATGAATTTATCTTTTGTGAAATCACACAAAGAACAATGAGAGTTCAACATGGCGTATGAGTAACATTTGTTCTTTCCATCCAAAATATTATTGTTCTTTCCATCCAAAATATTATTGTTCTTATAAAGGGTTTTTAGTTCGTTCAGATATCGTTTTGTTACCAAATGAAGCATTACCTTTTTACTATCAGACAAGACGTGACGTTGACCGCATGGTTGAATAATCACGTGGCTGACTGAAATCGATTCGCATTGATCACAAACTCATATCTACCTTATAATATTGCGGCAAGTGGTAAAGTTAGTTAGTATTGTTGGCGGCATTGTTTTTGCTTCTTTTGTGAATCAGTTTGTTAATGAACATTGCCAAATGTATCTATATTAAATTTTCACGTTTTTTGATCCCGTGCTTTTACGCTGGCTTTCTGTTTATTTTTCGCTCATCTGACCTTTTTATAATTCCACTAATTTTGTTTTGTCTGCACGCAAAAGGTCAGCACCTCCAAATGTTAGAAGTAATTGTTCATCTGTAAAAAGAGCAAATTAGGAAATTGATTTAATTTAACTTTATAAGGGGATGTGCGAAAAAGGGGCATATCAGTCAAACATTTAAGAGTTATTTTGTAGATTAATATTGTTACAAATTTATTTTCACGGTATTAAGCTTTAAGAAGTAACTTTTAAAGAATTTAAAGGATAATAATAAGAATAAAGCAAATTTAAATATATTGTTTCAGAGATACATTACTTAATTGCAAGTCCCCATCAAATCCATTCATTAAATTTCGGAAGAAATCATTTTATGGTATTCCATAATTAAAAGCAGCCTTTACGAATGCAAATAATCTTCCAATACACTCATCTACACTATCATATATCAAATTATAATTTCAGATTTCGAAAATTAATAATAGTTGCCAACTCTATTTATATGTATCTCTGCAATCTAGTTACTTATATCGAAAATGCCAAAATGAACGCTATTAATACGTCCTATGGTAATTATGTGTCTATGCACAGTAAGTGGTCACGTAGGCAGCAACTTTCGTAGAACAAGTTAATTAACAGGTTATCTGATTTATAAGGAATAAGTGATTAGGAAATAAACAATTGATTTGAGGACAAAAACCAACTACTTGCAAATAATTAGTTGAAATAAAGGAAATGCCACAAAATCATTCATTTAACCATTAAGGTTAGTCGTCACTTAATGTAAATAAGTTAATGTCAATATCTGTGAAAATATCTGTGTTTTCGATCACCGATTTCAGAATGCACCTTTGAGTGGATGGAGACGAAGGAAATCCTGCTAAAAGATATAATAAAAATGTCTTATATTTTTTATACTTTTGTGATTTTCTTGCTCGTAAGCAAAATAAAGCTGTAGCTTCATGACCCCTTTGTTGACAAATAATATGAAAAAAACTACACATTCACTGAGTGCAAGTGCCGTTACACTGACGCCAACAAACATTGCAGATCCACAATGACTTTAGTAATAATAGTTCAGTGCCTTTTGGCACGTATCAATAACCTTCAGAATCTTATGTTCTCTATTTCTCGACAGTTTGGATGGCAGCGTTTAAATAGCCTCTTGGCTTATGAGCTTACTGAAAGTAAGAGGGAATATGCTTTTAATAATAAATCTTTTATGTAATAAATTTACAATGACTAGTGGATCAGTACATGATGGAAACAGCTAACTTATATAAAATAGTCAAACCAGCTTAGACAAGACTGTATGATTGTTCTACATTAATCTCTTGTATGAGAATTTTACCTAGAGTCGGAGAAATATGTCATCGTAGTGACAAATTCCGATTTAGTTCTTGGAAAAGCAGAATATTTTTTTTGCATCTGTGCTTAACCGATGTGGGACGATATTTTAATTATTATTTTCTCAAACATATAAAGTCTATAAACCCTATCACCCATTTACCGTAACAGCATCCGATAAATATGTAAATGGGATTATTCGGTAGAGCCAAATTTAAAAACCGCATGTAAAGTGGTTTGCATTGCAAGTGAAAGAACAAATTTAGATTTAAAAATAAAATTATAATATTATAAATAGAAAAATAAGGATGAGAAGAAGGAGCTACAACGTTATAATATGATACTAAAAGTCTAAAATTCTCGTATTGTTTGCATGGCGCATTGCGTAGATGTATTGTTACCTTTTTTTAAATGGCGAAATTATCGTATAAACCGAAGTCAATCGTTTGTGAAGAAAATTAATTTCATGAGCTTTTCAGATTTTTATTTGCATAGGCAAGAAAAAGTAAATTGAAATTTAATCTAGATTTGAGGTGAACGTCAACAAATTTGTGGTCTTGTTTAAAATATTCAGAATCTGAGGAGATCTGTCTCTGTGTTTGCTTTAATCTCTAAAACAGTTATAAGCACTAAAATGTGATACCTTTATGCTTTTGACATTTATCCAATTTGGATTAAGTCGTTTGCGGTGGCACGTGGCAAAGTTTGTTGTAAGCTATTAAAAAAAATGTTATTTTAAAATTTGAAGGCAGAAGTTGATTAAGGAGCCTTTAGCTTTGATTAAAATATTTTACTTTTTAATTTGCTAAAATTTTTGTAAAAGCAAAAGTAAAATATTTCTTATTAGCCAATGGCACAGTCGATACAAATTACAAATACTAGACATAGATAAATGTCTTATACCCTAGACGTAAGCTTATTTGCTTGAACTGAACTTCGTATTCTTGCATGTGATCACGGTGACACCGGTATTCACATTTTCGTTAACCGCTAACGTGAATTTTAAATTGTGTAAGTTTGTTTCAATACGTCAACTGTTATCATCTATAAGAGTGAGTTTTAAATTGAATGAATGAGTAGAAATTAGTTGTAGTTAGTACTGGTAGAAGCAAGCTCTGAAGCATGCACTTGTGAAAATCAAATATCCTGCACAAAAATTTTCCGAAACAGGTATAGTAAAATTCAGACAATATAATCTATTCTAATTGGTGTGAGAAAATATATAGTTCCAAAAGAGATTATGCCACCCTGTGCTATATAGTGCCATAACTGATATGATGACAAACGTTATTATCATTGTTAAAAATGCTTTAGTGTTGATTAGTTTTTTACTGTCTCTCATTGAAACTAAACCTGGTTGGATTATATTCTTTAGTTTCATACTATTTTCGACCTTTAAATAAATGTTGGTTTGTGTCTACATAATCTTATGGGGTAAATTCACACGTGCCTGTTTATTGATCTCTTTTTATTGCTAAGGGGATTTATGAGTCGTCACATGTGACTGGCGGCAACCGTCGTAAATAGATAAAATGGCTTTGAGATAATTTTATATGCCCTTAAGTTAAAACTGTTTTATCTGCACATATTTATATACATATACGAATATGGGAATTGAACGTAATAAATACATATGTTTATGTATCAAACTTAAGTTGTTTGCACGCAATCAAAATTGTATTCATCGGTCAATAAATTTATCCGCTTCTATACGAGACCATAATATTTCAAACACTATTTTTAGGTTATAATCGTATACGGGCTGTTTAAGGTGATATCGAGCAAAAACCGCATAAACAACACCTGTGTTAAAATTGCCTGATGTGTACCAAAAGTAAACAAAAGATACTTTTCTTTTTAAACATTTCCAAAGGCTTTAAAAAAAGAAAACATATCTGAATAAATATACAAAAATAAATAAAAATATTCATACAGTGAACATGAAGATAAATAAACGGACAAGCTTATACAGATCTAAAAAGGAAATATTCATCCAAGACATTCACAACTAAGTGAACCTTCCAAATGGACACCGTATAATATAATGACGATTGTTCTACGATAAAATGCCTTTTACTTACTAAAAAAATATGCATTTTGTATAGATTTTCATAAATCATTGAAACAGTTTTTGACTTCAACTATAATTTCCTATGTCGCTAGAGGGTGAAGAAATATTGATGTAAATAAATTCGCTTGCCTTGTCAAAGTTTGAGTATGCCATAATGGATATGGTGCAATGCCAAGTGCTGAATTTTTATAAAAAATATTTTTTAACACAAGCTGAATATGCTAGTGTGTAGTTCTTGACCCTAAACTATTGTGTTATAGTTGAGAAATCAAAAATTGACATTTTTGCAGTGTGACATGCATGTGACAAATGTATTTCCTTTTGTTTGTATTATACATGTTGTTCAACTGCTTAAATTATTATCCTTTCCCTTACCAGCTATCACATGGGTAAACTCGAATTTTCTCCAGTGAGATTAATTATGGTGCGTCAGAGAAACTCATCCCAGCCACAAAGTTGCAAATTAACACTCATAATACCGTACGTAATAAATCCTAGTTAAATTGTGGTGGCCAAGAAAGTTTCTACTTTAAGAAATATGCAACAAAAAAATGTTTCTTGTGAATGTGAATGCTAAATGCAGCCGTAAAATAAAACTGAAGTGAACTTTATTATATAAAGTTGTAAATATGAGAAACGAAAGGATGAACCTTTCTATGTGGATTTCTTAATTATATGTAAAATTTAAAACTGATACCTTCGCAAGAAAAAATTTAAATTGTTGTGTTGACATCATTAGAATTGTCATTGTGAAAAGTTTTAAAATGTTACTTTTAAAGTCATTCAAACCCTAAGCCCACTAATATTTTTTAGTTATCTATTATTCATTTAAAAAAATCAAACTTTTACTGAGTTTTTAATTGTTTAAAAACAACACCGAAAATGGCTATAAAGTAATCAGGAGTTTAAATAATTTACATATCTAAATATCAAAATAAATTTAAGCCACCACGCTGACATGTCCACCTACAAAATGGCATGTTTGTTAGGCATTTTTCAAGCTTATACGCCAACTTACTTTTCCCAATTGGAAAACTTTATTTTTTTTTTAATACAACAAAATATAAATCAGACTTAAAGCGATATTGTATGAATTAACTCGGCGAGATTCAGGCTGCATACACTCGCTCGACATGACGTATACGTAACCTTGTGTTTTATGCACGATAGTCATGCATGACGCTTAAATAATCAAATATGTTTTAATTTATACTTTACACTGCGAGTTGCATGCAAGCCAATGTTTAATTTATTTAGTTTACAGCATTAATTTTTTTTTTAAATATACAATGAAATTAATACATTCAACAGTATTGTAATTTTCTAATCTTCAAAAGCGTTTTATGTTTAATTATAGGGAAAACATTTTATTAGTTGAAAATTAGCGATTTGTTTGAAAGAAATATCCCTTTAGAGGATTTATATCAATGGGCTCTATTAAAATTCCCACATAAATACTCTCAACGAAAAAATAATCAAATAATTTTTTCTAGACTTTTTAACAGAATTTAATATTAAGTTCTTAACAACTTACCCATACTTCTGCTGATTCACAACTTCGAAATCTCCTTGTTAATTGCTTTTAGTTTTCTCTCTTAATTAATGCTAATGTGATATAAAATGGACATATTTCAGCTGGTATAACTATTTAAGTAGAATGAGACAGATGAACTTTTCACACGGTTGCTATGCGAGTGTACTGTTACATTAATTAAGTTTGTAATATAATAGTTAACAAAATTCGCCAAGTGACAAGAACAACGCACTACTTACAATGGTGTGTAAATTAATTTAATCATAAGACAACCAGTGAGGAAAATACGAATTATACGCAACCGCAAGAGCCTCATTACGGCAAAGGCCATTGCACCCGCTTTATAGCCGGAAGACAAGAAACTATCGGTAGTGCTCATTTGATATTGTAAAACAGCACATTCACCTTGATTATGTTGTTTGTATTTTAATTAGGTTTAGCTACCTTCGGCTGGGGAGGGTAATTTTAACTATTTCATACTTTTATATCCCTGGATTTGAAATTTTGTTATACTTTAAAATTTTGCGACCATTTCTTGTTTAATGAGTGGTTGGGCTGTCATTTTCTTTAATGTGAGAATTATTAGTTTTTAAAATGAAGATGCGAGTTTGGGTAACTGATATAGAGCAAAGTAAAGGATTTAGATTGATCGACTAGTTTTTACTTTGCCAGGCTTTTAAAAATCTCTACAAAATAGCACAAAAAGAAATTTACCATTCATATATACATACAAATTCTCTCAGGCAATATACAGTCAATTTGTGTGTGTCTACGTAAACGTTTGTGTTGATAAGCGAATTACCCACGGCAGTATTTCCTTTATTTCGCACTGTGTTTCCATTATCCCTGGTTTCTGTGGTTTTGGCAAAGTCATGTTTCTGACAAGGAAGTTATTTACACATCCAAATGAAGAGGCTGGGTTTGTGAGGGCAGCCGTTGGCTAATACATGTTTTTGTGGTGCAGTCTTGTTTGCACTTTCTTAACATTTGGTTGAAATTGTAAACATAATGTTAACGAGCGTTATTTCTTGGCAAAGTAACTACATAAAACCAAAGCTAATGATAGTGTTCACTGTGAAATCATATGCTAAAAAGCCTTATATGCCATCATATAACGTGACCAACAAATGATTGTTGTTTATGGCTAAAGCATTTGATTGTTACTATGTATGGATATTTTGTTGTACAACATCTTAACAACTTTTAGGTCACAGGAAAGTTCACAACCATTAAACCCCTATACACTTTATACATAAGACTTTAAATGAACTTTAGCCTCTTTACTCTTTTTCAGTCACATTTAGATTTCTTCTGATAAACTTCTGTATACAACCATTAAATGCTTCTTCACTTGTGGCGATTGTGGTTACAGGCTTGTTCTACAAACTTTATTTCGCCCCTTCATTTTCATCGATAGCTTAATTTTTAATTTCGTCGCCTTTGGGCAGACAACTTTTTGGTTATCTCTTCACTCTTTTCCTTTTGTAATTCACGTCCACAAAATAAATGAGTTGGAATAAGTAGTACGCCGCAAAAAGAATATTACTGCAGAGATAAAAACGGAAACATGGTGCTTAGTTGATAGTGACGAAAGACGTTGACGCATAACAAAATGAGATGAATTGCATGAGTTAACATTAGCTTGCTGTATAAGCTTTTTTGATAAATTTTGGGAAGAATATATATTTTTATATTTTTAATATCTACAAAAAAATTAAAAAAAAACTTTTAATGCTTCTTTAACCATTTTTTCATTCAGCATATCCATGGGTGCTTTCATAACCACCGTTGTCATCATCTCGCTAGCTAATTGTCCTTCTTCTTTATTTTTATACATCACGCTTGTTTTATGACACCGCGTGTATTAGACGTGTATTTTTTATTTTCACTCACTTTCACGTTTTACTTATAGTACCAGTATTTTATTATATATATTTTTTTGCGTTTTACGTTTTACACACACTTTCACATAAGGATACGTAATGACTAGTTGACATTCTGATTCGAATTTGATATGATTATCAATTTTCGTCATATAATTCTATGATCAATACATATATTCACATAATTAATTCGCGTAAGCTTTATGCATTGCTTTTAAGTGGTGGTCAGACATAACGGGTGATTTTTTTGAGGTTAGGATTTTCATGCATTAGTATTTGACAGATCACGTGGGATTTCAGACATGGTGTCAAAGAGAAAGATGCTCAGTATGCTTTGACATTTCATCATGAATAGACTTACTAACGAGCAACGCTTGCAAATCATTGAATTTTATTACCAAAATCAGTGTTCGGTTCGAAATGTGTTTATCGACAAATTTTGTTCAGCGATGAGGCTCATTTCTGGTTGAATGGCTACGTAAATAAGCAAAATTGCCGCATTTGGGGTGAAGAGCAACCAGAAGCCGTTCAAGAACTGCCCATGCATCCCGAAAAATGCACTGTTTGGTGTGGTTTGTACGCTGGTGGAATCATTGGACCGTATTTTTTCAAAGATGCTGTTGGACGCAACGTTACGGTGAATGGCGATCGCTATCGTTCGATGCTAACAAACTTTTTGTTGCCAAAAATGGAAGAACTGAACTTGGTTGACATGTGGTTTCAACAAGATGGCGCTACATGCCACACAGCTCGCGATTCTATGGCCATTTTGAGGGAAAACTTCGGAGAACAATTCATCTCAAGAAATGGACCCGTAAGTTGGCCACCAAGATCATGCGATTTAACGCCTTTAGACTATTTTTTGTGGGGCTACGTCAAGTCTAAAGTCTACAGAAATAAGCCAGCAACTATTCCAGCTTTGGAAGACAACATTTCCGAAGAAATTCGGGCTATTCCGGCCGAAATGCTCGAAAAAGTTGCCCAAAATTGGACTTTCCGAATGGACCACCTAAGACGCAGCCGCGGTCAACATTTAAATGAAATTATCTTCAAAAAGCAAATTTTATGCGTTTTTTTTTTAAAAAAAGTTATCAAGCTCTTAAAAAATCACCCTTTATATCGTTTTGAATATGTACTATGAAGATTACAGTCATGTTCGAGTATGCATGTATATATAACTTGCAATTTACATGTTATCAGTTTTATTGCCAGTCTTTGTACGCTCATATATAAGTTAACATTTAAATGAAAACTAGTTAACGTAGAATTCATACACTCTATGACACACCTGACAATCCTCTTTAATGCAAGGAAATTTGTCAAACGTTCCAGAATTTGATTGCCATACATATTCTTTTCGATGAAACGTTTAATGTTTCATATTGTCCCTCATGGCGTATACGTAAAAGCGAAACACGAACAGACCGAAAGTTATTTGATATTTTCATCACACAATCATGTTAAACACAAAATGTGGTTATAAGGTAGAAACAAAAATGTCAGCATGTCAACAACACAAAATACATAAAATTACGTTTAAAAAAATATAATAAACTTGAAAATCTTGAATCTATCTAACGTGTGCATTAAAGCTTTGTTGGTAATCCAAACAGATTAAATAAAAAAGGGTAGTGGAAATAAATATAATTTTTAGCTGTTTTTAATTACGTACGTGCGACTGTTTCAAGAAATTTTTACTCAAATAAAGGTACAATTAAAATAGCACATTAAACAATTTCACAATTATATGTTATTTTTTTGTTTTCTGTTGTTTTGTTCATATTGTTGGGAAGGTAAATAAGAGCAGACCACGTTCGCCCGAAAGCAGTCTGAAACAAAAATACAAGCGAAATTAATGTGCAATGTTTAAAACAGAAAAGTCTTTTATTTATTCATTCGTCTATTTTGTATGTTTCTGCGGCAAATATTTGTAAAAGCGTAATGGTGACCGAAATTTGTGTTTTGTCCGGATGTTCACTACAGACATCGTTGTAGACTTATTTTCTACCGTTTATTGTACGCAATTTCTTTTATGTATATTTTTATTTCAATGTTTTCTATTAGTGGTTTCTTTTCACATTCTAGATGTATAATTCGTTATGCCCTCCATAAAAGCTGTAACAATTTCGAAAATGAGTATTATAGAGATTTAAGATCAAATTAGACTTGTCATCAATATGAAGATATATGATTGTAGTAGAATGAATGCTTGTTATTTTTAAAGCTTTTTTGTTCAAAATTTTACTATTTGTTACTACTTTAAATTGGTGGTCATTATGTTAAATTTTTATATTATAAATGAATGAAAACTCAGAATTTATAAAGTTTATATTTAATTTCATCATTTCATTTCATTTCACTTCTGAAATGAAATTTAAATATCTAACAGTTTTTGTCGCCGTTCTGAAAGTTGAAATATGTATGTTGCATTTGTATTAGTATGAAACTTTACCTTAAGTATTGTTGAAAACGTCGCTTTGAAATGTTACATTTAGGTATAAACCAGTTGTACTGTTTGCTATATACTCTCATATAAAACTAGTGGAGGTAAATTCACATTGTTAACATATACTTACATTTATGTTTGCCAATTCTCAAATTCACTCTCATTTACATAATAAAAGTGAGCAAATTGTGTGCGGAGCACTAGCAGCTCTTAATTACCACAATTTAGTAGGAAACATATTGAAGCGACTTTCAGTAACTTCTGAAATATTGTTCGACCACAATATGGAAACGTTAGCCAAATTGCAAAATTTCCAGCCAACTAATACTGGAAAGAGATTAATTGCGTTGGGAGTTCAGTGGGGTTAATTAGCCATTTTGTGTTTGAAATTTTAAATATGATGTTGATTAGACATATGCTTGGAATATTAGGTTCATTTACATTTTACTTTTGTATTAAATGAAATCCAAAGTTGTGTATGTGGTGCTTATTTTGAAAGTTTTTATTCCGAAATCCATATTTCATATTACTATAAGCGTCCTCTTCTACTCAAAATTAGCAGCATACATTTATATGTATTCATATGAATATTTGTACGCTTCTGTATAACGGTATTCGTGATATATTTAATTAACCACATACATATGTATGTGTAACTACGTTCCTGCGCTTATGTTTGTGTTACAAACTCAGTTGATACTGAAACTGCATTTAGTGGCCAGCCAAGTGTTCAAAGCAATTAGAGAAAGTGGTGAAATTTGGTTGTCTTGTGGCGATGCAGTCGTAAATCATTAGCACCAGGTTATTCTAGCTTAGATAATTGCGGTTGCTCATTGAAGGTGATGCTGTATGTAAGAGGTAACACGAATACCTGGTACATCAATACATAGCCAAATATTTAAATCAAGTACATATTCTCCTATATATGTATGCATGTAGGTATGCAACAACACTTTTGCATTTATATTGCTTCAATGGTTCTATTAAAATATGCTTATGCACTTTTGTTTTCACTTCAATCCGGAAATAGTCTTTCTTACATAAGTTTTGCTCAAGCAAGCTTTGAAAGTATCTCTAATTTTCACAATTTCAATGGTTGTACAATCTGCTGCATAAACTCAGCGATGACTCCCGTTGAGTGCTTCTGTTGCTACATTCCGCTGAGATTTCTAGCCAACTGCAACAAGCTTTTCAACTCAACCTATATTATGCTGCTTAGCAGTGCGAACACTTGCTTATAAAGACAACACTTCGATTATAAAACTATTTGCCGCCAACACCACTGCGTATACAACTTTATAAAATGAAAGCGAACAAAGACATTCCACAGGCATAGTGCCAAGCACTTACTTTACGGAAGTGACAAGATAAGAGAGAGAGAGAAATAGAAAAATATTGAATTTGTAATTTAAAAAAAATGCGTTCGTACGGAGGTCGGTTATATGAACACATATGTTGACTGGTTGGTATGTGGCCACTCTCGATTAGATTGAATTACTTCGATAAATTAACCGGCACTTAGACGTCTCAGCCATGACTGCTTGTGTATAGATATATCACTAACGTATAACACGCGAACATATGTTGTGCAACACATTCACTGGGTGATGACTGGGTGCTCTATAATGTAGTTTTGTTTTCAGTCAATAATTTATTTTATTTTGTTTAAATTGCAAGTAGAGGAATAAAACGACTTTCTGAAATTGCAAATTGCAACTGTTTAACCGAAATTGCAGCTTAAGTACTCGTATATAAGTTCAGAGAAGCAATAAATGTATTCATTCGCACACACGCAGTTTAAAATCCGTATTTGCATAATCAACGCGTTCACATCACGTTTCATTGACAGCTCAGCCGGTAATGTCACCATAAAAATGTGCGAAAATTATAAAAAATTTTGACCAGTATACACACAATCATTTACGCTTTTTATTATTTATGTAAATGGAAAATGTTTATGTTCGAACTCTAGTGTGAAATAACTATATATTTACCATATAGCCATTTCAATCAGTTATAAATTACAATACAGTATATAAAAACAACACCCAACACATTTGTATGTAAACACGGTATTTCTCTCAGCTTTTTGTGGGCAAATGAAAACAATTTTTGCAGCGCTACTCTTATTTATTATACTATTAAGTAATTGCACACTTGTGAAAGCAATATCTTTTTTTTACATCAGATATATTGCCGCCCTTTTTTGTGCATTCAATTTATTGAATTAATTGTTACGTTATGGATACTTTGCATATTTCCCTTTTTATAAAGCATGCGTGTGTTGTGTATGTTTCTTATTTGTAAAAGATGTTTTCTTATTGATATCTTTTAAATACTGTAAAGACGATGAGGTAATTGAATATAAGAGTATAAAGCGTCACTGAAAGAAATTGAAAAGAAAAGTCTATTTGATATTCAAACAAAATAAGCTTATAATTTTTGGATAATTTAATGACACAGTCTCAAACAGCTGGAGTATACCAGTAGCTCGGTTAGTTAACAATGTTACGTATACGCCATAGTTAACCAATATGAATTTATAAATTTCCCAATGTTTCATATAACTTGGACTCACGTAACGGACATTGACCAGCTTTTAAATTTAAACATTATTGAATATTCGTTGAACAAGAATTCGAGAAAATATATTATTACTGAACCCATCAGTTAGTCAGTCTTAGTTCAGTTTTATTGAAGAACCTAACAAATTGTTTTTTGCTTTAGTTACAATCATTTAAGATACTTGTAGAGCATGGTACCACTTTTTATTTTAGAGTCATATATACCAAAGTGATCAGGGTGACGAAACCAATAAATCTATATAAACCAAACTTTCTGCAGTCGGTTCTCTTACGTACCCCACCACACACCATGAAAATAGTTGAAATCGGATAATAACCACGCCCAGCTCCCATACAAAGGTTAGGTTGAAAATTACTAAAAGTGGGTTTACTCACTAACGAAAAACGACAGAAACACAAAATTTCACAGAAATAATAGTAGAAGGAAGCACTCAGTTTTTTTTACAAAATGAAAAATGGGCGTGGCATCGCTAACTTATGGGTCAAAAACCATATCTCAGGAACAACTCGACAGATTTCAATGAAATTCGGTATATAATATTTTCTTTACAGCCTGATAACACGGATAAAAATGGGCGAAATCGGTTCACAACCACGACTACTTTCCTTATAACTCAAATTTGAATTCCATCTAATTCCATCACTTTATCATGTATACATAAGGAACCAATGAAGATAGTGTAATAAAACTTTACACAAATAGTACATATCATCTCTGACTTCACTTGTGAAAAATAATAATATCAATAATAAAGATAAATGATGTGATAAGTGTTGCAAAATCCAGAGGAGTATATACTAAAATCAATGTAGGCATACGCATATTTTATTTTGACTAAATATTCGTTTTTAGCCTTTCTAGGTTACCGTGTCAAGCACTTCATTTTTTTGGATCCTTTCTCCCGGTTTTTCTTGTGTGCCCAAAAAGTTTGGTAATGAATTGGTTGCTTGAGAGTTGTTTGTAGTTCCTCCCTAACTATCGACACATGTATATTGCGTACAAATTCCAATATGAATCGGTAAAGTATATCGCCCCTTTATGTAAATATACATGCGGTGGTGATATATATGGTTCACTGAGCTGCATTTAAATTACATATGTAGGCATGCCCCAAACACATAAATCAAGCCTTCACATTCCATGACGGAAATTGGAATTAGCACAATTATTCATGCGTCTTACAATGCAGTGGTCTGTTTTATCTACAATAAAAAATTACACGAAGTACGTGGGGACAATCAAACAACCACAAGGTTAGTTTCTCTGTGGCAAATAATGCAGATACACTTGCTTAAGTGTGAGTGTATATATTTAGGAAGGAGGTTTTGCCCTTGTTACTCTTATAAGTCGTAAATAACAATTAAATTGTTGCTTACACTTTGCTCGAATAAACTTAATTATTATAGAATTTCGGCTTAGTTTTATTTATATTTAGTTTGTTATAGCAACTCGTGTGTAATAAATAGATTTAGTGTAACAAATATGAACATACGTATGTGGTCAACAAAACAATACAATTTATTGTCGGGAACTATGCAGTTTGTAGAAAACTGTACAGAAAAACATTTCCTAATCAACAAAAAGAAATTCCTGCTAAAATAATGTTATGAAGAATTATCTATATTTAAAAGATGTTTATATATATATAAATATAAATATAATATGAAATATTTATATATATAATCGGACTTGCTTACTTAAGTTTATGTAAAACCCACACGTATTTTAAGGTAGTAGACACAAGCAGGTATTTTCTCGATAGCTCAATATAAGTTTTAAGCGTTGGTGGACCTCATTATGCCACAGAGAAATATAATTTTGTTCAGAGTTTACAAGAAAATCAAAGACAAAATAAATAAATAAGAGTACAAATATTGATATAACTTTCGAGATTCATACGAGTTATTGCGTACGTAATTTACCTTTCCAACTGTAATCAGCTTGCGTAGAACAAAAACGACCGATTAGTATATTGGAGTATATGTTTATAGACATATGTTGGCATCAGAAGTTTAAGAAATCAGAAATAATTATTCATATACAGGTTGAAACAAAATTTTATTATTTTATTTGTGTTGTTTTTTTCACAAGTCTCTATCGCATTGAATGTTGTGTATACGTCATGTCGAACTCACTTAAATAAGATTAATAACTAGGAAAATATGTTGAAATGTACTTACATTCAGTTCATTTAATTTATTTATTATTATTCTCAATATCTCACGGCTACACTTAAAGAATATTTGACACAAACACCAATGATTGTATTATAATAAAATCCCATGTTCACCAACTATTTACGTAAAGTGATGAGTAAAAGCTTTCGTACATTCATATTAAATATTACATTTAAGAGCAGTGTAAACGATCTTGTGTAAACCGCTGGTAGTTTCTAATATATTTATGGTCCAGTTGCGCGTAATCTTCGTAATAATATTGTCTAGCCTGCGCATAAAGTTCGTTGCCAGTTTATTGACTGTTTAAATCATATTTATAACCGGATGATTGCCTTACTAAATGCTGTTACAACAAATTGAGTGATCAGATGAATGATGATTCTAATTTGTAATTCGCTTTTGTATTCTATCCACCTGGGCACTAGAAGTAGTCGAATCTATGTAATTTAAACGTTAATTTTATATTTATAGTGAAGTTATACTATTTTTTTCAGAAATCAAGTTTTACGTAAATAAAATTAACCGGCATTCCACCATCTTTACTTATATATACCATAAAACAAATGCATGCAATTATGTAAACACTCTTTGGGATGTTAGAAACGAACTATTAGTTGGCATTATTTCTATAAAATACGCGCACAATGACAATCATAATAATTTATAACAAATTTCTTTTATTTCTCAATTTTTTTTCATTCCACTGTATTCCTTCCAAGTCTTGGAAATGCAAATCAAATGAAATCATCTGCCACAATTTGTCTGTGCGTGTGTGCAAAAGTGCTGAATATGAAGAAGCTTTCCACTTCTCGTTGTTCATTCTTAAGTTATCATGGGACTCATTCACACCTAGAACATAATGCTTTTGCACATTTGTGAGCTAGCGTCACCTCAATGGTGTCTGGCGCACGCTGCGTATACGCAACTTTCTTAATCGGATTGTCTTTTGGCGGTAGGCAAATGTTTTTGTTTGAGTTTGGCCAGGTGTCACTTAAATACATGTACACACTCATTTCTTTCATTTTTTATTCAGTTTAGTGTTGTTTTTTTAATCAAATTGTTGCTCTTGTGACTTTAAAATCACATACTTTAGTAAAAAGCTGTTCATTCACGCCTATTATGACCACTGTTTGCCATTATGCTGTATATGCAAATGTGAGTTTCAGTCGGGAATGACAGCGATTCATTAGAAATGTGCATTCAAAGTCTTTTAGTAGAAATGTATACACTTACAACTCATGTAAAGTCAAGTGAAAGTTGAGTTTCTTATATTTCTACACCTTTAAAATCGTACCACATGTCCCTCCAAGCACATACATAGATATGTACTTGCAAATTGCTGAAATCGTTGATTGATGGTTTGCACTGAGTTTGACAGTTCAACAAGAAAGCATTAAATTGTTTGGTTTGGTGTTAACTGAGTTAATGCTAGAAATGTCAGCATTTCTGTTATTTTTTATGTTCGGTTTTGTGTTGTATGTTTTGGCACATGCAATTTGTTCATGGAATTTTTGAGGATTAACTGAGTCACGTACTCAAATGGTAAAATGGTTTTTCCTATATATTTTTGCACATTTTTAATTAATTCATACAAAAGATGCGGCTGCACAAGTATCATATTAAAACTATTGTTTTTACGAGGGCTGCTATATATATTTCTGGCCTAATAATGAAAATAGGAATATTTATCAACGAAAATGGTTTTATTGTTTTTCAAAATATTCTCCATCAAGATTTATACACTTTTGCATGCGCTCAAACCAATTTTCGAAGCACTTATTTTGAGACTTTTTTTGAGCGATTGTCAAATTGTGCGGGATCCAACGAGAACAAACCTTTTTTACGGCCAGGTGTTCATGCAATATCGAATGTATGTTGGTGGGAGAAATGCATAGGCATACCTCTATCTGAAGGTATGTTACATGACGGTCTTGCATTATCAGTTCACGTACGGCATCTATGTTTTCTGGCACAACGGCTGTTTTTGGACGACCTTCACGGAATTCGCCTTTGAGCGAGCGTCGGCCACGATTGCATTCGTTGTACCAGTTTTTCACAGTGCTATAGGATGGTGCTTCATAGCCATACAAAGATTTTAGTTCATCGATGCACTCTCTCTCGAGTTAATTCCATTTTTTGGCCGAGATGAATTTTTTAATTCCCTGTAAATAAAACAATTCACGATTAAATGACAAAACGTTCTGAGTAATGTTATGCTAAAAAATGTCAAACTTTCCAATGGAAATGTCAAATTGCACCTAGCAACACTTAGTGTTGCCTAGGCCAGAAATATATATAGCAGCCCTCGTAAATCTCTACTACATATTAACTGCAGGCACATTATTGATAATACATAACTTCTATTTGCTTTTCACTAAATAGAAAACTTATTGCTCATATAAATATTTATTCCTTATTCCTTATTCTCCTTCTTGCAACCAAAATTGTATTCGCATATCAAGAGAGTTCCAGCAATATAAGAGTACATGTGAAAGAATACTATTTCAGTTAAAGCAAGCACTTAAATAAATTAGTTCGAAGCAAAGAAATATACTTCCGGTATTCATTCACACAAGCATTCCCCCAACAAGCAAGTATATTTATATTTATGTAAATTGACATGCCATGCAAAATGGCTAACATATTGGAAAAATGAGAGAAGTGGGAAACGCTATTGGTTAACCGCAAACAAGCAATTTCATTTTTAGCGATGAGCAAGTTAGAAAGAAAGAATGCCCCGAAGCTGTGAAAAATACAATTTGTAAGAAATTTAAGCAAATAACTTGCGGTTATTCGTCTCTAAAACCACACTACGGTTATTAAATTACAAATATAAAATAATTCCAACTATAATCACCTCTATATTATTCGATAAACGGATGTATAGATACTCAGTGCTGAAACGAGACAAGGAAGATACTCCTTCACAATGCATCTTGCATATGAAGAAGCTAACTTAATGTTAAGACAGGAAGCTTGCAGATGAGGATGTTAGGATCAGTTGGCAAGCAATTTGTCACCGCTAACAAGTTGCTTTTGTGTGTGTGTGTTCTGCTTAAGATTTACGCTAATGCCATCGAGAAAACTAAATTCGCAGTTTATGCATTTTATCCTTTAATAGACTGTACGCACAAGTTGCTTTCGTTGCGCACAAGAGCATACACGTATTTCTATTTTTATGCCTGGATCAGCACGGCTGAGATTAAACAATTGCTTGTCTTTAGTGTTGCATATACAGATGCGCTCAGGTGTGTTGACAGATATTCATATCATGTGTCGCTATGGGGGAAGCACTTCACTTTAGCACATGCAGGAACATGTTTATGCCTAAACTGTATGATTTATGTATAAGATATAAAAATATAAATTTCATTTAAGTAAAGGCATTCTGGCGTAGACAATATATCTAATGAAAGAGAATACTTATGACTCTTTACTTACTTTATGACTCTTTTTATAAAATTGATTTACCAATAACCTACTGTACCAAATTCCGGTTTCGATCACATTCCGGAAGTTATATATCGGAATCAGGATGTTGTATACCGGAAAATTCATTAATTTTCCCTACTTCCGGTTCCGGTTACAGACCCATTTTTTATACTAGCCTTTATAACAAGCTAAAAAACTTTTTTGTTTTAATAATCCGGTCCCGGTTCCGGTTTTCAACCGGTAGTCGGTTCAGTTTGTTCACACATTTCTTGTGAATTTAAATACGCAACAAAAGTATTTGTTTCTGCAAGTTTATACTACCCGATTTATACAAGTAGAAAATTTGAGTGTGAAAAGAAGTAATCACTGATTGCTAAATAAGAGAGCTTCTTGTGTATTGAAGTCGATTATTTGATTTCAATTTGTTTTCTTTGAGTGCAGCTGAGTTTGAATGCAATCGAAACCTATTTGAAATAAAGGAAACTATTATGTATTGAAAGCAAAGGAATTAAACAAATTTTAAATGAATTCAATCATATGCACTCGAAAAATGCAGTTGATAGCAAGGAAATAAAAATAAATTAATTCGTGATGAGAATGCTCTGCACCGTAATCTGGAGAATTAGATCTAAATAAAATAATGCCTTTTATTTCTAGACTAAATAATAATTCGTTTTTTGTTCACACAGTTTCAAATTGAAATTATTTACATAACACATAAAATGATGTTATAACCTCCGTATCAAATGACAGATTTCAGTACATGGTTACGGTGACCTACTTAGGAATGTTCTCACATAGAAATAATATAATAAAGTATCCAGAAGAAAATACCAACTGCAAGACTTTTCTTGAAAATGTACTAAGCATCTTTCTGTTGCACGGCACTCAAAATTCTTGTACACTTAACTATTCCAAACTGATGCTTTGAGTAAAATGTTTTAGCTTCTTGACGAAACTGCAATTAACATAAGAGAGCGAATAGTTCTACGCAAATATGCGTCCACGTACAAAGGTTTTTCCAAGAGAAAATTTTAGTTTGAAATTTTTAATCAAAAAAAAAAAAAAATAAATTATATCTCCAAATATTTCTTTAACCCTTTCATGCCCAGCGTTGCCTATAGGCAACATTGTACTTACCGGCCTCCAACTCTCGTTATTAAATATTTTTGACAGATAAGAAACATTCTGTAACTAATAAACCGGTATACATAGGGCTTTGAAAATTTTATCACTTCATATTTGAGATAAGAGTTAATATATATCTGTCCTAAAAAAATGCTAGCTCCGCCCATTTTGATTCGGACATGAGAAGGTTAAGTTATTAAAAACGAGCTTTTTGTAAAATTGCTTTATCGTATAAAAAGTTTCTAATGCTTGAAGTTAATCTTTATTGACTTAATTACATATGTAAACATACATCTTTATTAATGTGCCATAACACAGGAAGGGTCATGTAAAACTTTTTTATACAATTTACTAGCTGCAGTTTTATAGTTTATTTTCAGTTATTTGAATACCACGAACAATATATAAAGTGAAATTTTGCACTTATTTACGTATGCATACGAGAATTTCTCCCACTACCTTTTTGCTAATGAGTTTTGTGTCCATGGTATTAAAGGTGTGACGTATATAAAATTTTATTATTTCGTGGAAACTCTAGCTTAGCGGAATTCTAATTTGTATATCCAAGCCTTTACTATTACGGGTTTTATGCTTTGCCATAAAATTCTGGTTAACTTTGTGCAGCAAATTAGTTGCACACAGTAGTAGCTCACTAAAGCTTAAAATGTGTAAGCCACTTCGCTAGAAGCAGCTAAAGGCACCAAAAAGTCTTTAGCATAATACTGGTGTAAAATATGTTTCCCAAACTGAATTTCGGATGGGGCGAGGCTGCTGATGATAATATGAGTGCTGTAGTACATATCTTGAACAGCCAATAACAAATGTACAAAGTCAAAGATAAATTATCATATTTAGAAATTAGAAAAAACTATCAGATTGAACCAAGTTCTCATTTCACATGCAATGTCATATGTATTGTACATGAGTCGTTGAAGTTGATAAAATGCTTTAGTCTCTCATATACTTCAAAATCAATTATGATTCAGATTAAGTTGGAACACGTTCATTTTTCAATGAATATCAAGTATTTAATATCTAGTAGGTAAGTTTTTTTAGAAAATGAGATTTATTCATAAGTCGAACACTTTTCAGTCTTTCACACACTAAAATTAACTAAACCTACTAAATCTATCAAAATCGTAGTAATATATCATCCATAGAGCAAACAAATTATAGAGCTCCGTAGTTAGATTAAGTTTTTTGATTCTCGAAATATGTCGAGTAAGCCGAGTATGTGTATGTTGGCAAGGTGGCATTGGAGTCAAACAGATTGTTCAGCAGAAGCGTGAATTCCCCAAACGGGTCATGCAAACGCGTCCACTTTTATTAGCCAAGCTGCTGCAATCAAAACCACTACCATTTCAACCGTGAGAAAAAGCTTGACAGCTGGTTGGCACTAAATTGAGACTCTATAGAATATTGCTTTTTTGTATGTAAACATATCTTCAATACTTATCTCTGTATGCAGATATGAGTTGCATGAGTTTTGCATGGAATCCTTGTGTCGTCTGTTTGATTGGTAATGTTTTGATGGTGCTGGCTTAATGACTATCTTTGGGTGACTATCTTTGCTCTTCGGTTACTTATTTGATTCACAGAAAGTTCTCATTGCATAATTTGGTGGTCATATAAATAAATTTAGATCCAAACTAATTCGAATACAAATATGTTTGGAAATTTTTAATATTTTTTGAAACATTTTTTATTCTTTCCCTGATTCACAATTTGATTGACTCTTTGTGGATTAATCTTATTTGCCTCTACCTTTTATATCAGGTTTGTTGGAAATTGTGTAATTTATTTTTAAATAGCCAGAGATTACAATGTAAATATTCAAATCGATTGTCTCATTTAAGGTATTGTAATCGAAATATTAATGTGACAGTATCGATTACATTTATAGAATTCGATTGCATCTTATTTAAATTGCCAAATTAATTACTCAGAATATGTGAATTTTAGATTATTGCCACATTTGCTAAATTCGGGTGCGCAATGTACCAAATAATTTATGCATATTTGTTTATGTTAATGAATGTGTAGATAATTCAAAGGTAATTACAGAGAGAGTAATGTAAACCATTGAATATGTTATTTGTTGTATGTCAATATGAAACCAAGTATAAACCTTGTTTCTGTCTCTTCCAATAATCAAATAACATAATTATTACTGTTATTTACTTAAGATATTTGTAATTTGAGAGCTTTAGAAGACTGAATTCATTAGAAATCATAATATGGAGCAAATCAAATGGAGTAGCCATTCTGAAGTTGGTTAGGTTGATAATGTGAAAGGGATTCAATTTGATTTATTGTCTAAAATAAAATTTATATTTACATATAAGATTGCAATTCACTGAAAAATACTATATCAATAGACTAATGATCCAATGCTAAAACAGTAGAACGAATAGTGAAGCTTCTACATTCAGAAAGCAGGAATAAAATAATTCGGTATAAATTAAAAATATGTAGTTCGACACATTTTCCTAATAAAAGTAAATTCGTTATTAAATTTATTCATTTAGCACACATATATATGCAGTTGACACATCGTAGTGTCTGCAATTACTTTTAAGAATCTTGTCACGTAGAGCTTTTACTGAAATTGTGTAAATATCATATGTCTGTCAGTATGTGTTAATACTAAGTAAATTACACGAAAATCCTCTCACATATGAAATATTCATGCCTTCAAAGCCGAAAAATATTTCCAAAAATAAATGTGTAAAAATTGCTACCTTTCTTAGGGGCAAAACCGTTCAAATGAAATGAATGAATGAAAAATAAATTATTCATACAGTCGGTAGCATGTTTGTTATTCAAATGTTTGTCTTCAAGCAAATTCAGTTTCGAAGCTAACTAAACTAAGCTTTTAATATATATATTTATATATTTTACTTTTTCTAGACACTGCAAATAACCAATATTAAAACAGTAAAATAGTAATGAGAAAAGTAAAACCAAATGTGAATATAAGCTATTTAAACCCTAACAACAACCAGGTCAATCACGCTTTACGGCGACAAACAATACTATACTATACATTTACTTCCATTATGCAATGAGATTTCCTCATGCGAATTTGAATTAAAAATTAACTTTTAAATTGGATTTGAATTTGGCATGAATAATTCTGTGTTTGTACAAAGTCGCGACATATTTCACTAGCAATCTATAATTCCTCGATTTTTTGGCAATAAGTCAAGATATAAGTATTAATGAATTTATTATTAGTTACTGGAAATCGTACGTGCGAAATTTAAAGAAAAGAGACGCCTTAATATTGCAGAGTTTCGTAAACATTCTTATATATGATAGAGGCTACTTACCTTGTGACATTAGAAAAACTATTTAATACCAAATACCGTTGCGTTTTCAATTTTATTTATTAAATAAAAATATAAACTTTATTTTATTTCTTTACTATTTATATAAATATCACATTCAGCCCTCACAGATCAAAAAGGCTTTCGAGTCGTTTAACTGTTTATTACATACAAGCTAATAAATAAGCTGTGTCGAAATTTTCTTTACTTGATGAACTCATCTTAGCATTTCAGGTGTTAATAGTCAGAAATATTTTGTTTCCAACTAGACAGCTTCCATAACGACTTCCATGAAATTCTGAAAAAAATTAAAAAATATAAACTTGTTTAGAAAGTTAGATTTATTTTTTGTATAGCTCGTATTTAAATTAATTATATGAGCATATAAAAAACAATAATTTGTCGCTACTAAGCAAACAACAGGTTTTTAGATATATTTAAAATTTTTCTTCTAATTCTGAATTTTGTATTTTCCAAATCAAGTGTGAGAATAAAAAGAACAACAATAATAAATTTAAAAAATTTAAAAACCTTATTGTTTAGCAACTTAAATGCTAATTTCAAAATATTCGAAATTTGCTAAGCCTTATGCAAATAAGAGAATTTTGTTATACGTATTTATTATATTGACGACATCAAATGCGAAACACATTGTAACTAGACGTGCATTAATCAACTAAATATTATGCAGTCCTAATTAGATTTATCGATGTTCTACCCTTTTGTAAATATTTATAGAATCATCATAAGAAAATTGCAATATTCGGAATCGCCGCATGATTATTGCTCATCCTGGCGTATGAGCAACATTTTTCTTTCTGCTTTCATTGCTCATTCGTGCATCACTTAAATCTAGACAGAGTTGTGGTATCTTACTGACTCAGAAAAGGTGTAGCAGTAAAAGAAATATATATAACCGTTAACACTTGAGGTGCCGTACTTTCGAAGGGTAGATGCTACAGAGTGCGATGGGAAGGGAATCTATTTAATGGAGGCTGGTGGATTGTTAGAGAACAAAAGGAGTCTAATATATTTGTAAAACCGCCAGTTCTTCTTCAGTTTTAAAATTTAAACTATTTACTTACAATATAATATGAGCTTATTTGAAGCTGGGCACCGAGTAATACTTAAGAATGTTGAGTAAGAACTTTAAATCCAATTTTATTTGAACAATAGTTGTTTCGAAATACTATATCGTATACGTATTTTATTATTTCCAAACAGTATTTTGTTCCTTTTCACTTTATTAAATGCTTTTATCGTTTAACATATAGCATTGTGTTGGTAATATGGTATACCCAAGTGTATAATGCAAAGCTGAAAGCTGTAATGCTCTTAGATTTTGACAGTCTCAAATTAAATCTTTTAAGACTGAAATTTATGACCAAAGAGTAGTTGTTATAATATGTGGCTGCATGCTTATTTTGAATGAGATAAAGAAAATTTAACAAATGCTTGGAAAGAATATATTTTGTATTTGTCTTTTGCGAAATCAGACAAATCACATGGCTGGCTGAAAACGATTCGCTTTCACAACACACAATCACTACCTCATTACTATCTTGTAATATTGCGGCAAATCGAAAAGTAATTTGGTGTTGTTGGCGGCATTGTTGTTGCTTCTTTTGACAATCACTTTGTTAATGGACATTGTCAAATGTATGTGTGAAAATCAACTGGTGTAGCCATACTGCTTTACGATGATATGGTGCTGGTTCATGTCTTACACGTTTTTTTGGTTTATTGTTAGGTATTCTTATCTATATGAATTTTATACTTGCTGTTCGGCTTACTTGTTTCGGTTTCTGGTTGTGTGCTGTGAGGGGTACTAATTTTGTGGGGTACATCTGACCTTTTTATTGTTTCACTAATTTTGGTTTGTCTATACTCAAAATCGCATCTCCAAATATTAGAAGTAATTGATCATCTGTAAAAAGAAAAAAATTAGGAAATTGATTTAATTTTCAACTTATAAGGGGATGTGCGAAAAAGGATATATGAGTCTGTTTAGTCCAAGCAAATACTCCTCTGCATTACTTTCCAAAAAGTAATAGAGCAGTAATGCAGAGGAGATAAACCGCCCCAACTTCACCTATCACACATTACCCTGTGTACAATATAGAGAAAAGCAAGTGAAGTGAACATCCCGAAAACAACAAAAACCCGAACAAAAACCCGCGCTTTTAAATAAAGTGAACACACAAATTAAAGTAAACACAAACCCACAGTTATACAAAAATCATAAACCAAGTGAAAAACGAATATAACATCAATCCACAAAACCTAAGGGAAATAACAAACCAAGGAGAACGAATCCACACCACGAATTATACCCAACACAACAACACGGAGGAGTAAAACACTATACAACACATAAAAGGGAATACAAACACAAAACAGGTCACTATTTTAAATATCCACTAACACTTAATTCTAAATAATTACATTTAAAACAATTAACAATATTGTCAACACACACCCCAATAAATTTATAAAGTTTAAAATCAACACACTAACTCTTTTCTTCAAACGGAATCGGCCTCATCGTCAACTTAACTCGACATTTATGGTCCTTCGAGCCGGATAGCTTGGAGGAGAGGAGTTACCCAACAACAATTACACCGAAATAACAACATCGTTGGAATACACCAACGCCCAATAACAGCAATACATAGTGCACCCAACAAGAAGTTTGCATGTCACCAACAACAAAAACACAAATAATTAAAATACCCTAATATTATAAAGAGCAAAAAATTTGTAAGTGCGACCCAAATTCATCAATATTATTTAAATTGAAAGTGCAAATCAATATTGTCAAAAATTCAAATTACAAATTGTGCATTTAAGCGAACTTAAATTCATTTTATTTGTTTCTACTGAGTTTGACACATTTTGATCTGCACCAGTTAATTACATACATACATGTACCCACGAGAAGAAGTGCAATAATAAAACGCATAATTGCATGATGCGGCTATTGCACTCTTCTTGCTCAAAAGTAATTAATATAAATATATTCAAACACCCACACCTATTTACATACACACGAACTAGCGATCTAGTTCGTAGAAGAATTGTTGGTAGCGAGCGCCAAAAGCGGACAGTGCAAACTAAAGCAAATACCCAATAGGAAATTCGAAAGGTGGCCCAGTAAGAAAAATTGCAAAAATCCTGCAAAACTTTGAATTCCTAATTTTGTGGCTTATTTCGTGCGTAAACTGTAAAAATAACCATTTTCATTAAAATTAACAACTCTAGATCAACACAAAGGGAGAAAAAACCAAAAACGGAAATTTTGAAAATAAATTCAAATTATAAATTTTACTCTCTACACTGTTTATTTAATATATACCCACTCAAATAATATTGTTTACACCCACCCAAATCATGGAAATGGAGGATTTTAAATTCACTACCACCGATTTAATAGAATTCGTGGAAGATCACTACCAGACCCAAGCTGAAGAAGAAACAGTTTACACCCTAGAAATTAAAAGAGTTACACTAAATTCACTTTACGAGAAAGCAGAAAGGGCATATGATGCTATTCGGAGAATTTCTAGTGATACCCGCGAAACCATCGACTTCAATAAAGTCAAGGATAGATACAAGAAATCCTATAATATGTACCTATCCTGCTTAGCCTCAATTAATGAAGATGTAAACAGATGTAAAACCCACGCGTCATCCCAACCCATTAAGGAAAGAGCCACAGAAGACTCTACAATAGATTTCGGTCCCAAGATTGAGCTACCACCATGTGACACCGACATCTTTTACGGAGATTACACGGCTTGGCCCACATTTCGAGACATGTTTACAGCGTTGTATATCCATAACCCGAAGATTAGCAACGTTGAAAAACTCTTTCATCTAACCCAAAAGACCCGAGGCGAAGCAAGAGAAGCTATTCATAACACACCCCTAACAAATGATGGTTTCATACTGGCCTGGAAAAATCTGGTTGAGCAGTATGAAAACAAAAGAATGCAAGTCAACACCCAATTAAAAACCCTTCTCAACCTACCCGATGCCACTCAAGAAACAGGCTGCACCATAAAAGCCTTGCAAAGAAAGGTTAACAACGTTTTAACAAATTTAACCCATCTTGAGATTGACACAAAAAGTTGGGACCCGATATTGATATATCTTTGTAGTTCGAAACTACCGAAACAAACACTAGAAGCATTCGAATCTACCCTTGAAGATATTACTTCTATACCCACATGGTCAAATTTCGACTCTTTCTTGACCCATAAATATAAAACCCTCGAATCCGTATCAAATTTCAAGGATTCAGTAGCAAAACCCCACTCACCCCATCTTGACACAGTAAAAAGATCAGATGAAAGAATATATAACCCGAGAGATAAAACCTCAAACTATCAAAACAGTTCATCTCAACCCCATCCGGAAGCAGAAAGTTGCAAACTTTGCAATAAGCATCACTCGATTCGTGAATGCCCCAAATTTCTAGCAATGAATGTTGAGACCCGTATCGCCACAATCAATAAGTATGGTTATTGCTATAACTGCTTAGCAATCTCACACAGCTACAAGAACTGTAATAGTAAATACTCTTGTCGCAAATGTCATAAAAGACACAATACCCTGATACATAGAGAAACTAGACCTCAACCTGAATCAACCTCGGAAACCCCAATAGCGACCAGTTCAACTCCTGATACCGCAATACCCACCCAGAACACAACCCAGCAAGCTTATACTACTACTATACAGTCCACTCAAACATCTCAAGACCCTCTCAACCGAAGTAGGAAGCAAACATTATTGGGTACTGCAATGGTTCCGATAGAACATAATGGCCGACGATATTCCGCAAGAGCACTAATTGATTCAGGATCAGAGGCTACATTTATATCTGAAAGACTTCAACGAAGTCTGGATATACCCACTCACCCTGTATCAGCCCAAGTGACAGGAATAACCAACACGGTTTTAGCAACCCCCAGGAAAACTTGCAATATAACCCTTTGTTCACCCGTAAAGACAAATTACAAAATATCGACTCAAGCATTCATTATGAATAGCTTGGCCGATAATGTACCCACATTACCAATAAACCCAAATCTGAGTCTAAATAATCTTGGCTTCACCCTAGCGGATACCCAATTCCACAAACCGAGACCCGTGGACATATTAATTGGTAGTGACATCTACCCAAATATCCTACTAGGCGGAGTAAAACGAAACATTCTAGGCTCACTCCTAGCTCAAGAAACAGTATTCGGATGGATTCTGTCCAGACCCATTACACAATCTTCCAAAAACTCATCAATAGCATCGTTTCATAACACTATTAACCCGAAGTATCTACTCACTCGCCTTGGGGAGGAGGAGGAAATCCCTAAGGATCCCGTAAGTCCCAAATCACATAAAATATGTGAAGAAAAATTTCAAAAAACTACCCGAAGTAAATCAGATGGGCGCAACATATCAACCCTACCCACTACTCATAAGAAAAACGAAAATCATCAACATACAACCCGAAAAACCCACCGACGAACAACTACTCATCGTCATGTTGCATGCGGATTATGCAAAGATGACCACCGGTTAGCCACATGTACCAAATACTTGTCGGCTAACTTACACAAAAAATTTGAAGCAGTCATCAAACACCGCTATTGCGTTAACTGTTTAGCCAGGTCACACAAAACAGAAGGATGCACAAGTAGGAATCGATGTTCTACATGCAATGGGAAGCACCATTCCTCTCTACATGGTCACCCAAGACTACACCCAGCCAACAAGAAAGAAACCCAGATCTGAAACCCTACCCACAGAGACCCGACTACCATCCTTACTGGCTAAACAGACCCTTACACACTATTAAACCCGACCCTTAAGAGACTTAAGTGACGTTGATCAAATACTCTTTGACAACATAGTCCTCTCTGACCCTCAATTTCACACCCAAACAGAAGTAAGGTTGGAAATCGGAGCGGATAACTACCCACACAATACACGAAGTGGATTGTTCAACCCAGACAATGGCACCGTGGTAACCCAGAGCATAGCATTCATCTGGACCTTAACTTGCACCCTATAATAGATAAGTATACTCTAGAATACAAACCCACATACCCAACTAATACTTATTTATTTCGCAGATACTGCAAGGCGGCCGGGATGTTTAGTCCAAGCAAATACTCCTCTGCATTACTTTCCAAAAAGTAATAGAGCAGTAATGCAGAGGAGATAAACCGCCCCAACTTCACCTATCACACATTACCCTGTGTACAATATAGAGAAAAGCAAGTGAAGTGAACATCCCGAAAACAACAAAAACCCGAACAAAAACCCGCGCTTTTAAATAAAGTGAACACACAAATTAAAGTAAACACAAACCCACAGTTATACAAAAATCATAAACCAAGTGAAAAACGAATATAACATCAATCCACAAAACCTAAGGGAAATAACAAACCAAGGAGAACGAATCCACACCACGAATTATACCCAACACAACAACACGGAGGAGTAAAACACTATACAACACATAAAAGGGAATACAAACACAAAACAGGTCACTATTTTAAATATCCACTAACACTTAATTCTAAATAATTACATTTAAAACAATTAACAATATTGTCAACACACACCCCAATAAATTTATAAAGTTTAAAATCAACACACTAACTCTTTTCTTCAAACGGAATCGGCCTCATCGTCAACTTAACTCGACAGAGTCAAAATTTAAAGAGTTATTTTGTGGCTTAATATTGTTATAAATTTATTTTCACTTCGTTCATAGGTATTAAGCTTTAAGAAGTAACTTATAAAGAAATTAAAGGATAATAATAAAAATAAATAAAATTTAAAAATATTGTTTCAGAGATAGGTTATTTAACTGCAAAACTCCATCAAATTCATTCATTAAATTTCGGCAGAAATCATTTTATGATATTCCATAAGGAAAGACTGTCTTTAAGGATGCTAATAATATTCCAATACACTCAACTATACTATCATTTATCAAATTAAAATTCCAGATTGCAAAAATTAATAATAGTTGCCAACTATAATTATATATATCTGTTCATTCCAGTTACTTATATCGAAAATGTCTTAATAAACGCTATTAGTACCTGTTATGGTAATTATGTGTCTACGCACAGTTAATGTTCACGTAATGGCCAGCAACTTTCCCAGAACAAGTTAATTAACAGCTTATCTGATTTATAAAGAATAAGTGATAAGGAAATAAACAATTGATTTGAGTGAGCTAGAATAACAAAACCAACAGTTTGCGAATAAGTCGAAATAGCGGAAATGCCACAAAATAATTCGAGTAACCATTAAGGTTAATCGTCACTTTAAGGCAACAAGTTATTGGCTTTATGCCTAGTGAAAGTAGTGAGAAAGTTAACACAATTTCGAAAATTCACAGTTATTCTTGCATTCACTTGTATTTTATATTTCATGCATACATACAAATACCATAAATAGTCACATAAGCGCGTAATTTTATACTTATCTGTACATCGCCACAGATATGAAAATACAAGAATGTGTATTTGTTTGCCTCTTTTTAGAATTGCACATCTTGATGGTAAACAAAATAGAGCTACAGCTTCATAACCTCATTGTTGGCAAATAACAGCAAAAATGCTGCTCATTCACTTGCTGCAAGCGTTATTACTTACACTGGCGCCAACCAACATTGCATACCCACAACAGCTCAATGCAAAGAGGGTTTTTTCTTTGTTGATTGTGGTTCAGTATCCTTTTGGCTCATGATAAGGACCACTATAAATTTTGGTTCGATAAAATTTTAACCATCTGTTACTGTTCAGATAACCAAAAAGCTTATTTAGAGTAATAGGGAAAAAGCTCTGAATAAATATAAATAATTTTGTGAAGGTTTTAAGAAATAGCATTCTTCGACAAACACCTGTCAACAAAATTTTCTAGTCTAAAATATCAATGCATTTTTTTATAAAATATAAAGCTTATATAAACCTTATAATCCATTTACTGCTCCAGCATCTAACAAATATGTAAATGGGATGCTGCCGTTCACAGAAATTTAAAAACCGCATGAAAAGTGGTTTGCATTGCAAATTATAGGACCATTGGAAATTTAAGGAAAAGGGAAAATAATAATAATAAGTCCAACGGCAAAAGAAGGACTTACAACTTTACAATCTGATACTAAATCTAAAATTCTATTATTGTTTGTAATATAATATTTCTCCGTTTCATGCTCTGCGGTGTGCGTAGAAATTCTTTGTGTGTGTATAGTAAATATCTAAATTTGTGTGGGAGGAGTAACTCGTGCCAGCTTTTTTAGATTGTTATGAGCATAGGCACGAAACAGTAAATTGACTTTTAATCTTAATTCCAGGTGAAAGTCAAACAAGCTTGGGTGCAGCTTCATTTTCTTTGAAATATGAAGTTACTTGAAGGTTTACTTAACCTTTGAATGGTTACAAATACTGAACTTTTGCTTTTGATATTCTCCAATTTAAATTCAGTTGTTGTGGCACGTGAAAGAGTTTATAGCTATAAACCATAAGAATTTTGTTTCTTGAAATTTTGTACGCAAAGCGTTTGACATATCGAGCCTTTACCGCCATTTTAGCGTAAGCGACAAAAACCGAACTTTACAGGAGAAGGTTTTTTTTTTAAATACTTTTAACCATTAATGTGGTAGTAATTTAAAATTTCTCATACATTAATGCTTTTCAGACATTTACATATATAATTGAAAAAAAAAAAATTTAAATTACTACCACATTAATGGTTAAAAGTATTTAAAAAAAACCTTCTCCGGTAAAGGCTCGATATTATACGAGGGCTGCTATATATATTTCTGGCCTAATAATGAAAATAGGAATATTTATCAACGAAATGGAAATTGTCGGCCACGATTGAATTCGTTGTACCAGTTTTTCACAGTGCTATAGGATGGTGCTTCATAGCCATACAAAGATTTTAGTTCATCGATGCACTCTTGTCGCGATAATCCATGTCGAAAGTTGTGAAAAATGATCGCACGAAAATGTTCACGAGTTAATTCCATTTTTTGACCGAGATGATTTTTTTAATTCCCTGTAATTAAAACAACTCACGATTAAATGACAAAACGTTCTGAGTGATGTTATGCTAAAAATGTTAAACTTTCCCATTGAAATGTCAGATTGCACATGGCAACACCTAGTGTTGCCTAGGCCAGAAATATATATAGTAGCCCTCGTATATGCTCTAAATTACCTTAACTTAAAGAGTTTAGTTTGCTGCCTATTTTGTTGCACATTTTATGTACTTAAGTAGAAGTAAATAGTGAATATTGTCTATAACAATGTCCCTATAAGTATATGATTTTCTCATGTTCAGAGAAATTTCTTAGACAGCTTCTTAAAAGTGCTCGGGGCTTGCAGCCCTTTTGTTCTTTGTTTAGGTTTAAATAGAAACGTGATGCAATAAATATAATAATAGTAAACAGTTACTCTAAAATTTTCTTGGCGAAAGCATATGTCAACATATTGCTTCCGATTCAGTCACCCTTCAGTGTCATTGTCATCTTGACAGATTGCACTTAATTTCTCATATAAGTTTCTTATTAAAAGAGTAGTGTGTATGTAGTAAATGGTTATGAGAATATAAAATCTTTCACCTACCTAATGTCTCCATGCAAAAGTGGTATTATAACTCTTGTGAGCCATTTTATGTTTATTTTTTGCTTTACGCTGCTTCTTGTTGATATTAAAGCTGCTGAAGTTATACCCTTTAAATTAATATACACGATTGTATTTGTGTCTAGGAACTCACACGAGACAAGCTTACATGAGTTTAATTGTTGTATCATTTTTAAATATACTAGCATACTCATTTATAGTGCTCATATATGAGTTATATATGTATTATAAATGCCCTAACAGTAATTTCTCATTTTAAAATTTTTCACAAGTCAAACACTTTTCAACTTTATTCTAAAGTATCCTTGCACACACGCACATTTACGCACAAATGTCTTCTTCTTCTTCGTAAACTGTACTTTTACACAGCCGATTTGTTTATTCATGTTCGCTTGAAGGGTAAAATTTTTTTGACTTTTTGACACTTCATGCATCTGTAAGTGTCAGTGAGAGTTAAGGAAAATTGTGACATGGTGACGAATATGATACTTCACATGAAAGACTGAATTGACTTTTCTGTTACTTATTTATTCAACCATTCCCACATATTAATTTGATCCAGAAAAGTAGTCAATCGTGATTTCCATAGAAAATTACGGATGAACGATAATAAATATTGAGATTATATTAAATCAATGGAAAAATATACTTCTTTGATTAAAATATTATCAATAAAATGTTGAATTTTACTTTAAAGTTCTATAGTGTATATACCATAGTAATGTGTTACTCGCTTAGCTTTAGGCGTTTTTCTTAAAGTCCATTGGACTAGTAAATAATAGACCTTACTTTGATTATGATACTATTTTCGTGGAAAGAATTTTAAGATCCCTCTATACTTTGAACTGTGGACTAATAAATGAGATTTACTATACTATACTATACTATTACTATATTGCATAAACAAAACTTGTGTAAAATATGAATTAAATACATATATACATGTATGCATCTTTACTTTTGGCATGTAAAATAAATTAAAGTGAACGCAAATATACAAAAATATTAGTATCAGCTAGAAAAAAGAAAAATATAATTTTTGATTTATGTTAATAAATTGGCTTGCTTCTTCAAAGCTTAAGATTGTCACAGATATTATGGCAGCATAATACAGTTTTATATAAAACAGTGCTATTTAGTGAGAACTAGAAGCTTTAAAGCTTCCCTTTAATTTCAAGGTCAAATTCTTGTCCTTGCTATTACTGGCTGTCACATGGCCAAATTCGAATTTTCGCCTTAGAGATTAATTATGACGCGCCAAATAAACTCACCCCAGCCCCAAAGACACAAGTTAACACTTATAATACCGTACGTAATCAATCTTACTCAAATTGTGGTCGCCATGGAATTTATTTTTTCCAGTTTCCCGTTTGAATTAATTTTCTCGCGTAAGTGGAAAAGAGAATATATGCTAATTAAAGCTAGTTTCGCTCGGAAAAGTGAAAGATATCGTCGCTGGCTTCATTAGATTTGACATTATGCTCATGTTGCTTTGCTGCTTAATAGTTTTGAGTAACATTTCTTAATAAATCCTGACAAGCCATAAATCCAATCCATTAAAAGATTATAATTGATTCTTTTTTAAAGCTTTATTTGGAATAGAAAATATCAAAATTTTGATATTACATGAGTGTTACTGCCTCGAATAAATCATTCTCATATATGTATACAAAATTATAAATCACAATGGAAAAATTTCCTAAGTGGGCTGAGTTAACACGAATTCTTCGTTCATCTTTGCTGTCATCTTCAAGTCGCATGCTAATGAGAACAGCCTCTATTATTAGAAGAAAAAATGAAAAAGAGAAAATTAGTATAATTGCTCAAGAAAGTATCTTTCCGAAAGAGATAATTGAATATTTAATATTCTAATAGACTAAAATGAGGAGACAAACTGTAAGAGAAGAAAGGAGGACTGGCACGATTCTGCAGATTGTCATAAATTTTTATTGGAAGGCTTACTCTAAAATAATGCCAGATTGGCTGATAAACACCGACATTTATTCAAAATGTATATACATGCAAAAAGTACAACAACCATAACGTCTGGTTAAATCATTATTTAAAGTAAATTTGAGATAAAAATAATTTTTGAAGCAACTTGTAAATTATACAAGAATAATACAGTGAAAGTATTAATAAATCAGTGACCAGTTCAAAAATTTATTTTATTTTAAAAAGAAAAACCTATTACCGATTCTCAGTAACTAAATCAATTGAATTATCTTTTATCAACTAAAAGCCCGCCAGTGCTCGTAAAATGAATAGCATTTGATTGCCGACATGAAATTGGTGCTGAAATCAACACATAAATTTACAGCAAAACAGCATTTTTTAGAATCGCACATTAGGGGATATTTTATTAATTTACCCGATAAGGCTTGCGAATCATACATCCGTTGATATGTCGTATACGTAACCTTGTTTTTAATGTATTTTAGTCATGCATGACGTTTAAATAATCTAGTTCATGCACGAAAATGTGAAATATATAGCTAGTTCACAGCAAAAAATGTATACCATGATAATTTATTTAAATTTGATTCAATTGAAATCGTTTTATATAAAAATTTTGTTGGTTTTTTCTATCGTGTTTAATTTTTAAAATTTAAATTTTTAGGTAACAGTTGCGACAAATTTATTTATACCATCACAAAAATAAACTAAAATTCTAATATATATTTGAGGAAATTTTACTAGAAAATGTACAAAATTCTTAACAACCTATCCCTACTTTTATCAATTCAGCACTTCAAATTCCCCTCGTTAATTGTTTCTTGGTTTCTACTTAATTAATACCAATGTGAATCTCAAAGGTACCTTTCCGCTGATGTAACTATAAATAGCTATAATAAAAAAAGAATAAGACAGAAAGAGAGATAAACTTTTCAAACGGTTGTCAGGCAAGTGCACTGTTACATAATTAAGTTTGTAACCTAATAGTCGACAATATTCGCCAAGTGACAAGAACAGCGCGCTGCTTACACTAAAATATTAAATAAGTTAAATTAAGCGTGAGGCAATCGGTGAGGAAATTACAAGTTATAAGCAACCGCAAGAGCCTCATTACCGCAAAGGCCATTGCACCCGCTTTATATCCCATCTTAGTTGATGTTATGCCTGAAGGCAAGGAACTATTAGCCACTGCTCATTTGATGTTGTACAACAACACATTCACCTTGATTTTGTTGTTTTTACTGTAATTAGATTTCCCTACCTTCTATGATAATATCAGCTATTTCTTGCTGTTATATCATTAGGTTAGGAAATTTTCTGATATTTTAAATTTTTCGTCCATTTCTTGTTTAACTGGGTGGATGGGCTCTCATTTTCTTTAATGTGATAATTATCAACTACTTTTTCAGTTTTCTGAAATCATTATTTCATTCTTGGGAAACTGATGTAGAGCATGGTAAAGGATTTATACTTAATTTCACTTTGCTATATGTTGAGGCTTTTAGAAATCTCTACAAAATAACACATTACCATGCATATACACATACACCTTTACAACTTTTCTCAGGCAATGTACAGACAACCCGTGTGTGATTGTGTAAACGTTTGTTTTGATAAAAGAATAGCCCATGGCAGCATTTTCTTACCTTTCGCAGTGTGTTTCCATCATTTCTGTGGTTTTGGCAGAGTCATGTTTCTGACAAGGAAGTTATTTACACATCCAAATGAAGAGCCTGGGTTTGTGAGGGCAGCCGTAGGCTTTTGTGGTGCACTGTTGTTTGTTTCTTCTAAACCTTTGGTTGAAATTGTAAACACACTGTTAACAAACGTTATTTATTTATTAACCGCTTGCTTATGCATATTGCGAAAAAAATATGTGTGGTTGGCTAAAAGAACAATTATCATCACATTTACATATTTTCTCAGAGATGGTTTGGGTAATTGAAAATATTTGTTGCGAATGAAACACGATATTAAATGTGATTTACAATGGGTTTACTTGTATATATGGATTTGCCAAAAGGTTGTAAGAGATTATAGCGAATATATTGGAAAATTTGGTTGAAATAATTTTGTCAGTCAGTAAGTTTGAATTCGTAGCATTTGTAATACATAACGCCAAAGATAGTGATTGTGTTCACTGCTAAAGCATATGCTTAAGAGTCTTATATGCTATAATATAATCAATATAAGTTCTGCTGCCAACGTGACCACCAAATAATTGTTGTTTATGGTCAAAGCATTTAATTGTTACTATGTCTGGAAATTTTGTTGTACAACAGCTTAACAACTTTTAGGTCAAATGAAAGTTGACAACCATTAAACCCCAAAACACTTTCTATATCAGACTTTAAATGGACTTTGGTCTCTTAAGTCCTTTGCTGTCACATTTAGATTCCTTTCGATGATCTTCTGTATACAACCATTAAATGCTTCTTCACTTGTGGCGATTGTGGTTACATGCTTGTTTCGCTTATTCTACAAACTTTATTTCGCCCCTTCATTTTCAACGAGGGCTTAATTTTTAATTTCGTCGCCTTTGGGCAGACAACTTTTTGGTTATCTTTTCACTCTTTTCCTTTTGCAATACATGACCACAAAATAAATGAGTTGGAATAAGTAGTACGCCGCAAAAAAAAGAATTACTGCAGAGATAAAATCGGAAAAATGGTTCGTAGTTGATGGTGACGAAAGGCGTTGACGCATAACAAAATGAGATGATTTTTTTATTTATTTTAGGAAGCATATATTTTTTTTATATTTTTAATACCCACAAAAAAATTAAAAACATTTAAAGCTTCTTTAACCATTTCTTTCATTCAGCATACCCATCGTTGCCTTCATAACCACCGTCGTCATCATCTCGCTAGCTAATTGTCCTTTTTCTTTATTATTATACATCACGCTTGTTTTATGACACCGCGTGTATTAAACGTGTATTTTTTGTTTTCACTCCCTTTCATCTTTTACTTATAGTGCCAGTATTTTATTATATGTTTTTTTGTTTTACATTTTATTATTTGCACGCTTAAAGGGGAGATTAACAATACAAATGTACAGCTTAAAAAATAGTTCAAGCAAAAGTCAGGTGAAAGCAAACAATAAATTTATGATGGTCGAGGCAGTGATTTTTTAAATAAAGAAAGTGTTGATGTGTAAGAACAAAATTCTGAAAGAAATTGTCATCGATTTCGTAACATTAAAAACTTCTTCAAACTTCTCTTTCCTTTTTTGTTGCTTATTAGTTATCGTCAGCGTAGCTCAATCTCCAGTGACCGGCCCTCTCCATATCTTTTATATAGTTGGCATATTTTCTTTTGTTTCTACAATTATTATTGGTTTTCTTCATAAGTGTTTCTACATTGTTTAACCAGTGCTATATTTTATATTTTTGTTATTGTTGGATACTAAAAGTTAATACTATGTAAAGGAGAATAGGATATGCAAGAGAAAATATTTTTTGTGCTGCATCCACCCACAGGCATTCCTGGTCGCCTGGTAGAATATGATGTTTGTGAAATTAGCGAAAAATCGAAGAAATGTGGTAGAACTTCATTTTTCGTACGTCATGCAAATTTTAACCGATTTTGTTCATTTTGGTGTTAAATTAACGGGGTTTAAATGGAGTTTAGTTGTAATTGTTACTTATTGTTTAAATACATTTTTCTTTTACCTAATAGTCTCAACCTTTTATTATTCGAATACTAAAATTATATAGTACAGTTTGAGCCAATAGCCAATCGTTCTAACTATATTATTATATCTGAATTGTGAATGGGCCAATACTTAATAATTTACAATACACCGTTAATATGTATTTGCATTTATTTTCTGTGTTATTTTTGCCTGTTTACCAACATACTTCCACTTCCGGTTGTTCTGCATTATGCGGTTAGCATAATATTCATGTTGTTCCCCATGGCGTATACGTAACAGCGCAGCCACGAACCAATCGACAGATATTTGACATTTTCATCATACAATCTCGTTAAGTCTGAAAGGTGGTTATAAGGTAGAAACGAAACCGTTAAAGGGAACAGCAGGATGTCAACAACAACAAAATAAAATACAGAAAATTTTTTAACTATAATAGCTAAGAAAAAGGAAGGAATCTCTTGACTAGCATGTACATTACATTTTTGTTTGAATTACCCAGACTGTTAACTATTGTTTGGGGCTGTCTCTGAATTTTCAAATAAATACGACAATAATTGTAGCGGCAATATTCTAAATGTTTTTTATTTAAAACTTTTCGTGAGACTGTTTCAACAAACTCCTGCTCAAATGAATGTAAAATTAAAATAGAAAATTTGAATATAGAACAAAGAAAGTGGGCATTTTGTCACGGATGACTAATGCCTTTTGTTCATATTGTTGTGTAGGGAAATAAGAGCAGACAATAGTCGCCCTAAAGCAGTTTGAAACAAAAAAATTTCAAGAACTTATTGTGTAGAGTTAAAAACAAAATTTCTGTTATTTACAAACGAATTCTGTTCCTCCATTTTATGTTTTTCTCGCGCAAATATTTGTATGAGCTTAATGTCGACCCTAATTTTATTTTAACTGTTGATTCGTCACAGACATAGTTGTAGAATTATTTTTTTCTTTTTATTGTACTCGTTTAAATTTTGCGTATTTTTATTAGAAAGAGGGGGGTACTTCATGGAAATTGCTGAAGCAGTTGGTGATTTCTTCCCGTGTTCCATATAAATAGATCGCTATGACTTTCCTTAAAGTAATTCAGTAATTTTGAAAATAAATAGGCAGGTTTTGAAAAAGGCAAAATTTGTTACAGCTTTTTCTGAATTTTAGTTGCTCATTTGCTTAATAAAAACTCAGGCTTTTGGAAAACTCATTTTTGTCTTGAGTCGAGTAGTTGCTATTCATCACATTGAAGAGTTACGTTTAGGTACAAATGCTATGAACACTCTCATAAAATTAGTGCAGGTATCTATGCTTGCATATACACATACATATTTCATTCACATAATAGAATTGTGAAAAATCAGTAGGAAACATTATGAAGTGAACTTTACCTGAAATTTCATTTGACCAATATTTCAAATTTTCGATCCAACTAGTTTTGAGAGATATTAATTGCATCTCGAATTCTTACATTAGGTTAGTCAGCGGTTAATTAGCCATTTTGTGTTCGCAAATGTAAATATAGCGCCGGTCAGATACATGCTGAGAATATAAGTTTTAATATAAATTTTGCATTTAAAATGAGAGTAAGTACGACCACCAGAATATATGAAGGAACATAAATTTGAGTGTTTGTGTGTAGTTGTTTGCGTGTGTTGATTTAATTAACCACATATGTGCAACTCTGTTCCTGCGCTTCTGTTTATGTGGCAAATCCAGTTGATACTGAAACTGCAATTAGTGGCCAGCCAAGTGTTCACATCAATTAGAGAAAGTGGTGAAATTGGGTTGTCTTGTGGTGATGCAGTCGTAAATCATTAGCACCAGTTTATTCTAGCTTAGATAATTGCGGTTGCTCATTGAAGGTGATGCTGTATGTAAGAGGTAACACGAATACCTGGTACATCAATACTTAGCCAAATATTTAAATCAAGTACATATTCTCCTATATATGTATGCATGTAGGTATGCAACAACACTTTTGCATTTATATTGCTTCAATGGTTCTATTAAAATATGCTTATGCACTTTTGTTTTCACTTCAATCCGGAAATAGTCTTTCTTACATAAGTTTTGCTCAAGCAAGCTTTGATAGTATCTCTAATTTTCACAATTTCAATGGTTGTACAATCTGCTGCATAAACTCAGCGATGACTCCCGTTGAGCGCTTCTTTTTTGAGATTTCTAGCCACCCTTACTTATGCTGCTTAGCAGTGCGAACACTTGCTTATAAAGAAAACACTTCGATTATAAAACTATTTCCGCCAACACCACTGCGTATACGCAACTTTATAAAATGAAAGCGAACAAAGACATTCCACAGACATACTTTACGGAAGTGACAAGATAAGAGAGAGAGAAATAGAAAAATATTGAATTTGTAATTTAAAAAAATGCGTTCGAACGGAGGTCGCTTATATGAACATATCGGTTGATTGGTTGGTATGTGGCCACTCTCGATCAGATTGAATTACTTCGATAAATTAACCGGCACTTAGACGTCTCAGCCATGACTGCTTGTATGTAGATATATAACTAATGTATAACACGCAAACATATTTTGTTACTTTGTTACTTGTGCAACACATTCTTTGTAGACTTTCGGTAATGAACTATAATTAATTGTTGTAGTTGTCCTAGTAAAAGTACTGTTACTTGAATTATTTATGATTAAATGCACAAACGGTTGAACAGGGAACGCTTTATATTATAGAGTACTTTTCTAAGCACAACAAACATATAAATATATTTTAATATGACATTTTTGAGATTATATACTTTTTCGAAGCATCGGTTATTGTTTGAAGAAATGAAACAGATTTAGTCGATTCATAAATAGTTATCTAGAAATATGTAAATTCAAAAGCGTTCAGAGATAATTTGTTAACTTATATACTCTTTTATTGCTCAACAATATATTAGCGATATATTTTTCACACTACAAATTTACTTAGAAACCTTTTAACATTTACTATTACGTACTATAAAGGCTCTGAACCCTATTATATTATTTACATGGAGTTAATAGCTTCAATAGTGACTTTTAAGTTGCGCTGATCTACAGCCTTTATTGGCCACAAGTGTCCATTACTACCATTTTGTTTCCCTCCTTTCGAAGTGCGTTTTTCTTGCAAGCGATGTTCAGTAGTTTCTCCATTTTATATGCGAATAAAGTCAGAGCAATGTGCTGCTTAATGTGTTTACGTGCAAGGAATTCAAAGAAGATTTGTTCGCTTATAAATTTATTTTATACATTTTCACACACGTTGAAGCGTAAGTGCATCCAAGTGAATGCACATTTGAACTTCTAGTACCCAGTACATTTGATAATTTACCACAGTATTTTACAATTTCGACTTACAAAGCTGCCATTCACTAAGCCTTAACTTTTAAACATTATGTAGTATATTGGAACAAACAATTGGAGTAAAATACGAAGAAATATTTTAATTTTAATTTATTTGTTTTAATTATAGAAATGAGCTCAGACATTATTTCATTTCTATTCAAGAGTTCAAAACATAATTTTCTACGTTAATGTATGTATATAGTTATGATCTTTCTTTTTTCGGGCTTAAATGGCACATTGGATTCATATATCATCGACACAATAGCATTAAAAAGGCTCTTCGTGCTACTATTTTACTAAATTGTGTAATTTTTTCATTTCCTCCATTGTTCCCTCTACAAATATTGTGTTTTCCACTTTCTAGAATATTTCAAATCTCTGTTTTGGCAAGTGTCTTCGCTAAATACTAGTTCGAGGAAGAAGTGAGCTCACGTTCTTAATAATAAATTACCTCATGGGTTACATCTCAGTGGGTTAAGTATTAATATATTAAATATATTAAGTATGTGTTCGTCTATAAAATTACATTGTGACAGCTGCTCTTCTCATTTAAGTGTGCCACAAAATCTTAATTCTTTGGCAGTTTACATTAAGAATATCTTTTGTTCAAACTCATTTCGAGGTGAAGTAAGGATAATTTCAGCTGCGTGACTTTGCACATTTGCGGAAGAAAGTAAAATAGTTAAGAATTATTTTTAGAGGATTAGCAAAGTGAAAATGAATGTTAATTGAATTCCGTGTCATTATTTCTCAGAGGAATGCTTTCTCATAAAAAAGTGAAAAGTACAAAGATGGTTAAGTGAATTTTGAAATTTTAAAATATTTGGAGATATATAATTTTGCTCAGATATCTCATGTTAATTTTATTTACATCACAGTATACATTATATAAGACCGCTTTCAAATCGAAAATATTGTGTTTGATGTATAGTATAATATATTCTAACTTTCGAGTATTTACAGTACACACACATTACACTCCATTTTAATTAATTTAATAACCATCAAATAGATATATGTAAGTCTTAAGTCACACTGCTTCCAATAAATAAAATGAAATTCCGACAATCGCCTCAGAAGAATAAATTCGCTGGCATTAATTAATGCTTTCCTGCGAGCTCTCTTACGTTGTCGACACAGAAATTACAGCTAATTATTCTCAAAAAAATCTATTTGATTTTGCAGAAAACACTCTGCAAGCAACAGCCAATTAATACTCTTTCAAGTGATAGCTCATTTGAGTTTAAGTGTAAGCAATTTATATTCACGGAAATGTGTTCACTTACAATGCATGTATAATACTTAAAGCAAAAACTGTTTAACAAAACTCTGACTTTCCCATATATCTCATTCAGCTCATTGTTTGCTGCCTCTAAAGACCTGATACATTAACTGGTTTATTTAAATAAAAAAAAAATTAAAATTCAGTAATTTGTGCACTTGAATTTTACTGAAGAGTATTGAAAATTATACAATTAATAATACCTTCGTATTTTGATGTATATGGTGGGCAGGGCGTATACGTTATTCACAAAATAGCTATGGAAAAATATATACTCTTACTATTACTCAGTAGTGATATTTGAAATGTATCTTGTTAGTTTCTAAATCCTACTTCTACGAAATAACACAAAGTACATTAAGGCAATTGTGGCATGCGACCACAGTCAATTTGCATACTTGCAAAATTTGCCATATAAAATCTCTTTTATAAAATTCACAGCTTCGGCTTTCAGTGACACATTCCGCTGCGACAAATGGAATGCAAATTATTTAACATGCGGTTCGAAGTTCAAATCTCTTTGCGATCACATTCCCTTTGTTACCCACAAGTGATAAAAAATATAACGAGTTTTTATCGTTGTAACATATGGTTTAAAATTGGTTTAAAAAAGTTAATATATATATTATGATTAATTTAATTTGATTTATTTTTTATATATTTGATTTATTTTCGTTTATCTGTATTTGTATTTGTCTATATTTTAATTAACTAAATTTGTTAATATTTAATAGATAATTCATGTCAGCATGATAAATTCTAATTACCATAACTCACGAGACATTCAAATAATACAGAATTAATCTGTGGTAATCTTTTATGAAATCCTTTGTTTGTTTAACTAATTATTACAAATAACATGTGTAGCTTTATGGCTTCCAGATTAATTTTCATTTATGTCTGTAATTGAAATTAATCTATTTTACTATGAAACCGAATACAAAGGTAGTTTACATGCAGCCAAAAAATGCGGAATTAATAGTTTTAATTATAGTGAAACGATGAAAAATAGAGGAAACTTTTATTGATATTAACATGTTAAGTTACATAAATCTTATTTTTTAAATATTTTTTCTTACCAATGGACAAGCAGGCATAGTTCCTCAATAAATAGTTAGATGTTATTCTTAAGTATGTTATTGAAAAAGTTCACTTAAATAATCTGATTATATATTCATTTCTCCGCACTCAGCTGCAAAAGTACAAAAAAAAAAACTTTACCAAATATGGGCCTATCCTTAATAACATATTTAGCTAACGAGACCATCACCTGATATTTTGTGTGGGCGTGCTGGTAATTCATCAAAATACAATATTTTCTGCGGTGGTGAGATCGGTTTGCTTGAAAGTAATTTAATGATGAAGCCTTTGAAATGCCGTAGCGATATTTGCTTATTTTCATACAACTTTCCTAATAAATAATAGATAACCTGAAAAGTAATACATATTGAAGGTAGTGTGAGCTAACTGCAAAATTACAATTTAATAACGTAATAACAAAGTGCAGTCGTGATCACGCTAAAGCTGTACAACAATCCATTAGGGTTTAAGGATTGTTGCAGTTTTAACATAATACCGCTAAAGGTACATATCCACTGTAAAGTGTAAACATAGAGGCAAATCGTAATAAATCTAAAGTATGTTGGAGTAATTGTTTTATTCAGCTACACTTTAATAATTTCATATTCTTTAATTTTTAATTTTTTTCATTATTATACAATAATGAAACACACAAAAATATTTGTAAATGTTTATTATAAAATTATATTAAATTAATTTTTGCTGCTAGCTGCAATAAAACAGACGAATGCATTTAGTTCTCTCTCCTGCCAGCGGTATTTTTACAATTTCTGGAAAGCTTAGCTGCCGGGTGCTTTTTAATTTTTTTGTGAACTTTGAGTTTACATAAAACAAAAATCTATTCTGGCTTCGTTTCATAACCGGCATGTGTGTATGTGTATATATGTATGCACTAAGTTAATACGCATTGTTTGAAATTTAAATGAATTTTGGAGAATGTTTTCACAAAGCGTTGCTTCCAGGAAATTGCTGTTTGTGTACGCTTAAGAGGATGTTAGCCATGTAATTGCATTTTGGGTTTGGCGCGATGGCTGTGTATATCTTCTGCCGTAGTTTGCCTCTTTAACATACTTCTCATAATAAAACCATGGTGTGATAAATTTTCCCTAAGATTCACTTATAGTTTGTCCCGTTACGACATTATTGAACATTTCGGAAGAAGAACCCAGTTGCAGTTCATTAGTAAATATCAGTTTTGCGAAAATGACTATTCTCTTAAGGAAGGGGGGGATTGTATGGTTAGTTTCGTCGAAAAAAGATCTTTTTTCATGAATTTTTTAGAAACAAGTAAGGAAGGGCTAAGTTCGGGATCTCGCAATTTATTGATGTAATTTTATAAAGACAACACAATTCGACCCATATATTCGGCATAAAGTTCAATAGAATAACGAAAATCATCATAAATAGTATATGGGGACTGAGGTAATTCCTAAACCGATTTCACTCGTTTTCACCACCAAGATACAATGTATCGAAGACTATACGATCACTTAATTTAATATTACTTATAATTAGGTATATAGGATCTGGGGGAAGTTATGACCCGATTTTTACCATTTCAGGTACAGAGAGAAACTGTTATAAGAAAAAAATTCAGAGGGAATGAATTACATTAAAATATCTGAGGGATTTACCTATATTTTCGGTGAAAAATTAACCTTAGGCACTGAGTTCTTCATGTTTGATATCAGGGGCCTTGAAAAGTCATGGTCCGATTTTGACAATTTTTCCACAAGTGATGTCACAGCTCAAATACAGTATTTGTGTAAAGTTTTATTCCGCTAGCTTCATTGGTTCCTTATGAATACATTATAAAGTGAACGAATCAGATGGAATTCAAAATTGGGTTATATGGGAAGTAGACGTAGTTGTGAACCGATTTCGCCCATATTCCACCCGTGTCATCAGGGTGTCAAGAAAGTGTTGTATACCGAATTTCATTGAAATCGGTCGAATAGTTCTTGAGATATGGTTTTTGACCCATAAGTGGGCGACGCCACGCCCATTTTGTATTTTGTAAAAAAATCTCAGTGCAGCTTTCTTCTGCCATTTCTTATGTAAAATTTGGTGTTTCTGACGTTTTTCGTTAGGGAGTTAACCCACTTTTCGTAATTTTCAACCTAACCTTTGTATGGGAGGTGGGCGTGGTTATTATCCGATTTCAACTATTTTCATGGTGTGTGGTGGGGTATGTAAGAGACCCGACTGCAGAAAGTTTGGCTTATATAGCTTTATTGGTTTGCGAGTTATATACAAAAAAACTTATTTGAGGGCGGGGTCACGCCCACTTTTCCAAAAAAATTACATCCAAATGTGCCCCTCCCTAATGGGATCCTATGTTCCAAATTTCATTTTCATAACTTTATTTATGGCTTAGTTATGACACTGTATAGGTTTTCGGTTTCCTCCATTTTGTGGGCGTGGCAGTGGACCGATTTTGCCCATTTTCGAAAGCAACCTCCTCAGGGTGCCAAGGAACATGTGTTCCAAGTTTCATTAAGATATCTTAATTTTTACTCAAGTTATCGCTTGCACGGACAGACGGACAGACGGACGGACAGACATCCGGATTTCAAATCTACTCGTCATCCTGATCATTTATGTACATATAACCCCATATCTAACTCTTATATTTCTTGGTGACACAAACAACCGTTATGTGAACAAAACTATGATACTCTGTGCAACAGGTTGCGAGAGTATAAAAAAATATGAAAAACAAAATTTGTCAAAGCTTACCCCCCCTTAAGATAGTCTTTAATGTCATATTTTTTCAACAATTAATTTCAGAGCTATTTTTTCGACTTATGTTTAGCATTATCTATAGATACATCAATATATACAACATCAATATATATTTACATTTGCGCTCTTGCATGTTTAATTTGTGATAATCCCTTAGCTTCTTAGCTTACATAACTGTTCCCATTCGTTATATTTAAGTCATATGCACTTGCGCCACTTTGCTTACTACTTATCCTCACTCACGCTTATGGTTGAACTTTTGTCTGCACTTCTACTTGGCCACATTAAACGATAGGTCACGGCGAATGATGGAATGTGAAATGTTTTCGTACCGTGGCAGTTTGCGGTGAAAGTTAAGCCCCAAAGTCCTTATTTTGCACTCTCTCTCGGAATAAATGTGCATGTACTTATATCTCCTCATTCATTCTGGAAACCCACTGAAAGCTCATATGCATTGCTCATAGTACTTTGTTGTGCAAAGCATTTGCATACATATGCTAAACCCAAACCATATTGTAACCTTCTACGGCTAGTGAGTTCATCGTCAAACTTTGGTGGATTCACAAATAAAAATTATAATAGCTTTATTCTTGTTTTTAGATGTCTAAAATGTCTTATTTAAGAAAAGGTTAACAGTAGAATCTTATGCACTTATGTTTATTTTTCTTTATACTTATTCTCATCCTCTATCGTTCCTTCTAGATTAAATATTTAAGAAACTTTCACAAAAGTTGCTCACATTACATCTTCGGACTTACTTTCTCTACACTTGTGGTCACCACATGGGGCTGCCCGTGCATTGGAATAGTGAAAGAAAGTAAAGAATGTTTTTAAGAAATTTTAGTTCAATGAAATGCTTCAGACTCCTCCTCCACCCTCTCCAGCTTCCTCTTTGTACTTCATCTGTCTTAATACAAAGCATTGCAAACTTTCATATAAAATCTTTCAATGTTAAGTCTAGAAAAGTAACTGAATTTGTCCGTGAACATGACGTCTGCAAAACCGTTAAAAAGTTTCCTAAGAAGTATATATGTGAGTGGCGGCCAACTGAGGATTTTGCTTGACGTTTTCACGTTTTTTTCAGGACACAATGTACAACTAAACAATTGAGATGGTGTGTGGCCTCACATTCGGCTAGTTAATACCGCCCTCCAAGCAATATAATCACATTTGTTATCGTCAATTTTCTAGACGGTCAAGTGCCGGTTAATTTCTCGAAGTAATTCAATCTGACTTAAAAATGGTAGTAGATCACGGCCACATGAAATGCAATCTGTGCGAATATTTGTACTTGTATGTCGGCTCACAATATTGGTAGGTCGCATTGGCTGTTGGAATTTTTAAAGCTATTAAATTTTGGTCTTTTGCTTTCAACTGTACTCTAAAACGAAGTCTGTAAATTTTGTTCTGATAGAGAGGTATATCCGTCACTTGCAAGCAGTGATTTCATAGCCCTTTCTTGTTCGTCTGACTTCAATTGATCAAAACCTGAATGACCACGTGCTGCACTGTAGTAAAATAAGAATTTCTCGGGGGTTCAAATATACAACTATGGCACAGACTTAATTATAAATTTATGAGTAATTTATGTAAATATTTTGAAATTTGTGTTCGTTAACTGCAGAATATTAAGTATATTGATTTATAAACTGTTTCAAATTGTGAATAACAGGCACCACTTGCATTATATTTTCAACATTTATCCATTTATCATTCGACTTACACGTCATTGTATAAAAAATGGCCATGTGTACTACAAAAAGTATGAGCAACGATTTGCACACCTGTAACAGAAAAAATAATGTTCACACTCACAAGTGGTCGCCTCTGTCCATATCGTTTGGTTGTGGTGACAATTACACTTATATCTTTACCTTGAGCTACTTCATGTGCTTATGTTGTCAATGCTGCACGAGCACATATATATAAATGTAAAGCTTGTTAATTAATAGGCGGTGTTTAGTCATATGATACTTCATAAATAAATTTGATATTGTCAATATCTTGTAATGCCTTAACACATGTTTTCAGATGTTTAGTATGTGATTTAATCCCAAATTTAATGATAAAAGTGACTAACAAAACACCATTAACATTTCTAAGTGCTTCTTGAGTATTCATAAATGTGTGTAAAATTGGCTTTTAACAGGCTTTTAGTTCTCATGCCAACCACTGAATGTTATTATTGACTGATACAGCAGGACAAAGGATTCCTATGTTTCCTATGATATATTGTTTATGGTAAAGTCTTAGTGCACATCAAGTTCTATTTAGATGAACAGATGTAGCAATCCGAGAGATTATCTTTTCTTTATACGCTTCTTAAACCAAATACGAGTGTGTCATATGCATCATTGAACAATGTTGGACCTGCGAAGTATAGAATATTAGTCACAATAGTATAACATATTTGTTTTTTTTTTTCAATCAGAAAATACGTTCATCCCTTACCTTTTCTTCCTCTGTTTTAAAATACTACTAACGTTGGTAGCATTGTTATTTCGTTATTTTCAAAAATTTAGTATCTAAGCGTGAATAGCATTGTTCTTATGGCTAGTATTATTTGGCTGCCCTTTTCCAACGTTTATTTGCCGCCCACCACTCTTCAAATACAAACAATAATATTTCAAAGGATTGGTTTCTTATTATTCTTTGCATAGTTATAATTTTCAGACCGCCTACTGTTTACAAACGTGGTTCACTGCACACAATAGAGTATGCCATTTTATTTACACATGTTAGTAGATAAGCACTCATATGCCTACATGCTCTTACGATTGGTTTCGATACCTAACAATCGGCAGGCTTTTTATTTGCTATGTTGCCTCTGCAGTGTTGTATATAATGCTCAAACTAAGCAAGGGCTTTTGTTCAAATGTAAGCAGTGTTAGTAACGAATCCCCATAGTACTTACTGTAAAAAAATTAAGAAACTGTGACATTCGGTATTAAAAAATGGCCACAAGAACAAAGATAAACTGTTTGTGTGTGGCTTAAAGAGTTCTGAATGATATTTGTGTGGTCATATTGTCAGAAGTAGGCAAGTCCATTATATGCAATCAACTCATACTGGAAATAGGAGAAGAAGTTTTCCACAAACTTACAATGCACAAACGATATTAACCAGCAACAATCAGCAGTCCAGCAAAAACTCAAATCCATTGACTTGGAAAAATAAACCAAATGGAGAACATAAGTTAAATGAATAAGTGGTTTGTGATAAAATTCTACATAGTCGCGGTTGCCAATGTATGAACGTACATTAAAAACAAAGGCGGAGTTGTAAGCCGAAAGCGTTCATTGGAAAATATAGCTCTAATGAAAAGCAAGTATGATTCTTCTGGAATATAAATGCAGAAGTATAAAACTTGCTTGAAAGGTGCTCTCACCAGCCTTTCACCAAACAAAATAAAATACAATTGAAGGACTGCACTGAAACTTATTCCAAATTGAAATTGTTTAATCAATTCTAGTTACCTAGTACATCATATTTATTGAAAAAATGAATTAAACTGCAGCTGCAGTTTCGCGAATTAATTTTTTGCTTAACATATTTGCATATGATGTTTATAGAGACCACATTTTTACAATATAATGTAGTTATTTCTTCAACATGACTTAGCTTAATTTACCAAACTATTTCTTATTGTGCACATTTCATGTTCTTTTCGTGCTTTTGGATTTACTCCGATACGCCCACACGTTTATCGCCTGGCTATTGCTTAATTAACTTTCCTTTTTCGTATTGGGTACGTGTTTTATAGTACAGCAATTATACACTTTTACACGTTTTATATTCGCTTTTATGATTTCACCGTTTCCTTGCTGGTTTTTTCTTTCCTGCTAAAATATTTATATTACGTTTACGCCACGTTTACGCACTTTTTTAGTTGATGTTAACTGTTAGGTGTTGAGCGAGGCAAAAACAAGATGTAGTCAAGCAAGCGTAAATGGATGATAACAAAGACTAATGTCAAAAAGAGGTACCAAAATCCTATAAAATATTGTATACAGAAATTGACAACGGATGTCGTGAAAAATTTAGGAATTATAAATCAGACTCTGTAAAGAATATTATTCTTGTTTAAATAGCACTTTCTAGGTACAGAAGCAATTTTAACTTGGATCTTTCGACTAAATTCTCTTTAAGTTTAACCATAAACTCGTTTTAATTACCAAAGCATCCATAAATGGAGTGTGATATCTATAGAACACACGCATTTGCTATTAAATTAGAATACTATTTCAGCTACTCTTTCAGATTAGTTTAATTAAACTAATCTAGTATCTAATTATAGCTAACTGTTTTTCATTGTGTCCTTCTGTCATCCGGAACTCTCTAAGCTGAGCTCTTGCAAATGTTGATTTCAACACCAAGTAAACAAGCTTAACTCAGAAAAAATGCAAAAACAAATATGAAAAGTAACAGCTGTTGCGAAAATAAGCGTAAAGAAATTTAAATTCACAAGGTTTGTTTACATTTTGGCTAAGGTCAATGACCTTTGACAGGGGGACGCAGAGATAGTGAAGATTAGTGGCATCAGCAAGGGACTGATAAAAATTCTAGTATTTACACAAACCGAAGCACACTGAATTGTTACGAGGATATAGGATAGGTTTAGAAATAAAATTTTCATACATATATGAAGAAGCTATACAATTTCAATTTGGTAATTAATTTATGAGAGTTGAATATACTTTGTACCAATATTTCTCCATTTATTTTACGGTTCCAAGGATACTTCTCATTCTCAAGCTGTACTGTATATTTTCTGTGTTTTAATACAATAATCATATTATAATCTTTAAATTCCTTACAATTACAAGTTACACCTAAATATGTTTAATACAAAAAAGTGGTAGGAATTATTATATTCATGTTTGCCACTATATGTAAAGTATATTATCATACATAAGTTGGTAATTAAATATAATTGAGCCAATTCCTCAGAAAATTGACAACTGCACTTGACAACAGTATTTTTACCTATTTACCCTAATTAACATCATAGTCATATTATAATGAATACATAAATGCTGTCCCTAGGCGTATAAGCAACCCGAGAGAAATTTTTTTAATATCCTATGTGCTTGTTGATCTTTGAAATCTCGCATTTCAAATTAAGTGCTTATAACTTGTGATTTCAAACTACTTCCACCCTTGTTAAATTGAGTTCAAGGGTAAGGATAATTTAGTTTTCTCTGTTACTTCACAGCTTTCCTTTGTCAGCTAATACACAACGCTCGATTATCTACTTGCTAATTAAATTTAGTGATGCCTGAAGATGAACTAGACATTATGGCAGAATTAATATTGTGTGCACGAAATATTAATTGCTATAGCAACCCTTAATTACATTGCAAAGAAGATTAAAAAATATTTCACGATTTCTTATTAACAAAAACATTCCCCATACGAAATTTTAACATGAAGAAACTAAAAGCGTTCTATAATTTAAATTTTTTTCTGTTTTCAAAACTCAACATTTATGCAAAATAAATTCGCCAAAAGTCGACTTATTTTACTTTATATAAACACTCCCTGGGAAGTAATAAACAGACCATTAGTTGCTATTATTTCTTTAAAACACCTCCGCTACTTATATAAAATTTAAGTATATTTTTTTTTAATATATTTTATTTCTCAATTTACGTTTATTGTATGCCTTGTGCTCTTTTTTGTCACTTAATTCTTTTCCCAGTTTGTAAAATGCAAATCAAGTGAAAACATTTGCCACAATTTGTCTAATGGTGAAATGTGTATGTTGTCTGTGCATACAAGCAAATGTATTTTCTGTTAAGATATTTTTCACTTTTCGTAGACCGTCTTTAAATTATCATGAGACTAATTCTCACCTATTACATAAGGCTTTTGCTCATTTGTAAATTTGCGGCATTCAATGGCAACCACTGCGTTTACGCAACTTTGCTAATCGGATTGTGTTTTGGCGGCAGGCAAATGTTGTTATTTGTATTTTGCGAGGGGTCTCTTAATAACATACAAACACACACTTCTTATTTATTTTTTGTTATTGTAGCGGCGTTGTATTTTGACAATTGTTCTTTTTGTGACTTTAAATGTACAAAATTTGTGGAAACAAATACATAAATAGCTTCCAATTTCTCATTCTTTCTTTTACTTCCATACACAAACTTTTGAAACAATAACGCATACGTCTGGTCATGTTTCCATTTGCGACATGAAAGCTTCTGCTCTTTCCCACAAAATCTTTGATTGATGGTTTGAAGTAAATCTGACATCCCGACGAAGAAATGCAGAAACTCTCTAAGCTTAGATAAAATTATGGATTCCGTGATAACTAAGTTAAAGGCGAAATTTTAGGTTTTTTATTATTGTTTATTTTCGGTTCTGTTTGTGGTAAAATTATGTCACGTACTCCAAAAACAAATTGCTGTTTTCGAATAGAGAGATAGGAAATTGCAAGGTGTTTTTGTTTTGGTCTTAAGTTTTTCGTACATGTATGCATAACTATAAATATATATTTCTTCATTTCCCTCCATATTTGCATTTGAATATAATATGTACCGAATACTCATAAGGAAGATTGCACCTGTTTTCGGTTTGATGGAACTAAAAGCCCCTGTAAACCATTAAACCTTTTGCACGACTGTAAAGTCGTCGGCCTAATTTCACATGTTTGTTGATGCGCCTCACTACTCATGCTGAACAGAGAAGATAACTGTTGTGGAATTAGTTTCTTTTTTCGCATATAGTGTTGCCTCCTTAAAAAAATCCTTAAAAAAATAAAAAAGCTTTCACTAATATCATACTCTAAACGTATAAAAAAAGTTTCAAATTTTGTTCTAAGCAAATTTAATACTCTACTACAAATCAAATTTAATATCATTAATAAATAACAAAATAACTTAATCTTCCTATTCCATTGAGGGAACTAGTTAGATTAGACTTTATAATTAGCAGTAAATTAGATCCATATTTCTCAAGGAATTCAGCAATGCTTAAACTAGAATTATACTAATATTTACAGATTGCGGTAGAAATTGTGTTCAGAATTATAACTAATAATAATCTTACAGTAATATTTTCTATTATGTCAACTTTTCGGTACTGTTGGGTATTGTCAATCAAAATTGTCCACCGTGTAAGTAAATTTTGAGTTCCCGTTTGCATTGTTTTTAGTAAATACTGAGTTAATGCTGAGAAAAATATTTTCATACTAAAGATAAACAATTAAAATCTGATTCATATTGATGCTGCTATATAAAGCATATAATTATTTTATATATACCTTTTGAGCAAATAAAAATTATTGCAAAATCGATAGTCTTTATATACCGAAAACACTGTCAATTCAATTGATATATTCAAAAACTTATATAACCATAAGCAATTATGCCTACATCATTGTAAATTATTTCGGTTCCTATTGGTGTTTCTAAGGGTGTTAGTCTATTATTACGATTTGTTGTTTGATTCTTCCCCGCTTACTATACTAACATTTGAAGGTATTTGTCGCTCTGTCTGGCATTGTATTAAAATCCACAGCAGATTTGTTATTTTCACACACGTAGCGAAAGTTAATATCATTTTTATTGTCTGCCATTCGAACTTCTGTTCGATTGTGTTTTTACGTGCAAATGCGATATTGTCCTTCTGGCAGCTTTGGATGTCTGTAACCATACAATAGCAAGACTCCTAACACACTCATCAGCTAAAATACAATTAATTTGGAATTTTCCTTCGTTTTTGTTGCTTTCATTGGCGTCCAGTTCATTTACAGCCACACAATAATTTGGTTTATAATTTCACAAAAGCAATTGCTGTGGTCTTATAACTTTATTTCTGACTAAACAATCCTTAATAAAATGGTAAATATGTTGGAGAATAGAGAACATGACTTGAAAAATTAAATCAGATTGATCAACCGAAAAAACTCTGCGAGAACAAAACACTGATATATTTATTTATATTGAATTGCTTGTGGTGAGGAAGTGACAAAGCAGAAATATCATAATGCTGAGAAAAAAATAAAATTTAAGAAAAAATTAACAAAGTTCCAAATTATGCAAATAGCATTCGATTACTCGCCGCACCAAGCGCACCAAGTCATGTTCACATATAAGCTCATGCGGAAGCTATCGTACTGTTAAGTCAGGAATCTAGAAAGCACGGATATTAAGATCATTTAACATGCACTTTGCAAACCGACAACTAGTTCCACTCGTGCAAGTATGATATGTTTGATATTTACACTGCATGCATTTTAAAAAGTAAATTCAGAACTAAGGCAAAGAAAAAAATTTATGAACTTCTTTGTGCAAGCAACTGAATCATGAGTTACATAGTAGTAGTTGCATATGTGATTTCACGGATATAATAGAGAAAATGTATTAGAAGCCAACATCATAAAAGTATAAAAGTGTATCTTTACATAAGCGCAAACGTGTTTCTATTTATATATGTGGAGAGATTGAGAAGGAACAAATACTCATATAAAATATGATGCCAACTATGACGATTGTTAGGGCATATATTAAGTGCGGTATGAAATGATTAAAAATTTCCACTTGTCACTTCACTTAATCAACCATCCTTACTGAAAATTGTTTGATACATAGTTCCCACTATCAATATGTATGCGTTTCATGACATTTTTATTTTATCTATTATTTAAATTTCATTCTAGTCCTTTTTACACAGAGTATAACTTGATATAACTTTATTTTAATGGTTTAAAACTTTTGTAATATATAGAGTTTTATTGACCACTCAAACGACCGCTTTGGTCACAACAAAGTTTCGCAATATTAAATATAAATACACACTCACTCGCACATGTGCCCCTAACAGAGAAGGCAACCGAAGCAACTCAATGAAAATAAAGCAGACATGCAGTGTGCGCAATGGTCAATTTCCTGCTGTGTTTAACCAATTTGCATTGGATGTGATGCAAACTTTTCACAAAGGCAATAAAGCTCCATAAGCTCCTTTGAGACTGCACCGTTAACCAATTTATTACTATTAATTGATTGTATGCCAAAAAGTGGGTTAGAAAGCATATGTTCGATTGTAAAGAAAATTAAAACTATTGACGTATCAGGTTTAGTAACATTTGCGATAATACAACCAATTTGATTACTAATCACTCATACGTCATGGGCGTAGCAATTGCAAGGATTCACGAAGGGAAAATTAAAGAATATTGTGCCTGCAATAGCTTGTGCGGTCAAAAAGATTCAAGTGTGGGATCTTTCGAGGTCAAGAAAATTCAAGATAAGAGTGAATGGAGATGAAATTAGGGCTCACGTCAAGTCAAGTTAAGGGTTTGAGAGAATCGATTTACACTTTATCTTTCATAAACATCAGTGAAACACTAAATTTTTAAAAATTTCGCTGGTTTAGGTAAACATTGAACAAATGTTATTTATATTCGCATTGTTCTCCATTCGATTCCCAATGCTAACCACTACTACCAATTAAAATGGCATTATTGCCTAGCTTCTATTGGTTAAGCTGCTTGAATTTAGTACGGCCACTGTTAAAGTTTCTTTCTTTCTGTAATCATCGACTCACGTACTCCTGCACCGTACTACATAAAAATACAGAAAAGCTTAAAAACTTTCCGCTTTAATAAAATTAATATTTGTTATCATATTAGTTTGCACCCACAGCTGCTTTTGCCTATGCGTGAATATTGTGATTTATAACATCATTAAAAATTTGAAACACATGTTCTCCTTTATTTTACGTTTGTCAGGCAACACTTACTTATTAATTGAGTTGTTATAAATTAAATTATTAGATACTGAATTTTCGAAATATTTGGCTCACCAGGTATTATGAACTTGCACAGTATTCTCTATCTAAGACTAAGCCAATTTTAATTAAATTCAATGCTTGTGTACAAAGTTGTATTCAGCCTACAGCAATATTGTTGGAATTTGTAGTAAATTTGATTTCTTGATCAAAATGAATTAGTTACATCAAGGAGAGCAGCTCAAATGTAAACATTTTTTTTTACTTTTTATATGTAATATTCTCTCATATCATATTATATTTACTTATACACATGCTCACTCTTATGACGTATAATATATTTGTAAATCTGCATTAGAGTTTAACTTACTTAGCAAAGGATTAGTGGTCGGGTAGTTTTTCAAACATATTCTATGGTAGTCAGGCACTCGACCCCCACTAAGATCATTCTATAAAACAATTCTTCTCCACTCATACTTATGAATTGAATACAGGAAGCAAATGTTTTTCATTCCACCGAAGCAATACCAAGGTGCGTACTATAAATGTCAAATGGAACAAATGACATGAATTGAAACATTGAGTGGTGATAAATTATGGCAGCTTACGATCATGCGTATATTCTCAATGACAGCAACTTATAAGGGCGAGCGTATATTTTTTATATACCTATACATAAGTGCATACATACATATGTGGCCCCGCCGTCACTTTACCGTGAAGGTAACACGAATTTTTTTTCTACAATTTTCCTATTCTTTTGCTGTTGCTCTTTTTTCAATGTGATGTTTGATGGCTGTGCGAAAGCCTGACAGCACAGCGAATACACTTTTGTCAAAAATGCTGCAGATGAAATCATGGCAACGCAGATAAATGAATTATTGGCGGAATGTCAATTGTGTTTCCGGTTTCGCTGTCCGCTGTTCGTTATTTGGTTTTGGCTGTTCACTGCTTGCTATGGCAATAAATTATTTTATGATTCAAAGTCACGTGAACAAAACAAAATTGGCGTTTGTGTAGCATATTGCGAATGAACTTTCGACCTGCTAATATACGTTGTATTTTTTAGTGGTGAAAAAAAAAATCACTCCGGTTTAAATACATGGAGATAAAGTTAGTTGCTAGTTGCTTTTTTAAAAAATGTTAAAGTAAGAAATGTAAATTTATTTTCTCGGTTAAAAGAGAAAAAGTGGATGCTAATTAAATATAGATGTACTTAAGATGAAACAAAAAATGAGCTTTCTTATAAAAAGTTTCACAATATTAGCAATGAAGGAAGGAAACTTGCTAAATGGGATTAAAAATTATACGCAAAATTTAACTAACGAGATAGTTGCGCTAAGGAGACTGAAAAATGTCGGTGGCGACAGCATTAAAATATAAAATATTCATCGGAAAATTACAACTTTGTTCTTTCCAAAAGCCAGAAACATTTTTTAATTCATTCTCATATGTCGTATAAATCCAAATAAGTCCCAATGTACTATGATTCTCTTGCATGAGGTAGCTGTTTAAAATTTTTTCTTCCAAAGATATACTTTTATGACACCGTTAATTGGCTGTCAAGAACTCTTGGTTTATCTCTGCGGTCATCTTCAAGGGTAGCATGCTAATGAGAACATTCTCTTTAATTTAATTGAAACTCTCTTCAGTGAAAGGCTAAAAAAGGAGAAATAAAGCGTAAAAGCGCTAAAGCTAAAGAAAAAGAGGAAATGAATATAATTGCTCAAGAAAGAAAGTTGCACTTATTGGCTTTCGAAACTAGTTGGACAAGTGGGCCTACCTACAAGGGAAAATAGAAAAACGTAACACGTACCGACTGATAATCATAAAGTATTTGTTTTCGATGGTGACAGCTCTTTAATACCTCTACAGCAAATTGAAACGGAATTTGATGAAATGTCCATATTTCACTCGCGAACTTATATTTTACAAAAAAACAAAATCTTGGTTAAGCGCTGTTTATTACTGGGCAGAGTTCACGTGGCATACACGTCTATGCCATGTCGTGTACGTAACCTTGTGTGTTATGCACGAGGGTCATGCATGACGCTTAAATAATCTAATGAATTTTAATTTTTACGCTCACCAGTTTGTTAGTTGAAGACGAATGTACGCAAATACTGTATTGAATTATTATAAACTTAAACTTGAATTATTATATACTTGAAAGCTTATTTTTCCGTTTGCGGTTTGTGTCCTCACTTCCCTGCCCTCCCTCGAATACAGTCACACAAACACACTGGATTTAGCGAAGTTTTGACATGAATTTAAACTTTTTGCAAATATCGGATGACATACGAATACAAATGGTATATGTTTGCTAATCTAGGACTCATAAAAAATACATGAGTGCAATACAAGCTAAGCCATGTCAAAGTCGTGGCTAACAAATCCCAAAGATCTGCCATTGCATGTAAATAGATTAATGCATGTACGAGTATATATACTATAAACAAAATACATACGATTATATATTATCTATTAAGGTATATGATGAAATATATATGAATTAAAGCATCCTGTTACAACTCCTCGGTTTTCCCGTATTACGAAACTCAATTACCTTATATATATATATTTTATATATTATATGTATATTTTTTGGCAAACTTTGCTAAACCGAAATAGAAAGAAAACAAACTTTTAAGTAATTTAAGTTAAAGTAACTTCTCGTCACATGGTTAGATCCTTCAACTTTTATTTCTACACACTAAGGACACTTGTATTACACAAAGTGTATGTGTCACCAACTGTTTCAAGGTGAGTGAGTCTCTCGTTGTAATTGTCACATCAGCAGAAACGAAAAGAATGCAAGTGGACAGTTGTGGGTGTGGAAACAAGTGCCGCACAAAATGTTGTATCATCATCAACAACATAAAATACATGTGAGTAGGGCTGTGTCGGACAATAGTATTTGTGCATACAGTGTCTGCAAGGAAAATAGTATCCTTACAATTACTAATTAAAATAGACTCACTGGCGATATAGCACACACAGATATCATTTAACCAACATATTTTTCAGTGGCTCTCTGTGTCTCTCACCTTCTTTCCGCGTCTCTTATTTGACCCACCTCTTCCGGACTTTCACTGACTTTCTAAGGCTCTGAATAACTTTTACCGGTGCTAATTAAATACTATTTGTTCGGAATCATTGGTGTTTTATCGGGCTCAAAAAGCTTTCCTCAGCTGTTACAGTTTTAATTTTCAACATTTCTTACTGAGTCTGACTTCCCGGTTATTTATATTTCTCAATTGATCTCTGTGTATCTCAACGATCTCTTTGGCTCTTCGGTTACTCATTGGTTTTCCCCAACACTCAGTAGCTTACATTGATACTCTCTCAGGCTCTCAGTGGCTCTCCTAGATTCTCTTGACTATAGTGAATCTGCTCCTTACCTTAAAAGTTTGGTTTCCTGCTCGCCGTTTACATAATTGTTATTAGAAGTAGATTAGAGTATTCTTATGTGTTTGAAATTTTCATTGAACTTAGTAGTATACGAGTATAGTCGCTTTTCAGTTGCACATACTGTACGCCCTAGTGTTTATAAGCAAGACTACACATCTTTCCCGTGTCAAAACCGCACATATATTTATGCCTTGTGATTGTGGCATGAAATGCAAGTGTTGTTTGTCGCCTGAAATCCATCTTAGATTCATTGGTCTAGTGGTGTGAGGATAGGTGAATATTAGGAACCTGAAGAAAATCCGAAAATAAAAGCAACGATAACGAAAGAAACCCCTGCATCGAATAAAAATTAGTGAAAGGCGTAAGCAAGCTAGTCGATATACCATTTTACATGCAAGTTCAAGACATAATAGTCAGTGGCGGATGAAGTGGTTTGCGACAGAAAGAAAAATGCAAAGATTGTATGTATGTGATTGGCGTTGCAACCGTTTAGCCGGTTATAGCCGAATCGACGATAGTGCGCCACCTCTCGCTCTCCTGCGCAGTTCCGCGCCAGTTGGAGATCCCAAGTGTAACCAGGTCGCTCTCCACCTGGTCCCTCCAACGGAGTGGAGGCCTTCCTCTTCCTCGGCTTCCTCCGGCGGGTACTGCATCGAACACTTTCAGGGTTGGAGTGTTTTCGTCCATTCGGACAACATGACCTAGCCAGCGTAGCCGCTGTCTTTTTATTCGCTGAACTATGTCAATGTCGTCGTATAACTCGTACAGCTCATCGTTCCATCGACTGCGGAATTCGCCGTTGCCAATGTTCTGAGGACCATAAATCTTACGCAAAAATTTTCCTCTCGAAAACTCCTAGTGGCGTCTCATCTGATGTTGACATAGTCCAAGCTTCTGCACCGTAAAGCAGGACGGGAATGATAAGCGACTTGTAGAGCTTGATTTTGGTTCGTCGAGAGAGGACTTTACTGTTCAATTGCCTACTCAGTCCAAAGTAGCACCTGTTAGCAAGAGTTATTCTGCGCTGGGTTTCGAGGCTGACATTGTTCGTGTTGTTGATGCTGGTTCCCAGGTATACGAAATTATCTACGACCTCGAAGTTATGACTGTCAACAGTGACGTGGGAGCCAAGACGCGAATGCGCCGACTGTTTGTTTGATGACAGGAGATATTTCGTCTTGTCCTCATTCACCTCCAGACCCATTCGCTTCGCCTCCTTAATGAAAAGATTGCAAAGAGAAAAAACTATTACTGAGTGACCTTGGCCTCCCCACTTGCCACCAAAATAACTTGGCCTGACATTACACTTTGCAAAACTATTCAGGTGTCCAAGCAGCATGTGCCTCTAAGTGTACTATAGATAGTGATAGTCGTGCAAGCCGTAGTGTACCTATTCGTCTATATGAGTTCGTGTAGGTCATACATTTTAAAAGCACTCAATGTCGGCACGTTCGCACACGCCTGAACACTTTTGCTACACTTTTACACCTGGGTTTAACGTAAGCGTAAGTTTTTCTCATTTCACCTGTATACAACTTTCATTATGTTTGTCCGCTGAGGGAGCGGAAGAAATTAAATGCTTACTAAATATCGATATTTTGTTGCAATTTATAAATTCTTCTTTCCGATGCGAATATTTTGTTATAAGAGGTATTATAACCAAAAAGGTGTGTGACTTTGATATATAAAAAACTCTTAATTATAGTCAATGTAAGTAGGCACTGTTTCACCCTTCTGCCCAAACAATTTTGAAGCTAATAACGATTTAAACTGATTTGCAATTTCCTTTATATATCTTTACAATTAACATTATATCTTTACAATTATGGAATATTAATTAATTTTCAATTCATTCATTTGACAATTCTAAAAGTAGATACAACAGAACCCTTTTGGGTTCAATTAGAAATATGACTCTGAGTGCTCATGATTGATGACTCATATTGCATGATTTGTATAATTCTAATGAATTCGTAGCCTTTTCGAAATCCTAAAGGGGCGACCATATTTCACTGATTTGATAAAATTGTTTGTCCCCCAAATGGCCTGCCTGCAACCGCAAACCCATTAAACAGTTACCTCACTCACACACTGCTTATACTCATGTGTTTAATATGCAAACATATGTATGTCCACACAACTTTTAGTGTCTGCGAGGTCAGTTATCCATAATGAACACAAACAAATGTACTAATAAATAATCACTTCGCATATATGGTATTGTATCCAACACATATTCGATACTTTACTCACCCAAAATGACGAGAGCATTTCCTAGCAGGCCCGCGAGTCCGATGATGCCGAAAAATACGGGCGCAATTGTTGATACAACGCGTTCTAATGGGTCCATTCCGAATTCAAATAAACCATCCCGTGGCAAAGAGTAATTCCCATCGTATCCCATCACTGCACCGTCTTGTCCAGGGAATCCGGTGAAGCTAGAGCTTGTGCCCCCCATGCCCACTGCATTGTCCATAGTCGCATTAATGCAGTCGATAGTGTTGTTGTTGGTCCAATTGGGCGGACAAAGTCCCGGCAGCACCGCCATTGTTGGGCGCACAACGAACGATGTCGTTAGCGCGACCATAACGGGTGCCGTCGGACTCAGTGCGGGCGCGACGCTCTGATTGTGCAGCATATTTCGGTTACTTTCGTATTTGGCGGCGCTTTGTTTGCATTCCTAAGGGTGCGTAGCGGGAGGAGGGTTTGCCGTCGGGTCTGCTCTGTGATCAGAATTGATAATTGCGACAAATTGCGAGAGGATGTGTGAATTGAGGATTTTCCTTTGGTATTTATTAGCCAATTTTATTTGGCTGCGTAGAAGAAAAGACGTGGGAGAAAAGATAATTAAAATTAATCTTCGGTAGCGGCATAAAGAATCATGTAATCAGTGAAATTAATCTATGAAAATATGTTATAAATATACTTTTACTTTTTGCTGTTGCGTAAGTTAAATTAGCACGTAATTAAATATTGATATAAGCGATAAAAATAAATTTCGATGATTTTGAAGGAGGTAATAAACACGATATGCGATTAAAGCGATTAAAAATAAATCGTTCCATTAAGCAGTATAGAGTACATATTGAAACACAGATAGTATAGTCTTATCGAGATGGTGGTCGGGACAGTAAAATACCTTCAGCTTATTTTGATTAAGGTTCTAGGTTCTAGGTCGGATGGACGGACTGTTGGTTAGTTATGCCTAAGACAGACATATGGTTTCTGTACTACGATATGTACTACAATAAAAGCTCAAGAAACCATATACCAGCATAGTGACACACATGTAGTATTGTACTATGTTTACATCCATCAGCTGATGCAAATAAATTCACGCAAAATATAATTATGAATAGCAGGCAGGAAAATTGATCCTGACTTAGTTACAACTCCAAGCAATCTTAAAAAATTATTGTCCATTATAATTATTACATATTACATATTACATATTATTACATACATACATACATATTACAATTTTTTTTACATAATTTTTTCAAATTTTGTTTTTTGATTTCAATTTATTTTGAATTTAATTTATTTTCTGTATGTCAAAATGTCAGAAAACATATAATTGTGGCAGAAGAGCTTAAAGTTTTCGGTGTGTTCAATGCAATCCATTGTAGTACATTTCACAACACCACAAAATTTCAATGGTTTCTAGAACTCTATTGTAGTACGGAACACCATTTGCTTTCAAACAAAATTCGGAAAACCGGTGATACACATATGGTTTCTGAAGCATACTACAATATAATCTACATGTCTGTCTCAGGTATTAGGGTGGGACACCATGCTGTCTTTAGTGGTTTCAAATAAATTCGAATCTAAGGATTAGTACTGCTGAAAAAGTAACTCAGTTCAGATTAGTTTGATTGTGTCCAGGATTCACAAATTTAAATCTTAAAATCAGACACACATGGTTGAGAGTGAAAGATTGATTTTTTCATAATTTTTATTACATAAACCGCTTCGATGGATTGCGATCCTTTGGCAGAGTTTTTTAAACAAATGGTTGGAATTCGGATTTCAATATACGATCTGATTCAATATATACATCAGATCAAATCAAGAACCAATGAAAATATCGGAACAAACAAGTTACACAAATACTGCATTTAAGATGTGACATCACTCATTTAAAAATTCAAAAATCGAACTATAACTTTTCAAGACCCAAAATATCGAATATGAGGACCTCAATACCAATGGATAAGTTTTTGTTAACGAAAATGTCTTAAAATGTTCAAGAAGTTCAGAGAGAATTTTATCTTCTAATTATGTGTCTCTGTACAAAAAATTGGTAACATCGGGTCATAATTTCCCCTATCCCTATATACCTCTTATTAGGGTTTTCAATCATAATGATTTCGGTTATTCTATTGAAGTTTTTGCCGAATATATGGTAATAAATGTACATAGTGGTAAAGTTGATTCAACAGTTGATGAAGGATTTTATAAAAATGTCGTTTTAAGATTAGATATTCCCGATCTACGTCAATACAATACACAATATTGATTTGCTTGATAACAGTGAATAGGGAATATAGAAAGCAGCACTTGGACTAATTAAATTGTTGCTTTCCCACACATCGCAATGGAACAAGTTGTGCATTTTAATGTGATTTTTAGTGACTGCTGTTGACGTACAATTGAGTGAAATTGTTGACATTTTACGAGTTTTTCACATAAGCGGGTGTTAATTTAATTGTTGGCTGCCTCATTGTCTTCATCTGTAAAGTTCAGCTGTCATTTCGATGTAATAATTTCAACAATTCCAATTAGTTAGCCTCCTTCATTGCGCGAGTATTCTCGGGTGACAGCTGAGCTTTTTGCTTTCTCATTTATTTTTGTTCTCTAACAACAAAACAAATATTTGTGGTTTCATTGTATGTAAAATTATTTGCATGTAGACGCTTTTGACGTCATATATGCATATGTATTAGTACTCCATAGTGGCTTACTTCAGAAATACTTTATAAAGAAATTTTCTTAAATAAAACTAAATTTTATCGCACAGGATCTTATTGAAGATTTTAGATCAGTAGGTGTTTTAGATCTTTGAATTTTTCCTTAAAATATGATTTTTGAGATTTGTAATTGTTCTTAACAGACGTGCTTTGATAAAATAGTATTATATATTTCACTAATGTTAAAGAACCTGATAATGTACCTAATAATGAACAATATAAAATTTCCTTAACGCTTCAAATTTACTATGCACTGTGTCTCTAGCCTTATATTCTCAATTTTCCCACGTGTCACATTTTGTGAAAGCTGAAATGTGGTTGAAAAGTGAAAAACGAAAACTGTTTAGGGGAACAGCAGGATATCAGAAATAAATTAAACTGGAACAGGTATGCTGAACGTAAAAACCGATTATTTCAAAATCATTGAAATACCGATGAATGGTTTTAATACTAAGAGGGTATAATTTGAGTCTGTATATGTATGAAAATACAGCAATAATATTTTAGACTATTCATATTTTTATGCTTTTGTGCCTAACCTTTCAAGTAACGGTAGCCTCGAATAGGTAACATTTAAATTAAACAAAAAAATGTTACAACGGATGTATGTATTCTATATTTTTTGCATTCCGTTTTTCGTATTAATGTTCTTTGTTGGCGTTGTTGTGTAGATAAATAAAAGTAGACGACACTCGCCCAAAGCGACAAAAAATTTTGGCCTTAAAATATTTTTTATTTACACATCTTTGTGAATTCTTTCAAATTTTTGTGTGCATTTATTTAAATAAGGTGAAAAATCTCAATGAAATTGTCTCAAGTGTTGATGCTTTCCTTGTTTTACCATACTCTTTTTTATTTCGTTATGGGTCCTGTAAATGAACAGAGCTTCAAATTGCTTTCCTATTCATACTGATCCCTAAATCGAAACTGATGACTTTTTTGAAGCAAAATACCAATTTTATCCAAAAATAGTATTGAAAAATTGGAATATCGTTCTATCACCCTCATTGGCTGTTATGTGGAATAATAAAATAAAAGTTTTTTCTGTTAAACGATACAAACTTGCCAGCCGGTCTATTACATGTATGTAGCACCTATATTTACAAAATGCATATATTCATTTAATTTGGCTTACTTGAAATTTAATGGAGCTCTTTTATTATTCATCGCTGCGGCGAGTTGCAATACGCATAAATTAGTAACATTCGGTGATATGCAGTTTACCATATGAATCTACCTAGTTTCACCGTATATATTATACCCAAGTATATATTATCCTGTACAAGGACTTCATCATACACTCTCATTAACATAATTGTAGCAAGTAAATTGTGTGCCGAGCACCAACAACTCTTAATTATTGCAACGAGATGCACAGTTAGTAGGAAGCATAATGAAGTGACCTTTGGTGCTGTTGAAATTTTATTACCTCGAAATATGGAAATTTTAGTCAAATTGCAACTTTTTCAACTAACTCATTTGAAAATTATGATAACTGAAATGCGAATTGTATGAGTACTTAAAATTAGTTAGCTTTTAGTTAGTTAAATTATATATGTGCTCGTATAGTAAATGTATTCGATGAATGTTACGAATTGTTAAAAAATCAAGAATTGTATATTTAAATACATCACTCGACTTTGTAAATAGTTTAATAATTGAACAATATTCATTTGTAAAGTATGTTCTTTTAAAGGTAGGGCACTTGAGTGGCAACTAAAGGATAGAACATTTAATAAAATATTCAATGTATTTATTGGTTTTCAACAGATTCGACAGATAAAACAGAAATATGACTCAGCGCTGACGTCTAGAGTATGGTCGGTTAGTTTTCTACAAAGAACTTAAGTTTAAGGTATAAAATTGTACGATTTATGAATGCATGATGCAAATCTTTAAGGTCATATGCTAATGCAAGGTTATTTTAGCTTCTTTATAAGTCATATTATCCTTAGTGGGAACTTCAACTTCTTTAGAAAAACTATATGCATATGTTCAAATTTTTGTCTTTTGAATTTTGCGACTATATATAAAGCGTTACAGAGCTCGTATCTGGCAATACTATGCATCTTTGAAAGGTCTTAACATAACGTATAAAACGACGCTATGCATGATTAGTTTGGCTATTGCGTTCAACAGTTATAGACGTGTAAACATGGAGTTCACTTCCGCCGAAATTCGCGCTATTTTAAAGTGGTTTCGACGATTCGGAGCGGGTGAAAACGACACCATGGATAAGCCAGTCGGCGTAAGACCTGTGACTATGAATACTGATCAAATCATGGAAAACATCGGGTTAGACCGGCATGTGGCATCTCGTGACATCGCCTAGGAGATGGAAGTTAGTCATCAAACCATTTAAACCATCTCCAGAAAGCTAGACACGCTAAAAAGCATGATGTTTGGGGGCCGCATGATTTGACGCAAAAAATCCTTCTGGACCGAATCAACGCCTGCGATATGCTGCTGAATCGGAATGAACTCGACCCATTTTTGAAGCGGATGGTGACTGCCGAAAAAATGGATCATATACGACAATATTAAGCGAAAACGGTCGTGGTCGAAGGCTGGTGAATCGTCCTAAACAGTGGCCAATCCAGGATTGGCGGCCAGGAAGGTTTTGATATGTGTTTGGCGATTGGAAGGGAATCGTCCACTATTAGCTGCTCCCTTATGGCCAGGCGCTTAATTCTACCATCTACTGCGAATAATTGTACCGCTTGAAGCAGGCGATCGACCAGAAGTGTCCAGAATTGGCCAAACAGGAAGGGTGTAGAGTTCCACCAGGACAACGCCAGACCACATACTTCCTTGATGACTCGTCAAAAGCTTCTTGAGCTCGGAAGAGTGGTTTTATTGCATCAATATAGCCCGGATATAAGGAGAGGGGCTTATTACGAGGGGGGTATTATGAAGTTATCGTCTAGATCGAAACATATTATAGAAGGAAACGGCTCATATTTGAACTAAATAAAGCATTGAATAAAGAGCAAAAAATCGGTAGCGAGGACCTAATGTATAAATTAACATTAAATAATACGAAGTTAAAAACAAAAAAAAATCCACTTATTCGTAGTATCCACATATTTGTTGAATGGTTGTGTGATAAATTTAATTATCCACATGTGAGTTTGTATCTTCAAGTGCTTTTGCTTATGTCGCGAATTCAGTTTCTGCCAAATAGCAATTAGTGGCCAGCCAAGTGTTCATAACACGCAGATAAAGTGGTGAAATATTCGGTTACCTTGTGGCTATGCTGCCACAGAATATCCTGGTCGCCAAGTGAATATTCTGGTTCAGACAGTTGAGGTTGTTCTTCATTGAAGGCGATAGTGTGCAAAAGTCACACATGCATATATGCATTTATCTTCATGCTCCAACGCTCGCACACAAGCGCATCTTCATTCATTATAGTGTTGTATGTTAACATGTTGTTTGTCTGTGATATGTACTCATGCGTTTTACTGTTTTTGGTTTTGGTAAAATTTGTGTGTGGACTTTTGCGAATTCACTCCCGAAATTGCTTTTATTATGTAAGTTTGGCTCGAGTAAAGTTTGGTAGTATCTTTAATTGCCACACTTGGTGGGGATTATTTTCACTGGCATATGTGTATATTTCGGTACATACATACATATGTATGACTAATAATTTATTTATAGGAAATGACGCGTTCGTGGGTAATAGTTTTCACCCTTATTTACCCTAAAAATCATTAAGTGCGTACTCATGCATTTCTCATACTCATACCATGAATACATCCGATATATTTAGCCTCCAAGAAACCCTAGAAGTATTCAATTCGGACCGAAAGTTAGATATATTTCTTTATTGAAATAATTCTGTTCTTAAGTGAGGTTGTTAGTTAATAACAAAAATTTCTCAAAAATGTTGGGAATATTCAAAACCGGTCGTACGTTGTGATTGTTCGCTGTTCTTCCTACACACGGTTTTATGAACTCCTCGTTTGTTTTAGTCATTAACGGCAATTGTACAACCTAGCGTAACACTCTCTCACAGCACGATCAGTGCGTATACGCAACTATTAGCACACAGAAGAGTAGCGACATGATACCGTGTAAATGATGGACGGATGTGTCTAACCAATACTCACTTTACGAAATAAGTGATATAAGAGCAATAATATAAAGAAAAAGGCTACCAACGAATGTTATGACTTGTGTGTGGAAATGTTACTAATGTAGCACTTGTGCAGACATTGATATACAGTCATATAAACATATACAAATCTAGACAGCTAGAAAAGCATATACTCATACATATTTATTAATAAACTAGCAGACCTCTCCGGTTTCGCACAGGTTTAAACAAACATTTCAAAAGTATATGTTTTTACACACTTATACACACTCTCCCATACATTTGTATGTACTTTCCCGTTTCTTCAATGAGCTCAAACTTGATTAAGACGCCCGTTGTATTTCACTCTAATTATGAAGATGTTGGGAACGCTCAGAGTTCGACTCCCTAGTGCGAGCTTGTGTGGTTTCAAGCGCGTACTTGGGAAGTTTTGAAATTTTGTTCGCTCGTTACTCGACTCTCTGGCACGTGAATGCGTTGCGAAGAGATTGACTTGCAAGATGATTTTCTGTTTCTGATAAAGATGCTCCATCACGGTGTCTTTTTCAGTTTTTTTGATACCTTCACCTGGGAACTATGTCCAGGTGAAGGAATTTTTGAAATCGGCACAGTAGTTTTTGAGTTTATTCATTACAAACATACATATAAATCTTTCCTCTTTATAATAGTAGTATAGATATAATCTCACATATCTCGCTACTGTGTTAGAGGTATGTAGAAAGTTTCAAATTTATAAAAAAAAAACTGGTTAATATTTTAAGTACTAACATTCACTAATTCACACATACATATGCATTTTGGCACCCGTATTTGCTTAATCAACAAGTTCACGTTGTCACATTTCAATGAGCGCTCAGCTGGTAACAGCGCGATAAAAATGTGCAATTGTTCTAAAAATATATGGCCATCGTGTTTCTGGCAGTTACGTTAACATAGATGCAGTAATCTAAGTGCTATGTGTTGTTCCAATGAAGTGTAACAGTTGTGTTAATAGATATGCTTCTTTGCATTTATTCATCTTCCTGTTGTTAGCGAGTGCTGTCAATCTATCTTTAGTTTGTTAATATCATCGCAAGTCTGCCAGGCAGTGGAAGTTACGTATACGCACCGTATGTACGCCGTTTGATAGTCGAATTTATCAGATATTTCGTAACTAAGTATGAATATATTTTTTTTTTTGTAAACCACTTTTCTTAAAATATGTACCAAAGTGGTAATTAATACACACTCGCAAGTTTTCGCTTTGAATTTAAATCTACATAAACCAAAAACTTATCCTTTCATGTAGTTGTGTATATTGTGTATGTATAAAATTAAAATTACTCATGAAAACTTATGAACCAAATCTATTCGCAATAAGCTGATGTAAGCACAGCTCGGTTCGTTGGCAAGGTTACGTATACGTCATGGGTAACCAATTTAATTATTGTCCTAAAAAATAGCGAAAGCAGATTTGGACTGGCATAATTTATATATTATTTTTAAATTTGATTGTACAATTTTTAATTTGTTATTTCAGTTGAAAAATGTTTACTTGTGTTTACAGACGGTGTAAAAATTATTGAAAATCTCTCAACGTAAATGCTCTTCAAAATCAAAAATATTTTTTTAATGAGAAAACTGTCCAACATAAATGTGTTCAACTGATAAAAAATGTTGAAAATATAATTTTTCTTCGCAACATAATAAAACTTGAGATATCTTAAAACATGGCTAAAATTACTTTGTTATATAAATTTTATTTCAATTCATTAGTTTCTTTGCATTAAATCATAATTATATTTTTTTCCCGTTTCTCAGTTTTAATTATATATGTCCCACTGTATATTTGTAAAGGAGGTCGTTGTGTGGCATAAATGCAATTAAATTTATTAGAATTAATTTGCATATGTGCACTGGCCAGCGAGTGCTCTCCATTAGCGTATGCATATTCATATGAAGTACACTTCAAGGTACTTTCTGCTCATGTGTTCATATGTAGTTTTAACTCTCACTATTATTATTTTTAGTAAGTATTAAAACTAAACTAAAGACCAAACGGTCAATTATAAATATAAACAATTCAAGTTTAACAAATATGAGAGAACATTTTTAATTCAGACCATATTCGAGATCATTTCGACTTTTAATTGTTTAATAATTCCATTATTTGAAGAAGTGGAAATTTTACTTAAACTTAATTTCATATTTTTCTGTTTTATCAAATAAAATTTCACGCATTTAAAGCCAAAAGCAGTTAAACATTTTACACCCTGCAATAACTTTTTAAGATGTCATTCTGCCAACATCATAGCACTGGTCTCTATCGCTAGGCTGAATATCGTGAGTTTTTTTATTTTTTTTATATTCCGTAGGTTTTTATAGTTATGCTTTTTTTCTATGTTTTTACGATCTTCTCGTTATGGCAGTTTCTTCACTCACTAAATCACTTCACTATAGATAACGACTTAAGCATTTCATAAGTAGTTGAAAAGTGCCTCAAGTCATTTAATTTAATGTGCCAGTGTTTTAGGAGAAGTATGATTTAAATTTGATACAAATGTGCTATGGAAACTTGAAAACGTTAGGATAATTTGTTTTTGTTTAATTTGTAATTTGAAGCTCCATTTTATATAACTACTTTTTAAACTTAAATATACTTTAGTTTGACTCGATATCATTTTTATAATCCATATTGAGTTAGCAGTAGGCAATTATTATAAATATTTTTTATTAATATAATAGCCAAGTATCTAATATGTGGTTTAGAATAAATTTAATTCATCCTTTTATATTGCATTTCAATCCAGCATTTAAAAATGATTTTAATTTTACTGACATTTCAGCATCAATTCTTTGTATAAATAATAATATCTTCTGAATTTTGCTAGTTCTAATTTTGTTTGCTAATATTCTAACATCGGAGTACATTGCTACCCATAAAAAAATAATCTAAATATTTTTGTTTCCACAATCTGTTTTGTTTAGTTACCCCCCTCAGCTACTCAAGCAGCATTGCTAAACAGCTATCAAACGTACATTGATACAAGGGTTGTAGAAAGTTTCGCAAATCTTTGAAGAAAAAGTTTTGCAAGAGCGCCGCAAACTTGGTCAGAATTGATTACACAAGGAAACCATAAAGCGGGAAAGATGTGTGGCGCAAAATAATGATCCACAAAAAACTTTAGAGAGTTTGTTTTGTTTTTCCAAAATTTAATATTTTCATAAAAAAAATATTTTTTCATAAATAATTTTTGTTTTAAATTTTTAAAAAATAATTGGTAAAAAAGACTTTTTAAAAATTATTGGACTGATTTTCTCAAATTTGACAGAGTTTATTATTGTTACACTTAGAAATTCCAAATATCTTTGAATATTTTGATACTGAATTCAAATGTAATTCGTTTTAAAATTTTGATTAAAAAAATTACCTAAAATTGTAAAGCCTTCACAGCTGCAAAAATATTTAAAGCAGGTCTCAAATATTAAGTTTTTGAAAATGGTTTAACTGGGTGACACGTTTAGATTTTTGTTGATTTGATTTTTTCACAATTCATATCTTTTTAGTATTTTTAACTTATTTACTTAATTTATTTTTAATTCACCTTTCTTTATTTCTCACAATTTAATCAAAATGTTTCCACTTCATTTACAGATCCTAAAATATTTCACTTTCACATCGCCAAGTCAACACGCGCGCCACAAAGTGTCGGATATCCGCAAAGTGTTTTTTTGCTGTGAACAGCAGTTACTCATCGGATTTTTAATTTGTGTGATATAAATTTTTACCGTTAACTAGTCCTTGCACATCCGCTCAGCGAGACAAACGAAAAGAAACTAAATAATGCAGCAGAAAAACAGTTAAGCTAAAGACTACGAATACTAAAGAGTCGATTTGGAACGCGCAAGATTTTCACATGTCCTTTAGGACAGAGAGGGTGTCTCAGAGTGACAACTGAGCTGAGAAAGTCTACTTTAAAGAGAGTGCAGCGAGTGAAAGAGAACATACTCAAAGTTGGTTTTGTATAGAGAGCGGTGAGTGCAATTTATTTATTTCCATTTCGATTTCTGTTGTTTACATTTTCTCACTAAGATAACTCAGTGACAACATACTGAAACAAAAATAAAATTTGAGTGTAGTACAGATAAGAGGTTTTCTGTAATTTATAGACTACACCTGTCACACTTAACCTCTGTGCCTGTTAAATTTTTCGTGTAAAATGTTTATAAAATTTATGAGGAAATCGGAGGTAATTTACAATTTTTTAATATTTTTGATAAATATCGACATATCTGACGATTTTATGTTACTATACGATGATTTACTATAGACATAGTTTTTAGTTTCTCGCTAATATCCTAACATAATTTAAAGAAATATCACCGCTACATAAAATATAATCGTTGGAATAATTAAATAATTGACGAATGTATAAATGTACATTGTTGGGAGAAACTATGAATATCTTTCCCAAATTATTCTCTCCCTGTTTACCAAATCAGGTTTAAAAAAAATATATATTTTTTGCTCTTGTTCTTTTAGTATATAATAGATATTCATTGTTTAGAAACATTGTTGCTGCTTGTTAAGTTTCGCGAAACATGTATATGGCTTCTATGGGTAATATGTATTTATATGTATCCACTTATACTTTCTGTACATTCTCACATGCGCATGCCCAATTCCCCTCCCACAACATATTCTCAATTTTCATGAATGAATGGCGTATACATACATACATATATTCGCACGAATGGTACAGCTAATAGTAAATTTCTTCGGATTACTCCCTTTTATACAAGCCCATTCTACAGGGTGGTTACCTACATTAGTAGGAGCTACAATAGTTGGAACTTTTTTAAATTTCATTTTTTTCGAATTTTCAAAAAGTTAAGAACTAAATGGATAATGTCGTTTATTCTAATTAAGGTTTGCAATCATAAATAAACAGAGTCTTTTCATTATTGTTTAATGTGCCATTTAGAACTGTAAACTATGTAATTTATGTTCTGTCACTTAATATTGAAAGCAAATATGTGCAAAACATGACTAAGCGAACACTTTAAAAAGAGCTGATTAATGGAAGATGGACACTATTGTAGTGGTTTATGTTTATTTTCTGCAATTTATTTTATTTCTAAACGATTATGGGATAAGCCATTCACATATTTTATAACAAAGTTGTCCAAAAAATGCCTGTACATTAATGTTTGTGCTCCTAATGTGTTTACTTGCTTATTCAATTTGAATTAAAAACCCATTATAAATTTGAGTAAGCTTTTAATTTGTCACATACTCTCTTCTAAAGTTTGTTTGCTTAGACTTTTGTTTTTTATCAACATATTTGTGGCCCCATTGCTCATTGCTGGAATAAATATATACATAACTGCGCTCAGCAAGTACAAAAAGCGTGGGAATAGTAGTGGTTGAACGAGCTAAAGTCTTCCGAAACGTGTGTAATTTTATCCAATAATTTTAAGAAAAATATCTAAAGCTGATTCCGAGTTGAAGGATGATTTTCAGTACAATATTATTTTCGTATAACATTTCAAAATGCTCCAAAGTGCTATTCCTAAGCTAAATTTTGGAATATATTTTATTTCATATAGCCTTTTATAAAACAAAGAAAGTGTCATCAGTGGAAAATCTAACAGAAATTTGCTTTGGCATTGTGTTAGTGCTGCGACGTTGACAAGCTAATAGTGCACTTATAGCAGAATTTTATAAGCAACGATGACCGAAGTGATTGTGAAATAAATAAAAATGAGAAATTGCATTCCTTATTGCCTGACCCATGGGAAATGTTTTAACAGGCCATTCTTATAGTACGGCTAGTAGAGTGGCATGAATTTAGAGTTTGAAGGTTTGTCTTGACCGTCAATTTTCATTAGATAATCTATCGTTAAAAGTTGCAGCCACATACAAAACAATAAACTGACTTTGAATGAATAGAAAAGCGTTTCTGTCAACAAATACATAAATTATAACTGTCAACGAAGTTGGTGGCCTTGTTGCCTGAGGTTATTGTCTGTTTGTTTAACGTTAGTTCAGTCTGCAGTTGCAATGCTTTTATACCTGACATCTATATATGTGCAGATGTATACTTTCCATTTAATATACTGATACAACAGTTCGTGCTATCGCCAAGTCCAGCGTTATTCAGCCACTCGTTGCTTCCAATTATTTAAGTGCATGCTCCCAGTTGAATAATGTGGTGGACATAAATGACTTTCTACTCAAAGTTCCTGTGCTACTTTTCATGTCAAATTCACCACTTTCCGTTGCTCAAAGCAAATAACGCTGGACATTCTTCGCATTCTCATGCTTCAATAAAATATCCACAGGGGCATAAATAAACAATGGAATGGAAAAAATATGTTAAAGAGAAAACGATTTACATCTCAAGACATTAATTTTTATATCCATGGGCGACATGCGTGAAAAACCACTAGCGTTGTTGAAAATTTGAATAATACAAAATATATCTTAAAAAGGCATTCGCAGAACTATCTCAGATTAACAACGTTTTAAAGTTTTTTGTATTTTTTTGTTTTCATTTGCCTCCCTTCCTTTTATTACTTTTTGTCTTGACTCCAAGTTGTTAATTAGCCATAATTAGTAGCAAAACATTTGTCTTAGTGAAAGCAAGTTTGCATGAAAGCAAAAGTGAATTGAATAATTACTTACAATTAAACACATAAAATTAAAAAGGAAAGGAACATCCATTCTGCTCAATTATACATGTATAATAGCCTACTTTCCAAGCATTCCTTTCAAAATAGAGACAGAAATGTTGTTAGTTCAATAAGCCGCTGGCTTCGTGTTCACGAGCCAAGGGTATTTCTTTTTTAAAGCTTTAGCTTTGAACAACTTCTAGAAAACTTTACAGATATTGATTAATTAGGTGAGTAAGATTCGGAATTTAGGCCATTCTAGGCACATATTTATTAAATGGCGTACTCAAGCCCATTTGAATTATAGTTATTCAAATAAATATTTTTGTTTTTCTTTTTACTGAACTAAAGAATGAACGCAATATGTTTGTGCAAAGCTAATGCAAATATTATATGTTTTATAATACTTCAATATCATTATTTTACCGTTATGCAAATTTCTCAGACTCAATTTATATTGAATACATTTTTGCCAAGTGAGACCAAAATAATAAATTACCCATTAAACGAACCAGTCTGTTGTCAAAATCTCTTAAGGTGAAAACAATAAATCCCCTAAGAAATAATTTTATTGCAAATGATGCAGTTGGCTAGACAAACTTCTTGATTATTTTTGCATATGAATTGACTTCTACTCCTTTCATTTTATATTTAACTGACTTGTTCGTCAGAAAATATGCAAATATTATTAACGTGTTGTCTATTTTGTCTAGAGCGTATTGTTTGAAATATTTTATTATGCAATCTAACTTTAGTTATAATTTGTAGACAACTAGGTTTTACATTTTTCCAACGGAATGGAGGCCTTCCCCTTCCTCGGCTTCCTCCGGCGGGTACTGCATCGAACACTTTCAGGAGCTGGAGTGTTTTCGTCCATTCGGACAACATGACCTAGCCAGCGTAGCCGCTGTCTTTTTATTCGCTGAACTATGTCAATGTCGTCGTATAACTCGTCCAGATCATCGTTCCATCGTCTGCGGTATTCGCCGTTGCCAATGTTTTGAGGACCATAAATCTTGCGCGAAATTTTCCTCTCGAAAACTCCTAGTGTCGTCTCATCTGATGTTGACATCGTCCAAGCTTCTGCACCGTAAAGCAGGACGGGAATGATAAGCGACTTGTAGAGCTTGATTTTGGTTCGTCGAGAGAGGACTTTACTGTTTAATTGCCCACTCAGTCCAAAGTAGCACCTGTTGGCAAGAGTGATTCTGCGCTGGATTTCGAGGCTGACATTGTTATTGCTGTTAATGCTGGTTCCCAGGTAGGCGAAATTATCTACGACATCGAAGTTATGACTGTCAACAGTGACGTGGGAGCCAAGACGCGAATGCGTCGACTGTTTGCTTGATGACAGGAGATATTTCGTCTTGTCCTCATTCACCTCCAGACCCATTCGCTTCGCCTCCTTATCCATGCGGGAAATAGCAGAACAAACGGCGCGGTTGTTGCCTCCGATGATATCAATATCATCGGCGTACACCAGCAGCAGTATACTCTTATAGAAGATTGTACTTTCTCTATTTAGCTCTGCAGCTCGTATTATTTTTTCCAGCAATAGATTGAAGAAGTCGCACGATAGTGAGTCACCTTGTCTGAAACCTCGTTTGGTATCGAACGGTTCGGAGAGGTCCTTCCCAAGCATGACGGAGCTTTTGGTGTTGCTCAACGTCAACTTACACAGCCGTATTAGTTTTGCGGGGATTCAAATTCAGACATCGCGGCGTAAAGGCAGCTCATTTTCGTGTCGATTCTCTTTTCACGGGTCTTCTCCAAGATTTGGCGCATGGTGAATATCTGGTCAGTTGTCGATTTTCGAGGTCTAAAGCCACACTGATAAGGTCCAATCAGTTTGTTGACGGTGGGCTTTAGTCTTTCACACAGTACACTCGATAGATTTGATTATGCCAGATCTCAAATATTGGACCATTTGTTTAGTCGCCTAAGTCGAGGTAATGCCGTATTTGAAAAATAGGGGGAAACAGCTTTATACAACCCTAGAGAGCATAACCATTTATTTTCCATTGTTTTTTTAAACAATATGTTTCCCAAGGGAAACGACTTTTGAAGTACACAACATGAACACCCTTCGGTCTATTTATGCAGGAAAGTTCGTAGTCATCTGTACTAACTAAACTAAACTCGTTTTGTTTTTAAATATGAGCGATTTCTTCGCAATTGCTTTCGCTTATTTGTTTTATTGATTTGCGATTTGTGTATAATTTATTGTTTTATTTCTTCAATTGTTGTTTCGTCTGATTGATTGGGTTGTTATTGTTTGCTATGATTAGGCAATTTCCACAGATTTTCGCCAAAAAAGTTTTCAACACGTACGCAAAAGTTTTCCATGTTTTCTTGGGAAGCAAAAGTACAGGGGATTCCTGTTCGACTAAATAAATATGAGCCAAAGGCAGACCACATCAAAATTGAATAGTTATAGTAGGTTAGGAAGACAACATTTCAAGTACTACGCGTATAATCATATCAATTTTTAATAGGAATCCAAAAAAGTCAAAAGTTGGCTGTTGTATACTACTCTAGAAAATATTTATTTTATTCTCAAATAAATTAACATCTGTTGAAAATCTTGCTATTTTATTAAATTTAAGAATATTTTTCACTGTTTAATCTATTTACACTTATATAATATTAAATCTGTTTAAAAGCCTGATTCCTTTCACTGCTCGCAAGAAGAGGCCTCCGAAGTGCATTAAATAGTGTAAAAAGTTCGTTCAGTTGCTTTTAATCTGTGGTTTATTGTAGTCTTTATTGGCTTCAAGTGCCCATTGTTATTGTATTTTTTATCAACAGCGCAACAACTTGGTAGCAAGCCACAGCAGTTTCTTCTACTTCCTTTTGCATCAAGTGAATACTCTTTCCCACTTTAGTATTCAAGCACATAACCGAGAAAATGGTAATGTTTAGCTCTACACGTTCTTTAATAGTTTAACAACAATTCCAATCTTAGAAAATTTGTAGAATTATATTTAGTTTAAAAAAGTAATTTCTTGTGCTTTTACTCGTCTTAAGTTTCTGCAGTATAATTATATGAATACATACTTATTCCATTCTGATAAGCTCTTAAATGCCATTAAATTGCACTAGTTTAATGAATGCACTGCGGTTGAGTGGAATGTAAATCAAATAAATTAAGATAATCGTAAATGAAAGGAAAACACTTGAAAAATGAGCAGAATTAAGTGTTGACTAGTCAGTGATTCTGCGAAGGAATGAAATAGATAACGGTAGAAAATAAGAATAGAAAATAACAGGACGGAGTAAGCCCTAATTTTGGTCAAATAGTATACTCAGATTTTCGCAATATTGTTAATGGAGTAAAACGAAAATTTAATTCTAGATTTTGTGTCTGTTTTAGATTTTCAATATGCTGAGTTTAATATTTTTTCAAACCTTTCATTCGTGTTTCAGCATTTAAATATAAACTAATTATTTTTTAATTTATCCAACACCTTTTCTAATAATTTATATTTTTGAACTCTTTCGAGTGTCTGTCTATTAATTGTTTTTTTCGACTGTAAATATCAAAGAATTTAATACACCGCTTGCTTCATGATTTCTCGTTACTAAACTTTATGCAAATATTTTCACATGCCCGTGGAAAAGTATCTAGTTGCTTTCATTTATCATACATATGTATGTACAAGCACTCACCAGCTGTGAACCAACAATAAGTTATCTTTGCATCGCATTTCAAACTTCTGTGCCGTTAATGCTTTCCAATGAAAATGGTATTACAATCTCACTTTAGATTGGCAAGTGTCTGCGGGAACACATGCGCATCTACTTAACAACAAACATTGATGTTGTATGGTTACCAGATTCACTGTTGCAGATGTATGAGTATGTATTTATTTTGTTTTTTAAGAAATAAATGTTTTTCGTTTTAACTGCGCTCGCTTGTGCACGTTTTCACCACTTAATCCTCTCACAAAATTGTATAATTTTCAAAGTGCACATTAAATATCTTTTCCCAAACTAATTACGAGGGAATGAGATGTTGATAATTGCACTGCGTGATATTGCACATTTGCGGAAGAAACTAAAGATTATATGAATCTTTTCGAAAGTGCACAGTGATAAGGAAATTGAAATTAATTGGCTTATATTAATATAAGGTTTTAAAAATGGTTTTCACAAATCAAGTTTTGATTGTACAAATATTGCATATAAAGCAAGTACATTGTAAAAGGCTTGTAATGAAAAACATAATCCTTCAGAAGAAACATTTTATAGATAGAAATACAGTACCTTTTAAATTTTTATGGTAATATATTATTATAATTTTCGAGTGTAGAAATTTTTATGTAAACTGTGTATGAATAAATATGCAAAAAATATACATTTCTAATTAATTAAATTGACTAAATGTTCACCGTATGCTCAGTTGGAGTTTAAGCCTGAGATAAATAGCATTGTATTTGTATAAAGCAATTAAAATTAATTGATCCATCAAAACCGTTTATACGGAACATGAAATAGATTAGAAACTGAGACATATTCTGCTCACCTCAACCAATCCATCACTCCAAGTGCTTTACAAAAAACACTGAAATAATAATTGAATGCGCTATTATTACGGTCAATCACAGTCTAATAGCAGTAGCTGAGTTATGAAAAACTTGCTCGTTAAACCATAGCATAAAAGTAAATTATATACACTGAGCAGGTCACTAGTACTAGCATTGCTTTCTGAAGCGCATAAAATGACAACATTTAGACCTTTAGGCACTTGAAACTCATATAAAGAAGGACACAAATATTTTTGGTAAAATTCTTATTAAATATTTGAAACAAACAATCAACAACGGTAACTAAACTGACTATTAAAATAGATACTACTTTAGTTG